>NC_057806.1:452212792-452812792 GCF_018294505.1 Triticum aestivum
GATCACGTGGATCAACTTGTGTCAACTTGTGTGTTTAGAGGTGCCCCTGCCTCCGTATATAAAGGAGGAGAGGAGGGGAGGCTGGCCGGCCAAGGGGGGGAGGCGCAGGAGAGTCCTACTCCCACTGGGAGTAGGATTCCCCCTCCAATCCTAGTCCAACTAGGATTCCTCGGAGGGGAAAAGAGGAGGAGGGGGCCGGCCACCTCTCCTAGTCCTAATAGGACTAGGGGAAGGGGGGGGGGCGCGCAGCCCATCTAGGGCAGCCCCTTCTCTTTTCCACTAAGGCCCACTATGGCCCAAATAGCTCCCGGGGGGTTCCGGTAACCCTCCCGGTATTCCGGTAAAATCCCGATTTCACCCGGAACACTTCCGATATCCAAATATAGGCTTCCAATATATCAATCTTTACGTCTCGACCATTTCGAGACTCCTCGTCATGTCCGTGATCACATCCGGGACTCCGAACAACCTTCGGTACATCAAAATGCATAAACTCATAATATAACTGTCATCGTAACCTTAAGCGTGCGGACCCTACGGGTTCGAGAACAATGTAGACATGACCGAGACACGTCTCTGGTCAATAACCAATAGCGGGACCTGGATGCCCATATTGGCTCCTACATATTCTACGAAGATCTTTATCGGTCAGACCGCATAACAACATACGTTGTTCCCTTTGTCATCGGTATGTTACTTGCCCGAGATTCGATCGTCGGTATCCAATACCTAGTTCAATCTCGTTATCGGCAAGTCTTTTTACTCGTTCCGTAATACATCATCTCACAACTAACATATTAGTTGTAATGCTTGCAAGGCTTATGTGATGTGTATTACCGAGAGGGCCCAGAGATACCTCTCCGACAATCGGAGTGACAAATCCTAATCTCGAAATACGCCAACCCAACATCGACCATTGGAGACACCTGTAGTACTCCTTTATAATCACCCAGTTACGTTGTGACGTTTGGTAGTACCCAAAGTGTTCCTCCGGTAAACGGGAGTTGCATAATCTCATAGTCATAGGAACATGTATAAGTCATGAAGAAAGCAATAGCAACATACTAAACGATCGGGTGCTAAGCTAATGGAATGGGTCATGTCAATCAGATCATTCTACTAATGATGTGACCTCGTTAATCAAATAACAACTCATTGTTCATGGTTAGGAAACATAACCATCTTTGATTAACGAGCTAGTCAAGTAGAGGCATACTAGTGACACTTTTGTTTGTCTATGTATTCACACATGTATTATGTTTCCGGTAAATACAATTCTAGCATGAATAATAAACATTTATCATGATTATGAGGAAATAAATAATAACTTTATTATTGCCTCTAGGGCATATTTCCTTCACAAACATAGGCTTCCAATATATCAATCTTTACGTCTCGACCATTTCGAGACTCCTCGTCATGTCCGTGATCACATCTGGGACTCCGAACAACCTTCGGTACATCAAAATGCATAAACTCATAATGTAACTGTCATCGTAACCTTAAGCGTGCGGACCCTACGGGTTCGAGAACAATGTAGACATGACCGAGACATGTCTCTGGTCAATAACCAATAGCGGGACCTGGATGCCCATATTGGCTCCTACATATTCTACGAAGATCTTTATCGGTCAGACCGCATAACAACATACGTTGTTCCCTTTGTCATCGGTATGTTACTTGCCCGAGATTCGATCGTCGGTATCCAATACCTAGTTCAATCTCGTTACCGGCAAGTCTCTTTACTCGTTCCGTAATACATCATCTCACAACTAACGTATTAGTTGTAATGCTTGCAAGGCTTATGTGATGTGTATTACCGAGAGGGCCCAGAGATACCTCTCCGACAATCGGAGTGACAAATCCTAATCTCGAAATACGCCAACCCAACATCGACCATTGGAGACACCTGTAGTACTCCTTTATAATCACCCAGTTACGTTGTGACGTTTGGTAGTACCCAAAGTGTTCCTCTGGTAAACGGGAGTTGCATAATCTCATAGTCATAGGAACATGTATAAGTCATGAAGAAAGCAATAGCAACATACTAAACGATCGGGTGCTAAGCTAATGGAATGGGTCATGTCAATCAGATCATTCTGCTAATGATGTGACCTCGTTAATCAAATAACAACTCATTGTTCATGGTTAGGAAACATAACCATCTTTGATTAACGAGCTAGTCAAGTAGAGGCATACTAGTGACACTTTGTTTGTCTATGTATTCACACATGTATTATGTTTCCGGTAAATACAATTCTAGCATGAATAATAAACATTTATCATGATTATAAGGAAATAAATAATAACTTTATTATTGCCTCTAGGGCATATTTCCTTCAGTAATACCGAAGTACATCTGCAACGACGCCAACTATGAAGTATGATCTCAATGAGTTTCATAATTATGTTTGCAGCTGACACGTCTGAGGTCGAGGCCCTCAAGAGTGCGCTGGCCAAGGCCAAGAAGGAGGCGAAGGAGGAACGAGCCTCCCGCCTTAAACATGAATCACGGGTGGAGGAAGTCCAGCAAGAGCTCAAGGACGCCATAGGCAAATGCGAGTCCTTAGAGCGCAAGAGTTCGGAGCAAAATTCCAAACTTGCCAAGGCACTCCAAAGTGCACAAGAAGCCCGGGCCGAAGCCCAAAGCGCTGTCCGGGAGATCCAGGAGGCAAGGCAAATTGCGGCGGGTAAGGCCTTTAACATGTACAACAAATTTGTGAAGAAAAGGTACATCTTTCTAACCCGGATTTGGAGTTCTCCAGGAGTGTTTGCGGACCTGCCCCGGAGTGTTGCTGATGCCGCGGAGTTCTTCCGGGCTGAAGAGGGGAGCTCAATGTAGAAGCTGTTCTGGTCGCAGTACCTTGTGCCAGAGCATCCTGTGCCCCTCAGCGACCAGCTGAAGCAATGGACAGAGCTACACAGGGTGGCTGAATTGGCCATGGGGGATTTGATAATCTGTCTTTGGCCCGCCGAACCCATGCCCAATAGCTACTTCGGTCTCGTCAAGCGGCTAGTCAGCGCCTGCCCTCGGCTTGATGCCGTGAAGCGGTCTGTCTATATTGAAGGTGCGCGGATGGCCTTCGCCCGCATCAAGGTGCAATGGGTGAAGATGGACGACGTTAAGCTTGCAACCGAGGGACCGCCCGCTGGAAAAGAGCATCGCACACTGGAGAGGTACTTTGATGATGTCCTGAGAGGATCCCGCATTGTAGAGGGCCAATGTTCGAAGGACATCATTTTTGAATGAATGTATTTATGTTGTCCAATCATGTATCATAAGACAAGGCTTATGTATGATATATTGCTAATTTTAATTAAAAAAATCTCCTCTTGTGCGGCTGTTTATGATATCTGAGAGTTGGCCAGTCGTCGGCTTTAGCCCCCATGTAGGTAGTATGGGGGTGTTCCGGATAACACTTAAACACACTTGACCCAACGTACTGGTCTGTGAAGTAGGTGTTAGTGCGGTGAACCAGGCAATCAAACTATGCGGCTTTATCACCCTCACTTAGCCATAGGAGTTTTATAGTGGGAGTGCGGGCGCAGCCCCTAGTATTGTTTGATTATCCGAACTCAGGTGTTGTGAATGCCCGGCCGGGTGGAGGCCGGCCTACCGCATAATGCGGAAAAAATTGCTAAAGATTTATACTTAGTAACCAAATAGCTGACCAGCTCTTGCCGCATCATGACAGTCAGTTTTCGGCTTTCTCTACTGAGGTGTTTGTTCGGGTGAACCGGAAACACAATCGCAGTAGTTCTCCCTTTACTACCCTAGCCGATCAGACAGAACGTAGGGTACCAAGCACAGGAGACGGGCAACTCAAGTATTGACCAAAGACATGATTTGGAGCCAATGCATATAATGCTATATTCAGGACACCAAATTGCACTATTAAAGTGTTCGAGCTTTTTAATATTTAAAAGATGTACGCTGCTACCTCTTGAGCACTGCGTTGGTTTTCCCTTGAAGAGGAAAGGGTGATGCAGCAAAGTAGCGTAAGTATTTCCCTTAGTTTTTGAGAACCAAGGTATCAATCCGGTAGGAGATCATGCTGAAGTCCCACGCACCTACACAAACAAATAAGAACCTCGCAACCAACACTATAAAGGGGTTGTCAAGCCCTTCACAGTCACTTATGAGAGTGAGATCTGATAGATATGATAAGATAATATTTTTGGTATTTTTATGATAAAGATAAATAAAGATGCAAAGTAAAATAAACGACAAAGGAAATAACTAAGTGTTGGAAGATTAATATGATGGAAGATAGACCCGGGGGCCATAGGTTTCACTAGTGGCTTCTCTCAAGAGCATAAGTATTACGGTGGGTAAACGAATTACTGTCGAGCAATTGATAGAATTGAGCATAGTTATGAGAATATCTAGGTATGATCATGTATATAGGCATCACGTCCGAGACAAGTAGACCGAAACAATTATGCATCTACTACTATTACTCCACACATTGACCGCTATCCAGCATGCATCTAGAGTATTAAGTTCATAAGAACAGAGTAATGCTTTAAGGAAGATGACATGATGTAGAGGGATGAACTCATGCAATATGATATAAACCCCATCTTTTTATCCTCGATGGCAATAATACAATACGTGTCGTTTCCCTTTCTGTCACTGGGATCGAGCACCGCAAGATTGAACCCAAAGCTAAGCACTTCTCCCATTGCTAGAAAGATCAATCTAGTAGGCCAAACCAAACTGATAATTTGAAGAGACTTGCAAAGATAAACCAATCATACATAAAAGAATTCAGAGGAGAATCAAATATTGTTCATAGATAAACTGGATCATAAACCCACAATTCATCGGATCTCAACAAACACACCGCAAAAGAAGATTACATCGAATAGATCTCCAAGAAGATCGAGGAGAACTTTGTATTGAGATCCAAAGAGAGAGAAGAAGCCATCTAGCTAATAACTATGGACCCGTAGGTCTGAAGTAAACTACTCACACATCATCGAAGAGGCCATGGAGTTGATGTAGAGGCCCTCCGTGATCAATGCCCCCTCCGGTGGAGCTCCGGAAAAGGCCCCGAGATGGGATCTCTCGGGTACAGCAGGTTGCAGTGGTGGAATTAGGTTTTCGTGGTGCTCCTGGATGTTAGGGGGTTACGTGGATATATATAGGAGGAAGAAGTACGTCGGTGGAGCAACGGGGGGCCCACGAGGGTGGAGGGCGTGCCTAGGGGGGTAGGCGTGCCCCCCTGCCTCATGGCTTCCTTCGTTGTTTCTTGACGCCCACTCCAAGTCTCCTGGTTAACGTTTGTTGAGAAAATCATGTTCCCAAAGGTTTCATTCCGTTTGGACTCCGTTTGATATTCCTTTTCTTCGAAACCCTAAAATAGGCAAAAAACAACAATTTGGGCTGGGCCTCTGGTTAGTAGGTTAGTCCCAAATATGATATAAAAGTGTAAAATAAGGCCCATTAACATCCAAAATAGATAATGTAATAGCATGGAGCAATCAAAAATTATAGATACGTTGGAGACGTATCAAGCATCCCCAAGCTTAATTCCCGCTCGTCCTCGAGTAGGTAAATGATAAAAGGAGAATTTTTGATGTGGAATGCTTTCTAACACATTTCTCAATGTAATTTTTCTTTATTGTGGCATGAATGTTCAGATCCGAAAGATTCAAGATAAAAGTTTAATATTGACATAAAAATAATAATACTACAAGCATACTAACTTAAGCAATTATGTCTTCTCAAAATAACATGGCCAAAGAAAGTTATCCCTACAAAATCATATAGTCTGGCTATGCTCTATCTTCACCACACAAAATATTTAAATCATGCACAACCCCGATGACAAGCCAAGCAATTGTTTCATACTTTTGATGTTCTCAAACTTTTTCAATCTTCACGCAATATATGAGCGTGAGCCATGGATATAACACTATGGTGGAATAGAATGGTGGTTGTGGAGAAGACAAAAAGGAGAAGATAGTCTCACATCAACTAGGCGTATCAATGGGCTATGGAGATGCCCATTAATAGATATCAATGTGAGTGAGTAGGGATTGCCATGCAAAAGATGCACTAGAACTATAAGTATATGAAAGCTCAACAAAAGAAACTAAGTGGGTGTGCATCCAACTTGCTTTCTCACAAAGACCTAGGGCATTTTGAGGAAGCCCATCATTGGAATATACAAGCCAAGTTCTATAATGGAAAATTCCCACTAGTTTATGAAAATAACAACATAGGAGACTCTCTATATGAAGAACATGATGCTACTTTGAAGCACAAGTGTGGAAAAAGGATAGTAGCATTGTCCCTTCTCTCTTTTTCTCTTATTTTTGGGTCTTCTTTCTTTTTTTTGGCCTCTTTTCTCTTTTTTTCGTCCGGAGTCTCATCCCGACTTGTGGGGGAATCATAGTCTCCATCATCCTTTCCTCACTTGGGACAATGTTCTAATAATGATGATCATCACACTTTATTTACTTACAACTCAAGAGTTACAACTCAATACTTAGAACAAAATATGACTCTATGTGAATGCCTCCGGCAGTGTACCGGGATGTGCAATGATGCATGAGTGACATGTATGAAGAATTATGAATGGTGGGTTGCCACAAATACGATGTCAACTACATGATCATGCAAGCAATATGACAATGATGAAGCGTGTCATAATAACGGAATGGTGGAAAGTTGCATGGCAATATATCTCGGAATGGCTATGGAAATGCCATGATAGGTAGGAATGGTGGCTGTTTTGAGGAAGGTATATGGTGGGTTTATGGTACCGGCGAAAGTTGCGTGATACTAGAGAGGCTAGCAATGGTGGAAGGGTGAGAGTGCGTATAATCCATGGACTCAACATTAGTCATAAATAACTCACATACTTATTGCAAAAATCTATTAGTTATCGAAACAAAGTATTACGCGCATGCTCCTAGAGGGATAGATTGGTAGGAAAAGACCATCGCTCGTCCCCGATCGCCACCCATAAGGAAGACAACCAATAAATAAATCATGCTTCGACTTCATCACATAACGGTTCACCATACGTGCGTGCTACGGGAAACACAAACTTCAACACAAGCATTTCTAAAATTCACAACTAGTCACCTAGCATGACTCTAATATCACCATCTCCATATGTCAAAACAATTATCAAGTATCAAACTTCTCATAGTATTCAATGCACTTCTATGAAAGTTTTTATATTATAGCAAATTTCCATGTTGTTCTAAAGGACTCTCAAAATAATATAAGTGAAGCATGAGAGATCAATAGTTTCTATAAAACAAAACCACCACCGTGCTCTAAAAGATAGAAGTGAAGCACTAGAGCAAAAACTATATAGCTCAAAAGATATAAGTGAAGCGCATAGAGTATTCTAATAAATTTCAAATCATGCGAGTCTCTCTCAAAAGGTGTGTACATCAAGGATGATTGTGGTAAACTAAAAATAAAGGATTCAAATCATACAAGATGCTCCAAGCAAAACACATATCATGTGGTGAATAAAAATATAGCTCCAAGTAAAGTTACCGATAGACGAAGACGAAAGAGGGGATGCCTTCCGGGGCATCCCCAAGCTTAGGCTTTTTGGTGTCCTTGAATTTTACCTTGGGGTGCCGTGGGCATCCCCAAGCTTAGGCTCCTGCCACTCTTTGTTCCATAATCCATCAAAACTTTACCCAAAACTTGAAAACTTCACAACACAAAACTCAAAATAGAAAATCTCGTGAGCTCCGTTAGTGAAAGAAAACAAAGCACCACTTCAAGGTACTGTAATGAACTCATTCTTTATTTATATTGGTGTTAAAACTACTTTACTCCAACTTCTCTATGGTTTATAAACTCTTTTAGTAGCCATAGATTCATCAAAATAAGCAAACAACACACGAAAAACAGAATCTGTCAAAAACAGAACAGTATGTAGTAATCTGTAGCTAACACAACTTCTGTCACCCCAAAAATTCTAAAATAAATTGATGGAAGTGAGGAATTTATCTATTAATTATCTTCAAAAATAATTAACTAAATAGCACCTTCCAAATAAAAATGGCAGTGATTCTCGTGAGCGCTAAAGTTTCTGTTTTTTACAGCAAGATCAAAAAGACTTTCCCCAAGTCTTACCAACGGTTCTACTTGGCACAAACACTAATTAAACACAAAAAACACAACCAAAAAAGAGGCTAGATAAATTATTTATTACTAAACAGGATCAAAAATCAAGGAATAAAAATAAAATTGGGTTGCCTCCCAACAAGCGCTATCGTTTAACGCCCCTAGCTAGGCATAAAAGCAAAGATAGATCTAGGTATTGCCATCTTTGGTATGCAATCCATAAGTGGCTCTCATAATATATTCATATGGTAATTTAATTTAGATGGGTAGCGACATCTTCACTGGGAAGGCCGGCGAATTGATCTTTCATGACAAGATTCAATAAAGCAGCTTTAATTTCACAAGATTCAACATCGGTAAGAGGAGCAATCGGAGTGCTAAGAAAATCATTGTTGCTGGTACTGGCGAAGTCACACAATTTAGTATTGTCTTGGGCCATCGAGATAAGCAAGCAATCCAACACATGAGCAAACAAAAAGCATGCGAAAAATAGGCGAACGGAAAAAGAGAGGGCGAATAAAACGGCAAGGGTGAAGTGGGGGATAGGAAAACGAGAGGCAAATGGCAAATAATGTAATGCGAGGGATAAGAGTTTGTGATGGGTACTTGGTATGTCTTAACTTGTGCGTAGACTCCCCGGCAATGGTGCCTGAAATGGCTCGTTGCCGAGAGTCAAATCTTGACTTGACTTGGCGCGAATCTCCTCGGCAACGGCGCCAGAAATCCTTCTTGCTACCTCTTGAGCACTGCGTTGGTTTTCCCTTGAAGAGGAAAGGGTGATGCAGTAAAGTAGCGTAAGTATTTCCCTCAGTATTTGAGAACCAAGGTATCAATCTAGTAGGAGATCGCACTCGAGTCCCACACACCTACACAAACAAATAAGAACCTCGCAACCAACGCGATAAAGGGGTTGTCAATCCCTTCACGGTCACTTACGAGAGTGAGATCTGATACATATGATAAGATAATATTTTTGGTATTTTTATGATAAAGAGAAATGAAGATGCAAAGTAAAATAAACGGCAATAGAAATAGCTAAGTGTTGGAAGATTAATATGATGGAAGATAAACACCGGGGCCATAGGTTTCACTAGTGGCTTCTCTCAAGAGCATAAGTATTATGGTGGGTAAACGAATTACTGTCGAGCAACTGATAGAATTGAGCATAGTTATGAGAATATCTAGGTATGATCATGTATATAGGCATCATGTCCGTGACAAGTAGACCGAAACGATTCTGCATCTACTACTATTACTCCACACATCGACCGCTATCCAGCATGCATCTAGAGTATTAAGTTCATAAGAACAGAGTAATGCTTTAAGTAAGATGACATGATGTAGAGGGATAAACTCATGCAATATGATATAAACCCCATCTTTTTATCCTCGATGGCAACAATACAATACGTGCTTAGCTGCCCTTGCTGTCACTGGGAAAGGACACTACAAGATTGAACCCAAAGCTAAGCACTTCTCCCATTGCAAGAAAGATCAATCTAGTAGGCCAAACCAAACTGATAATTCGAAGAGACTTGCAAAGATAGCCAATCATACATAAAAGAATTCAGAGGAGATTCAAATATTGTTCATAGATAAACTTGATCATAAACCCACAATTCATCGGATCTCGACAAACACACCGCAAAAGAAGATTACATCAAATAGATCTCCAAGAAGATCTAGGAGAACTTTGTATTGAGACTCAAAGAGAGATAAGAAGCCATCTTGCTAATAACTATGGACCCGAAGGTCTGAAGTAAACTACTCACACATCACCAGAGAGGCCATGGAGTTGATGTAGAGGCCCTCTGAGATCAATGCCCCCTCCGGCGGAGCTCTGGAAAAGGCCCCAAGATGGGATCTCTCGGGTACAGAAGGTTGCGGTGGTGGAATTAGGTTTTCGCGGTGTTCCTGGATGTTTGCGGGGTACGTGGACTTATATAGGAGGAAGAAGTAGGTCGGTGGAGCAACGAGGGGCCCACGAGGGTGGAGGGCGCCCAGGGGGTAGGTGCGCCCCCTGCCTCGTGGCCTCCTCGATTGTTTCTTGACGCCCACTCCAAGTCTCCTGGATCACGTTTGTTGAGAAAATCACGTTCCCGAAGGTTTCATTCTGTTTGGACTTCGTTTGATATTTCTTTTCTGCGAAACACTGAAATAGGCAAAAAAACATCAATTTGGGTTGGGCCTCCGGTTAATAGGTTAGTCCCAAAATGATATAAAAGTGTAAAGTAAAGCCCATTAACATCCAAAACAGATAATATAATAGCATGGAGCAATCAATAATTATAGATACGTTGGAGACGTATCAATGTACATTGAACCGTGTGTAACATGGGATGGCTAGGGTCCTGGCGCACTCTATATAAGCCACCCCCTCCTCGGGCACAGGGGTTCGCACCCCCTGTAACTTCACGCATAATCCAATCGACCAGCCTCCAGGCACCGAGATGTAGGGCTGTCACTTCCTCTGAGAAGGGCCTGAACTCATAATTCTTGCATGCACAACTTCACCGTAGCTAGGATCTTGCCTCCTCATACCTACCCCCATTCTACTGTCAGACTTAGAACCACGACTGTTGGCGCCCACCATGGGGCAGGTGTCCTACGGCTTTCCGGTGAGGTTGTGATTTCTCCGAGTCCTATCATCGTGGTTTCCGGTGGAGGTTTGGCTGAGGGCCGCAAGATCCGTCTCGGCGCTCTTGTTTTCATCGCCGACGACTCTGCCTGGCTTCAGGAAGGTCCCCTCGACGTCGAGGCACTTCCCGTCCGCGGGGCGACGCACTTTCGCGCGTGCGTTCGCGACGTCCTTCTGCGGTAGCCGTCGACCCAGTATCTGTCGGCTCCCACGGTGTCTTTGTTGCCTGCTATTCACCGTCACAAGTGGTCCGGTCGGTCATGGCTTCAGCGGTGGGCGAGGCATGCGGTGGCACGTCAGTCGGCCACCCCTCAAGTCGTGGCAATCGAGCCCGACGAATCTCTCTACGACCTGTTTGGTCTATCGGCTGGCTCCGTCGAGACCCTATCCGAGTGCGAAAATAGCGACCCCACAGCAGAGGTCCTGATGGTCGACACGCCATGCAGCCCGCCTGGCATGCATTGCAACGGCGGCGATGACGGCGGTGGCGATCCGTCGCGCGTTCACGAGGATTACCACCCCGAAACCATTTCTTCTCAGCAGAGGGAGGAACTTCACCGCCGCAACATGGAGGCGCTCAACACACCCGTTGTCGGAGAGACTTCTGAAGCTTGGGCCATGGAGGCGGCGCATTTGGCCACTATGGCTGAGCGCACTTGACTGGAGAACCTTCAGCATGCACTCGACGAACGCGCTCGGTGGTAGATCCCTGAATCCAGTCGACAGCAGCGGTAGTTGTTCTCGCCTGAACCATAGGTATACCACACTCCGATTCCAAACCTTACAGTCGCAACCCGCATAGTAGAATCTATTCAGCCATCCCAGTCATAAGCTGGAAGGGGTTTGATGTAGATCAGAGTGCTGCTACGGGCAGCAGGAGAGCAGAACACTACAGTGTCTCAATCACGTAACAGAATTCATAGCAGATTTGTGGTGGCTGACATAGTTCAGTCGGCTCACAACCCAAGATCGCCTCCGCGGCATGAGGGACGAGGGCATCGCCAAGGGCAATACTTGGGTCGGAACCATGAGCAGCACGATCATCGGCTCGACCCTGATGACCGCCATCGAGTGCCTACACCTCCTCCGAGGGGCGAATCTTATGTGCCCTAGAATTATGATGATAGGCGCCCGTACAACGAAGAGCGGAGGAGGCCAGTCGACCCAAGAGAACCAGGGTTTGATGCAAGGTCAATTTTTCTGCAAGGTTTGGTGGACAGGAATCGAGCACACAGAGAAGGGCAAGACAGAGATCGCCCGACTGGAAGCAAAGTGCATGTTTCTGGTCCCGAGTGTTTTAGCAGAGCCATCAGGGCTGCAGAGATCCCTCCCAACTTCAGGTTGGTGACTGGAGTCAGTAAGTTCACTGGTGAATCGAAGCCTGACACCTGGCTTGAGGACTACCTAGTGGCTGTGCAGATAGGTGGAGGAAACGATGAGGTGGCCATGAAGCACCTTCCCCTGATGCTTGAAGGGTCAGCTAGAGCTTGGTTAAATCAGTTGGCTCCGGGCAGTATAATCAGCTAGGAGGAGTTGGCTCGAGTGTTCGTAAGAACATTTGAGGGCACGTGCAAACGACCAGCAGGATTGATAGAATTGCAACACTGCATGCAAAAACCGAATGAAACTCTGAGGGATTACATCCAAAGGTGGACCACTTTGCATCACACTGTGGGGAATGTGTCTCGGCATCAAGCAGTTTGCGCCTTCAAGGAGGGTGTTCGGTATCGGGAGCTCAACCTGAAATTTGGCCAGACAGGAGACATGACCTTGACCCGAATGATGGAGATAGCCACTCAGTACGCAAACGGAAAAGAAGAAGACCGACTCCGCAGCGGCAAGGGCAAACCAGTTGGTCAGGACACTGGAGGACGTAATTCCAATCGGAAGCAGAAGCGCAAAGCAGAACCTATGGGTCTGGGAGAGGTTGCAGTCGCAACCCAAGGAAAATCTAAGGGAAAGCCTAAAGGGCCCTGGACCCCCAAGAAGGTGAGGGATTCAGCAGGGAATGACGTGTTGGATCTACCATGTCACATTCATATGAAGAAAGATGAAGTGGGTAATCTGATTTATCCCAAACATAACACTCGACAGTGTCGAGTCCTTATTCAGCAGTTCCGAGAAAAACAACCCAGTGAGAAAGAGAAGGAATCTGATAAGGATGAGGACAAGGAAGAGGATGATGAAGGATTTCCCATTGTCAATTCCACTTTGGTGATTTTTGCTGACAATGAAAGTAAAAGTCGACTGAAAGTGATCAACAAAGAAGTGAACATGGTTGCTCCGGCAATGACAATGTATCTGAAATGGTCAAAGACTCCCATCACATTCGACCAGTCCAAACACCCGCCACATGTAGCCACCCCTGAGAGGCAAGCGTTGGTGGTCGACCCGGTCATTAGGGGCATCCGGCTGACAAAAGTCTTGATGGATGGCGACAGTGGTTTGAACATTTTGTATGCTGAGATCCTCCGAGGGATGGGCATTCTGATGTTCAAGCTCAGCGAGAGTAACATGCGATTCCACAGAGTTATACCCTGAAATAAAGCCGATTCACTCGGCCAGATCACTCTTGACATGGTTTTCGGTGATTCAAAGAATTACCGTAAGGAAAAGTTGACATTTGAAGTTGTGTATTTTCACAGTGCCTATCATGCTATCCTGGGCAGAACTGTGTATGCTTGTTTCATGGCTTGACCATGTTACGTGTACCTCAAACTCAAGATGCCTGGCCCTAGGGGCGTGATTACAGTCACTGGTAATCGGCAGCGAGCAGAAGAGTGCTTCCAAAAGGGCTCGAAGATTGCTGATGAACAGATGGCAACAATAGAAATGGAAGAATATAAGAAGACTGCAGATCCGAGTGATTTGTTGAGAGCTAAGAAGCCTGCTTCAGAATCTACATTTAAGTCATCTGGTGAAACAAAGTCAGTTCATATACACCCGACTGATCCCAATGCTGCTCCGACTCATATTTCAACAACACTCGACAACAAATAGGAAGAAGCGCTCATCCAGTTCCTCCGTGAGAACTGGGAAATCTTTGCATGGAAACCTTTTGACATGCCGGGTGTACCCAGGGAATTGGCTGAGCACTGTTTGCGAGTCGACCCAAAAGCAAAACCTGTCAAAGAGCATCTCCTACAGTCCGCCGTGGATAAAAGAAAGGCAATTGGCGAGGAAATGGCTCGACTTCTAGCAGCTGAGTTCATCTGAGAGATTTACCACTCCGAGTGGCTCGCCAACGTCATCATGGTTCCCAAGAAAGATGATTCACTCCGTATGTGTATTGACTTCAAGCATATCAATCAGGCCTACCGGAAAGATCACTTCCCTCTCCCCCGCATCGATCAAATAGTCGACTCGACTGCGGGATGTGAGTGATTGTCCTTTCTGGACGCGTACTCCGGGTACCATCAGATCCGACTGTATGGACCCGATGAAATAAAAACAACTTTTATCACCCCATTCGGGTGCTTTTGCTATGTTATTATGCCTTCTGGTCTCAAGAATGCTTGTGCCACATTCATGCGCATGATACAGAAGTGCCTGCTCACTCAAATCAGCCGGAATGTGGAAGCATACATGGATGGCATCGTGGTTAAGTCACGTAAAGGTTTTGACCTGCTGACTGACCTCGCTGAAACCTTTGCCAATCTGAGAAGATATGATATCAAGCTTAACCCGTCGAAGCGTACATTCAGAGTTCCAGGTGGAAAGTTACTCGGTTTCCTCATTTCCGAACGTGGTATCGATGCAAACCCAGATAAAGTTGGCGCAATACTCCGAATGAAAAGCCATGTGCGCATACACGACGTTCAGAAGCTTACTGGTTGTTTGGCTACCTTGAGTCGATTCATCTCTTGTCTCGGTGAAAATACATTGCCTCTTTACCGATTGATGAAGAAATCTGATAAGTTTGAGTGGACTCCTGAAGCTGACGCAACATTTGCAGAGCTCAAAACCCTGCTTTCCACCCAGCCGGTGCTCGCTGCTCCAATCAGCAAAGAGCCTTTACTGCTTTATATTGCAGCCGCTGGACAAGTTGTCAGTACAGTACTCACGGTCGAGCGGGAAGAAGAAGGTAAAGCCTATAAGGTTCAACACCCAGTGTACTATATTTCTGAAGTCTTAACTCCATCCAAGGAGAGATATCCGCATTATCAGAAGCTTGTCTATGGAATTTACTTGACCACGAAGAAGGTTGCACATTATTTCTCAGATCACTCTATCACAGTCGTCAGCGATGCTCCACTGTCAGAAATTCTGAACATCAGAGATGCAACTGGTCGAGTGGCAAAATGGGCTATTGAACTCCTTCCGTTGGATATCAAGTTGGAGGCAAAGAAAGCAATCAAGTCCCAGGCAATAACAGATTTCCTCGTTGAGTGGATCGAATAGCAGCAATCGACTCATGTTCACTCGGAACATTGGACTATGTTCTTTGATGGATCCAAGATGTTGAGTGGTTCTAGCGCTGGAGTAGTTCTGGTATCCCCGCGAGGCGACAAACTCAGTTATGTCCTTTAGATTCACTTTGATTCCTCCAATAATGAAGATGAGTACGAAGTACTTCTATATGGGTTGCGAATGGCCATTTCACTCGATGTCCGTCGCCTAATGGTCTACGGCGACTCATATTTGGTGGTCAACCAAGTGATGAAGGAGTGGGACGTGAGAAGCCCAGCTATGACTGGTTATTGCAATGCAGTGTGAAAGTTAGAAAAGAAGTTTGAAGGGCTAGAGCTCCACCACATTCCCCGACTGAAGAACCAGGCAGCGGATGACCCGACAAAAATAGGTTTCAAGCGGGAGCCCATTCCCAGCAATGTGTTCTTGGAGCATCTTCACACACCATCAGTTCAAGAGGATCCCTTCACAGAAGAGCCCCCGCAACCTAAGAGTTCTACTGATCCGACTGAAGTTGAAATCCCAGCCGTGGTCGACCTAATCATGGAAGTTTTGGTTGTCATTCCTGACTGAACAGTGCCGTATATCACATATATTCTCAGGAAAGAACTTCCAGAAGACGAAGATGAAGCACGACAGATTGTCCGTCGATCCAAAGCCTTCACTGTGATAAGTGGTCGACTGTACAGGGAGAGTGTGACTGGAGTTGCCCAACGATGCATTACCCCAGAGGAGGGTCGAATGATTCTTAATGATATCCACTCGGGGACCTCTGGTCACCATGCGTCCTCTCGGACAATCGTGGCCAAAGCATACCGAGCAGGTTTTTACAGGCCGCGAGCAAATGAAATGGCAAAGGAAATAGTCGACAAGTGTGAGGGCTGCCTGTTCTACTCCAACATGTCTCACAAGCCCGCTTCAGCTTTGAAGACCATTCCACTCGTCTGGCCATTTGCTGTTTGGGGGTTGGATATGGTTGGACCCTTGAGGACTGGCAGAAGTGGTTTCGCCCACCTGCTTGTTGCAGTCGATAAGTTCACTAAATGGATTGAAGCCAAACCCATCAAGAACCTCGATTCAAGAACCGCCGTCAGCTTCATCAGAGAGTTAAAATTCAGATATGGACTCCCGCATAGCATCATCACAGACAATGGTTCAAACTTTGATTTAGATGAGTTCAGAGCTTTCTGCGCTTCCCAGGGTACCCAGGTCGACTATGCTTCAGTCGCTCACCCTCAGTCGAATGGACAAGCAGGAAGAGAAAATGGTTTGATCTTACAAGGGTTGAAGCCCAGATTGATGCAAGACCTCAAGCATGCAGCTGGTGCCTGGGTAGATGAGTTACCATTAGTACTGTGGGTCTGAGAACAACGCCAAATCGGTCGACTTGCCGGACTCCCTTCTTCATGGTTTCTGGAGCCGAAGTCGTGCTGCCGACTGATTTACTCCATAATGCCCCGTGAGTGGAGCCTTTCTCAGAGGCAGAAGCAGAATAAGCCCAACAAGATGTTGTTGATCTTTTGGAAGAAGAAAGAGAGATGGCCCTGATCAGATCGACCATTTATCATCAAGACCTTCGTCGGTTCGACGCTAGGAACGTAAGAGGTCGAGCATTTGAGGAAGGGGACCTGGTTCTCCGAGTGGATCAGCAACGTCCACACACGCTTGCTCCCGCTTGGGAAGGTCCCTTCATCATCACCAAAGTGCTCCACAATGGAGGATATCACCTGTACGATGTGGAACACAAGAAAGACGAGCCACGCGCTTGGAATGCGGAGCTTCTCCGCCATTTTAACACTTAAGCATTCAGACCGTCGAGATGTAATAAGAAGTACCTTTCAGTTTGTTTATCAAAGACATAGCTTTTCAGTCTCCTAAATGATTGTTATTACTTATACATGTCTCCAAAATCCCTCAGTCGGTGGCTTAGCCGCGAATCCGATTCGCCTAAGTTTCAAAAACAAAATCCTACCAAGTGAAGAGCAAGCCTCTCACTCTGTGGCTTAGCCACGAATCCGATTCGCCTAAGTTTCAAAAACAAAATCCTACCAAGTGAAGAGCAAGCCTGTCACTCGGGGGCTTAGCTGCGAATCCGATTCGCCTAAGATTAAAAAATCCTACAAGTGAAGAGCAGTCCTCTCACTCGGGGGCTTAGCTGCAGTCTCGTACTCACCTAAGTTTAAAAAATCCTACCAAGTAGAGAGCAATCCTCCCACTCATGGGCTTAGCTGCAGTCTTGTACTCGCCTAAGTTTAAAAATCCTACTGAGTGGAGAGCAATCCTCCCACTCGGGGGCTTAGCTGTAGTCTTGTACTCGCCTAAGTTTAAAAAATCCTACCAAGTGAAGAGCAATCCTCTCACTCGGGGGCTTAGCTGCAGTCTCGTACTCGCCTAAGTTTAAAAAATCCTACCGAGTGGAGAGCAATCCTCCCACTAGGGGGCTTAGTTGTAGTCTCGTACTCGCCTAAGTTTAAGAAATCCTACCGAGTGGAGAGCAATCCTCCCTGTCGGAGTAAATAGCCATGGGTAGCCTAGCCGGCTTCCCCTGGCCCTTCTGAAAAAATTACGAGCCTGTCCGGCTCTCAAGAATCCAAGACATAGGGCCGCCTTCCCCTGGCCGGCTGTCTCCCATGCCGGCTATTGGAAGGCGGCCCGACTTTAGCCCTCATGAAGAAAGCCACGGGAGGGCCGACTTCGAGAAGCCGGCCACGAGGAGGCCGACTCCAGGAAGCCGGCTCCCATAAAGCGGTCGAGACCGTACCCTCAAAGTTTGCATCCACCTAGCGGCAATGAGACGGCGCGTGGCTACAGTTAAGCCTGCCACCCCCGAATCCCGGAGCGCGCCTGGCACAGTGCGCCGTACGGGTGGCCATGACCCGTCCGGCGCGGCACTGTTGCCACACTGACCCTGATGTCATCCACGACGGGTTACCAGTACGGCCCATAGGCGGTGGGCCCCTTCAGGCAGAGAGACACCTGAAGGCGGCCTGGCCTCCCCCAGTCGGCCTGAGACGGAGCCGGCCCTCTCCAGCCGGCTTGCCACCCCCTCGAAGGAGACGCCCCATTAAGGAGACAAGACGCGGTGAGGCTACAGTGGCCACCCGCCGGACGGCAGCACTGTAGCCATGCATACCTCGGCGAAGCCCTCGTCACCAAGATTGAGCAACAGTAACCAGCCACCGACAAGGCCCTGGACAGTGGGGCCTGCCTGTCGACCAGGGAGCCGGCAGCCGGCGGGACCCACCAGCCGACGGGCCCCAGCAGCCGGCGAAGAAGCCGGAGAGCGAAGACATAGACGGCTGGGCCCCACGCCCAGCCGGATTACCATTGTATCCCCGGGGGGTAGGCCTATATAAACCCCCCGGGACACCCATGCCAAGGGTTGGACCCCCAGCTAGCTTTAGACACCACATAGGGAGAAGAAGCAAGCTAGCCGTGCCCTTCTTCCTCCTCCCACCAAACAGCTCAAGGAGCATTGTGTAGCTACTTGTCCATCTAGTGATCATGCGGAGACCCCGCAGAGCAGCAGTAGGGGTGTTATCTCCACGGAGAGCCCCGAAGCTGGGTAAGATTCGCCGGCGTGCATGCCTTCGCCTCATCCCGCTTCCAGGCACCGGCGACGTCTTACTGGCTCCCACAACGATAAGCCACCCGTTGGCATATGTCGCACCTACCACCCGACATTTGGCGCCCACCATGGGGCCAGGTGCACCGTCGTCTGGAAACCTGTTCTGGACGGGAACCCTCTTTCTCCCCCGCGAGCGTAGCCAGCCCGGCACGCCCGATGGTGCTTGCCACGACGCGCTGCAAGGCGTCACCAGCATCTGCGCGGCCAGCAGCCTCGCCAATCTCCTCGGCGAAACCCTCCTCTCCGACGAGCTCACCTCCAATGCGGGGACCGACCACCTCGCCAACCTACTCGGCCAGTTCCATGTCTCCAGCGAGCCCGCTGTGGACCTGGAGTCGGTTGGCTCCACCGACCCGATGCCTGTCAACCCCGGCACGGCCTCCTTTGACACCTTCCCCACCAACGTCGCGATCTACAACGACTCGCTTCCCGAGCCGATAGCTGCGACGCTGTCACCACCAAGGTGATGGTCATCGGCCACGACGGCGCTGCTGATGAGAGTGCCCACGACGCCCCACACGCGGCGGTCCACGACTTGTCCATCCCCCTTCCGGCCAACGCTGACGCTGAAGCACTGGAGGCTCGCCGCCTCGCCCTCCTCGTAGAGGGCTGGAGGCTAGCTTCTGTGAGACTCCTCACTGAGGCCTACCAGCGAGAAGATGACCGCGCCGCCTTCGGTACGCCGGCCCCAGGCGGGCCAAGCCGGACCGGCATTGTCAAGCAACGCGGCGCCGTCATCGCCGACGTGCTGGGAGTCGACCGCCCAGTCTATGCCACTCCGCTCGAGAACTTGCGTGCCGCCCAGGTGGCCGTGGACGAGTTGGATGGCTTGGAGGCCGAAGAACTCCCCCACATGACCCGGCGCATCCAGCAGCTGATCGATGCAGCCGCGCAGCGGCACGAAGCCGACGCCCGCACGGAAAGCCCTCCCCCGCGCCGAGATCACGGCGCGACGTCCCGGACGCCGACTGCGGGCAGAGACCGTGGGCGGCGCGAGAAAGAGCCGGCTGCCAGCCGAAGCCGGACCCGAATCTCCATCGAGCGAGACGCGGACGGCCATCCCCGAGCCATGGAATGGCGGGGCAACCCGCCTCCGCCTCGACCCCGTGGAGAGAGATATCCCACCCCGCCGCCAGTGGCGCACCCGACTCTCAGCGGCCGACTAGGTCGCCGCGAAGGAGTCGGCGAGAACGACGCCCGCCATCGGATCGACCGCCTGGCGCGATCCCTAGCGCTGGAAGAAGAAGATGATGTCGGCCCGCCTTGTTTCGGCCCCCGCATCCGCGATGAACCTTTCCCCAAAGAGTTCTCGCTCCCAAGAGACACACCCAAGTACAACGGCTCCGTGAAGCCGGAAGATTGGTTGGTCGACTACTCCACGGCGGTCAGCATAGCCAACGGCAACCGGCGCGTTGCCGTGAAGTACGTGCCCCTTATGCTGCAAGGCACGGCGCGGACCTGGCTCAACAGCCTCAAGCCTCTCAGCATCAACAGCTGGCTAGATTTCACCGAAGCTTTCATCCGCAACTTCACCAGCACATACAAGCGGGCCCCCAAGCCCAGGCAGCTCTCCCTGTGCGTACAGGGCCCAGCCGAGTCCGCTCGCGACTACCTCACGCGTTGGGCCGAGCTCCGCAATTCTTGCGAGGGGGTGCACGAGGTGCCAGCCATCGAATACTTCACCGCTGGGTGCCGAGAAGGTACCCTCCTCAAGCGCAAGCTCCTCTGCGATGAGCCGACTACCCTCGACGAGCTTCCGGACATAGCGGACAAGTACGCCACCGCCGACTCCTCAATGAAGACCGAGCTTCGGGTAGACGCGTCCGGAAAAGTACTCAACCCGGCGCCCAAGACGCCGGCTGGGGATTCCGGCTGACGCCCACACTCGAAAGACCACAAGCGCAAGGGCCCCGCGCCACCTCCCGCCAGTCGGCAGGTGGCCACAGTCGAAGACGCGCTGCCTGAAGGGTGACCCGCGCCCAAGAAGCCCAAGGGCGGCCGGCCGGCTTGGCAGCCGGCCTTCTCCTACGAGCAAACTCTCGACGCCCCGTGAAAATTCCATAGCGGCGCGAAGCCGTCCAACCACACAACCCAGAAGTGCCATTGGCTCACCCGAATCTCCAAAGGCGAAGGGCTCGCGCCGCCTCCTCCTGCCGGCCCGCCACCTCCGGCCCCGCCGCCTCCAGCCGCTCGGCCCGCAGTCAGGGCTGTGCACGACGAATTCCCCGATGAGCAAGCAACCTACATCGTCTTTACAAGCCAGCCCGAAGACCGGCGCAGCAAACGCCGAGAGAACCAGGAAGTCAGCGTGGTCGCTGCCAACCCCGCCGGACACATGCATTGGTCAGAAAAACCCATCAGCTGGAGCTAGGCCGACCATCCATAGGTGATGCCGTCTCCCGGCTCTTATGTGTTGGTCCTGGAAGCCACCCTCGCGACGGACAGACGCGCTGCCCGCTTCTCCCGCGTGCTGATTGACGGTGGAAGCAGCATCAACATCCTGTACCGTGACACCCTGGAGAAGCTAAATGTCAAGACGAAGCAACTCACGCCTACTCGGACAGTGTTCCATGGCATCGTACCCGACCTGTCCTGCGCCCCCATTGGCAAGATCAAGATTGATGTACTCTTTGGGGACAAGGAGCATTTCCGCCGGGAAGCAATATGGTTTGAAGTGGTGGACCTGGAGAGCCCCTACCACGCGTTGCTTGGCCGACCTGCCTTGGCCAAATTCATGGCAGTTCCCCACTATGCATACCTCAAGATGAAGATACCAAGC
This sequence comes from Triticum aestivum, assembly GCF_018294505.1. Taxonomy (NCBI): domain Eukaryota; kingdom Viridiplantae; phylum Streptophyta; class Magnoliopsida; order Poales; family Poaceae; genus Triticum; species Triticum aestivum. The sequence goes on from NC_057806.1 coordinate 452,234,355, forward strand.
ACCAAAGGCGTCATCACCGTAGCCGGCGATTATAAGAAGTCCTCTGAGTGTGCAGCAGCCAGCAGCCGGCTGGCCGAGTCCCTTGTGATTGTCGAAGAAAAGAAGATGTTGGACCGAGTCGTGGCCATAGCCGGCAAGCAGTCAGCCGTGTCCCCCGATCCCCAGGAGCATGATGCCCAAGGATCTTTCCAGCCGGCCAAGGAGACGAAGAAGATACCTCTTGACCCCGAGCACCCAGAGAGGTTTGCCGTCATCGGGGCAAACCTAAACAACAAATAGGAAGGCGAGCTCGCCGATTTCCTCCGTGAGAATCGGGACATCTTTGCATGGTCCCCTAAGGACATGCCGGGCATCCCGAAGGAATTCGCCGAGCACAAACTACACGTCTGAGAAGACGCAAAGCCAGTCAAACAACCCCTTCGCCGACTGTCGGAGGAGAAACGCAGGATTGTGGGAGAGGAGATAGCCCGGCTTCTGGCAGCCGGCTTCATTATGGAAGTTTTCTTTCCAGAGTGGCTCGCCAACCCGGTCCTCGTGCTAAAGAAGAACAACAAGTGGCGCATGTGTATAGACTACACGAGCCTCAACAACGCTTGCCCCAAAGATCCCTTTGCCCTGCCGAGGATCGACCAAGTGATAGACTCCATGGCCGGATGCGAGCTATTGAGTTTCTTGGATGCTTACTCAGGATATCACCAGATAAAGCTAGATCCGGACGACCACCTGAAGACCACCTTCATCACGCCATTTGGAGCCTTCTGCTACCTGACTATGACATTCGGCTTAAGAAATGCCGGTGCCACTTTTCAGCGTTGCATGCAGAAGTGCCTCCTCAAGCAACTCGGCAGAAACGCTCACGTCTACGTGGACGACATTGTGGTGAAGACGGAGAAGCGCGGCACCTTCCTGGGAGACCTCAAAGAAACGTTTGAGAACCTACGCCGGTTCCAAATCAAGCTCAACCCCGAGAAATGCGTGTTCAGAGTGCCAGCCGGCCAGCTCTTAGGCTTCCTGGTCTCCGAACGCGGCATCGAATGCAACTCGGTGAAGATCAAGGCCATCGAGAGAATGGCGATCCCCACCAAGCTTCGAGACATCCAAAAGTTCACCGGATGCTTGGCCTCCTTGAACCGCTTCATCAGCCGGCTCGGAGAGAAAGCTCTCCCCCTCTACCGCCTCATGAAGAAGAGCACTCACTTCGAGTGGAACGACCAGGCCAACCAAGCTTTTCACGAGCTGAAGAAGATGCTAGCCACACCGCCCGTCCTAGCGGCGCCGACTGAGAAAGAGCCCATGCTCCTTTACATTGCCGCAACCAGCCGGGTGGTCAGCACCGTCATCGTAGTCCAACGCCCAGAAGAAGGCCGAGCCCAGTCGGTCCAGAGGCCGGTGTATTATTTGAGCGAGGTGCTGTCCGCTTCAAAGCAGAACTATCCGCACTACCAGAAGATGTGTTACGGCGTGTACTTCACCGCCAAGAAGCTGAAGCCCTACTTTCAAGAGCATCCCGTCACGGTCGTATGCACCGCCCCGCTGGCCGAGATCATAGGCAGCCGGGGCGCATCCGGCCGGGTGGCGAAATGGGCCATCGAGCTGGCCCCTTACACAATCTTCTACCAGCCCCGCACCGCCATCAAGTCCCAAGCACTGGCCGACTTCCTCGTCGACTGGGCCGAGACCCAGTACCTCCCGCCGGCTCCCAACTCCACCCATTGGTGCATGCACTTTGATGGGTCCAAGATGCGCACCGGCTTGGGAGCCGGCGTCGTCCTTACCTCTCCCAAAGGTGACAAGCTCAGATACACGCTGCATATTCACTGTGCCGCCTCCAATAACATGGCCGAGTACGAGGCGCTCATACACGGGCTCCGGCTTGCCAAAGAACTCGGCATTCGCCGGATCCTATGTTATGGCGACTCGGACTTGGTGGTCCAGCAATCATCCGGCGACTGGGATGCCAAGGACGCAAATATGGCAAGCTACCGCTTCCTCGTTCAACAGATCAGCGGGTATTTTGAAGGATGCGAATTCCTCCACGTACCGCGAGCCGACAACGAGCCAGGCGATGCCCTGGCTCGAATAGGCTCCACTCGGCAAGCAATACCAACCGGCGTCGCTCTACAACGCCTCCTCAAGCCGTCCATCAAGCCGTCTCCAGAGTCCGATTCCATTTTCGTACCGCCTGACCCCGACGCGGCCGGGTTCGGCTCGAAGAACCAAGCAGGCGACCCTGGGACTTCAGTAGTCGGCCCGGGGACTTCGGCACCCGGCTCGGGGACTGCCACACCCGGCTCGGGGACTGTAGTAGCCGGCCCGGGGACTGCACCAGCACAACAGCCGGCGGCCGACTCCAGCATTTCACCACCAGCCTGCCCACCCTGGTGGCAGTAGCCACATTGGCTGTAGAAGAAGTCGCGGCTCCATCATGGGCTCAGTCCATCCTCAACTTCCTAGTAAACCAAGATCTGCCGGCTGACGAAGCAGGGGCAAGACAAGTCCAACGTCGAGCCGGAGCATACACAATCGTCAACAGAGAACTCGTCAAGCGCAGTGTCACTGGAGTCCACCAACGGTGCGTCGAGCAAGAGAAGGGCATTGCAATCCTCAGAGACATTCACCAAGGAGAATGCGGCCACCATGCAGCTTCAAGATCACTCGTCGCCAAAGCTTTCCGCCATGGTTTCTTCTGGCCAACTGCTTTGGACGATGCCAAAGAATTAGTTAAATATTGCAAAGGGTGCAAACTCTTCAGCTCCAAGCAACACATGCCGGCTTCGGCACTCAAGACCATTCCCCTCACCTGGCCCTTCGCCGTTTGGGGACTGGACATGGTGAGCCCATTTAAGACGGCGCGCGGCGGCATGACGCATTTGCTCGTCGCCGTGGACAAATTCACCAAGTGGATTGAGGCAAAGCCGATCAAGAAGCTGAATGGGCCAACTGCTGTTACATTCATCGCAGACATAACAACTCGGTACGGCGTGCCACACAGCATCATCACGGACAATGGCACGAATCTTGCCAAAGGAGCCTTGGCACGTTTCTGCGCAGCCCAAGGTATCCGGCTGGACTTAGCGTCCGTCGCCACCCGCAGTCAAACGGCCAGGTCGAGCGAGCCAATGGCCTCATCCTCTCCGGCATCAAGCCCCGACTGGTCGTACCTCTGGAGCGTTCAGCCGGCTGTTGGCTCGATGAGCTGCCGGCTGTCCTCTGGAGTCTGCGCACTACCCCAAACAAGTCAACCGGTTTCACTCCTTTCTTCCTCGTGTATGGTTCCGAGGCGATCATCCCAACCGACATCGAGTTTGACTCGCCCCGGGTAACCATGTACACGGAGGCGGAGGCCAAGGAAGCACGAGAAGACGGTGTCAACCTGCTGGAAGAAGGCCGGCTGTTAGCCCTCAGCCGGTCTGCCATCTACCAGCAGGGTTTGCGCCGCTACCACAGTTAGAAGGTCAGGCCAAGATCTTTCCAAGAGGGCGATCTTGTGCTCCGGCTGATCCAGCGAACAGCCAGCTAGCACAAGCTCTCGGCCCCTTGGGAGGGCTCCTTCATCGTCAGCAGAGCTCTAGGCAACGACTCCTACTACCTAATCGATGCGCAGAAGTCCAACACACGCAAAGAGAGACGACTCTGGCAAGGAGTCGGAACGACCATGGAACGCCAACCTCCTTCGAAGATTTTACAGTTGAAATGCAGTATGTATCATGCTAACTTTTGTACTAAATACGAGACGATAGGCCCCCCGAGGAGGGCTCAGGGACTGCCATCTTTTATCTATGAATGAAAAGTATCATGCTTATGACCTTGTCATTTCATTTACTTGTTCCGTCCGGCACCGGGTTCTGCTAGTCGGCCCGGGGACTGGCTGACTGGAGTTATATTAGAAGTCCTACCCGCGGTCAGACAAGTAGTGTGCCGACACCCAGCTTAGCTCTTGCCAATGTCGCAGTTCGAAGAACCGGCTGTCCGGCTGGCAAGAGTCAAAAGCAGGAAAGGATGCCCACACGAAAAATGGCCAGGGACCAACGGACTAATATAACGAAAGCCGGTTTGCCGCCTACCACCGACCGACTACCAAAATAGCCGGCCGTCCGGTTTCCATTCACTTCACTTCAATCCAAGGAAGCTCGAGTACTTGCCTCCCCAAAGAGGGAAGGCGGCAAAGGAAAAAGCCTAAGGATAAAAAGCATACGCGAATGAAAACCAAACATGCACATAATAATATTTACATAAAAGACCTCCAAGAGGCCAGCATTCAACATAGTTTGGATACACCCCCAGTGGGTGGAACTGCGAAAGCTTAATAAAGATTGTTCAAAAGGCAACAAGCAGGAAATTTAAGGACGGCAGGTCAAGCTGGCGGGGCGACCGACGAGCCGGGCTGGTCGGCGGAGACGGTTGTGCCGGCTGAAGGAGTGGCCGGCTGGCGAACCTTGGCTTGATCACCGCCTCCCGCAGAGGGCGCGCTTCCACGCGCCTAGTTGCTGGAGGCACGGTCAGCCTGAGGTCGGCTGGTTGTTCCACTAGCCGGCTCGACGTCTTCACCGTCCTCTTCTTCGTCATCCTCGCCCTCGTCGCTGGAGGCGATCTCCTCTGCCGAGTCCTCGCCCACCGCCGGGTTCAGCCCGAACCACTCCTCCGGCTGGGCAACACCGTCATCATTGATTTCAGGTGCAAAAACGCTGATGTCGGTGCACTCGGCGATCGTTGAAGCACGCTGGGCGATAGCCGGCCGCACCTCCTCCAGCTCCGTGTCGGCCTCCAGCCGCCAAGTGCGCAGCTGGTCCAGGTTCAGCCCTGGGTACCAAGCTCGAACGAACTCCAACGCCCGCCCGGCTCCAAGACGGGCCGCTGACGCCTTCCAAGCTTCAAAGCGACCGACTGCGACCTCCAGCCAGTCGGCTGTCCGGCTTGGGGTGCGGGGGATCGTCTCGCCGGGCCAGAGGGCGGCCAACACCTGCGCCCTAGTACGTTGGAGCCGGCGAAGCATCCAGTGAGCCGGCTGTAGCCGCGCTTGGACAGCCAAGAGCTGCTCCTCAAGCGTCCGATTCGCGTCCGGCGCGATGTTGACCCCCGCCTGACGGCGCACCTCGCGATGGGCCTTGATGGTTTGGGCGGCGAGGGCGGAGTAGCCGGGAAAGTAGTCTGCACAAGAAAATAGGCAGCAACACAGGTCAAGCCAAAAACCAGGCGGCAAGGGGCAGGAGAGGAGCGAGGAAGGCGGCTTACCGTCGATCAAGTCCTCGATGCGGCCGAAGCCTTCATCCAGCGCTCGCCGGGTCTCGGCCCAACTCGCCGCCTCGGTCTCAAACTCTGCCTTCAGGGCGGCCTCGCTATCCTGCGTTTCCTGCAGGGCCGCCTTGTGGCTCTCCTCTTGGTCAGCCAGCTTCTTGGCCAGGCGGTCACGCTCCTGGACCAAGGCAGCGCACTCAGCATCCTTGGTACGAAGGGCGGCCTGCGCATCGCCGAGCTCCCTCCTCAAGTCGGCGTTCGCCCCTGAAAGCACGAAAAAAAACAATAAGGAAAAAGTCGTCAAGGAAGATCCGACCCGACTGCTCAACAGTCGGCCCGAATCTCGGGGACTACACCCAGTGGATGCGCTGACGCGCCCCCATAGGAGACAGACAAGATCAAGCACTTACTTCGGCTGTTGGCCAGGTCGTCGGTCTTCCGACCCAACTCCCGAGCCTGGGAGTTGAAGGCGGCAGCAAGGGAGTTATGATATTCCTAGAAGTTCAGACAGGAAGCAAAATAAGGTAGTCGTCAAGAAAGATCCGACCCAACTGCTCAGCAGTCGGCCCGAATCTCGGGGACTACACCCAGTGGGTGCGCTGACGCGCCCCCACGGAAGAAATCAAGAGACCAAAGCGGCCAAGAATGAAAGACTCACTCGGATGGCGGCCCGCGTCGACAGGAACTCCTGGGTGTACTGCTGCAGCAGGGCGGCCTGAGCTTGAAGCCGGCTCTGGACCGCTTGAGCCGCCACATTCAGCTCGCCAGTCCCCCCGCTGGGAGTCCAGTCGGACGTGGCGGTACTGGCCCCTTCCAGAGCCTCCGCCAACTGGCCGGCGCCCGCGACTCGGCGCGACTCCGGCGGAGCGGCGCCTCCTCCTGCACGTCGACGCGTCACCGGCTGCACCTCGAAGCCAGCTCCGTCCTCTGGCTCACCCCCGGCCGGCTCCTCTGGCGCCGCTGACGATTGGCCGCCTTGGCCCGCTCCGGTTGGCGCTGCCGGCGGCGCTCTCCCCGCGAAGGCCACGAGGTCCTCCCTCCTCTCCATCAGCGGCGGGTCTTGCACGATTTCCTCCGCCAGGGGCAATGGGGTGTCAAGGGCCACGGCTCGGAGGGGAATGGCGAGCAGCGGAGGCTGGTTACGTGAACCCTCCGCCTCCGTTTCCGCGGTCGCTGCCTCCGCCTGGGCCTTGGCTGCCGTGTCGGCCTGCTCCCTCGCCGCCTGGGCGGCCGCTTTTTCCGCCGCCTCATGCTCCTCCCGCGCCTCGCGGGCGTTCCGCCCCGTGGCCTCCCGAAGACCCTCCAGTCGGCCCAACTACGGAGCCGCCCGGACCCCGCTCAAGGGAAAGCGGCGCCCTGTCCAGCGAGCGGGAAAAGGTTAGAAAGAATGTTCGAACAAGAGAGAACGATGAAAAGCATGCGACCAGGCAATCGACGACTTACGCTAAGACCGCCTGAGGCTGCTTCACCGCCTTGCAGAAGCGGGCCGCTTTCGCGGCCGCCTCATCTCGTTTGGTCGCCGCGGTGGAGGCTTTGGACTTCTTCGGCCGACTGCCGAAGAGGGTTGACGTGGCCCGGCGCTTCTGTGCGCCGCCGCTGGCAGCCGGCGTGGTGGACAAGCCCGCGCCCTGATGGTCGGCCGCCAGCTGGCAATGCGGGTGACTTCGGCTTCGGCATCATCTGGCCAGTCCTCGAAGCTAGCGGTAAGCCCTGTGCCTCCGGTCTCGGCGTCGTCCCCCACGACGGTGTTTTCCATGGCGGCCGCCCCCAAATCCGGGTCGTCGACGTCGTCCACCGTGCGGTCGGGGACGTACTGGCGTTCTATCCCTGCTGCCCCGGTCGTCGGCGGAAGAAGGGGGTTCTGCTAAGAAGAACCGGCCGATCAGAAGCCGGCCATCATAAAGCCGGCTACCAACAAAAAGAAGAAAGAGAGGAAAGCTCACCACGGGCGGAGGGTTGGCGCGAGAATACGGCACCTTGCCGTATCGCCAGTCCTCGGCGAGCTTGCAATTGGAGATATGATTTACCATGTACGACACCTCCGCATGAGGCATCTCCCTGGTGCTCAGCTGGCTTGGGTCGAAGCGGCCGCTCATCTGACACATCATGTGGGGCCGGCTTTGGAGACGAAGTATCCGGCGCTCCACGAAGGCGGCCACCAAGTCGGCCCCGCTCAGGCCTTCCGACTGGATCATCACCCGAAGCCGGGAGACGCCAGCGTTCCCAGCCTGAGACAGTGACCTGGACCGGAAACTCCATGAGGGCTGCCTCCTAGCCGGCGGGCCGGCTACGTAAGCCGGCAGGTTGACGTGATCTCCTTGCTGGGCGACGTTCTTCATGTAGAAGTACGACTTCTGCCAGATCTTCACCGACTGGGTCAGGGGGATGGATGGGAACGGGTTGTTCTCGCCCGACCTCCTCATGGCGATGAAGGCCCCGCAGGGGGCGGGCACGCCTGCGATGACGGTGCCGAGTTTGCTCTGGAAGAATTCCCCCCAGAGCTCCAGCGTGGGGAGCAGCCCCAAGAAACCTTCGCAAAGAGAGACGAAGGCCGACAACAGCATCACCGTGTTGGGCGTGAGGTGATGCGGCTGAAGATTGTAGAACTCGAGGAAGAAGCGCAGGAATCCGCTCGCCGGAAGGCCGAAGCCACGCAAGAAGTGCGAGTGGAAGACGACCCGCTCGCCCTCCTCCGGTGCCGGCGAGATCTCCGTCTCTGGCGCCAGGCGGACCCGCACGAGGTTGGCGTCGGGCAGGTGCCGAGTCTGGCGGAGGAACTCAACATGGTCCTCATGGACGTTGGAGCCGTTCCACGAGCTCAACAGCGCCATGGGAGCAAGACGATGTGGCGGCGCGGCGGCGCTGAGACGGGAGGCTGCGGCGGCAACGAGAGGAAGGAAGGAGGACGAGAAGGGGCGGAGCGAGAGAGAGCGTGCGAACCTCTTTCTCTCCCCCTCCTCCCGCTACTTATAGGCTCGAGTGGCGGAGCCGAGGAGGCGCGGCATGGGGAAACGTGGGGATCGATCGTGCCCACTCCCCCACGTCCCGCGTTTACTATGCCTTGATGGTGGAATAAAACCGCCGCGGGAAGGCGAGTGGCCCATGTGGGCCACGGAAGATCCGCGCCTGAACCGAGGCCTGCGAGTGGCGGGCCCGGGCATGTGGCGGCGTCCCGTCGCGCGCGTGCGTTGGCAGGATTTCCTCGCCACGTGGCCCGCGTTCCCGCCTACGAGAAACGGAGCTCTCTGAAATCGGCATACACCGGCAAAGCCGGCTCTTCAAGGTAGGAAGCTGACCAAGCTTCTTGTCCCTTTGTCCGCCTCGAAGCTCGATCAGCTTCGGGGACTATTGTCGGAGTAAATAGCCATGGGTAGCCTAGCCGGCTTCCCCTGGCCCTTCTGAAAAAATTACGAGCCCGTTCGGCTCTCAAGAATCCAAGACATAGGGCCGCCTTCCCCTGGCCGGCTGTCTCCCAGGCCGGCTATTGGAAGGCGGCCCAACTTTAGCCCTCATGAAGAAAGCCACGGGAGGGCCGACTTTGAGAAGCCGGTCGCGAGGAGACCGACTCCAGGAAGCCGGCTCCCATAAAGCGGTCGAGACCATACCCTCAAAGTTTGCATCCACCTAGCGGCGATGAGACGGGGCGTGGCTACAGTGAAGCCTGCCACCCCCGAATCCCGGAGCGCGCCTGGCACAGTGCGCCGTACGGGTGGCCATGACCCATCCAGCGCGGCACTGTTGCCACACTGACCCTGATGTCATCCACGACGGGTTACCAGTACGGCCCACGGGCGGTGGGCCCCTTCAGGCAGAGAGACACCTGAAGGCGGCCTGGCCTCCCCCGGTCGGCTCGAGACGGAGCCGGCCCTCTCCAGCCGGCTTGCCACCCCCTCGAAGGAGACGCCCCATTAAGGAGATAGGACGCAGTGAGGCTACAGTGGCCACCCACCGGACGGCAGCACTGTAGCCATGCATACCTCGGCGAAGCCCTCGTCACCAAGATTGAGCAACAGTAACCAGCCACCGACAAGGCCCTGGACAGTGGGGCCTGCCTGTCGACCAGGGAGCCGGCAGCCGGCGGGACCCACCAGCCGGCGGGCCCTAGCAGCCGGCGCAGAAGCTGGAGAGCGAAGACACAGACGGCTGGGCCCCACGCCCAACCGGATTACCATTGTACCCCCGGGGGGTAGGCCTATATAAACCCCCCGGACACCCATGCCAAGGGTTGGACCCCCAGCTACCTTTAGACACCACATAGGGAGAAGAAGCAAGCTAGCCGTGCCCTTCTTCCTCCTCCCACCAAACAGCTCAAGGAGCATTGTGTAGCTACTTGTCCATCTAGTGATCATGCGGAGACCCCGTAGAGCAGCAGTAGGGGTGTTATCTCCAAGGAGAGCCCCGAAGCTGGGTAAGATTCGCCGGCGTGCATGCCTTCGCCTCATCCCGTTTCCAGGCACCGGCGACGTCTTACTGGCTCCCACAACGATAAGCCACCCATTGGCATATGTCGCACCTACCACCCGACTCTCCCACTCGGTGGCTTAGCTGCAGTCTCGTACTCGTGCAAGTTAAAAAAATCCTACTGAGTGGAGAGCAATCCTCCCACTCGGGGGCTTAGCTGCAGTCTCGTACTCGCCTAAGTTTAAAATACGCTCCATCCTGATCCGCAGGGACGACGAGGTACAGGTCGACTGCGACCTTATCATCAAAGCCGTGGCACAAGTACAATGTCCGCTCCATCCTAATCCGCAAGGACGACGAGGTGCATGTCGACTACGACCTTATCCTTAGAGTTGTGACACAAATACAATGTCCGCTCCATCTTGATCCGCAAGGACAACGAGGTGCAGGTCTACTATGACCTTATCCTCAGAGATGTGGCACAAATACAATGTCCGCTCCATCCTGATCCGCAAGGTCAACGAGGTGCAGGTTATGGACGGCACCAAGTGCTCACGTTCATGATCCACTCGACTGAGCTGCATCACAGAGTCAGTAACAATTTAGACTGAAGAATCAAGTTCCACTCGGAGTCAAGAGATTCAAAAAATAGCAAAGTTCAGATAAATCCCACGAGGTTCCAGACTGCAGATTAGAGTACTCGGGCATCTGGCCCAAAGGAGTTTAATGGTTACAAAACCACTCGGCATGCCGAGGAAAATTTAATCGGATCATAAAAAGTTTGTTCACTCTGCAGGAGGAGTTTAATGGTTACAAAACCACTCTACAATGTCCGCTCTATCTTGATTTGCAAGGTCAACGAGGTGCAGGTTATGGACGGCACCAAGTGCCCACGTTCATGATCCACTCGACTGAGCTGCATCACAGAGTCAGTAACAATTTAGACTGAAGAATCAAGTTCCACTCAGAGTCAAGAGATTCAAAAAATAGCAAAGTTCAGATAAATCCCACGAGGTTCCAGACTGCAGATTAGAGTACTCGGGCATCTGGCCCAAAGGAGTTTAATGGTTACAAAACCACTCGGCATACCGAGGAAAATTTAATCGGATCATAAAAAGTTTGTTCACTCTGCAGGAGGAGGACTGGCAGGCTCGACGAACTCATCTAGGTCGATTCCATCTGCAATTCGAGTAGCAGCAGTAATGAAGGTCTCCATAAAAGACTGGAAGTCGAGTCTCTTGGTGTTGGCAACCTTGATCACTACAAGCTTTTCTTCTTTGGCCTCCTTGCAATGGACACGAACAAGAAACAGAGCTACATTAACACCACATCAAGAAGACGACTTCTTCCATTCCTGCACTCGACCAGGGATAGTATTGAGTCGAGTCATCAAGGACTCGAGGTCATTTTGGAGCGTTTCCTTTGGCCAAAGCGCTGTGTAAATCCGCGACACCGCAACCTTCAGTCGAGCAAGGTAGTCTGTAATGCTGGTAAGACGGGATTCCAGTCAGAGCATGTTCATGGCAGCTTCATCCTTGACAGGGGAGTTGACGGGGTCCAAGCTTGTCTCGATTCGCCTAGTTTCCTCCTCAAAGTTTTGACAGAATTCTACAATCACAAAGAACTAGTTCGTCGACGGCTTATGGTGAATCGACGATAGCGAAACAGTCGGACAAGGAAAAGTACCTTCAAGCATAAGGAATAACTTCTTGGCGAGCCCCCCCAGATAAGCCTCCAGGTTATTTCTCTGCTGAGAAATGTCTTCAATTTTTTCATTCAAGGCTACTCTGTCCTTCTTCATACGGGTCACTTCTCTATTAGCCTCGGCAAGAGATGTCTTCAGCTTAGCATTGTCTTCCTGTAGCACCCCGACTGAAGCCAGCTACTTGTCGGCGAGTGTGGTTTTCTCTTGAGCTTCCTTCTATGCTGCGGCGAGTTCAAGGTCCTTCTGTGCCAGAGCCTGCCTCATTTTCTCTAAATATATATATATATATACAACACTCGGTTCAGAGAGAATAACGAGGAGATGGCTTGAGAGACAGTCCAATCTCACAGTCGACAAGTTGTTACCTTCCATACCAGCTGCTTCGTCTTTGTCCTTCTGCAAGTTCTGTTTGGCCAACTCCAAGTCAAGGTTGAGCTGTCTATGCTTCTCCTTGAATTCAACAAATTTGGAGATGAGCTCACAGGATTTCTGAAGTCAGTAAAAAGATACATCAGTGGAAAGAGCCAAATATTATTCGCTTCCGAGTGAAAAGAACTCTAAGACTACTGCATAATCAAACATTCAACGGTAGTCTCGGGGACTACACCCAGTGGGTGCACTTAGCGTGCCCCCACTGGTCCAGGTTCCTGATACGTCTCCAATGTATCTATAATTTTTGATTGTTCCATGCTATTATATTATCTGTTTTGGATGTTTATGGGCTTTATTTTGCACTTCTATATTATTTTTGGGACTAACCTATTAACCCAGAGCCCAATGCCAGTTTCTGTTTTTTTCCTTGTTTTAGAGTATCACAAAAAAGGAAAATAAAACAGAGTCAAATTGACCTGAAACTTCACGGAACTTATTTTTGGACCAGAAGAAGCCCACGGAGTATCGAAGTTGGAGCAGGAGAGTTCCGGGCTGCCCACGAGGGTGGGGGCGCGCCCCCTGCCTCGTGGATAGCCCGTAGGTCCACCGACATACTTCTTCCTCCCATATATACCCATATACCCTAAAAACTTCGAGGAGCACAATAGATCGGGAGTTCCGCCACCAGAAGCCTCCGTAGCCACCGAAAGCCAATCTAGACCCGTTTCGGCACCCTGCCGGAGGGGGAATCCCTCTCCGGTGGCCATCTTCATCATCCTGGTGCTCTCCATGACAAGGAGGGAGTAGTTCTCCCTCGGGGCTGAGGGTATGTACCAGTAGCTATGTGTTTGATCTCTCTCTCTCTCTCTCGTGTTCTTGAGGTGGTACGAACTTGATGTATCGCGAGCTTTGCTATTATAGTTGGATCTTATGATGTTTCTCCCCCTCTGCTATATTTTAATGGATTGAGTTTTACCTTTGAAGTTATCTTATCGGATTGAGTCTTTAAGGATTTGAGAACACTTGATGTATGTCTTGCATGGGATACCCGTGGTGACAATGGGGTATTCTATTGATCCACTTGATGTATGTTTTGGTGATCAACTTGCGGGTTCCGCCCATGAACCTATGCATAGGGGTTGGCACACGTTTTCGTCTTGACTCTCCAGTAGAAACTTTGGGGCACTCTTTGAAGTACTTTTTGTTGGTTTGAATAGATGAATCTGAGATTGTGTGATGCATATCATATAGTCATACCCACGGATACTTGAGGTGACATTAGGGTTTTGGTTGATTTGTGTCTTAAGGTGTTATTTTACTACGAACTCTAGGGCTGTTTGTGACACTTATAGGAATAACCCAATGGATTGATCGGAAAGAATAACTTTGAGGTGGTTTCGTACCCTACCATAATCTCTTCGTTTGTTCGCCGCTATTAGTGACTTTGGAGTGACTCTTTTGTTGCATGTTGAGTGATAGTTATATGATCCAATTATGTTATTATTGTTGAGAAAACTTGCACTAGTGAAAGTATGAACCCTAGGCCTTGTTTCCTAGCATTGCAATGCCATTTACGCTTACTTTTATCATTAGTTACCTTGTTGTTTTTATATTTTCAGATTACAAAAACCTTTATCTACCATCCATATTACACTTGTATCACCATCTCTTCGCCGAACTAGTGCACCTATACAATTTACCGTTGTATTGGGTGTGTTGGGGACACAAGAGATTCTTTGTTATTTGGTTGCAAGGTTGCTTGAGAGAGACCATCTTCATCCTACGCCTCCCACGGATTGATAAACCTTAGGTCATCCACTTGAGGGAAATTTTCTACTATCCTACAAACCTCTGCACTTGGAGGCCCAACAACGTCTACAAGAAGAAGGTTGTGTAGTAGACATCAAGCTCTTTTCTGGCGTCGTTGCCGGGGAGGTTAGCGCTTGAAGGTATATCTTTAGATCTTGCAATCGAATCTTTTAGGTTCTTGTTTTAGCACTAGTTTAGTTTATAAAAGAAAACTACAAAATATATGGAATTAAGGATGCCTCATATGCTTCATCTTTTTAATGTCTTTCGTGAGAATAAGGATTCCGATAATTGTGCTCAAGTGCTAGAAGAAGAATGCATTAGAATGTTTGGCACTAAATATTTGTATGATGAGCATGATTTCAATGTTGTTAGTATGAATTCTTTGAATATCCATGCTGCTAATGATATGCAAAGCCACAAGCTTGGGGATGCTATGTTTGATGAAGATGATATTTTTTGTCCCCCAAGTTTTGATGAGATTTTTTTTGATGATAGAATGCCTCCTATTTATGATGATTATATTGATAAAAGTGGATTTGGAGAGGTCATGACTTTACTTTGTGATGAATCCACTATTTCGGAAGAGGTTCCAATTGATTATGAGAGCAAAGTTGCTATCTATGATGATTATTGTGATGACTTGTATGCTATAAAGAATAATGATATCCATGAAACTTGTCTTCATGATTTTAGTTTTCAATTGGATTATGCCTCACATGATAGTTATTTCGTTGAGTTTGCTCCCATTACTATTGATGAGAAGAAATTTGCTCCCACTACTATTGATGAGAAGAAATTTGCTTATGTGGAGAGTAATAAAATTTCTATGCTTGTAGATCATGAAAAGAATGCTTTATGTGATAGTTATATTGTTGAATTCATTCATGATGCTCCTGAAAATTATTATGAGGGAGGAACATATTCTTGTAGTAATTGCAATAATATCAAGTTTCCTCTCTATGTGCTTAAAGTTTTGAAGTTATGCTTGTTTTGCCCTCCTATGCTAGTTGATTATTGTTCCCATAAGTTTTTTGCTCACAAAATCCCTATGCATAGTAAGTGGGTTAGGATTAAATATGCTAGTTATATTCTTCATGATGCTCTCTTTATGTTTCAATTCTTATCTTTTATGTGAGCATCATTGAAATCATCATGCCTAGCTCGGGGCGTTAAACGATAGCGCTTGTTGGGAGGCAACCCAACTTTATTTTTGTCCCTTTATTTTTGCTCCTGTTTAGTAATAAATAATTTATCTAGCCTATGTTATGATTGAGTTTTTATGATTTATTTAGTGTTTGTGCCAAGTAGAACCGTTGGGAAGACTTGGGGAAAGTCTTGTTGATCTTGCTGTAAAAAACAAAAACTTTAGTGCTCACGAGAATTGCTGCCATTTTTATTTGGATAGTGCTATTTAGTTAATTATTTTTTCAGATGATTAATAGATAAATTCCTCACGTGCAGCAATTTATTTTAGAATTTTTGGGGTTCCATAAGTTTGCGTTAGTTACAGATTACTACAGACTGTTCTGTTTTTGATAGATTCTCTTTTTCGCGTGTTGTTTGCTTATTTTGATGAATCTATGGCTCGTAAAAGAGTTTATAAACCATAGAGAAGTTGGAAGACAGTAGGTCTAACACCAATATAAATAAAGAATGAGTTCATTACAGTACCTTGAAGTGGTGTCTTTTTTTCTTTCGCTAACGGAGCTTACGAGTTTTCTGTTAAGTTTTGTGTTCTGAAGTTTTCATATTTTGGGTAAAGATTCGATGGACTATGGAATAAGGAGTGGCAAGAGCCTAAGCTTGGGGATACCCAAGGCACCCCAAGGTAATATTCAAGGACAACCAAGAGCCTAAGCTTGGGGATGCCCTGGAAGGCATCCCCTCTTTCGTCTTCGTTCATCGGTAACTTTACTTGGAGCTATATTTTTATTTACCACATGATATGTGTTTTGCTTGGAGCGTCAATTTATTTTGTTAGGATTTGCTTGCTGTTTGAATAAAATACCAAGATCTTAAATTCTTAAATGTTAGAGAGTCTTCATATAGTTGCATAATTATTCGACTACTCATTGATCTTCACTTATATCTTTCAGAGTAGTTTGTTGTTGCTCTAGTGCTTCACTTATATCTTTTTAGAGCACGGTGGTGGTTTATTTTAAGAAACAGATGATCTCTCATGCGTCACTTATATTATTTTGAGAGTCCTAAACAGCATGGTAATTTGCTTTGGTTATGAATTTAGTCCTAATATGATGGGCATCCAAGAGGGATATAATAAAAACTTTCATATGAAGTGCATTGAATACTAAGAGAAGTTTGATACTTGATGATTGTTTTGAGATATGGAGATAGTGATATCAAAGTTGTGCTAGTTGGGTAGTTGTGAATTTGAGGAATACTTGTGTTGAAGTTTGCAAGTCCCGTAGCATGTTGATACGTCTCCAACGTATCTACTTCTCCAAACACTTTTGCCCTTGTTTTGGACTCTAATTTGCATGATTTGAATGGAACTAACCCGGACTGATGTTGTTTTTAGCAGAACTATCATGGTGTTATTTATGTGTAGCATCAAACGTTCTCGGAATGACCTGAAACATCACAGAGACACTTTTCAAAAAATAAGAAAAATACCTGCCAAAGATGAAGGCCATGGGGGCCACCGTCTTGCCACGAGGGTGGGGGGCGCGCCTGCCCCCCTAGGGCGCGCCCCCCTACCTCATGGGCCCCCTGTTGCGTCTCCGACTCCAACTCCACCTCCATATATTGAGTTTCGATGAGAAAAAAATTAGAGAGAAGAAATCATCGCGTTTTACGATACGGAGCCACCGCCAAGCCCTAAAACCTCTCGGGAGGGCTGATCTGGAGTCCGTTCGGGGCTCTGGAGAGGGGAATCCGTCGCCATAGTCATCATCAACCATCCTCCATCACCAATTTCATGATGCTCACCACCGTGCGTGACTAATTTCATCGTAGGCTTGCTGGACGGTGATGGGTTGGATGGGATCTATCATGTAATCGAGTTAGTTTTGTTAGGGTTTGATCCCTAGTATCCACTATGTTCTGAGATTGATGTTGCTATGACTTTGCTATGCTTAATGCTTGTCACTAGGGCCCAAGTGCCATGATTTCAGATCTGAAACTATTTTGTTTTCATCAATATATGAGAGTTCTAGATCCTATCTTGCAAGTCTATAGTCACCTATTATGTGTTATAATCCGTTAACTCCGAAGTGACAATAATCAGGATACTTACCGGTGATGACTGTAGTTTGAGGAGTTCATGTATTCACTATGTGTTAATGCTTTGTTCTGGTTCTCTATTAAAAGGAGGCCTTAATATCGCTTAGTTCCCGTAAGGACCCCGCTGCCACGGGAGGGTAGGACAAAAGATGTCATGCAAGTTCTTTTCCATAAGCACGTATGACTATATTCGGAATACATGCCTACATTATATCAACGAACTGGAGCTAGTTCTGTGTCACCCTAGGTTATGACTGTTACATGATGAACCGCATCCGGCATAATTCTGCATCACCGATCCATTGCCTACGAGCTTTCCACATATTGTTCTTCGCTTATTTACTTTTCCGTTGCTATTGCTATCATCACTAAAAATACCAAAAACATTGCTTTTACTAGCGTTTCCTTTTGTTACCGTTATTACTATTATCATATTACTTTGCTACTAAACACTTTGCTGCAGATATTAAGTTTCCAGGTGTGGTTGAATTGACAACTCAGCTGCTAATACTTGAGAATATTCTTTGGCCCCCTTGTGTCGAATCAATAAATTTGGGATGAATACTCTACCCCCGAAAACATTTGCGATCCCCTATACTTGTGGGTTATCAAGATTATTTTCTGGCGCCATTGCCGGGGAGCATAGCTCTATTCTTTGAGTCACTTGGATATATATATCTGCTTATCATTATGAAGAACTTGAGAGATCCAAAAACCAAGATCTATCCCTCAACTATGAGGGGAGGTAAGGAACTGCCATCTAGCTCTGCACTTGATTCACCTTCTGTTTTGAGTAAGCTTGCGACACCTACACCTGCTTCTGCTATTCGTTGTGATATGTCGCATGTTATTGATGATGCCACTTCTGCTATGCATGATACTTATGATGAAACTACCTCTATGCCTGATACTACCGTGCCACTTAGTGCTTCTCTTGATGAACAACTTGCTAGGGCTAGAGAAATTGAAAATATTGAATCTGATGATACTGATGAAAGTGATGATGAAGAACCACTTGCTATTCCTAAGGGTTATGTATTTGATCAAGATGCTTCTTTAGCCATTTTAGCTTGCAGAAATAGAACTGAACTTAAAAAATTATTAGCTAAATGGAGTAAGCAATCCCTAAATGATAGAATGAAACCTCACCCTGCTTTGGCTACTTCACCTATCTTTGTTACTGATAAGGATTATGAATTCTCTGTTGATCCTGATATAATTACTTTGGTTGAATCTGATCCTTTTCATGGTTATGAATCTGAAACTGTTGTGGCACACCTTACTAAACTGAATGATATACCTACCCTGTTCACTAAAGATGAGAGAACTCGCTACTTTTATATCCTTATAATATTTCCGTTCTCATTAAAGGGTGATGCTAAGATATGGTTTAATTCTCTTGATCGTAGTTGTGTGCATAGTCCCCAGGATATGATTTATTAATTCTCTGCTAAATATTTCCCTGCTCATAAGAAACAAGCTGATTTAAGGGATATATATATATATATATATATATAACTTTTTGCAAATTGAAGAAGAGAGTCTCCCACAAGCTTGGGGGAGGCTTCTCCAATTACTTAATGCTTTGCCTGATCATCCACTTAAGAAAAATGAAATACTTGATATCTTTTATAATGGACTAACCGATGCCTCCAGAGATTACCTGGATAGTTGTGCTGGTTCTGTTTTCAGGGAAAGAACACTGGATGAAGCTGAAATTTTATTGAATAATATGTTGATGAATGAAAATAATTGGACACCTCCGGAGCCAATTCCTGAGCCTACTCCTAAACCAACTCCGAAGAGGAGGGGTATTCTATTTCTCAGTCCTGAATATATGCAAGAGCCAAAGAAATCTATGAAAGAAAAGGGTATTACAGCTGAAGATGTTAAGAATTTACCTCCTATTGAAGAAATACATGGTCCTAATTTACCGCCTGTTGAAGAAACATATAATCTTAATCCTTTACCTATTGAAGAAACTCATGGTCTTGATAACCCGACACAGGTAGTAAAGGTAAATTCTCTCTATAGATATGATAAACCTGTAATCCCATTTACTAAATTTGCTAGCCCATGCTTAGATGAGTTTGATAAATTTATGGCTAACCAAGAAGACTTTAATGCTTATTTTGGTAGACAATTGAAAAACAATTCAAATATGCTTGAACACTTGGGTGATTATATGGCTAATGTTAAAAGTGAACTTAAACTTATTAGTAAACATGCTTCTATGGTTACCACTCAAGTAGAACAAGTACTTAAAGCTCAAAATGATTTTCTTAATGAATTGAATAGTAAAGATAATGATTATGCTGTTAGAGTGTCTACTAGAACTGGTAGAATGACTCAGGAACCTTTGTATGCTGAAGGCCATCCTAAAAGAATTGAGCAAGATTCTCATAGAAATAATATAGATGCACCTAGTTCTTCTAAAAAGAAGAAGAAGAAAAATGATAGGACTTTGCATGCTTCTAGTGATCCTATTGTTGAAACACCTGAGAATCCAAATGATATTTCTATTTCTGATGCTGAAACTCAACCTGGTAATGAACCTGAAACTAGTGATAATCTTAATAATAATGCTCATGATGATGCTCCACCTAGTAATGATAATGACATAGAAATTGAACCTGCTGTTGATCTTGATAACCCACAATCAAAGAATCAATGTTATGATAAGAAAGACTTTGTTGCTAGGAAACATGGTAAAGAAAGAGAGCCTTGGGTTCAGAAACCCATGCCTTTTCCTCCCAAACCATCCAAGAAAAAGGATGATGAGGATTTTGAGCGCTTTGCTAAAATGATTAGACCTATCTTTTTGTGTGTGCGATTAACTGATATGCTCAAAACAAATCCTTATGCTAAGTACATGAAAGATATTATTACAAATAAAAGAAAGATACCGAAAGCTGAAATTTCCACCATGCTTGCTGATTATACTTTTAAGAGTGGAATACCCAAGAAACTTGGAGATCCCGGTGTACCAACTATACCATGCTCCATTAAAAGAAACTATGTTAAAACTGCTTTATGTAATCTTGGAGCCAGTGTTAGTGTTATGCCTCTCTCTCTATATCGTAAACTTGATTTGAATAAGTTGACACCTACTGAAATATCTTTGCAAATGGCTGATAAATCAATTGCTATACCTGTCGGTATTTGTGAGGATGCGCCTGTTGTAGTTGCAAATGTTACTATTTTAACGGACTTTGTTATTCTTGATATTCCCGAGGACGATAGTATATCTATTATTCTTGGAAGACCCTTTCTGAATACTGCAGGGGCTGTTATTGATTGCACTAAAGGCAATGTCACTTTTCATGTTAATGGTAATGAGCATACGGTACACTTTCCAAGGAAACAACCTCAAGTTCATAGTATCAACTCTATTGGAAAAATTCCATCGATTATATTTGGAGGTTTTGAATTTCCTCTTCCTACTGTCAAGAAGAAATATGATATTCTTATTATTGGGGATGTGCATATCCCCGTTGAGGTAACATAGTGTTATTCGAAATTTCTCCGGTTCCATGTTATTCGGAATGAGTTCGTTAACAAGACTTGATCAACCTTGTTAGTGGATTTCTTTTGATGATCATGAGATGGATGAAACTAGAAGGCACAACCTTCTGTACCCAACTTTTACTTTCTGTTATTTATATTAAATAAAATAAAAATAAATATTTGTCTGTCTGTTATCCGATTATCCATGCAATATAAAAGTACCTCGAAAATAAAAGTTCTCCAAATGCCCTGAAAATTAAATATGATTTTTTCTAGAATATTTGAGGATTTATGGAACAAAGAACAGACCAGGGGGGCCAACTACCTTGCCACGAGGGTGGAGGGCGCGGACACCCCTCTAGGGCGCGCCCCCTGCCCCGTGGGCCCATGGTGGCCCTCCTCCACTTATTCTTGCACCCAAACACTTCATCTTCATCCCCCAAACACGAAAAACCAGCTCAAACCCGAGTCCAAGCTCATTATGTTGCCATTTTCGATCTCCTTGCTCAAAGCACCTCTCACAAAACTGCTTGGGGAGATTGTTCCTTGGTATGTGACTCCTCCATTGGTCCAATTAGTTCTTGTTCTAGTGCTTTAGTCATTGTAAATTTTTGCTGCTTAGGTGACCCTGTTCTTGAGCTTGCATGTCAAATTTATATGGTCAAAAGTAGTTTTGATGCATGATATAGGCCCTAGGCACTTGTAGGAGTAGTTGCTATCAATATTATTGAGTTTGCTTTACTTTTATTTTGAAGTTACTAAAAATTTCAGATTTTTTTTCAGAAAATGATGAGGAGACTCTTGAGGGGCTCATCGAGCCAAAGCTCGAAGGAAAAGGCACCAAAGCCTAAGTATAATCTGCCTCGCACCACGGAGGTTCGGGCGTGTGAATGGCCTTCCGAGGATTTCCTGAGAGCAGCCGGGATTTATGAAGATTTTTATGAGTTGGCTTAGACTGCAGGCCTTACCTCTTTCCTCCACGACCAATGCGATCAATATCTCTTGCTCACAAATACCTTTGTGCAAAACTTTCATTTTTCATTCTAGGAACTCACCACCTATGGTGGAATTCCATTTATATGATGAGCATAAGGAGATGTCACTTTATTATTTTGTCGGATCTGTTTAGTCCCTTTTGGGGGCAAGACAGAAGAACCACATCGTGATGATGTGGAGGGATTTATTGACACTATCACTGTAGGGGAAACAAGGAAGGTTTCCGATGCACGAATCACTAGCATACATTTTCCTGTTTTAGGCTACTTTGCATTATTTGCTAGTCGTTGCTTAATTGGTCGCCGAAACTGTGGAAACCTTAGTATCACTGATATTATTATTTTGCTTCAAGGTTTATACAGTGATAACACTTTTAGTATGGGCGGTATTATTGCCAAACAGTTAAGTCTGAACCGTACCAAAGGCCCTATCTTTGGAGGCATCTATGCCTCACGCCTAGCTGCACGTTTTAACATACCTATTAGGCATGTTGAGAAGGAAGAAAAGGTGCTGCCCCGTGTTTATATAGATTATAAAAGTATGGTAGCACATGATTTTATTGTTAAGAATAGGGCAGGAGAGCTTAAATATCAATTGTTCTTTAACAAACATCATCCTGAGACTATTACCCTGCCTGCTCCTTCTTTGTTTGATTTGTCTGTAGGCACGTACCTTGTTCCGTTGACGGTTATTCAAGCTTACCGGAACCCTGCACCAGCCGAGGAGCCAGAGCCGGAACTACAATTTGATCCCTCACGACAGTCTAATTACCAGTGGGATCCGGAGATGATTGCCAGCCAGTGGCAATCAGCGCCTTCTTCTTCCTCATCGCAGTACGACCCCAGCTACTATTATGGATATCCGCCAGGCCAGCCGTGGCCATAGACCAACTTAGGCCAAAAGCCTAAGCTTGGGGGAGTACGTATTTCCCACCGACATTACATTTATGTTCACACACTCATTGCTAGATGTCGGTGCTCATACTTTTTCATTGTATCATCCATGCTAGTTTAATTTCCTTTTTTATGCTTTCTTCTTGTGTGTTTAATAAACCTTAATAAAAACCCAAAAAAAATTAGTTGTAGCTTTTAGCTAGTTTTAATTTCCATGCTTGTAGTAGTAATTAAAAAGAAAACCCAAAAAGATTTCCTGTTCTTCTTTTGCTTGTTGGGAGCTTTCCCGTGTAAATAGTTTTATTTATTTTCTTTTCTTTGGGGGTCAATAGGAGAAGACCATAATTAAATTGTTGAATTGGTTCTTATATGCATTATTGTTTATCTGACAAAAGAGCCCATATTGCCTTGTCTTCTCCTGTTTATTGAATGCTTGCAGATTCCAGCTTAGTCCAATGCACGTGCACTATTATTATTATTCACATCATTCGGTCGTGCAAGTGAAAGGCAATTATGATGATATATGATGAACTGGCTGAGATGAGAAAAGTTGGTATGAACTCGACTTCTTTTGTTTTTGTAAATATGATTAGTTCATCGTTCCTGATTCAGCCTATTATGAATAAACATGTTTGCAATGACAACTAGAGATCATAGTTTCTTGTGCCATGCTTGATTAGCTATGAGTTATAATGGTTTACCTTGCGTGCCAACATGCTATTAAAATGGTTATGATGTGGTATGATAGGGTGGTATCCTCCTCTGAATGATTTAAGTGACTTGACTTGCACATGTTCACGCATGTAGTTGAAACAAAATCAACATAGCCTTCACGATATTTATGTTCATGGTGGATTATATCCTACTCATGCTTGCATTTAGTGTTGATTAATTTTAATGCATGTTCATGACTGTTGTCGCTCTCTAGCTGGTCGCTTCCCAGTCTTTTGCTAGCCTTCACCTGTACTAAGCAGGAATACTGCTTGTGCATGCAAACTCCTTAAAACCCAAAGTTATTCCACATGAGTCCACTATACCTACCTATATACGGTATCTACCTGCCGTTCTCAGTAAATTTGTATGTGCCAAACTCTAAACCTTCAAATAAATATCATGTTTTGTATGCTCGAATAGCTCATGTATCAACTAGGGTTGTCTGTATCTTCCATGTTAGGCGGGTTATTCTCAAGAGGAGTGGACTCCGCTCCTCACTCACGAGATAAATGGCTGGTCATCGGGATGCCCAGTCCCATGCTTTATGCAAACTAAATCAAAATAATTGCAAACAAAACTCCCCCTGGGATTCTTGTTAGTTGGAGGCACTCGTTATTTCGAGCAAGCTATGGATTGATGCTTGTGGTGGAAGGGGGAGTATAAACTTTACCATTCTGTTTGGGAATCGCCTATAATGTGTGTAGCATGGAAGATATCGCCATCTCTTGGTTGTTATGTTGACAATGAAAGTATACCGCTCAAAATATTATTCACCTCTATTTCAAAACCGAGCTCTGGCACCTCTACAAATCCCTGCTTCCCTCTGCGAAGGGCCTATCTATTTACTTTTATGCTGAGTCATCATCCTCTTATCAAAAAGCACCAGTTGGAGAGCACCGTTGTCATTTGCATTCATTATTGTTAGTTTACATTGAGTATGACTTGACTGGATCTCTTTTACCATGAATTACAATGTCTAGTCAGTCCTTGGTCTTTAAAGGTGCTCTGCATTTATGTTTTGCGGTCTCAAAATGGGCTAGCGAGATACCACCTTGTTATATCATATTATGATTGTTTTGAGAAAGTGTTGTCATCCGAGTTTTATTATTATGGCTGGCTAGTTGATTATGCTATTGATATGAGTAAACTTGAGACCTATGCGTTATTGCAAATGTGGTTAGTTATAATCTTTGATGAAAACTTGAATGCTGGCTTTACATATTTACAACAACAAGAGCAAACAGAGTTTGTAAAAGTTTTTCTTTATCACTTTCAGTTTGTCAACTGAATTGCTTGAGGACAAGCAAAGGTTTAAGCTTGGGGGAGTTGATACGTCTCCAACGTATCTACTTTTCCAAACACGTTTGCCCTTGTTTTGGACTCTAACTTGCATGATTTGAATGGAACTAACCCGGACTGACGTTGTTTTCAGCAGAACTACCATGGTGTTATTTAAGTGCAGGATCAAACGTTCTTGGAATGACCTTGAACTTCACGGAGACACTTTTCAGAAAATAAGAAAAATACCTGCCAAAGATGAAGGCCCGGGGGCCCACCGTCTTGCCACAAGGGTGGGGGCACGCCTGCTCCCCTAGGGCGTGCCCCCCTACTTCGTGGGCCCCCTGTTGCGTCTCCGACTCCAACTCCACCTCCATATAAGTTTCGTTGAGAAAAAAAATCAGAGAGAAGAAATCATCACGTTTTACGATACAGAGCCGTCGCCATGCCCTAAAACCTCTCGAGAGGGCTGATCTGGAGTCCGTTCGGGGCTTCGGAGAGGGGAATCCGTCGCCATCGTCATCATCAACCATCCTCCATCACCAATTTCATGATGCTCACCGCCGTGCATGAGTAATTTCATCGTAGGCTTGCTGGACGGTGATGGGTTGGATGGGATCTATCATGTAATTGAGTTAGTTTTGTTAGGGTTTGATCCCTACTATCCACTATGTTCTGAGAATGATGTTGCTATGACTTTGCTATGCTTAATGCTTGTCACTAGGGCCCGAGTGCCATGATTTCAGATCTGAACCTATTATGTTTTCATCAATATATGAGAGTTCTAGATCCTATCTTGCAAGTCTATAGTCACCTATTATGTGTTATGATCCGTTAACCCCGAAGTGACAATAATCGGGATACTTACCGGTGATGACCGTAGTTTGAGGAGTTCATGTATTCACTATGTGTTAATGCTTTGTTCCGGTTCTCTATTAAAAGGAGGCCTTAATATCCCTTAGTTTCCGTAAGGACCCCGCTGCCACGGGAGGGTAGGACAAAAGATGCCATGCAAGTTCTTTTCCATAAGCACGTATGACTATATTCGGAATACATGCCTACATTATATCAATGAACTGGAGCTAGTTCTGTGTCACCCTAGGTTATGACTGTTACATGATGAACCGCATCCAGCATAATTCTCCATCACCGATCCATTGCCTACGAGCTTTCCACATATTGTTCTTCGCTTATTTACTTTTCTGTTGCTATTACTATCACCACTACAAAATACCAAAAACATTGCTTTTACTACCGTTACCTTTTGTTACCTTTATCACTATTATCATATTACTTTGCTACTAAACACTTTGCTGCAGATATTAAGTTTCCAGGTGTGGTTGAATTGACAACTCAGCTGCTAATACTTGAGAATATTCTTTGGCTCCCCTTGTGTCGAATCAATAAATTTTGGTTGAATACTCTACCCTCGAAAACTGTTGCGGTCCCCTATACTTGTGGGTTATCACATGCACGTATGGTAAACGTTGTGTAACAAATTTGAAACATGAGGTGTTATTTGATTGTCTTCCTTATGGCATCTCCCTAGCCCATTGATTAGCCGCATCGATGTGAGACTTTCTCCTTTTTGTCTTCTCCACATAACCCCCTCATTATATTCTATTCCACCCATAGTGCTATATCCATGGCTCACGCTCATGTATTGCGTGAAAGTTGAAAAAGGTTTGAGATTACAAAAGTATGAAACAATTGCTTGGCTTGTCATCGGGGTTGTGCATGATGAGAGCATTCTTGTGTGACGAAAATGGAGCATGACCAAACTATATGATTTTGTAGGGATGAACTTTCTTTGGCCATGTTATTTTGAGAAGACATGATTGCTTAGTTGGTATGCTTGAAGTATTATTATTTTTATGTCAATATTAAACTTTTGTCTTGAATCTTATGGATCTGAACATTCATGCCAAAATGAAGAGAATTACTTAGAGAAATATGTTCGGTAGCATTCCACATCAAAAATTCTGTTTTTATCATTTACCTACTCGAGGACGAGCAGGAATTAAGCTTGGGGATGCTGATACATCTCCAACGTATCTATAATTTTTGATTGTTCCATGCTATTATATTATCTGTTTTGGATGTTTATGGGCTTTATTATGCACTTTTATATTATTTTTGGGACTAACCTATTAACCCAGAGCCCAGTGCCAGTTTCTGTTTTTTCCTAGTTTTAGAGTATCACAAAAAAGGAAAATCAAACGGAGTCCAATTGACCTGAAACTTCACGGAACTTATTTTTGGACCAGAAGAAGCCCACGGAGTATCGAAGTTGGAGCAGGAGAGTCCCGGGCTGCCCACGAGGGTGCGGGGCATGCCCACCCCTTGGGCGCGCCCCCTGCCTCGTGGACAGCCCTGAGGTCCACCGACGTACTTCTTCCTCCCATATATACCCATATAACCTAAAAACTTTGAGGAGCACAATAGATCGGGAGTTCCGCCGCCAGAAGCCTCTGTAGCCACTGAATGCCAATCTAGACCCGTTCCGGCACCCTGCCGGAGGGGGAATCCCTCTCCGGTGGCCATCTTCATCATCCCAGCGCTCTCCATGATGAGGAGGGAGTAGTTCTCCCTCGGGGCTGAGGGTATGTACCAGTAGCTATGTGTTTGATCTCTCTCTCTCTCTCTCTCGTGTTCTTGAGGTGGTACGATCTTGATGTATCGCGAGCTTTGATATTACAGTTGGATCTTATGATGTTTCTCCCCCTCTACTCTCTTGTAATGGATTGATTTTTCCCTTTGAAGTTATCTTATCGGATTGAGTCTTTAAGGATTTGAGAACACTTGATGTATGTCTTGCGTGGGATACCCGTGGTGACAATGGGGTATTCTATTGATCCACTTGATGTATATTTTGGTGATCAACTTGCTGGTTCCGCCCATGAACCTATGCATAGGGGTTGGCACACGTTTTCGTCTTGACTATCCGGTAGAAACATTGGGGCACTCTTTGAAGTACTTTGTGTTGGTTTGAATAGATGAATCTGAGATTGTGTGATGCATATCGTATAATCATACCCACAGATACTTGAGGTGACATTGGAGTATCTAGGTGGCATTAGGGTTTTGGTTGATTTGTGTCTTAAGGTGTTATTTTACTACGAACTCTAGGGCTGTTTGTGACACTTATAGGAATAGCCCAATGGATTGATCGGAAAGAATAACTTTGAGGTGGTTTCGTACCCTACCATAATCTCTTTGTTTGTTCGCCGCTATTAGTGACTTTGGAGTGACTCTTTGTTGCATGTTGAGGGATAGTTATATGCTACCTCTTGAGCACTGCGTTGGTTTTCCCCGAAGAGGAAGGGATGATGCAGTAAAGTAGCGTAAGTATTTCCCTCAGTTTTTTAGAACCAAGGTATCAATCCAGTAGGAGGCTATGCGCGAGTCCCTTGTACCTACACAAAACAAATAAATCCTCACAACCAACGCGATAAGGGGTTGTCAATCCCTACATGGCCACTTACGAGAGTGAGATCTGATAGATATGATAAGATAATATTATTGGTATTTTTATGATAAAGATGCAAAGTAAAATAAAAGCAAAGTAAAAAGCAAAGGAAATAACTAAGTATTGGAAGATTAATATGATGAAGATAGACCCCGGGGCCATAGATTTTACTAGTGGATTTTCTCAAGAGCACAAGTACTGTACGATGGATGAATGAATTACTGTTGAGAAATTGACAGAATTGAGCATAGTTATGAGAATATCTAGGTATGATCATGTCTATAGGCATCACGTCCGAGACAAGTAGACCGACTCCTGCCTGCATCTAGTACTATTACTCCACTCATCGACCTCTATCCAGCATGCATCTAGAGTATTAAGTTCATGAAAATAGAGTAACGCCTTAAGCAAGATGACATGATGTAGAGGGATAAACTCATGCAATATGATGAAAACCCCATCTTGTTATCCTCGATGGCAACAATACAGTACGTGCCTTGTTGCCCCTACTGTCACTGATAAAGGACACCGCAAGATTGAACCCAAAGCTAAGCACTTCTCCCATTGCAAGAAAGGTCAATCTAGTAGGCCAAACCAAACTGATAATTCGAAGAGACTTGCAAAGATAACCAATCATACATAAAAGAATTCAGAGAAGATTCAAATATTGTTCATAGATAATCTTGATCATAAACCCACAATTCTTTGGTCTCAACAAACACACCACAAAAAGAAGATTAAATCGAATAGATCTCCACAAGAGAGGGGGAGAACATTGTATTGAGATCCAAAAAGAGAGAAGAAGCCATCTAGCTAATAACTATGGACCCGTAGGTCTGAGGTAAACTACTCACACTTCATCGGAGGGGCTATGGTGATGATGTAGAAGCCCTCCGTGATCGATGCCCCCTCCGGCGGAGCTCCAGAACAGGCCCCAAGATGGGATCTTGTGGATACAGAAAGTTGCGGTGGTGGAATTAGGGTTTTGGCTCCGTATCTGATCATTTGGGGGTACGTAGGTATATATAGGAGGAAGGAGTACGTCGGTGGAGCAACAAGGGGCCCACGAGGGTGGAGGGCGCACCTGAGGGGTAGGCACGCCCCCTACCTCGTGGCCTCCTCCTTTGTTTCTTGACGTAAGGTCCAAGTCCTCTGGATCATGTTCGGTGAGAAAATCACGTTCCCGAAGGTTTCATTCCATTTGGACTCAGTTTGATATTCCTTTTCTTCGAAACCGTAAAATAGGCAAAAAACAACAATTCTGGGCTGGGCCTCCGGTTAGTAGGTTAGTCCCAAAAATAATATAAAAGTGGATAATAAAGCCCAATAATGTCCAAAACAGTAGATAATATAGCATGGAGCAATCAAAAATTATAGATACGTTGGAGACGTATCATTATATGATCCAATTATGTTTTTATTGTTGAGAACTTGCACTAGTGAAAGTATGAACCCTAGGCCTTGTTTCCTAGCATTGCAATACCGTTTACGCTTACTTTTATCATTAGTTACCTTGCTGTCTTTATATTTTCAGATTACAAAAACCTTTATCTACCATCCATATTACACTTGTATCACCATCTCTTCGCTGAACTAGTGCACCTATACAATTTACCATTGTATTGGGTGTGTTGGGGACACAAGAGACTCTTTGTTATTTGGTTGCAAGGTTGCTTGAGAGAGACCATCTTCATCCTACGCCTCCCACGGATTGATTAACCTTAGGTCATTCACTTGAGGGAAATTTGCTACTGTCCTACAAACCTCTGCACTTGGAGGCCCAACAATGTCTACAAGAAGAAGGTTTTGTAGTAGACATCATTTCCACTCGACATGGTCCGCCCAAACCGAGTGGAAGAGAAAAAAAGCAGGCAACAATTATTCTCAGACCCCAACGACTGCCCGCAGTCGACCGCGGTCTCGGGGACTACACCCAGTGGGTGCACTCAGCGTGCCCCCACTAGTCCAGGTTCCAATCGACATAGTCCGCCTAGACCGAGTGGAAGAACCGAAGAACAAGATATTTTTATCAAGACCCCTGCCGAATCACACATTCGACAGCGGCCTCGGGGACTACACCCAGTGGGTGCACTCTGCGTGCCCCCACTAGTCTAAAGTGACAATCAAAACAACCTAACCAACTCAACTAGAAAAACTACTTAGCATAAATTGAAACATCCAATGGGTGTATAGATGCGAAGAACAGACTGACAAATGGACGCACAATGAAAAGTTTTCAGGTAGCATATCCTAACAGAACAAGCGTCAAGATAGGAGATCAATCGGAAACAAACTAACATGGACATTGGCTCAGAGGGCTGCACTGGCATCATAGGCAGCTTGGCTGGTTTCGTGCACTGTCTTCATCCACTACATCATCAGGCCTGCTTGGTGTATAGCTTCTGTAGCAGCACTTCCCTGGTCCTCTGGAACATGATGGGTGATGAACAATGGAGAAGTGGGTCCAGTCATAGCAGCTTGAGGATCCGAGGCATGGTGTTGGATAGATGAAACAGGGACTTGCGTAGTCGACAATGAAGGGCGTTCACTCGACACTAGAACAGCAAAAGTAACAGAAGCCCGGTTCACATCTCCGGACTGCTGAATCACTGGTTCCGTCACCGGCGTCGACTGGGAAGTCTTGCCAGCTGGTGTGTCGGTGTCAAAACCGGCAGATCTCGGGTAGGGGGTCCCGAACTGTGCGTCTAAGGCGGATGGTAACAGGAGGCAGGGGACACAAAGTTTTACCCAGGTTCAGGCCCTCTTGATGGAGGTAAAACCCTACGTCCTGCTTGATTATTCTTGATAATATGGGTAGTACAAGAGTAGATCTACCACGAGATCGGAGAGGCTAAACCCTAGAAGCTAGCCTATGGTATGATTGTATGTTATCCTACGGACTAAAACCCTCCGGTTTATATAGACACCAGAGGGGGCTAGGGTTACACAAGGTCGGTTACAAAGGAGGAGATTTACATATCCGTATTGCCTAGCTTGCCTTCCACACCAAGTAGAGTCCCATCCGGACACGGGACGGAGTCTTCAATCTCGTATCTTCATAGTACAACAGTCCGGCCAAAGGACTCCCTCAGTAGCCCCTGAACCAGGCTTCAATGACGATGAGTCTGGTGCGAGTGTTGTCTTCGGCATTGCAAGGCGGGTTCCTCCTCCGAAGACACCATAGAAGAGTTTGAATATAAGGACAGTATCCGACCCTGCAAAATAAGTTCCACATACCACCATAGAGAGAATAATATTTCTAAAAATCTAATCTACTGACACGTTTTGGCAGCATGGCATAACGTCATGGCCCGGTAATTATTCGAACCGTTTTTATTTAACCAGCCCCGCACATAACGCGAGGTGGTTTCTTGACACGTCTTGTCAAAGCAGAGATCGTGTTCCATTTATTACGGGATTCTCATTAATACGGATGTGGGTAACCCAACCGTGCCTAGGACTCCTAGATTTTAGGCAAGTCCCAAACGGCCACGAGGAGGACGCTTGATATTCACCCTCTTTATAAAGGGACAAGGCTTTTACTTTTTTCCCTCCCGTGCTCAATCGAATCCTTCCCCCGCCTTGAGTTCTAACACCCAAAGCCAAGGTCAGGTGCTTCAGACCTTCAATCATGTCCGGATCCAGCCTTCAAGGCCGGTGGGTGCCTTCCTCCGTCACGGAGGAGGACATCAAGAAGTTGAGGGAGGCCAGATATCTGACCGCCGAAATTTCGCACAGGCTGCCCGCCCGAGGGCAGGTCGTCCCTACTCCCGAACCCAACAAGAGCGTTGTGTTCGTCTCCCACTTCCTCCGAGGACTAGGCCTCGCTCTGGATCCCTTTGTTAGGGGTCTCATGTTCTATTACGGGCTGGATTTTCACGATCTGGCCCCGGATTCCCTTCTTCACATCTCGTCATTTATTGTCGTGTGTGAGGCCTTCCTCCGCATTACCCCTCACTTCGGCCTGTGGCTCAAGACCTTCGATGTGAAGCCGAAGATGGTCGAGGGGCAGTACGCAGCATGCGGAGGTGCTCTAATAAGCAAGATTGCTGACGCTCCATGGTCAAAGGGTTCCTTTCCAGAGGTGTCTGGATTGTGGCAATGGGAGTGGTTTTACGTCATAGCTCCCCGAAGTGCCAAGTAGGTAGCTGCCCCTACCTTTCGCTCGGGCCCTCCACCACAACTGATGTCATGGATCAGCAGGGGGCTGAGCTGGGGTCCAGCCAAGGACGTGCCCATACTGCAGAGCCGCATCCGAGATCTCTTCGAGGGAGATTTCAATCTGGTTATGGTAATGCAAGTTATGCTGGTTGATCGAGTCCAGCCTTGCAAACGTCGGCCCCTCCGCATGTGGGAATTCAACCCGGAAGGACCGCACACTGTTTAGAATTTCCTCGGCATGACGCACAAGGAGATGTACAAGTCATTCTTCGGACCCCAAATAGAGTGTCCGGAAACTACCAAGGACGTGGGCCTGAGCAGCAACCGCACTGCTACCCAAGTAAGTAATCCCATGGCCGAACACACTGTCCTTTTATTTATTATGACATAATTCTGAAGAATCGCTCTTTGACCAGGACTGGATAACAAAGGCGAAGATGGTCTGGTGTTCGGCCCCCTTCCCAAGGGCTTGGACAATCCGGTGCTGGAAAAGATGCTCGAGCCATCACCTTGCCTGGTGCCCTCAAAGGAAGATGAAGAGGGGAATAAAGAGGGCGGAAGCGGGCCTCCATCGCTACCTATTCCAACTGAGGGAATGAGCGCCTCCGCGAGGGAGGATAACCAAGGGGAAGAATCTGACATTCTCTGTCCCCGGGGAAGGAAGAGGTCTACCTCTGAAGATCCGGAAACTAAGGTTTCCAAACGGGAGAAGAAATCTCCGCCAGAGGGACCTGCCTCGGAGGGTACTCTTGCCGCACAATGTCAGCGCGGGGATCATCCCTCTACCGAGTTGTAAGTAAAAGGGTATTCAATAACGAAAATATCTTGCTCTATTTCTGAGAAGAATAATCGAAGCATTTTATCTTGCAGTTCGGATCTTAGCCCTTCTCAGCTGAGCTCGTCTTCGGGGGATCTTCTTCGGAGATGATGGAGAGCGAAACGCCTCCCCCTGCCACACCGCCTTACGAAGTGGGCGACCCTGAGGTGTCGTCGCGGAGGGTTTCTCCTGATCCGGCAAGGCCAGAAGGTAATCCTATGGCCACCCGAAGTCCTCAGTATCCGGCTCTCGAAGAGAGCAATCAAAAGAGCCCGACACCGTCTGGTGCGCGGTTGGATGTACGGAGGGATCTGCTGGAGAAAGCGGCTATCTCAGAAGAGCACCACACATTGATGGGTACGATGATCGAGAGGATTTCGTCCGCCAAAAGCAGGCTGCAAAAAGCCTTTATGAGTCTACTGACGGGTTTTGAGGTACGTGAAATGATGTACATTTTTGAAAGTACCGCACATTTTTAGATGTGCCCTGTGTAGAGAGTAGCCCCTGAGACTCTGGTTGTTGTCGAAAACGGCGGCAAACAAAGGATCATGGTCCCAGGTAATAACCAGACTGCCTTTATGTGCAGGTGGTGGAGGCTCCGATGGCTAGCCGGACTGATGGGTATGCCGAACTAAAGCGGCAGCTGGATGCGACAGATGCCAACATCGTGCTTGTTAACGAGCGACTTGACGAGGCGCAGGGTCAGTGATTTTTCTGGTGATTGTCACATAATAAGAGCGGCCTGATGCCAATATCTTTAATATGTTTGTGACTGCAGATGGAGCGGCCACCGTGGAGACCCTTCGGGCGGAGCTTGCCCGAGCCAAGGAGCAAACCAGGAGTAGCAATGCGGCCGCTTTAAAGGTGGCCGAAGAGTTAAGAGCCGAAAAGGCCGCGCATAGCGAGAGCAAAGAAAAAATGGCCAAGATGGCTGTAAAATTAAAAGATACTGCCGACCGGTGCCAGATTCTTGAAGAAGAAAACCGGGCGAAGGCGACGGACCTGGAAAAGGCCACGATGGCGACCAAAGACACCCGCTCTGCGATGAGAGCGAAGAAGGAGGAGCTGCGTCAAGCCGGCGATATCGCGGCTGGGAAACCCTTTATGCTGCAGAGGAAGTTTGGAGATCCTCGGTATGCCCCTCTGGACCGACTATGGAGTTCGGTGGACGCATATCTGGACTTGGCGGCGAGTGCTGTTGATGCGGCCGAAGTGGACAAGCTATTCTGGTCACAATTTAACGTTCTAGAGCGTCCGCTTCCATTGACTGATCAGCTTGCCGAATGGGCCGAGCTGAATAGATTGTCCGGACTCGCCATGAGGTCTGTTGTGGATCATCTGTTGCCGCAAAGGCCAAAGCTGAGCAACTATTTTAGTTTGGTGCAGCAGTTCCTTGGTGCGGTGCCGCGCATTAATGCGATGAAGAGGTCGGCGTGCATAGAAGGCTCGCGGATGGCCCTTGCCCGTGTCAAAACATACTGGGCAGAGATGGATGCCACCACTGTTGCGGCGAGGGTTCAGCCATAGGCCGAGTGGCTGCCGAGCACTATTTCAAAGAGGTTCTTGAAGGCGCTCGTTCGATAGAGGCCCAGTGCTCGAAGAATATTATGTTTGAGTGACATGTATTCCCATTGTAAAAACAATGTTTTATTAAGTTTATCAAGGCTGTATTTATACTTTTGCCCGAAAGTATTATGATGCCTCCTGTGCGGCCGTTTATGTATATATGTATATAACCTGAAAGATTGCAGTCGTCGGCTTCAGCCCCCACGCATATAATGCGGGGGTGTTCGCAGAAGACGCATGTTCACACTTGATCCAACGTCTTGGTCCATTAAGGAGGTGATAGCGCAGCGAACTAGGCAACCGGACTATAATGCTTTAACACTTTCACTTAGCCAGAGGAGTTTGACAGTGGGGCTACTATATAGCCCCTGGTGGCTCCGCACTCATCCGAATTCGGGGTGCGTACATGCCTGGCCGGGAAACGGCCCTTCGTTAAGGCGGAGGAATCCCGAAGATTCCGATAGGTCATCGAGTGGTTGACCAGTCTCACGCTATATCATGACAGTCAGTTTTCGGCTTTCTCTACTGAGGTGCTCGTCCGGATGAACCAGGGCACAATCGCAGTAGTTCTCCTGGTGCCGCCTTAGCCGATAGAGCGGAACGTAAGGCAGCAAAACACAGGAGCCGGGCAAACCCAACATTTGACCAAAGACATGATTCGGAGCTGATGCATATAAGGCCAAACTCGCGACGCCGAACACTCCCTAAGGTATTCGGTCTTTATGGTGTAAACCGGGCCTAAACAGTGCCCTTTGTAATAAGCCCCTGGTGTCCAGGTACGTGCAATATTCTGACGTGGCCACATGCCAATACGTCAGCATCCTTCTCAATTGTACTGAGAATCCGAGGGATGTGTATCAACAAGAGACAGTAAAAAAGGTTTACGCAGGGTCTTAATCTAAAAAGAATCCTTGGAACGGGTCCCTGCTGCACGTCTGCGCCTGTGTCTCCGTTGTGCCGTATTCTGGACGGGTGTAGCACGATGGTCATCTGAAAAAGAGAGGAACTTAATTGAAAAGTTGCCGTGCAAAAGGTAAGTTATACTAAATAAACAATATATAGTTCAAATGAGTAAAGTTGAGCCTGATTGCCACTTGTGCGCGCGCGTTGAGCCCCTTGTATTGTAATAGGGGTATAGCCATCAAACCTGTATCAATTACATATAGTTGTGCCGGACTCGTCCAACCGTGTCTGTGGTCTTAACGACCTGTCAGATGCTTTAGTTGGTGAGGCCGTTTAGTGTGCGGCTGCCAAGGCAGCCGCACGGTCTTCCACGCGCAAGGAGCGCTCAATATTTCCATTTACTGTAATGATGCCACATGGACCAGGCATCTTAAGCATGAGGGAAGCGTAATGTGGTATTGCGTTAAAGCGAGCGAAAGCTTCACGTCCGAGTAGTGCTTGATAGCCACTTTGGAATGGAGCGATGTGGAAGGTTAAATTTTCGCTGCGGAAGTTATCGGGGAAGACAAATATGACCTCTAGTAGCAGGGAGCCCGTGCAATGGGCCTCTGGGACTGACGTTACTCCTTTAAAGGTAGTATTTCTGCGGCTAATTTTTGTTGGGTCTATCCCCATGTTGCGGACTATGTCCTGATATATCAGGTTTAAACTGTTGCCGTCGTCCATCAGGACTCGCGTGAAGTGGTATCCGTCAATTATTGGGTCTAATACCAAGGCAGCCCATCCTGCACGCCGGATACTTGCCGAGTAATCCCAATGGTCAAAGGTGATCGATTGGGATGACCAGTGGCAGAACTCCGCGGTGATAGGCCCTGGGGCATGTGTCTCTAGGAGTGCTGCTTTGTTTCTCCCCTTTATCACGTGTAACACATTGACTGTTTTGACTTCTGGTGGGAATTTCTTCTGTTCCCCAGTGCTTTGCTGCGAGGCTCGTCCTCGTCTTCGCTTGGTGTATCCTGCCCCTTATGTTCGGCGTTGAGCTTGCCGGACTGCTTGAAGACCCAACATTCTCTATGGGTATGATTTGCAGGTTTATCGGGGGTGCTATGGATCTGACATATTTGGTCCAGAATCTTGTTTAGGCTGGACAGTTCGTCTCTGTTGCCTTTGGGGGCAGCTTTTGCTGACCTGGCCGAGAGCTTCTGAATCCGGCGTTTACCGCCGTGCTCTTCGGGCTGTCTTCTTTATTCCGGCGCTTGTTTTTGCTGCGTCGTGATTTCCCGTTTCCGTCCCTGACTTCGGATGTACTTGGGTCGCTGGTGCTGCATCGGGCTAACCAGCTGTCCTCGCCCGCGCAAAAGCGGGTCATGAGGCTTGTTAATGCTGCCATTGTTCTCGGCTTTTCTTGGCCGAGGTGTCTGGCAAGCCATTCGTCTCGAACACTGTGCTTGAAAGCAGCTAAGGCTTCAGCGTCTGGACAGTCGACTATTTGGTTCTTTTTAGTGAGGAACCTGTTCCAAAGCTTTCTGGCTGACCCTCCGGGCTGTTGAGTTATATGACTTAAATCGTCTGCATCCGGTGGTCGGACATAGGTCCCTTGAAAATTTGACCGAAAGGCATCTTCGAGCTCTTCCCAGCTTCCAATGGAGTTTTCGGGGAGGCTTTTAAGCCAGTGCCGAGCTGGCCCTTTGAGCTTGAGGGGTAAGTACTTGATGGCGTGGAGATCGTCTCCTCGAGCCATATGGATATGGAGGATGTAGTCCTCAATCCAGACCCCAGGGTCTGTTGTTTCGTCGTACGCCTCTATGTTTACGGGTTTGAATCCCTCTGGAAATTCATGGTCCAGCACCTCATCAGTGAAACATAGGGGGTGTGCGGCACCCCTGTATTTGGGTGTACCATGGTGTTCGGATGTTTGTTGTGTTGCATTGCATGCTGGAGCGCGCTTGCGTGACCCGTATATGGATCTGGTTGCGCCGTCCTTTTGGTGCGAGCCCTCGCGTGGATCGCGCACTGGCTTATGTGCGGCGTCGTTTGCCGCTCTATGTTGGCCACGAGGTCATCTATCCGACCGGATGGCCGTTTTAATTTTTGGTTGCAGGGGATCTAAGGCCTCCTCATCGAATTCAGGTAGCAACTTTCGCTTCGGGTAGCTCTTGGTGTGGCGATTATTGCCGTACTTCACTGCAGTGTTGAGTACTTCACTCCATCTGATTTTGAGTGTGTCTTGTGCATCCCTGAGCCTTTTCTTTTGCTTTTTCAGACTCCTCGCAGTGGCAACCAGCCTTTGATGGGCATTCTGTTGCTCCGGGTGCCTGTCCGGTGTGATGTCGTCTGGACTGTTATCTTCGACGGGGTCGGGTTGTTTAGTTTGATTCTTTGTGTTGCCCTGGTCGGGCGATGGTTCACCCTGCTCTATCTCCGGGTCTATATGATCGTTGTTTCTGCCGAGGCGTGATTTGGAGCGGCGCTTACGCCACCGCTTTGACTGCTTCTCGAGGGAACAACCCTTCGCTGCGTCCTTCCGTTCCTCGTCGTTGTTTTCTTTGGGTGTGTCCACCATGTATACATCATATGATGAAGTGGGCGTCCAGTGCCCTGTGGGCAGTGGTTCCTATTCGTCTCCTGCATCGTCGTCCATACCGTCGATGTCTTTGGAGTCGAAGTCGAGCATGTCGGTCAAATCGTCGACAGTGGCTAACAAGTGGGTGGTGGGTGGGGAGCGAATTTCTTCGTCATCCACATCCCAATCCTGCCAAACATAGTTCGGCCAGGACTCTCCTGACAGGGAGAGAGACCTTAATGAGTTTAGTATGTCGCTGAAGGGCGAGTGCTGAAAAATATCTGCGGAGGTAAACTCCATGATCGGTGTCCAGTCGGATTCGATAGGCAAGGGCACAGGCGGTTTGGAGTCCGTGGCCGGGGAGGAATCCGGTAGTTCGGCGTCACGGCTCCCGTGAAGGGTAAGGTCGATACTCGGCTTGATCGCCAATGAGAGTGCGGCCTCCGTGGCGGGGTCTATCCTCCCGTCCATGGATGGCGCAACTGGCTCCGAATTGAGGGTCGGAGCGGTTGCCGGCGCGATCACCTGGACACTGTCCGATGGCAGAGCTAAATCATGCTCATCGTGACCGTGTGGCGCACTAAGCAGGGGGTCGAATCCGTCGAAGATCAAGTCTCCGCAGATATCGGTCGTGTAGTTTAAGCTTATAAACCTGACCTGGTGGCCAGGGGCGTAACTCTCGATCTGCTCCAGATGGCCAAGCGAGTTGGCCCGCAGTGCGAAGCCGCCAAACACAAAGATCTGTCCGGGGAGAAAAGTCTCACCCTGAATTGCATCGCTATCAATGATTGAAGGAGTCATCAAGCCTAATGATGATGACACAGAGGAACTCTCATTGAAAGCACCAATGTCGGTGTCAAAACCGGCGGATCTCGGGTAGGGGGTCCCGAACTATGCGTCTAAGGCGGCTGGTAACAGGAGGCAGGGGACACAATGTTTTACCCAGGTTTGGGCCCTCTTGATGGAGGTAAAACCCTACGTCCTGCTTGATTATTCTTGATAATATGGGTAGTACAAGAGTAGATCTACCATGAGATCGGAGAGGCTAAACCCTAGAAGCTAGCCTATGGTATGATTGTATGTTGTCCTACGGGCTAAAACCCTCTGGTTTATATAGACACCGGAGGGGGCTAGGGTTACACAAGGTCGGTTACAAAGGAGGAGATATACATATCTGTATTGCCTAGCTTGCCTTCCACGCCAAGTAGAGTCCCATCCGGACACGGGACAATGTCTTCAATCTCGTATCTTCATAGTCCAACAGTCCGGCCAAAGGATATAGTCCGGCTGACCGGAGACCCCCTAATCCAGGACTCCCTCATGGTGCCTTCCTGCTCGAAGTCCCGCCCCTCCTTCCCATGGCTCTCTGTGGCACGTCTTCATCGTCATCTGGAAGTTCAATGACATTGGGTGGAGCTACAAAGCAATCGATTATAGAAGTTCAGTCGACCATCAAAATGGCTGACAAAGTAAAGACAAAGTGACAAAAGTTGTACCCGCGTGGGAGGTGACTGTGTCTTCCATCTCCTCGTCATCATCATCTTGGTACATAGAAGTCCCAGAGGCAGCACTGCAAATTTCAGAATTCACTTGGTTAAAACAGGAAAGTGAATCGACCAAAGATTGGGTCATGCTAAAACTAAGAGGTCGAGCCAATGATTACCCAGAAGCGATAGGGACGTCCACTTTGATCTTGGGCAAGGCCTTCCAGGGTTTTGGCGGCACAACTTTGAGTTGCTTCAGAGCTTTTTCAGTCGGCACAGGAGAAGATGTCCTAGTGCGCTTGAAGGTATCTTCATTCGGCGGAGTCGCTTTGCCACGAACACTGGCTGGGTCCTACCTCTGCTTGGAGCGTCTTTCTGTGTGAGGAGGGGAGTCGACCTCCTCACCACTGCTCAATTCCTCACTCTCCTCGTCTCCTCTTCCGTCAGAATGCCAGTCGCCACTATCGCCCCCGCTCGCCTCTCCCTCCTCCTCCTCCTGCTCTCCGTTGGGCATCGAATACATCTCAGTGTAAATCTGCAAGACACGGGGTCGAGTGGATATCAATCAGTTTCGATAACAAATACATATCAGAGCAAAAGACACTCGGAAGAAATGAATCAGACCTTGTTGGGTTCGGTGGTGTTGTCGAGTGGAGGAACCCTCCTAGACCCCCTGGGTTGTCTTTGTTGCTAGTAATACCTTGCAGCCACTGCGCCACCGTTCCCTCATCGACTTCCTCCGGGTGGATCCGGGTGCTCTCTTCAGCACCCGAGTATATCCACATTGGATGATCACGGGCTTGGAGTGGCTGGATGCGTCGACTGAGAAACACTTCTAACAAGTCCATGCCAGTCACACCGTCACGGACAAGTTGGACTACTCGCTCAACCAACATGTTCACCTCCGCTTTCTCAGCTAAGTCACTCTCAAGGGAGAAGGCTTCTCAACTCGTCCAATGGAAAATGGGGGAAGGCCAGTCGACTGACCCGGCATCAGTTGGTCCTTACAATAGAACCAGGTCGACTGCCACCCCGTGACTAACTCAGGAAGAATCATAGCAGGGAAAGTGCTTCTATTTCTCATCTGGATCCACAGACCTCTACACATCTGGATCACGTGTGTCCTCTCATCACTCGGATTGGCCTTTTTTACCGACCGAGAACGACAAGTGAAAATGTGTTTGAAGAGGCCCCAGTGCGGTCGGCAGCCCAGAAAGTTCTCACACATGGACACGTATGCGGCAAGGTATGTCAGGGAGTCCTGGATTAGGGGGTCTCCGGACAGCCGGACTATATCCTTTGTCCGGACTATTAGACTATGAAGATACAAGATTGAAGACTTCGTCTCGTGTCCGGATGGGACTCTACTTGGTGTGGAAGGCAAGCTAGGTAATACGGATATGTATATCTCCTCCTTTGTAACTGACCTTGTGTAACCCTAACCCTCTTCGGTGTCTATATAAACCAGAGGGTTTTATTCCGTAGGACACAATTACATACAATCATACCATAGGCTAGCTTCTAGGGTTTAGCCTCTCTGATCTCGTGGTAGATCCACTCTTGTACTACCCATATCATCAATATTAATCAAGTAGGACGTAGGGTTTTACCTCCATCAAGAGGGCCCGAACCTGGGTAAAACATCGTGTCCCCTGCCTCCTGTTAACATCCGCCTTAGACGCACAGTTCAGGACCCCCTACCCGAGATCCGCCGGTTTTGACACCGACATTGGTGCTTTCATTGAGAGTTCCTCTGTGTCATCGCCGTTAGGCATGATGGCTCCTTCTATCATTGATAGCGATGCAGTCCAGGGTGAGACTTTTCTCCCCAGACAGATCTTTGTGTTTGGCGGCTTCGCACTGCGGGCCAACTCGCTTGGCCATCTGGAGCAGATCGAAAGTTACGCCCCTGGCCACCAGGTCAGGTTTGGTAGCTTGAACTACAAGGCCGATATCCGTGGAGACTTGATCTTTGACGGATTAGAGCCTCTGCCTTGTGCGTCACGCGATCACGATGAGTACGATTTAGCTCTACCATCAAGCAGTGTTCAGGAGATCGCACTGGCAGCCGCTCCGACCCTCAATTCGGAGCCAGTTGTGTCGTCCATGGATGGGTGGATGGACCCCGCCACGGAGGCCTTACCCTCAGCGGCGATCGAGCCGAACATCGACCTTACCCTGCACGAGAGCCGTGTTGTCAGACTGCCGGATCCTTCTCCGGCCACAGACTCCGAACCGCCTGCGCCCGTTCCTAGCGAATCCGATTGGGCGCCGATCATGGAGTTTACCTCCGCGGATATTTTTCAGCACTCGCCCTTTGGCGACATATTGAACTCATTAAGGTCTCTCTCCTTGTCGGGAGGATCCTGGCCGAACTATGTCCGGCAGGATTGGGATGCGGATGACGAAGAACTTCGCTGCCCACCCACCACCCACTTAGTAGCCATTGTCGATGACTTAACCGACATGATCGACTTCGACTCCAAAGACATTGATGGTATGGACGATGATGCGGGAGACGAAGAGGAACCACTGCCCACAGGGCATTGGACAGCCACCTCATCATACGATATATACATGGTGGACACACCCAAAGAAGGTAATGGCGACGAGACGGCGGAGGACGACCCCTCCAAGAAGCAACCCAAGCGCCGACGTCAGCAGCGCCGCTCTAAGTCCCGCCAAAGCAAAAGCGTTGATATCGGCACAGGAGATAATAACACTCCGGATAGTGCCGAAGATGGCAACAATCCCCTCCAGCAAGATTTAGGGCCGGAGGATGGAGGAGCCAGCCCTCCAGAGAGAGCGGCAGATGGAGAGGCGGAGGATGGTAATTACATGCCCCCCTCCAAAGACAAGGCAAGCCTCGACGATGATGAATTCGTCGTGCCAGAGGATCCCGTTGAACAAGAGCGCTTCAAGCGCCGGCTTATAGCCACGGCAAATAGCCTTAAGAAAAAGCAGCAGCAGCTTCAAGCTGATCAAGATCTGCTAGGTTTCAGATGGACTGAAGTCCTGGCGGCCGAGGAATTTAAACTCGAACACCCCTCCAAGTGTTACCCAAAATGCAGGTTGCTACCCCGACTGGAGGAAGAAGCGTATGATGCGGCTGATCGGCCACCCCGTGGCCGCGACAGAGAGGCATTCCAGCCAAAAGATCAGCTTGCACCCCGACGCCATTCAAATAAAAAGGCATGGGGAAATACGCTAGACCTGCGAGACGTATTGGAGGACAAAGCAAAACATGCAAGATCGATCTATGGATCACGAGGGCGCGCCACTATGCAAGACGATAAACGTCACGCTGGATACAATAAAAGTAAATCCGGCTGAGCCAAACACAGCGGACACGACTCATTCGAGTTTCGTCGTGACATAGCCCAGTACAGAGGTGTCGCACACCCCCTATGCTTCACAGACTCAGTAATGGATCATCAAATCCCAGAGGGTTTCAAACCCGTAAATATTGAATCATACGACACCACAACAGATCCTGCGGTATGGATCTAGGATTTCCTCCTCCACATCCACATGGCCCATGGTGATGACTTACACGCCATCAAATACCTCCCACTAAAGCTCGAAGGACCAGCGCGGCATTGGCTTAACAGCTTGGCAGCAGAGTCCATTAGCTGTTGGGAAGATCAGGAGGCCGCATTCCTCGACAACTTTCAGGGCACTTATGTGCGACCACCAGATGCCAATGACTTGAGCCACATAATTCAGCAGCCAGAAGAATCGGCCAGGCAATTCTGGACTCGGTTCCTAACAAAGAAAAATCTAATCGTCGACTGTCCGGATGCAGAGGCCTTAGCAGCTTTTAAACACAACATCCGCGACGAGTGGCTAGCCCAGCACCTTGGTCAGGAAAAGCCGAAATCTATGGCAGCCCTCACGACACTCATGACCCGCTTTTGTGCGGGAGAAGACAGCTGGCTGGCTCGCAGTAATAACATATCAAAGAACCATGGTACTTCGGACACCATGGACGGCAATAGCAGGTCACGTCGCAAGAAACATAAGCGCCGCATTAACAGCGACAATACCGAGGATACGACAGTCAATGCAGGATTCAAAGGCTCTAAACCCGGTCAGCGGAAAAAGCCATCTAAAAGAAGCACTTCGGGCCCGTCCAGTTTGGACCGCATACTCGATCGCTTGTGCCAAATACACGGCACCCCCGACAAGCCAGCCAACCACACCAATAGGGATTGTTGGGTATTCAAGCAGGCTGTCAAGTTAATTGCCGAAAACAAAGATAAGGGGCCACATAGCGATGACGAGGAAGAGCCCCGGCAGCCGAACACCGGAGGACAGAAGAGGTTCCCCCAACAAGTGTGGACGGTGAACATGATATACGCAACCCACATCCCCAAGAGGGAGCGGAAGCGTACGCTCAGGGACGTATATGCGTTGGAGCCAGTCGCCCCAAAGTTCAACCTATGGTCCTCCTGTCCGATCACCTTCGATCATAGGGACCACCCCACTAGTATCCATCATGGCGGATTCGCCGCACAGGTCCTAGACCCAATCATCGACGGATTTCACCTCACTCGAGTCCTTATGGATGGCGGCAGCAGCCTGAAACTGCTTTACCAGGACACAATGCAAAAAATGGGTATAGACCCCTCAAGGATCAAACCCACAAAAACGACCTTTAAAGGCGTCTTTCCAGGTGTAGAGGCCCATTGCACAGGCTCAATTACACTGGACGTGGTCTTCGGATCCCCGGATAACTTCCGAAGTGAAGAATTAATCTTCGATATAGTCCCGTTCCGCAGTGGCTATCATGCACTACTTGGGCGAACCGCATTTGCAAGATTCAATGCGGTACCGCATTACGCATACCTCAAGCTCAAGATGCCAAGACCTCGGGGGGTCATCACAGTTAATGGAAACACAAAGTGCTCTCTTCGCACGGAGGAGCACACTACGGCCCTCGCAGCAGAAGCACAAAGCAGCCTCTCAAGGCAATCCACCAGTTCGGCGTTTCAAGACCCGGACACCTTCAAGCACGCTCGCAATAATCGGCAACTAGACCGCCCGGCACGATCTAAGCTCGCATAGCAATGCGGCCCCCACCCCGGCCCAAGCCAAACGGCGAAATTCATGCCACACATACATAATTACGCATTAAAAATACCATGGGCACAGGCGGGGAGGGGGGCACAACTAAGGCATGCCCCAATACGCGGCTTAAACCGCACTAGGGGCTTCCTGCTTTGTTATTTTTCTCTTTCAGGACTTTAATCTCTAGAAACCCTGTCCGGCAGCCTGATTGCCGAACATATGATGCAGCAACCAAGGAGGCAGAAAGCTACGTCACACCACGGAACTCCCAGGTGGATTACGATAACGAGTGAAATATTTGCTTTAATACTATTCCTCAGCTTGCCCTTGGAAGGGACATAGTCCTACTTTTTGCTTATCGCACTATCTGTATCATTCTGCTTTAACGCACCTTTTTGAATAAACAATGCATAACATTACGACTATTATTGCATTCTTGTTTTATATATATGTGTTCATTAATGACGCCTTGCAACCGTACACTTTGGTACGGCCAATACACCAGGGGCTTAAAT
Organism: Triticum aestivum; assembly: GCF_018294505.1. NCBI lineage: Eukaryota > Viridiplantae > Streptophyta > Magnoliopsida > Poales > Poaceae > Triticum > Triticum aestivum. The sequence goes on from NC_057806.1 coordinate 452,279,059, forward strand.
ACCCCACATTATGCTGTGAGAAGTCCGAACACTTTCACAAGTGTGGCACTCCGAACTTATAGCATTATATGCATCATCTCTGAATCATGTCTTTGGTTAAATGTTGGGTTTGCCCGGCTCCTATGTTTTGGTACCTTACGTTCCGCTCTATCGGCTAAGGTAGCACTAGGAGAACTACTGCGATTGTGCCCCGGTTCTGCTGGGCTAAGCACCTCAGTAGAGAAAGCTAAAACTGACTGTCACGATAAGGTGAGAGACTGGTAGCTGTTCGGCGAGGTTTCGAGTCCCTAAAGACTTATGCCGCTTAGAGCGAGGAGCCGGTCCTGTCTGGCTTAAAGGCGTGTATCGTGCCCCGAATTTGGCCTTCCGAATATCAGGGGCGTCTCCGAAATTTAAAATTATAGAATTCTATGCCTAAGTGAGAGTGATAAAGCATTATTAGTCCGGTTGCCTTGTTCGCTGTGCTGAGCACCTCCCTCGAAGGACCCAAAAATGGGAACAAGAGTGCTCAGGTTTATCCCGAACACCCCAGCACTCATGGCATGGGGGCAGAAGCCGAGGACTAGCCATCTCTCAGATTAGATAAACAGCCAAACAGAAGGTAATATTTTAAATTCAAACAAGCATTGCATAGCGCATATGAAACAAGTTTTCATACAGGATCACACGAGCAAGTTTACTCAAATATTACATCCTTTGGACATTCGTCCGCTACAAGACGGGCACCTTCAGGACACCCTCATAATAAATTTCGGGGGTGCGATGCTCCTTGCCCTACGGCAGTCCTTCCTTGATCAGCTTCACGGCGTCTAGCTTGGCCCATTGCACCTTCACACGGGCGAAAGCCCGGCGTGCACCTTCGATGCAGACGGACCGCTTGACGACTTCCGGCCGTGGGAAGGCATCCACAAGCCGCCTCACCAGGCCAAAGTAGCTATTCGGAAGGGCGTCCTCGGGCCACAGCCGGACTATAAAGCCCTTCATGGCCTGTTCGGTCGCCTTGTGTAGCTCGACCAGCTGCTTCAGCTGGTCGCTCATAGGCACAGGGTGTTTGGTCCCAGGATACTGAGACCAGAATAGCTTCTCTGTTGAGCTTCCCTCCTCGGCCTGGTAAAACTGTGCGCCATTCGACACGTTGTGGGGCAAATCTGCGAATGCTCCTGAAGAGCTCCGGATTCGGGTAAGTAATAGGTAATTTACTTTCACATGCTTGCTTTGCATATAGAATGCCTTACCCGCCGCTATTTTCTTCATCGCGTCAATGTCCTGGAGGGCCTTTTGGGCTTTAGCCTTGGCACTCTTTGCGCTCTCGAGGGCCGTGGCAAGCTCAGACTCTCGTGTCTTCGAGTCAAGCTCCAACGCCTCATGCTTTGTCACGAGAGCCTGGAGCTCTTGTTGCACCTTGCCCACCCGAGCCTCTTGCCTTTCCCGCTCGGTGCGCTCCTTGGCCACTTTGTCTTCGGCCTCGGATAGCACTTGCTTCAGGGTCGCCACCTCGGTCGTGGCCCCTGGCAAATATACGATGATCCTGTCATTTTGCAATCGCGTCTTCTTTTATATATACATATCTATAGACAGTGTATTACTTACCCTCGTTCTCCTCGAGCTGCTTCTTGGCAAGGCCGTGCTCTTTCTTGGACCCCTCGAGGTCCTGCTTCAGTGCGGCGACCTCCGCAGTCAGTGCGGCAGATGCCAGCAGCGAAGTATGCATACGCATATTGACATACTTATATTAGACTCCTGCGATATTGTTTGATCCTATGTTCGGCTTTTCTTTGTGAACACCGAATAGAGCATCAGGGGCTACTGTCTATGCGGTAATATATTTCCTATATTTTAAACACTTACCTCAAAGCCTATTAGAAGGCTGGCACAGGCTTCAGTCAATCCGCTCTTGGCGGACTGAACCTTTTGGACCACCGCACTCATAATAGTACGGTGCTCCTCGTCGATGGAAGCGCTGCAAAGCGCTCTCAGCAGATTGTCCAGCGCCTCTGGATGGATAGAGGTCACCGACACAGGTGTCTTGCCCCTCTTGGAAGGAGGCCGCCTGCCCGAGTCCGGAACCACTGGAGGTTCCGGCGCGGTGTTCGGTTGAGGGCCGAACTCGGAGCCCTCAGGGGCCTTGTTCCCTCTACTCCCGGAGTCCGGAAGGTTGCCTTGAGGCACCTCCGGGACTGTCTCCCCTCGACTCGGTGCCTCTTGAGACAATACCTCGGCGTCATCCGTAGGGCAAGGGGAGGTGGCGGTCGGAAGTGGATCGCTATCCATATCCGACGAGCCCAGGGAGCCGTCCGACGATACATCGATACGGGCTCGTGGTGGCCTGCATAATCATATTCGGCTTAAGGGAAGCGGTGCAACAAAGGAATTCTATGAGTTACTCTAGTATCCGAATACTTACGACTTCGCTAGGGGCTTGGCCCTGAGCAACCACTCGTCTTCGGCTTCGGCGGCGGTGGTGGAACTGTCCGGAAGGAGAGTCCTTCCCTTCTTGGACCCGTCGGCCTCCCCGTTTGGGGTGGCCTTCCTTTTCTTGTCTCCCCCAACTGAAGGGGGAGCATCTTCTTCGTCCTCCTCGTCTTCAGGGGAGGAGTGTGTCGCAGAGTTATCGGACGATGAGTCCGATGACGCCTGGCGTCGGGAACTCTTTCGAGTTCCCTTGGCCTTATTGGTCTTCTCCGGCACCTTATAAGGGGCCGGAGTCAGCATCTTCGTCAGGAGAGCGTCTGCTGGGCCTTCGGGCAAAGGAGTCGGATAGTCGATATGTCCGGCCATCTCCTGCCAGTCCTGTCAAAGGTACGGGAGCTTAGATCCCGCATAGAGTCAAACTATGAAAAACAAGTATCCTATGAGAGGTAAAACAGCTTACCGCGCTGGCTTGGCGCTTGGCGTAGTATCCGCGATCCTCGGTAGTGGGAGGGGGAACCTCGGCACCCTTGAATAGAACCTTCTAGGCATCCTCGTGAGTTGTGTCGAAGAGCCTGTTCAGAGTTCGGTGCTGGGCCGGGTCGAACTCCCACAAATTGAAAGCCCGTTGTTGGCACGGGAGGATCTGGCGGATGAGCATGACCTGGACTACGTTGACGAGTTTGAGCTTCTTGTTCACCATGTTTTGATACATGTTTGGAGGCCGGTCAGCTCTCCCGAACTACCCCAGGACAGGCCCTTCTCTTGCCAGGAGGTGAGCCGCGTGGGGATGCCAGATCGGAACTCGTGGGCCGCTGCCCATTTAGGGTCACGCGGCTCGGTGATATAGAACCACCCCGATTGCCACCCCTTTATGGTCTCCACGAAGGAGCCCTCGAGCCATGTGACGTTGGGCATCTTGCCCACCATGGCGCCTCCGCACTCCGCCTGGCGGCCGCTCACTACCTTCGGCTTGACATTGAAGGTCTTTAGCCATAAGCCGAAGTGGGGCTTGATGCGGAGGAATGTCTCGCACACGACGATAAACGCCGAGATGTTGAGGATGAAGTTCGGGGCTGGATCGTGGAAATCCAGGCCTTAGTAGAACATGAGCCCCCAGACGAATGGGTGGAGAGGGAATCCCAGTCCGCGGAGGAAATGGGTAAGGAACACTACCCTCTCATGGGGCCTGGGGGTGGGGATGAGTTGCCCCTCATCTGGGAGCCGGTGCGCGATGTCATTGGGCAGGTATCCGGCTCTCCTCAGCTTCTTGATGTGTCCCTCCGTGACGGAGGAGACCATCCACCTGCCTCTCGCTCCGGACATGGTTGGAGAAGGTCGAGGTGGGAAATGCAGACTTGGGCGCTGGAGCTCGAGTGTGCGAAAATGGATGAGCAAAGGAGGAAGAAGGCGTGGATGAAAAGGTGAATCCTTATCCCTTTATATGGGCGGCCGAAACTATGCACCCCCACTAGCCTGGTAAAACTCGCTTATCCCCCAAGCGCCGTAATCGATGGCATGGTTGGGTTACCCACGCCCGTATTGATGAGAATCCCGTGATAAGGGGACACGATCTCTGCTTTGACAAGACGTGTCAAAAAACTGCCTCGCAGGGCTAGTTAAAGGAAACGGTTCAAATAATCACCGGGCCATGGCATAATGTTGTGTTGCCAAAACAAGTCAGCAAATTGGATTTGGGGAAATATTATTCTCTCTACGGTGGTATGTGGAACTTATTTTGCAAGGTCAGACACTATCCTTGTATTCAAATTCTTCCGTGGTGTATTCAGAGGAGGAACCCACCTTGCAATGCCGAAAACAATACTGCGCGCCGGACTCATCGTCATTGAAGCCTGGTTCAGGGGCTACTGAGGGAGTCCTGGATTAGGGGGTCTCCGGACAGCCGGACTATATCCTTTGTACGGACTGTTAGACTATGAAGATACAAGATTGAAGACTCCGCCTCGTGTCCGGATGGGACTCTACTTGGTGTGGAAGGCAAGCTAGGCAATACGGATATGTATATCTCCTCCTTTATAACCGACCTTGTGTAACCCTAACCCTCTCCGGTGTCTATATAAACCAGAGGGTTTTAGTCCGTAGGACACAATAACATACAATCATACCATAGGCTAGCTTCTAGGATTTAGCCTCTCTGATCTCGTGGTAGATCCACTCTTGTACTACCCATATCATCAATATTAATCAAGCAGGACGTAGGGTTTTACCTCCATCAAGAGGGCCCAAACCTGGGTAAAACATCGTGTCCCCTGCCTCATGTTACCATCTGCCTTAGACGCACAGTTCGGGACCCCATACCCGAGATCCGCCGGTTTTGACACCGACAGTATGTGATGGTGTTGGAAGAAAAGTGATGAAGTTGGGCTCCAAAAAATTTCAAAAAACCCCGAAAGAAAGGATGGGGAGGCAAAGAGAAACCGCGGTCGACGTGGGTCGCAAGAAGGACGCACTCGCCCTCTTGCGGTCGTGGCTCGATCTCGTCCTCCAAAAGCTGCCAAGATTCATGGGGAATCAATCCCCCGTCAACCAGATCCTCCATATCTTCTTGCTGGATCGTCGACCGGATCTAGTCGCCCTGGATCCAGCCGGGCGGCAGGCCGGTTCTCGACGACGACCCTGCCCGGCTCGTCTTCTTATCCTTCGGCTTCGCTGTTGCCTTCTTCGCGCACTCTAGAGCCACCGTCTTGTCCTTCCCCATTGCGGCGGGTTGATCTCAGACTGGGCGGCGGCAGCGAGGGCAGAGGCGGATGCAGGGGAGAAGCAGAGGAAGAAGGGGGAAAATGGGGCGCACTATGCAAAGGCCCCGGCCCGAACGCCTTATATGGCCCTACTCCCCGAGTGACTAACTTGTGGACCCAGGCAATCCTGTCAAATCCCGCAACAGTCGCGTGCTCGATACGTGGCGAAAAAGGTGGCATGAGGATCGAGGCCCCCCTGCCTAATCCACCCCGCTTACTGCGGCTCTCTCCGTCATGTGCGCTTCCCCAGATTTTGAATCCCGCGAGATCCGAGAATGGCAGCACAGTCGATCGCGCCAAAGATTTTATGCCATATCAGCATTCGAATCTTATCAGCTAAAGTTCACTTGACAACCTTTGAATGGCTCAAGGCGACTGGACTTGAAGTCGGAATTTTTCCATGGTTCACCAATCCAAGTAAAATGCTTTCGAAGCATGAACATTGAGTCAGAACCATCTTCAACTCCATTTTCACTCGGACCTAGAACCATTCGGGGGCTAATGACCATGACATGTACCTAGGGTAGGGCAATAGACCTGATCTAAGTACCCTTCCCAAGGACACTGCCCTACAATCGAAGACATTTAAAGGATGACAAATTCTACCGACTGAAATCACCTCAGGATGCAATTCACTCGACCATGAGTACCATTCGGACAACCCAATTCCATTCGACCAGGATATAGTCATTCGACCACGTCAGAAACCACTCAGAGTATAGAAGATCTAAGGTCACTCTAGATGGCAATGGTCAGGCGTTCACTCCGTAGTATTGAAGATCATTTATATCTCTTTAATGTTGACGTTAGCAGTAATGTCCCCTCTTTTATGTACATTGATCCCTATGTAATGTGGGATGGCTGGGGTCCTAGCGTACTCTATATAAGCCACCCCCCTCCTCGGGCACAGGGGTTCGCACCCCCTGTAACTTCACGCATAATCCAATCGACTAGCCTCCGGGAACCGAGACGTAGGGATGTTACTTCCTCTGAGAAGGGCCTGAACTCATACATCTTGCATGCACAACTTCACCATAGCTAGAATCTTGCCTCCTCATACATACCCCCATTCTACTGTCAGACTTAGAACCACGACAGGTGGCAAGTAAAATTCCTTATTTCCAGCCCCTAGTCCGGGCTGGGCGTGATTCAGAAGAGGTTCCTCTGTGATGACGAGGGATCACATTAGGTCCAAATCCTTGTTTAAGAGTGGGGTTTGGACATGGTCGGCAGTTTCTGGGCCGAGCTCGCATGACGCGGGCCTCCAGGGTTCGTAAGTAGTATCCGGAGAAGAGTCTGGCCTTGCAATGATTGCCAGAGATGCTATTCTTTCGGTGTTGAGCTCTAAGGCCGTAGAGAGTCCGGCGGGCTCTAGACTCCCGTCTTCGGACCTGATGAGGCGCTCCAGATCTAAGGCCGGAGCGGTAGTTGAGGCCGCGAAGCCTTGGAAGATCAAGTCTCCTTGGATATCAATGACATAGTTCAGGTTTCCAAAATTGATCTGGTGACTAGGGGCGTAGCTGTCGATCTGTGCCAGGTGGCCAACCGAGTTGGCCCGCAGTGCGAAGCCGCCAAATACAAAGATCTATCCGAGAAGAAAAATCTCCTTCGTGGCAGCATTGTTGTAAATGACTGATGGAGCCATCGAGCCTTTCGATGACGGCACAATGGAACTCTTAATGAAAGCACCAATGTTGGTGTCAAAACTGGCAGATCTCGGGTAGGGAGTCCCGAACTGTGTGTCTAAGGATCGATGGTAACAGGAGACAAGGGACACGATGTTTATGCAGGTACAGGCCCTCTTGATGGAGGTAATACCCTACGTCCTTCTTGATTGACTTTGATGAATATAGGGGTTACAAGAGTTGATCTACCACGAGATTGTAATGGCTAAACCCTAATTGTCTAGCCTGTATGATTATGACTGTGTCTACGGACTAAACCCTTCGGTTTATATAGACACCGGAGGGGTCTAGGGTTACACAGAGTCGGTTTACAGAGAAAGGAACATTCATATCTGCATGCTAAGCTTGCCTTCCACGCCAAGGAGAGTCCCATCCGGACATGAGGGAAGGCCTTCTATCTTGTATCTTCACGGCCATCTGTCCGGCCCACATCACGCAGCCCGGACACCCGAGGACCCCATAATCCAGGACTCCCTCAATTATCATGAAGATAGTTGATACATCTGCAGCGTATCTATAAATTATGAAGTATTCATGCCATGTTTACAACAATGTTATATGGTTTTGGTATGATTTGGATGGAACTAACTCGGATTGGCGATGTTTTTAGCAGAACTACCATGGTGTCGTTTTTGTGCAGAAATAAAAGTTCTCCAAATGCAACAAAACTTTTTGACGATTTTTTGGAACAAAATAGGCACTAGAAGCTTCGTGGGAGTCCCAATAGAGCCACGAGGTAGGCACAACCCACCAGGGCGCGCTAGAGGGGCGTGGCTTGCCCCGGTGGGTTGTGGTCACCTCAAGGCCCATCTTCGCGTGATTCCAACGCTAAAAAATCCTATAAATAGAGAAACCATCAGAAATAACCCTAGATCAGAAGTCCCGCCACCGAAAGCCTCTGTAGCCATGAAAAACCAATCTAGACCCTGTTCCGGCACTCCGTCGGAGGGGGAAATCATCACCGGAGGCCATCTTCATCATCCCTATGGCCACCATGATGAGGAACGAGTAGTCCACCCTCAGGGCTAAGGGTTTGTACCAGCAGCTATGTGTTTAATCTCTCTCTCTCTCTCTCTCATGTTCTTGAGATGTCATGATCTTGATGCATCGCGGGCTTTGTTAATATAGTTGGATCATATGGTGTTTTCCCCTCTCTATCTTGTTGTGAATGAGTTTTCCCTTTGAGATTTTATTCTTATTGGATTGAATACTTTTATGGATTTGAGAACACTTGATGTATGTCTTGCTATGAATACCCATACTGACAATGGGGTATCATATTGATTCACTTGATATGTGTTTTGTCACTCAACTCGTGGATTTCTGAGGTGACTTGGGGTAATCTATGCATAGGGGTTGATGCACGTTCTCGTCTTTGTTTCTCTGGTAGAAATCTTGGGGCACTCTTTGAGGTTCTTTGTGTTGTATTGAGTATTATGAATCTGGAATTGTTTGATGCATGTCGTATAATCAACTCACGGATACTCGCGGTGACATTGGACTATCAAGGTGACATTATAGTTGGTTGATGTGTATCATATGGTGTTATTTTAGTACGAACTCTTGGTTGGATCGACCGGAAAGAATAGCTTGGTGTTATTTTAGTATGAACTCTAGGATAGATTGATCGGAAAGAATAACTTTGAGGTGGTTTTGCACATTGAGGGATGGTTATATGATCCAATTATATTAGCATTGTTGAGAGATTGACTAGCGAAAGTACAGACCCTAGGCCTCGTTTTCAAGCATTGCAATACCGTTTGTGCTCACTTTTGTTACTTGCTACCTTGGTTTTTTTGTTCCTATTACAAAAATCAAGATCTACTATCATTAATACACTTGTATCACCATCTCTTCACCGAACTAGTGCACATATACAATTTACCATTGTATTTGGTGTGTTGGGGACACAAGAGACTTTTTATTATTTGGTTGCATGGTTGTTTGAGAGAGACCATCTTCATCCTACACCTCCCACAGATTGATAAACCTTAGGTCATCCACTTGAGGGAAATTTGCTACTGTCCTACAAAACTTTGCGCTTGGAGGCCCAACACGAGTTTATAAGAATAAAATTGCGTACTAGACATCAATAGTCTAAATTGTCTTCACAAAATTATGTTGTAGATCAATGGCTCACGTTGTAGCTCCCCTAAATTTTAATGCATTCCTAGAGAAATCTAAGTTGGAAGATGATGTAAGCAACTATGCGGACTCTGTCCGTAATTTGAGGATTATCCTCACTGGTGCATAGAAAACTTATGTCCTCGAAGCATGCTACTTCTTGAGCTTGCATTGATTTTTCCCTTGAAGAGGAAAGGATGATGCAACAAAGTAGAGATAAGTATTTCCCTCAGTTAAGAACCAAGGTATCAATCCAGTAGGAGGCACAAGCAAGTATCCAATCTATGCACCCGCACAAACTAACAAACACTTGCACCCAACGCGAAAAAGGGTTGTCAATCCCTTCACGGTCTCGAACAAGAGTGAGATCTAATAGAGATAGGTATAAAAGATAGATAAAAAGGCAGACTAAAGTAAATATAAATAAAGTGCAACAAGGTATTTTTAGGTTTTTTGGTTTATAGATCTAAAAATATATGATGGAAAATAGACTCGGGGGCATATGTTTCACTAGAGGCTTCTCTCTTGAAGATAGCATATGGTGGGTAAACAAATTACTGTCGAGCAATTGATAGAAAAGCGCAAAGTTATGACGATATCTAAGGCAATGATCATGAATATAGGCATCACGTCCGTGTTAAGTAGACCGAAACGATTCTGCATGTACTACTATTACTCCACACATCGACCGCTATCCAGCATGCATCTAGAGTATTAAGTTCATAAGAACGGAGTAACGCCTTAAGTAAGATGACATGATGTAGAGGGATAAACTCAAGCAATATGATATAAACACCATCTTTTTATCCTTGATGGCAACAATACAATACGTGCCTCGCTACCCCTTTTGTAACTGGGTGAGGACACTGCAAGATTGAACCCAAAACTAAGCACCTCTCCCATTGCAAGAAAAACCAATCTAGTTGGCCAAACAAAACCGATAGTTCGAAGAGAAATACAAAGATATCTTAATCATGCGTAAAAAGAGTTCACCGAAGACTCAAATAATATTCAAAGATAAACTGATCATAAATCCACAATTCATTGTATCTGGACAAACACACCGCAAAAGAATATTGCATCGAATAAATCTGCAAGAACATCGAGGAGAACATAGTATTGAAGATCAAAGAGAGAGAAGTAGCCATCTAGCTACTAGCTATGGACACGTAGCTCTATGGTAAACTACTCACGCTTCATCAGAAGGGCAACAAGGTTGATGTAGAGGCCCTCCGTGATTGAATCCCCCTCCGACAAGATGCCGGAAAAGGCCCCAAGATGGAATCTCACGGGAACAGAGGCTTGCGCCGGCCGAAAAGTATTTTTGTGGGTGCCTCTGATGGTTTGGGAATATTTGGGAATTTATAGTGTAAATATTAGGGTTTGAAGAACTCCGAGGGGCCCACAAGCCCTTAGGGCGCCCCCCCCCCCTCGGGGCGCGCCTGGCATGCTTGTGGCCTCCTCGAGAATCTTCTGCCCCCCTCTCCAAGTCCTCTAAATGTCTTCTAGTCCAAGAAAAATCATCGCGAAAGTTTTATTCCATTTAACTCCGTTTGATATTCCTTTTCTGTAGAACTCAAAAACAAGGAAAAAAACTGAAACTGGCACCGGGCTCTAGGTTAATAGGTTAGTCCCAAAAATAATATAAAATATCATATTAATACATATAAAACATCCAAAACAAATAATATGGTAGCATGGAACAATAAAAAATTATAGATACATTGGAGAAGTATCAAGCATCCCCAAGCTTAATTCGTGCTCGTCCTCGAGTAGGTAAATGATAAAAACAGAATTTTTGATGTGGAATGCTACGTAACATATTTATCAATGTAATCTTCCTTATTGTGGCACGAATGTTCAGATCCATACTCAAAGCAAAAGTTTAATATTGACATAAAAACAATATATTAATACTTCAAGCATACTAATAAAGCAACCATGTCTTCTCAAAATAACATGGCCAAAGAAAGTTATCCCTACAAAATCATATAGTATGGCTATGTTCCATCTTCATCACACAAATTATTTCATCATGCAGAACCCTGGTGACAAGCCAAGCAATTGTTTCATACTTTTGGTGTTCCCAAACTTTTTCAACTTCCCTGCAATACATGAGCGTGAGCCATGGATATAGCACTTGTTGGGTTTCGTAGTAATTTCAAAAAATTTCCTACGCACACGCAAGATCATGTGATGCATAGCAACGAGGGGAGAGTATTGTCTACGTACCCAACGCAGACCGACTGCGGAAGCGATGACACGACGTAGAGGAAGTAGTCGTACGTCTTCTCGATCCAACCGATCAAGCACCGAAACTACGACACCTTCGAGTTCGAGCACACGTTCAGCTCGATGACGATCCCCGGACTCCGATCCAGCAAAGTGTCGGGGAAGAGTTTCGTCAGCACGACGGCGTGGTGACGATCTTGATGAACTACAGCAGCAGGGCTTCGCCTAAACTCCGCTACAGTATTATCGAGGAATATGGTGGCAGGGGGCACCGCACACGGCTAAGGAATCGATCACGTGGATCAACTTGTGTAAACTTGTGTGTTTAGAGGTGCCCCTACCTCCGTATATAAAGGAGCCAAGGGGGGAGGGGGCGCCGGCCAAGAGGGAGAGGCGCAGGAGGAGTCCTACTCCTACCGGGAGTAGGACTCCCCCCCCCAATCCTATTCCAACTAGGATTCCCAAGGGGGAAAGAGGGAGAGGGGTGGCCGGCCACCTCTCCTAGTCCTAATAGGACTAGGGGAAGGGGGGAGGCGCGCAGCCCCCTTGGGCTGCCCCTTTCTCCTTTCCACTAAGGCCCATGATGGCCCATATGGTTCCCGGGGGGTTCCGGTAACCCTCCCGGTATTCCGGTAAAATCCCGATTTCACCCGGAACACTTCCGATATCCAAATATAGGCTTCCAATATATCAATCTTTACGTCTCGACCATTTCGAGACTCCTCGTCATGTCCGTGATCACATCCGGGACTCCGAACAACCTTCGGTACATCAAAATGCATAAACTCATAATATAACTGTCATCGTAACCTTAAGCGTGCGGACCCTACGGGTTCGAGAACAATGTAGACATGACCGAGACACGTCTCCGGTCAATAACCAATAGCGGGACCTGGATGCCCATATTGGCTCCTACATATTCTACGAAGATCTTTATCGGTCAGACCGCATAACAACATACGTTGTTCCCTTTGTCATCGGTATGTTACTTGCCCGAGATTCGATCGTCGGTATCCAATACCTAGTTCAATCTCGTTACTGGCAAGTCTCTTTACTCGTTCCGTAATACATCATCTCACAACTAACATATTAGTTGTAATGCTTGCAAGGCTTATGTGATGTGTATTACCGAGAGGGCCCAGAGATACCTCTCTGACAATCAGAGTGACAAATCCTAATCTCGAAATACGCCAACCCAACATTGACCATTGGAGACACCTATAGTACTCCTTTATAATCACCCATTTACGTTGTGACGTTTGGTAGTACCCAAAGTGTTCCTCCGGTAAACGGGAGTTGCATAATCTCATAGTCATAGGAACATGTATAAGTCATGAAGAAAGCAATAGCAACATACTAAACGATCGGGTGCTAAGCTAATGGAATGGGTCATGTCAATCAGATCATTCTGCTAATGATGTGACCTCGTTAATCAAATAACAACTCATTGTTCATGGTTAGGAAACATAACCATCTTTGATTAACGAGCTAGTCAAGTAGAGGCATACTAGTGACACTTTGTTTGTCTATGTATTCACACATGTATTATGTTTCCGGTTAATACAATTCTAGCATGAATAATAAACATTTATCATAATTATAAGGAAATAAATAATAACTTTATTATTGCCTCTAGGGCATATTTCCTTCAGTCTCCCACTTGCACTAGAGTCAATAATCTAGTTCACATCGCCATGTGATTTAACAGCAATAGTTCACATCACCATGTGATTAACACCCATAGTTCACATCGATATGTGATCAACACCCAAAGGGTTTTACTAGATTCAGTCATCTAGTTCACATCGCTATGTGATTAACACCCAAGGAGTACTAAGGTGCGATCATGTTTTGCTTGTGAGAGAATCTTAGTCAACGGGTCTGTCACATTCAGATCCGTAAGTATTTTGCAAATATTTATGTCAACAATGCTCTACACGAAGCTACTCTAGCTAATTGCTCCCACTTTCAATATGTATCCAGGTTGAGACTTAGTGTCATCTGGATCAGTGTAAAAGTTTGCACTGATGTAACTTTTACAACAAACTCTTTTATCACCTCCATAATCGAGAAACATCTCCTTAGTCCTTACTAAGGATATTCTTGACCAATGTCCAGTGATCTACTCCTAGATCACTATTGTACTCTCTTGCCAAATTCAGAGCAAGGTATACAATAGGTCTGGTACATAGCATAGCATACTTTATAGAACCTATGACTGAGGCACGGGGAATGACTTTTCATTCTCTTTCTATTTTCTGCTGTGGTCGGGATTTGAGTCTTACTCAATTTCATACCTTTGCAACACAGGCAAGAACTCTTTCTTTGACTGTTCCATTTTGAACTATTTCAAAATCTTGCCAAGGTATGTACTCATTGAAAATCTTATCAAGCGTCTTGATCTATCTCAATAGATCTTGATGCTCAATATGTAAGTAGCTTTTACTGAGGTCTTTTCCTTTTAAAGAACTCCTTTAAAACACTCCTTTATGCTTTGCAGAAAAATTCTACATCATTTCTGATCAACAATATGTCACTCACATATACTAATCAGAAAGGCTGTAGTGCTCCCACTCACTTTATTGTAAATACAGGCTTCATCGTAAGTCCATATAAAACTATATGCTTTGATCAACTTATCAAAGCGTATATTCCAACTCCGAGATGCTTGTACCAGTCCATAGATGGATCACTGGAACTTGCACATTTTGTTAGCACCTTTAGGATTGACAAAACCTTCCGGTTGCATCATATACAACTCTTCTTCCAGAAATCCATTCAGGAATGCAGTTTTGACATCCATCTGCCAAATTTCATAATCATAAAATGCGGCAATTGCTAACATGATTTGGACGGACTTAAGCATCAATACGAGTGAGAAAATCTCATTGTATTCAACATCTTGAACTTTGTCAAAAACCTTTTTCGACAAGTCTAGCTTTGTAGATAGTAACACTACTATCAGTGTCCGTCTTCCTCTTGAAGATCCATTCATTTAAGATAGCTTGCTGATCATCGAGCAAGTCAATCAAAGTCCATACTTTGTTCTCATACATGGATCATATCTTAGATTTTATGGCCTCGAGCCATTTCGCGGAATCTGGGCTCATCATCGCTTCCTCATAGTTCGTAGGTTCATCATGGTCTAGTAACATGACTTCCAGAACATGATTACTACACCACTTTGGTGTGGATCTTACTCTGGAAGACCTACGAGGTTCTGTAGTAACTTGATCTGAAGTTTCATGATCAATATCATTAGCTTCCTCACTAATTGGTGTATTTGTCACAGGAACTGATTTCTGTGATGAACTACTTTCCAATAAGGGAGTAGGTACAGTTACCTTATCAAGTTCTACTTTCCTCCCACTCACTTCTTTTGAGAGAAACTCCTTCTCTAGAAAGGATCTATTATCAGCAACAAATTTGCCTTCGGATCTGTGATAGAAGGTGTACCCAACAATTTCCTTTGGGTATTCTATGAAGACGCACTTCTCTGATTTGGGTTCGAGCTTATCAAGTTGAAAAACCTTTTTTTTTCTTATAAGCATCACAACTCCAAACTTTAAGAAATGACAGCTTAGGTTTACTGCTAAACCATAGTTCATACGGTGTCATCTCAACGGATTTAGATGGTGCCCTTTTAATGTGAATGCAGCTGTCTCTAATGCATAACCCCAAAACAATATTGGTAAATCAGTAAGAGACATCATAGATTGCACCATATCCAATAAAGTGCGGTTACGATGTTCGGACACACCATAACGTTGTGGTGTTCCAGGTGGCGTGAGCTGTGAAACTATTCCACATTGTTTTAATTGAAGACCAAACTCGTAACTCAAATATTCATCTCTACGATCAGATCGCAGAAACTTTATTTTCTTGTTACGATGATTTTCAACTTCACTCTGAAATTCTTTGAACCTTTCAACTATTTCAGACTTATATTTCATCAAGTAGATATACCCATATCTGCTCAAATCATCTTGTGAAGGTCAGAAAATAATGATACTTGCCACGAGCCTTCATACTCATTGGTCTGCATACATCAGTATGTATTATTTCCAACAAGTCAGTAACTCGTTCCATTGTTCCGAAGAACGGAGTTTTAGTCATCTTGCCCAAAAGGCACGGTTCGCAAGCATCAAATGATTCATAACCAAGTGATTCCGAAAATCCATCTTTATGGAGTTTCTTCATGCGCTTTACACCGATATGACCCAAACGGCAGTGCCACAAATAAGTTGCACTATCATTATTAACTTTGCATCTTTTGGCATCAATATTATGAATATGTGTATCACTACGATCGAGATCCAATGAACCATTTTCATTGGGTGTGTAACCATATAAGGTTTTATTCATGTAAACAGAACAACAGTTTATTCTCTTACTTAAATGAATAACCGTATTGCAATAAACACGATCAAATCATATTCATGCTCAACGCAAACACCAAATAACATTTATTTAGGTTCAACACTAATCCCGAAAGAATAGGGAGTGTGCGATGATGATCATTTCAATCTTGAAACTACTTTCAACACACATCATCACTTCACCCTTAACTAGTTTCTGTTTATTCTGCAACTCCCGTTTCGAGTTACTACTCTTAGCAACTGAACCAGTACCAAATACCGAGGGGTTGCTATAAACACTAGTAAAGCACACATCAAACACCTGTATATCAAATATACCCTTTTTCACTTTGCCATCCTTCTTATCCACCAAATATTTAGGGTAGTTCCGCTTCCAGTGACCATTTCCTTTGCAGTGTAAGCACTCAGTTTCAGGCTTTGGTTCAGCTTTGGGCTTCTTCGTGGGAGTGACAACTTGCTTGTCAATCTACTTGAAGTTCCCCTTTCTTTCCCTTTGCCCTTTTCTTGAAACTAGTGATCTTGTCAACCATCAACACTTGATGCTCTTTCTTGATTTCTACCTTCATTGATTTCAACATCACGAAGAGCTCGGGAATCATTTTCATCATCCCTTGCATACTATAGTTCATCACGAAGTTCTACTAACTTGGTGATGGTGACTAGAGAATTCTGTCAATCACTATCTTATCTGGAAGATTAACTCCCACTTGATTCAAGCGATTGAAGTACCCAGACAATCTGAGCACATGCTCACTAGTTGAGCGATTCTCCTCCATCTTTTAGCTATAGAACTTGTTGGAGACTTCATATCTCTCAACTCGGGTATTTGCTTGAAATATTAACTTCAATTCCTGGAACATCTCATATGGTCCATGACGTTCAAAATGTCTTTGAAGTCCCGATTCTAAGCCGTTAAGCATGGTGCACTAAACTATCAAGTAGTCATCATATTGAGCTAGCCAGACGTTCATAACTTCTGCATCTGCTCCTGCAATAGGTCTGTCACCTAGCGGTGCATTAAGGACATAATTCTTCTATGCAGCAATGAGGATAAACCTCAGATCACGGATCGAATCCGCATCATTGCTACTAACATTTTTCAACACAATATTCTCTAGGAACATATCAAAATAAACATATGAAAGCAACAACACAAGCTATTGATCTACAACATAATTTGCAAAATACTACCAAGACTAAGTTCATGATAAATTTAAGTTCAATTAATCATATTACTTAAGAACTCCCACTTAGACAGACATCTCTCTAGTCATCTAAGTGATCACGTGATCCATATCAACTAAACCATGTCCGATCATCACGTGAGATGGAGTAGTTTCAATGGTGAACATCACTATGTTGATCATATCTACTATATGATTCACGCTCGACCTTTCGGTCTCCGTGTCCCGAGGCCATATCTGTATATGCTAGGCTCGTCAAGTTTAACCTGAGTATTCTGCGTGTGCAAAAACTGGCTTGCACCCGTTGTAGATGGATGTAGAGCTTATCACACCCGATCATCACGTGGTGTCTGGGCACGACGAACTTTGGCAACGGTGCATACTCAGGGAGAACACTTCTTGATAATTTAGTGAGAGATCATCTTATAATGCTACCGTCAATCAAAGCAAGATAAGATGCATAAAAGATAAACATCACATGCAATCAATATAAGTGATATGATATGGTCATCATCATCTTGTGCTTGTGATCATCTCCGAAGCACCTTCATGATCACCATCGTCACCGGCGCGACACCTTGATCTCCATCGTAGCATCGTTGTCGTCTCGCCAATCTTATGCTTCCACGACTATCACTACCGTTTAGTAATAAAGTAAAGCATTACATCGCGATTGCATTGCATACAATAAAGCGACAACCATATGGCTCCTGCCAGTTGCCGATAACTCGGTTACAAAACATGATCATCTCATACAATAAAATTCAGCATCATGCCTTGACCATATCACATCACAACATGCCCTGCAAAAACAAGTTAGACGTCCTCTACTTTGTTGTTGCATGTTTTACGTGGCTGCTACGGGCTTAAGTAAGAACCAATCTCACCTACGCATCAAAACCACAACGATAGTTTGTCAAATAGACTCCGTTTTAACCTTCGCAAGGACCGGGCGTAGCCATACTTGGTTCAACTAAAGTTGGAGAGACAGTCGCCCGCAAGCCATCTCTGTGCAAAGCACGTCGAGGGAACCGGTCTCGCGTAAGCGTACGCGTAAGGTTGGTCCGAGTCGTCTCGTCCAACAATACCGCCGAACCAAAATATGACATGCTGGTAGGCAGTATGACTTGTATCGTCCACAACTCACTTGTGTTCTACTCGTGCATATAACATCAACATAAGTAACCTAGGCTCGGATGCCACTGTTGGGTTTCGTAGTAATTTCAAAAAAATTCCTACGCACACGCAAGATCATGTGATGCATAGCAACGAGGGGAGAGTATTGTCTACGTACCCAACGCAGACCGACTGCGGAAGCGATGACACGACGTAGAGGAAGTAGTCGTACGTCTTCTCGATCCAACCGATCAAGCACCGAAACTACGGCACCTCCGAGTTCGAGCACACGTTCAGCTCGATGACGATCCCCGGACTCCGATCCAGCAAAGTGTCGGGGAAGAGTGTCGTCAGCACGACGGCGTGGTGACGATCTTGATGAACTACAGCAGCAGGGCTTCGCCTAAACTCCGCTACAGTATTATCGAGGAATATGGTGGCAGGGGGCACCGCACACGGCTAAGGAATCGATCACGTGGATCAACTTGTGTCAACTTGTGTGTTTAGAGGTGCCCCTGCCTCCGTATATAAAGGAGCCAAGGGGGGAGGGGGCGCCGGCCAAGAGGGAGAGGCGCAGGAGGAGTCCTACTCCTACCGGGAGTAGGACTCCCCCCCCCAATCCTATTCCAACTAGGATTCCCAAGGGGGAAAGAGGGAGAGGGGTGGCCGGCCACCTCTCCTAGTCCTAATAGGACTAGGGGAAGGGGGGGGCGCGCAGCCCCCTTGGGCTGCCCCTTTCTCCTTTCCACTAAGGCCCATGATGGCCCATATGGTTCCCGGGGGGTTCCGGTAACCCTCCCGGTATTCCGGTAAAATCCCGATTTCACCCTGAACACTTCCGATATCCAAATATAGGCTTCCAATATATCAATCTTTACGTCTCGACCATTTCGAGACTCCTCGTCATGTCCGTGATCACATCCGGGACTCCGAACAACCTTCGGTACATCAAAATGCATAAACTCATAATATAACTGTCATCGTAACCTTAAGCGTGCGGACCCTACGGGTTCGAGAACAATGTAGACATGACCGAGACACGTCTCCGGTCAATAACCAATAGCGGGACCTGGATGCCCATATTGGCTCCTACATATTCTACGAAGATCTTTATCGGTCAGACCGCATAACAACATACGTTGTTCCCTTTGTCATCGGTATGTTA
The DNA here is from genome assembly GCF_018294505.1 of Triticum aestivum. Classification (NCBI taxonomy): domain Eukaryota; kingdom Viridiplantae; phylum Streptophyta; class Magnoliopsida; order Poales; family Poaceae; genus Triticum; species Triticum aestivum. The sequence continues at coordinate 452,298,112 of NC_057806.1, forward strand.
CTTGCCCGAGATTCGATCGTCGGTATCCAATACCTAGTTCAATCTCGTTACTGGCAAGTCTCTTTACTCGTTCCGTAATACATCATCTCACAACTAACATATTAGTTGTAATGCTTGCAAGGCTTATGTGATGTGTATTACCGAGAGGGCCCAGAGATACCTCTCTGACAATCAGAGTGACAAATCCTAATCTCGAAATACGCCAACCCAACATCGACCATTGGAGACACCTGTAGTACTCCTTTATAATCACCCATTTACGTTGTGACGTTTGGTAGTACCCAAAGTGTTCCTCCGGTAAACGGGAGTTGCATAATCTCATAGTCATAGGAACATGTATAAGTCATGAAGAAAGCAATAGCAACATACTAAACGATCGGGTGCTAAGCTAATGGAATGGGTCATGTCAATCAGATCATTCTGCTAATGATGTGACCTCGTTAATCAAATAACAACTCATTGTTCATGGTTAGGAAACATAACCATCTTTGATTAACGAGCTAGTCAAGTAGAGGCATACTAGTGACACTTTGTTTGTCTATGTATTCACACATGTATTATGTTTCCGGTTAATACAATTCTAGCATGAATAATAAACATTTATCATAATTATAAGGAAATAAATAATAACTTTATTATTGCCTCTAGGGCATATTTCCTTCAGCACTAAGGGTGGAATAGAATATGGTGGTTGTGGAGAAGACAAAAAGAAGGAGAAAGTCTCACATCAGTTAGTCAAATTAATGGGCTATCGAGATGCCCATCAATTGATATAGATGCAAGTGAGTAGGGATTTCCATGCAACGGATGCACTAGAGCTATAAGTGTATTAAATCTCAAAAAGAAACTAGGTGGGTGTGCATCCAACTTGCTTCATCATGAAGACCTAGGGCAATTTGAGGAAGCCCATCATTGGAATATAGAAGCCAAGTTATATAATGAAAAAAATTCCCACTAGTATATGAAAGTGACAAAATAGGAGACTCTATATTATAAAGATCACGGTGCTACTTTGAAGCACAAGTGTGGAAAAAGGATAGTAACATTGTCCCTTCTCTCTTTTCTCTCATTTTTTTGTTTGGGCTTCTTTGGCCTCTTTTATTTTTTATTTGGGATTCTTTGGCCTCTTTTATTTTTTATAAAGTCCTGAGACTCATCCCAACTTGTGAAGGAATCATATATTCCATCATCCTTTGCTCACATGGGACAATGCTCTAATAATGAAGATCATCACACTTTTATTTACTTACAACTCAAGAATTACAACTTGATACTAGAACAAGATATGACGATATGAATGCCTCCGGCAGTGTACCGGGATGTGCAATGATCTAGCATAGCAAATGACATAAAACAAACGGACAAGCCATGAAAACATCATGCTAGCTATCTTACGATCATGCAAATCAATATGACAATGATGGTGCGTGTCATAATAAACGGAACGGTGGAAGTTGCATGGCAATATATCTCGGAATGGCTATGGAAATGCCATAATAGGTAGGTATGGTGGCTGTTTTGAGGAAGGGTATATGGTGGGTTTAATGCACCGGCGAAAGTTGCATGGTACTAGAGAGGCTAGCAATGGTGGAAGGGTGAGAGTGTGTATAATCCATGGACTCAACATTAGTCATAAAGAACTAACATACTTATTGCAAAAATTTATTAGCCATCAAAAAAGTACTACACGCATGCTCATAGGGGGTAGATTGGTAGGAAAAGACCATCGCTCGTCCCTGACCGCCACTCATAAGGAAGACAATCAAAAAACAAATCATGCTCCGACTTCATCACATAACGGTTCACCATCCGTGCATGCTACGGGAATCACAAACTTTAACACAATTATTTCTACCAATACACAATTACTCACTAGCATGACTCTGATATCACCATCTTTATATCTCAAAACAATCATAGGGAATCAAACTTCTCATCTATTCAATGCTCTTTATATGAAAGTTTTTATTATATCCCTCTTGGATACCCATCATATTAGGACTAAATTCATAACCTAAGCAAATTACCATTTTGTTTAAGAATCTCAAAATAATTTAAGTGAAGCATGAGGGTTCATAAATTTCTATAAATAAAGCCACCATCGTGCTCAAAAAAGATATAAGTGAAGCACTCGAGCAGACTGCCTAGCTCAAAAGATATAAGTGAAGCACATAGAGTATTCTAATAAATTCACGATTAATACATGTTCCTCTCAAAAGGTGTGTACAGGAAGGATGATTGTCGCAAACTAAAATGCAATAGCTCATATCATGCAAGACGCTCTAGCAAAACACATATCATGTGATGAATAAAAATATAGTCTTAAGTAAATTTACCGATGGACTGAAGATGAAAGAGGGGATGCCATCCGGAGCATCCCCAAGCTTAGATGCTTGGTTGTCCTTGAATATTACCTTGGGGTGCCTTGGTCATCCCCAAGCTTAGGCTCTTGCCACTCCTTATTCCGTAGTCCATCAAATCTTTACCCAAAACTTGAAAACTTCACAACACAAAACTCAACAGAAAACTCGTGAGATCTGTTAGTATAATAAAACAAATCACCACTTTAGGTACTGTTGTTAACTAATTCTTAATATATATTGGTGTAATATCTACTATATTCCAACTTCTCCATCATTCGTACCCTGCGATGCTACCCATAGATTCATCAAAATAAGCAAACAACACAAAGAAAACAAAATTTGTAGAAAACATAACAGTCTGTAGTAATCTGGAAATTGTGTATACTTCTGTAACTCCAAAAATTCTGAAAAATTTGGACAACCTAGCAAATTTGTATATAAATATTGTGTAAAACATTCAGAATTTTATCACGCTTATGTGCTTTAAAAAATTCTGCTACTGGACGCAAAAATTTCTGTTTTTCAACAAGATCAAATCAACTATCACCATAGACCATCCCAAAGGTATTACTTGGCTCAAACTCTAATTAAAACACCAAAACACAATTACTACAGAGGTAATAATGTGTATTTATTCAATAATAGTAGCAAAAACAAAAAACACAAAAATAAAATTGGGTTGCCTCCCAACAAGCGCTATTGTTTAACGTCTCTAGCTAGGCATAAAACATAGATGTAGGTATTGTCATGCAATTATTTCCTAGTCAAATCTTCCAAAACTTTTCTTAACAAGTCCCTCTTTTATTTCATGTATTTTCTAGTAAGTGAACTCAATTCATGAAAAGAACTTTGATTAGTGATTTTAACATTGATAATCCCATGATACGTCTCCAACGTATCTTAAATTGTTTATTGTTTCATGTTGTTATATTATCATTCTTGGATATTTTATAATCATTTTATATCATTTTTGGTACTAACCTATTGACTAGTGCCAAGTGCCAGTTGCTGCTTTTGCATGTTTTTTACATCGTAGGTAATCAATATCAAACAGAGTCCAAATGCAGCAAAATATTTTGTGGATTCTTTTGGACCAAAAGACATCCAATCGGCAGGAGAAGCGCCGGGGGGGGTGCTCCGAGGGGAGCACAACCCACCAGGGTGCGCTTGGACGCCCAGATGTGCCTTGGAGGCCCAGGCGCGCCCTGGTGGGTGATAACCCACAAGTTTAGGGGATCACAATAGTTTTCGAGGGTAGAGTATTCAACCCAAATTTATAGATTCGACACAAGGGGAGCCAAAGAATATTTGAAGGTATTAGCAGCTGAGTTGTCAATTCAACCACACCTGGAGATTAATTATCTGCAAAGTGATCAGTAGCAAAGTAGTTTGATAGTTTTGATAGTAGTGACAGAAGCAACGGTAACAGTAACAGTGATGATAGCAGTAGTAACTTAGCAGAAACAATAAGGATAAATTCGTAGGCATTGTATCGGTGACTTGTTGGATGATATTCATCATGTGACAATTATAACCTAGGAATAACTTTGGGTTCAAGGTTTTTGATGTACAAGCAGAGTTCCCACTTAGTACAGGCGAAGGCTAGCAATTAAGATTGAGAAGTGGCCAGCTAGAGAGCAACAACGATCATAACCATGCATTATGCATAAGTAAAATTGGACACTAGCATGAGTAGGATATGAACAGCATGAACATAAATATTATAGAGGCTATGTTGGTTTTGATTCAACTACATGCATGAACATGTACCAAGTCAAGCCACTCGAACATTCGGAGGAGGATACCATATCATCATACTACATCACAATCATCTTAACGCTATGTTGATATCCAAGATAAATCATTATCAACTCCCAGCTACTTATGCATGGCATGAGAAACTATAATCTCTAATTGCCATTTCAAACATGTTTAATCATAATGGGCTGAATCATGGACGCTAGGTTAAACATATTTACACAAACAGAACAAGTCGAGTTCATACCAGTTTCTCTCTGTCACGGCTAGTTCATCGAATATCGTCATTATTGCCTTTCACTTGCACGACCGAATGATATGAAAATAATAATAGTGCAAGAGTGTCGTGGACTAAGCTGGAATCTGCAAACATTTTATTCAACAGGAGAAGACAAGGTAAAATGGGCTCTTTATTAGTTTAACAATTCTTCATATGAGAGCCACTCAACATTTTCATCGTGGTCTTCTCCTCGGTACAACTCAAATAAAAGAAAAGAAATTCAGAGAAACACACTGAAATATGTTTGGAGTTTTTAGTTTTATTTAGCAAGAAAATAAGGGAAAAGCAAAAACGCGAAAAACTATTTACACGGGAAAGCTTCCAACAAGCAAAAGAAGAACAAGGAAATCTTTTTGGATTTTCTTTTTAGTACTACTACTAAGCATGCATAGAAAGTAGATTACTACAACTAATTTTTTTTGTTTTTTTTGTTTTTCAAACACACAAGAAGAAAGTAAGAAAAATAAATCTAAGCGTGGATAATACAATGAAAAAGTGTGAACACCCACAAATGGAATAAGTGGACATGAATGTAATGTCGGTGAGAGACACGTACTCCCCTAAGCTTAGGATTTCGGCCTAACTTGATAGTGAATCAGTAGCCTGGAGGGTAGTATGTATCTTGAGGAGCGGGCATCCACTGATCCCACTGTGGAGGTGCATGTGCAGCCTCTGCAGGAGCGTGAGCGTTCCAGTAGGCGAGGATGTCTGCAGGCATAATCCTATATCAAACCCTGGCAACAGAATCAAACAAAGTAGGAGCAGGCAATGGAATAACATCGTGAGTCCTCACACTAAAAACCAGGTTATACGGAATAGGGATGTGAGGGGACTCGATATCAGTAAAATGGTGGTGATCCATGGCCCCACGGTCTAAGTAAACTTTGGTCAAAGGGAAATCATGAGGGCGTATCTCAACCTCAAAGTGAGCCGTCAAATGAGTAGCATAAATCCCACCATGTATTTCACCCTATGATTTACTAACATGAAGGCGACAAGCCACAATAGCTCCCAAGCTATAGGTGTTGTGCCCACTAGTGCTCGATGTAAAACATCAAAGTCTGGTGCACTAAGCGCGCCTACTTTCTTTCTAGCAAGCAAGCATTTAGCAACAAATAAAGCAAAATAATGTATGGCAGGAAAGTGTATGCTAGCAGCCGTAGTGGCTGACACTCCTCTCTCATCACCCACTTTCAGAGTGCGATAAAAATCCTCAAACCCAGCTGGTCTAGGCTCAGCCAAGTTCCCATTAGACGGGATCATGCATATGTCACAAAACTCAGCAAGTGGTATCTGATGGTTTTCAGCATATAAATTAAAGCTCACTTCAGGGGGATTATTTCTAGGAAAGAAAGTAAAGCTCTGAACAAAGATGTTTGTGAGGATTTGGTGCTGGTCACACTCATCTGCGATGAAGTCGGTGAGGCCGGCATTAGCAATGTATTGCATGAACTCCTCAAGAATTCCAGCCTCTTGCAGGAATAGGGTGTGCGGCCATTCGCACGTCCGTACTTCCGCCAACCTCCGAGGGTGGAGATCATTGTCAGAAGAGTCCCCAATAACACCCTTGGAGTTCTTCCTTGAGCCATATTTCGTGAAGATATTCATGTCCGCGTACAATTTTTCCTATGAACAAAAATCTAAATTTTTAGTTCACAAATTTTTTCCAACAGAACTTCACAAAACTAATAGCAACTACTCATAGGGATACATAGAGGCCATAGCAAGCATTCAAACTACTTAGAACACTAAGAATTCAACATGCAAGCACATCTACAGTAACACCAAGAGTAGCTAATTATTCAAAGTATAAACCAATAAAACAAAAACTAATTGGACAAATGGTGGAGTCACATACCAAGAAACAATCTCCCAAAATAGTTTCGGAAATGGAGCTTCGAGCAAAGAGATCGAAAATGACAGCAAAATGAGCAAGAACACGGGAGAGAGAGCAAGAGTGATTTTTTTCTGGAGGTAGGTGACAATATGGGCTAAAGAGATAAGTGAGGGGGGCCACGTGGGGACCACAACCCCCAGGGCAAGCCAGGGGGTGCTGGCGCGCCCAGGTGGGTTGTGCCCACCTGGTGCACCCCCTCTGGTTATTTTTGCACCAAAAATTCTTAAATATTCAGGAAAAAATCCTATAAAATTTTCAGGGCATTATGAGAACTTTTATTTTTGGGTCATTTTTTATTGCACGGGAAATTTAGAAAACACACAAAACATGACATTTTATTTTATTTAACTAAAAACAGAGAATAAAAAGTAGGGACAGAAAGTAGTGCTTACTAAATTCATCAACTTCATACCGTTCAAAAATGATTCATTGATAAGGTTGATCAAGTCTTATTAACAACCACTTTCGATTATGATGAAACCGAAGAACTTTCGTAAATCACTAAGTTACCTCAATGGGGATTTGCATTTCCCCAACAATAAGCATTTCATATTTCTTTTTGACAGTAGGTAGAGATATTTGAAAACTTCCAATAGTGATTGTTGGAGATTTTTCAATAACATTAATACCATTCACTTGGAATTGTTTCTTCGGAAAGTGCACCGTATGCTCATTACCATTGATATGAAAAGTGACCTTGCTTTTATTGCAATCAATAATAGCCCCTGCAGGATTCAAGAAGGGTCTACCAAGGATAATCGACATGTTTTCGTCCTCGGGCATCTCAAGTATAACAGTCAGTCAAAATAATAACATTAGCAACAACAACGGGCACATCCTCACATATACCAATAGGTATGGCAGTTGATTTGTCAGCCATTTGCAAAGGAATTTCAGTAGGTGTGATTTTATTAAAGTCAAGTCATTTATATAAACAAGAAGGCATGACACTAACACCACCTCCTAAATCACACAAAGCAGTTTTCACATAATTCTTTTTGATGGAGCAAGGTATAGTTGGTATACCCGGATCTCCAAGTTTTTTAGGTAATCCATCTTTAAAAGTATAATTAGCGAGCATAGTGGAGATTTCCGCTTATAGTATTTTTCTCTTATTAGTGATAATGTCTTTCATATACTTTGCATAAGGAGGCATTTTCAAGATATCAGTCAAGCGAGTACTCAAAAAGACTAGCCTCAACATTTCAGCAAGGCGTTCAAAATCTTCATCATCATTCTTTTTAGTTGACTTGGGTGGAAAATGCATAGGTTTTTGAACCCACAGTTCTCTTTCTTTACCGTGTTTTCTAGCAACAAAGTCTCTTTTATCATACCTTTTATTTTTAGCTTGTGGGTTATCAAGATCAACACAGGTGGTTCTATCTCAACATCATTATCTGGTTCTTTATCATTGGTTGGTTGAGAGTCTTCATGAACCTCATCATTATCATTAGGTGAGTGTTCATTACCAGATTGAGTTTCGGCATCAGAGATAGAAGCTTCATTATCATTATTAGGAGGTTTTTCTATTTCAGGTTCACTAGAAGTGTGCAAAGTCCTATCATTTTTCTTTTTCTTTCTAGAAGTACTAGGTGCACTAGTGTTAGCTCTTTGTGAATCTTGTTCAATTCTTTTTGGGTGTCCCTCGGGATAAAGTGGTTCCTGAGTCATTTTACCTCCTCTAGTTGTAACTCTAACAGCAAAGTCATGCATATTATGATTCATTTCATCAAGCAATTCTGTTTGAGATTTAACAACTTGTTCTAATTGAGTTTGAACCATAGAAGCATGTTTTCCAACACCTCTAACATCATTTGATATTCTAAATAACAAGTCACTCAAGCGAGCAATCATATCAGAATTATATTTCAATTGTTTCGTAACATTTGCATTGAAGTGATCTTGTTTCCTAATGTAGTTTTCAAACTCATAAAGGCATTGACTAGGATGCATATTGTGAGGATTATCATTATCATTGAACTTCATAAGAGAATTTACCTCTACCACCTTAGGCATTGGTGGTGTATTAAGCCCATGTATTTCTTCAATAGGAGGTAAATTTTTAACATCCTCGGCTTTAATACCTTTTTCCTTCGTAGATTTCTTTGCGTCTTGCATATCTTCAGGACTAAGATATAATATACCCTCTTCTTCGGAGTGGGTTTAGGAGGTGTTTCAGGAATAGTCCAATCAACATAATTTGTGAATATGTTATTCAATAATTCTTCAGCTTGAGCAATAGTTCGTTCCCTGAAAACACAACCAGCACAACTATCTAGGAAGTCCCTACAAACACTGGTTAGTCCATTATAGAAGATATCAAGTATTTCATTTTTCTTAAGAGGGTGATCAGGCAAAGCATTAAATAACTACCAAAGCCTCCCCCAAGATTGTGGGAGACTCTCTTCTTTAGTTTGCACAAAGTTAAATATTTCATCTAAGGCAACTTGTTTCATATGAGCAGGAAAATATTTTTCAGAGAAGTAATAAGTCATATCCTGGGGACTATGCACACAACCAGGAGCAAGACTATTGTACCAAGCTTTAGCATCACCCTTTAATGATAAAGGAAATAATTTGAGAATAAAGTAATAACGAGTTTTATCATCATGAGTAAAAAGGGTGGCTATATCATTCAACTTAGTAAAAAGGGTGGCTAATACATGAACTCCTCAAACTACGGTCATCACCGGGAGTGGGTCCGGTTGTTGTCACTCTGGGGTTGCCGGATCATAACCGTAGTAGGTGACTATAACTTGCAAGATCGGATCTAAAACATGGATATAATGATGAATTCATAAACGGTTCAGATCTGAAATCATGGAACCCGGGCCCAATGTGACAAGCATTAAGCATGGCAAAGTCATAGCAACATCAATCTAAGAACATAGTGGATACTAGGGATCAGGCCCTAACAAAGCTAACTCGATTACATGATGAATCTCATCCAACTCCTCACTGACTAGCAAGCCTACGAAGGAATTACTCACTCCTGGTGGGGAGCATCATGGAATTGGTGATGAAGAAGGGTTGGTGATGACAAAGAATGAAGATCCCCCTCTTCGGAGCCCCAAACGGACTCCAGATCTGCCCTCCCGAGGAAGAATAGGGCCTGGCGGCGGCTCCGTCTCGTGGATCACGATAATTCTTTCTCCCTGATTTTTTATGGAATAATGTGATTCTATAATATCAGGGGGGTCATCGGTGGGGCCACCAGGTGGATACAACCCACCTAGGCATGCCAGGAGAGGGGGGCGCGCCCTGTGGGTTGTGCCCACCCAGGGGCCCCTCTCCTGTGGGTCTTGGCTCCAGAAATTCTTATTATTGGTATAAAAAATCCTCAAAAAGTTTCGTTCCATTCCGAGAACTTTTATTTCTGCACAAAAACGACACCATGGCAGTTCTGCTGAAAACAACGTCAGTCTGGGGTTAGTTTCATTCAAATCATGCAAATTAGAGTCCAAAACAAGAGGAAAAGCGTGAGGAAAAGTAGATACGTTGGAGACGTATCAGTGGGTTGTGCCCACCTCGGGTGCCCCCCGGACCGCCTCTTTGCTCTATAAATACCCCAATATTCCAGAAACCCTAGGGGAGTCAAAAAAAATTGATTCCAGCCACCACAGAGTCCAGAACCACCAGATCCAATCTAGACACCATCACGGAGGGGTTCGCCACTTCCATTGGTGCCTCTCCGGTGATGCGTGAGTAGTTCTTTGTAGACCTTCGGTTCCGTAGTTAGTAGCTAGATGGCCTCCTCTCTCCCGTTTGATTCTCAATACAATGGTATCATGGAGATCCTTATGATGTAACTCTTTTTGCGGTGTGTTTGTTGGGATCGGATGAACTTTGAGTTTATGATCAGATCTATCTTTTTATCCATGAAAGTTATTTCAGTTTGTTTGATCTCTAATATGCATGATTGCTTATAGCCTCATATTTGATACGTCTCCGTCGTATCTACTTTTCCAAAAACTTTTGCCCTTGTTTTGGACTCTAACTTGCATGATTTGAATGGAACTAACCCGGACTGATGTTGTGTTCAGCAGAATTGCCATGGTGTTATTTATGTGCAGAAACAAAAGTTCTCGGAATGACCTGAAACTCCACGGAGCGTCTTTTTGGAAATAATAATACTGGAAAAAGATCCAGACCAGGGGCCCACACCCTAGCCACGAGGGTGGGGGGCGCGCCTACCCCCTGGGCGCGCCCCCTACCCCCTGATTTGTATGTTTGCACTATCTTTTGTCTTCACTGAGTGACTGCATGTTCTGTATGGCTTCATAATATCTTCCTACCTGATCCTTACTACATTGCTGCTATTAAGTCATTGTGCTTTCACTTCATTGAATACTTGACTATGGCTTGTCTAGTGTAGTCTACCTTCCGCTGCATGGTAATAGGTTTATTTCTATCGTTTGTCTTCATAACCTCCATGTTTTGAATACTTTCATAAAAATCGCCTATTCACCCCCCCTCTAGTCGATATAACGCACTTTCAATCTTGTCACTCCTTATTCTCCTCATATCGATATCTCACCCAAAACTTGAAAACTTCAATCACACAAAACTTAACGAAACTTCATGAGATAGGTTAGTACTAGCAAAAATGCCCGTGCGTTGCACCGGGAGAAAAGAATTTATCACACCGCGTAAGCATAGCGTATTAAACAAGTAATTCTTTAATTTATGACCCACATGAACTATTCTCAACATGAAGAATTATAGTTTCAGCCAGACCATCTTTGCAAAATGGCTAAGAAATGTTTTCATTGTTTAGTTCGCGGCTTTGCTATTTTATTCCCTCCTGCACTGTGCTCTCCACTCACGATGATGGCGTACTTTTTTCCCGGTGTTAATGCGAGGCATATGTAGGACCAGTAATCTATGGGAAAACTTTGTTTTTGCCACTCTAGTTTTTGCCAACTTTGCTTATGCCACTCTAGAATTTGACATTTCACTTTGGCCACTCTTAGCTTTTGACAATATATCACTTTTGCCATTCCGTGGCGAAAACAAAAAATTTAGAGTGGCAATTGTGATACATGTCAAAAGCTAAGAGTGGCAAAAGTTAAATGAAAAATTGGCGTTTTTGCCACAGAATGGCAAAAGTGATTTATTGTCAAAAGCTAAGAGTGGCAAAAGTGAGATGTCAAATTCTAGAGTGGCATAAGAAAAGTTGGCAAAAACTAGAGTGGCAAAAACAAAGTTTTCCCGTAATCTATTGGGTTACTATTGTGACCAGCTTCAAAAATAAAGAACTATTGTGACCAGTTTATTAACCAAGAACCGCAAACATGGATACTTAATTTTCTGAACTTGGGACATTTTTCCCATGGATATGTAATGATCTTCTCAAAATCTAGAACCGTTTTATCCTAAGCCTAATTTTTTTCTTAAACCTAGAACGTTGTCCAACTTAATTTTAATTTATACAAAGACTGCAAGTCTTGTAGGCAGAATCCTAAATTTGCAAATTAGAATAAAAATGAGGCATTCTAGTGAGCATGCATCTAATTAGATAGTATCAGATGTAATGTAATAGTGGAGGAGACACATTCCCTCCCCTTGTCCTACCTGATTATTTTCTTTATTGGTATAAGATTTCTCTTAAACCTTAAACCTTATTTAAAATTACTTCATTATGAATAGGTGTTATGCTGACCACATAAAAAATTAACCTAGAGGCTACAACAAAAATTACTCCATGATGGAGTCTCTGAATCGCAATAATGGAGCTTTACAGACTGTGTTACATCTAACTTGAACAGTGGCGACAACTAATGGATCCCTTCCAAACAGCAGGAAATCAAAGATCTCGGATCTGACGAGGTGTGAATCTTGATGATGTAGCCTGAAAATAGATCACGAGCATATGGAAAAAGGATCACTAAACATCATGAGCTGTTAAAAGTGTACGAGGAAAATTTGAACATAACAACCAATTATTTTATAGAACTTATACTTGTTCTTCGGAACAAATGGTAACAATCATGATGTCATATCAGAGCTTATTCAGGACATCTTTTTTACTAAAGGGAGTACTATGTTTCAACAAAATTGTCAAACTATGTCTACACATTTAGCATACTATTATCTTTGTCATCTCAACCTACACTGCTCCGCACCTTGTTAAAATCTTAACCGTCAAAATTTATGCCATAACAATATCTAGGACTTGGTTGTTAATGGCTAAAAAGCAGTTTTGCTAAGTCCCTAGTGGTGATGTACTAAGAATATGGTGGAGTGCTTGAATCCATCATCAGCGTCGACGATCAAAGTCAGACACTGGTCACCAGTCATGCACTGCCTCCGATTCTGAAAGTGGTGAGGATAAGCAGGCCAGACACGAATTTTGCGGCTGTGGTCATGAGGGCGATGATCCTGTGCCCATAGTGCAGCGCCGAGCTATAGAACACTCGCACGACCTTGCTGCATCCAGCGGAGAGGGAGCACTGGTAGCGGCTTGTAGGGGATAGACATGCTCGTGGACGGGTATCACCGGGGAAAGTGTTGGTTGGAGGTGTGTGTCGTGCCCTTCTCTTATAGGAAGGTATGTACATGAAAAACTTGCTACCGCTGAAGAATCATATGAATCAACCTACATGCCTTCACGTGAAGTGAGCAGGTTGCATCAACAAGAGAGAAATCAGATCAATAAGAGTACCAAACAGGGTGGTAGTGGTCAAGAACCAAATTGATCATCTCACCTTGACGCAACAACTTCGTTCAGATTGGTGGCACTTCTTGTAACGCCCCGAGACCGATGTGCCACATGTCTTCTAGTTATTCGCTGTGTTGCCTTGTCATTTGCTTGGGTGTCATGCATCTCATATCATGTCATCATGTGCATCGCATTTGCATACATGTTCGTCTCATGCGTTCGAGCATTTTCCCCGTTGTCCGTTTTGCAATCCGGCTCTCCTCTGTCCTCCGGTGTCCCCTTTTGCCTCTTTTCGTGTACGGGTGTTAAACGTTATCGGATTGGACCGAGACTTGCCAAGCGGCCTTGGTTTACTACCAGTAGACCGCCTGTCAAGTTTCGTGCCATTTGGACTTTGTTTGATACTCCAACGGTTAACCGAGGAACCGAAAAGGCCTTGTGTGTGTTGCAGCCCAACACCCCTCCAAAGTGGCCCAAAACCCACCAAAACCCCTTCCATCATCTAGGTCGTTCGATCACGATCGCGTGGCCGAAAACCTCACCTCATTTGGACTCTCCTACCTCCCTCTACCTACATATATGTGGCTCTCCCTGAAATTTCGCGGACGAAACCCTAGATCTCACCTCCCTCCGCGCCGCCGGACATGTCCGCCCGCTGGCGGACGCATCCACTCCGCCGCCACGTTGCCCCGGCCAACTGAGACGCGACACATCACCCCGCCGCCATATCCCTCCACTCGCGCGCTGCCACGTCTCCATCCCCGCTGTCCCTCCACCGCGCGGCCCGCCGGCCCGGGATCGGGCCCACGTGAGCCCGGATCTCCGCCGCCGTCAGCCCGCGCCTGGTCGTGAGCGCGCCGCCCCCGCCTGGCCGTGCCCGAGGCGTGGCGCCTCCCGCCGCCGCCGCGCCGGTCGCCTCCTGCCGCCGCCCGACAGGCTTCTTCGCCACCGCGCCGCCTCCTCCTGCCGTGTGCGCCGCCGCCTTCGCCCGGCCGCCGCCCGGGATCTCGCCGGCCTTCCCTCGCCCCGGAGCCAGAGTGCCTCGCTGCCGTTCCTTCGCCGGAGTTGCGCCGCTTGCCGGAGTTACGCCGCTCGCCGGAGTTGCCATCGCCGGACGCCTCGTTGCCGGATCCCGGCAAGATGGACCAGATCCACCACTTCATCCATCCAAACGCCTCCGTCCCGATCCGGATCCACCCCGTCTCGGATCTCCCCGTCCCGGATTGAATTTTTGCGAGGTGAGAATTCCACTAAGTCCCGAGGATCTCAGTAATTTTATGCCCATGTTCATCGCATCATAACTTTGCATCCGTGGCTCCGTTTTGGCTGTGTAGCATATCAAATTGTTCGTCTCGACGAGTACTTCATTTCATCTCATTGCATTATGTTCATTTGAGCTCATCTTGATACCCTAACTGCTGTTGGTAGAGTGCTAGTTTTTGTTAGTTTCAGATTCATATCAGTAATTGATCATTTGTCATTTTTGCCATGATTAATGTGTGCCTCCTATGAACTTGAGCCCTACATGTGTTTTGAAGTATGCCATGCCATCTTTACAGGGGTGTATGCCATGTATTTTTGTGATCTCTGTGGTGACTAGCACAAGCATGCAAAGTAGTCCTCGTAATGTTGCTGATTTCAGGGACTTGGAAATCTTCTAAGTCTTTTACCTGATAATATTTTTATGCCATGTTTTCTTGCTACTACAGAGTGATCCATGCCTCTTTTGAGCATGATCAGTAAGGATGTTTTGTAGATATTGGTGTGCTCTATCCATCCATGTCTTTGTTTGCATTTATGGAGCACCCTAGCTTGACTCAATCGAGCTCTACTTTTTCTATAAAATGTTCCTCGTAGAATGTTTACATGTTAAGCATTTTTGCCGAGCTTGTTGTAGTTGATCCATGCATGCTATGTTGTTGTTCTTGCCATGTTTAGCTTCTATGCCATGTCTACTTGCTGGGTGTATGCTTAGTTTGCCATGCAATGCCTTGTGGTGAGTGCATCGAGCTCGTAAACATGCCTACTTGATATCTGTTTTGCCATGTTCCAATTTTCTGCTAAGTCTGAATCTGCTAACGATAATTGCTATGTTCAGATGGTTGCCATTGTATTTTCTGATCCCTTTTGGCTTATGGTCAGTAAGGGACTTTTATTGTATGCTTTGAGTAGCTTCATGACATGCCTTGCTTTGCCATGATTTGTTCCTATAGAATGTTGTTACCTTGCTCTAAACATTAGTTCCTGATGTTAAATTACTGACATGTTGTTAATTTCACTAAGTTTGTAACCTGATATCTTTTGCTCTTTTGCCATGCTTGTTTGAACCTGCTATTGAGTGATATTAGCCATAGCTCCGTGTTCATATTTTGTCAAGCATCTTGAGTGGATCCCTGCCATGTATTTTGTTGCTATGTTAGAGTGCAGTAGCTTGTTGTTCTTGATGCATTTAGATGGCCTCGTACTGTTAACCGCAGCTTTGTGCCATATTTGTTTTGCTTGCCATTTGCAAACCGTGCATCCGATTCCGGTGATCTTTATATCGATTTCGACCGAAATCAACTCCTTTTTCCAGCGGCACTCTTGGTTTTCCAAGTTGAGGCCAGGTTCAATCTTTCCTTTCCAAAGCATGCATATGCATTACATATCACGTCCCGCATATCATACCATGTTTTGCATCATGTTGCTTGTGCATTGCACCGTGGTTGATTGTGTCTCCCTTTGCTTGTGTTCTTGCTTTGGGTAGAGCCGGGAGATGAGTACGTGATCGAGGAGCTCGTTGAGTACATTTACGAGGATCAAGCTTTTGTCTTCTCGGAGATCTTTGCCGGCAAGATGACCATACCCTCAAAATCACTTCTATCTTTGCTTGCTAGATGCTCACTCTTTTGCTATGCCTATGCTACGATACCTACCACTTGCTTTTCATGCCTCCCATATTTCCATGTAAAACCTCTAACCCACCTTGTCCTAGCAAACCGTTGTTTGGCTATGTTGCCGCTTTGCTCAGCCCCTCTTATAGTGTTCTTAGTTGCAGGTGAAGATTGGAGTTTGTTCCATGTTGGAACATGGATATTTGTTGAGATATCACAATATCTCTTATGTAATTAATGCATATATATACTTGGTAAAGGGTGGAAGGCTCGGCCTTATGCCTGGTGTTTTGTTCCACTCTTGCCGCCGTAGTTTCCGTCATATCGGTGTTATGTTCCTTGATTTTGTGTTCCTTACACGATTGGGTTATAATGGGAACCCCTTGACAGTTCGCCTTGAATAAAACTCCTCCAGCAAGGCCCAACATTGGTTTTACCATTTTCCACCTAGCCTTTTTTCCCTTGGGTCGACCAACCCAAGGGTCATCTTTATTTTAACCCCCCCGGGCCAGTGCTTCTCTAAGTGTTGGTCCAACCTGAGCGATGTCCGGCGCCCCCTGGGCAACCAGGGTCTATGCCAACCCGACGTCTGGCTCATCCGGTGTGCCCTGAGAATGAGATATGTGCAGCTCCTATCAAGATTTGTCGGCACGTTTGGGTGGCTTTGCTGGTCTTGTTTTACCATTGTCGAGATGTCTTGTAACCGAGATTCCGAGCCTGATCGGGTCTTCCTGGGAGAAGGAATATCCTTCGTTGACCGTGAGAGCTTGTGATGGGCTAAGTTGGGACACCCCTACAGGGATTTGAACTTTTGAAGGCCGTGCCCGTGGTTATGGGCAGATGGGAATTTGTTAATGTCCAGTTGTAGAAAACCTGAAACTTATCTTAATTAAAATGCATCAACCGCGTGTGTAGCCGTGATGGTCTCTTCTCGGCGGAGTCCGGGAAGTGAACACGGTGTTGGAGTTATGCTTGACGTAAGTTGTTCTAGGATCACTTCTAGTTCACGACCGTGCTTTGCCTTCTCTTCTCGCTCTCATTTGCATATGTTAGCCACCATATATGCTAGTGCTTGCTGCAGCTCCACCTCACATACCTTTTTCCCTACCTATAAGCTTAAATAGTCTTGATCACGAGGGTGTGAGATTGCTGAGTCCCCGTGACTCACAGATTACTTCCAAAACCAGCTTGCAGGTGCCGATGATACCGTGCAGGTGACGCAACCCAGCTCGGGAGGAGCTCGATGAAGATCGTGTTCGTTATGTCGTTTCCATTTCCAGTTGATCAGTAATGGAGCCCAGTTGGGACGATCGGGGGTCTGTAGCATTAGGGGTAGTCTTCTTTTATTTTCGTTCCATAGTCGGACCTTGTTTGTATCTGGATGGTGTAATGCTTTATTCATGTATTGTGTGAAGTGGCGATTGTAAGCCAACCCTATATCTCTTTCTTATTCAGTACATGGGATGTGTAATGCATACCCCTCTTGCGACATTGCCTTCAATGCGATTATGCCTCTAAGTCGTGCTCCGACACGTGGGAGATATAGCCGCATCGAGGGTGTTATACTTCTGTAGGTAGCCGAGCAAATCCCGTGAAACCAACCTGAATGACCAAGGCACAAGAGAAAAACAAAGAGACTAAATAAGAACAGCCGCCCATCCAAAACTAAATCTCTGCTTGACAAAACTGAATCTCCGCATGAGGGTTCTTACCATGTCATGTCCGCCGGCTCGGAAGGGGATTCAATTTCATCTGCAGCAGCATGTCCCTCCCTAGGGAGAAGCATGCGTCTACGCCGTTCAGGCGATGGCGGCCGGGGCTGCACCTAGCTGGGAACCGATAGTAAGGGTAATTGAATGGGAGAGTGCCTCCCTGGATCTTCACGTCCCCGAGCAGGAGTTCTGCGCCCGTGCCCGATCCAGTGCTGCCGGAGAATCAACCACCACCGTGCCTCCCTCTTCCTTTCTCCTTCCCTTCTGTGCTCTCTCCATCTCTCTCAACTCACTCTTTGCTCTCTCGGGAATCATCTAACTGCAAAAATCTTCTAAATGTGTAAACATGGTGATACTCCTAGGCTATTGGATTAGCCAACAAAGTTAAGGCATTCGAATATTTGATAGCTCAGACCTCACAAGGCGAAAACTGCTGCTAGTGAAATGCAGTGGAGACTAGAGACAGATCAATGCCCAGTGGAAGGCATGAATGAAGCTACAAAATCAGCCGAGACTGATGTTGTCATCTGGTAAATCAACTTAGAGCACAAATACTCAAGTGCGCAATAATCTAAGAACACTAATATATACTGCTATCTTTCAGAGTGTTAGTAGTAAGTTTTTCAGAGCATAAAGATGGGATTTCTACATGTAATTGGATAACATCACAAAATCCAACCTAATTGAGTTGAGCTCCCCTGTCATTCAGATCAAGGAGCACTGTCTAATCGAGTAGGAAAACAAAATGTTAGGGTGCTAATCCTATTCCCTAATTAGCCTAAGGATTTAGTTGATTTAATTACCAGCAGATCATTAATATTGCTAAGCAGCTCCTCCGCCGCCGCTGTGGCTCCATTTGGGCAGGCCGTCGCAGCTCCGGGTGGTGCGCGTGAGTTGCCGTTGGATGCTCTTCCAAGCGGCTGTCCTCTTCCTCACCGCCCAGATTCTGGCCCTCCTCGCCGCCGCCGTGGCCTCGGCCACCAGGGACCGGTACTAGCGCATCATCCACACGATGGTCCGGTGCTTCTCCGGCCTATGGACCACGAAGTGTGAATCGTAACGGCTGCCGCTGTCGCGCCTCCTTTTGGCGCTCGGATCCCTGCCCGCATGGTCTCCGCCAGAGTTGATGTCCATCTCGGCTGCGGTGCTCGGCTCGTCGTGGTCCGTGGGGGCTGTCCCGCCCGCTGGCTGCTCCGCTTCTCTCATTGCCCTGTCAAGGGCAAGCAGGCGCTTGGTGGAGCCGACGATGATTGCCCCCACTGGTGCGCGGAGGAGGACGAATCCATGTGCCCAACCACTGTAAAAAGGAGCGCGGATTGAATATACCAAACAATAGGGAGTTTTGTGCAAAAATGAAACATTTTGTCAGATCCACTTGAAATTGGACTACAGGTTGTATTACTGAAAACACAGGGGGTTTAGCAAAAGCGCGATGACGGTGAGCAGCGGGCAGAAGCGATAATCGCTTTATTATTAGGGAAAGATGATAAAGAGCAAACCATTCACTTTTGGTACTGTCAAAGACAAGATTAATAATTGTTCTCACACAATGTCTACTGTAGCATATCATTTCCACAAGTTATATTGAGCAATATAAGCCATAGAAACTAGAAAGCAAGAAAACTATGCATTGAAAACAGAATCTGTCAAAAATAGAACAGTTTGTAGTAATGTGTACTCCAACCATACTTCTTCTAATCCAAACATTGTTAATAATTAGGAAAACCTTGGCAATTTGTCTATTAATCTTCTGTAAAAATAATCAGTATTTTATACACCTCTGTTAAAAATGAGAATTATTTTCCTGAGTGCAAAAGTTTCTGTTTTTCAGCAAGATCAAATCAACTATTGACATAGACCATCCCAAAGGTCTTACTTGGCACTTTATTGAAACCAAAGCTATAAAACATGATTACTACAGTAGCATAATCATGTTAACACACAAAAACAGTAGGTAAAAGTGTTGGGTTGTCTCCTAACAAGCGCTTTATTTTAATGCCTTTTAGCTAGGCATGATGAGTTCAATGATGCTCGCATAAAAGATAAGGATTGAAACATAACAAGAGCATCATGAATCATAAGTTCCTCCCTCATAATAATTTTTAGTAGCATCATGAATAGATTCATAAATACAACCATCACACAAAGCATTCTTTTCATGATCCAAAAGCATAGAAAATTTATTACCCTCCATATAAGCAATTTTATTCTCATTCACAATAGTGGGAGTATCATATGAAACTTGAATACTATAAATTGTTTCCACATTAAAAGAGTAATATTCTGTAAAAGGATATTCAAAATCATCACAATAATTATCACTACTTTTTATAACATAAGTATCATCACAATAATCATCATAAGTAGCAACTTTGTTCTCATCATAGATAGGAGGCATGCAATCATCATTAACATCATGGATATTCAAAGAATTCAAACTAGCAATTGTGGCACCCCGGCTCAGAACGACCGGTTTACCATGCATTGCCAGCCCAGAGACCATGTTTTCTGGCAAGACACAACATCTTGGTACAGAAACAACCGCTTTATTGATGCTAGCGGAACAGAGTTTACATTACAATAGCTGTCGAGGCCAAGCGGCACACCCGGTTCATTGAAGAAGGATGGAACGGACCGACTGTGTGTTGATTACCGTCCATTGAACAAGAAGACCATCAAGAACAAATACCCACTTCCCAACATCAATGAGCTGTTCGAACAACTCAAAGGTGCTCAAGTATTCTCCAAGCTTGATCTTCGTATGGGTTATCATTAGATTCGAATCCGTGAGCAAGATATTCCCAAGACGGCTTTCAGGACAAGCTTTGGTTCATATGAATACACTGTCATGTCTTTTGGCCTCGTCAACGCTCCTCCGACGTTCTCTCGTATGATGAACTTCATCTTCAACGCCTACACCAATGACTTTGTTTTGGTCTATCTCGATGACATTCTGGTTTTCTCCAAGAACAAGGAAGATCATGCCAAGCACTTGCGTTTGGTACTCGATAAGCTCAGAGAACATCAGTTCTACGCCAAGTTCTCCAAGTGTGAATTTTGGCTCGATGAGGTTCTTTATCTTGGTCATATCATCTATGCCAAGGGTATTGTCGTGAATCCTGAGAAGGTGTCTGCAATTGTTAATTGGGAACCTCCTCAGAACGTGAAGCAACTCCGTAGCTTCCTCGGTCTCGCAAGCTATTATCGAAGATTCGTTGAAAACTTTTCTAAGATCGTGAAGCCTCTCTCTAATCTTCTCCAGAAGCACGTCAAGTACGTTTGGTCTCCGGAGTGTGACATTGCTTTCAACACCTTGAAAGAGAAATTGATCACTGCTCCAGTTCTGACTCCGCCTGATGAATCCAAACCGTATGAGGTCTTTTGTGATGCCTCTCTCCAAGGTCTTGGCGCAGTATTGATGCAAGAGAAGAAAGTTGTTGCTTATACCTCTCGCCAGTTGAAGCCCAATGAGAAGAACTACCCCACTCATGATCTCAAGTTGGCGGCAGTTGTGCATGCTCTTTTGACTTGGAGACATCTCTTATTGGGAAGAAAAGTGGACATTTTCACTGATCACAAGAGTCTCAAGTACATCTTCACTCAGCCTAATCTCAACCTCAGGCAAACTCGATGGGTCGAAATGATTCAAGAGTATAATCCGAGTATCGAGTATACTCCAGGCAAGGCCAATGTGATTGCTAACGCATTGAGCAGAAAGGTTTATTACAACAGTCTGATTCTTAAGCCTTATCAACCCGAGCTTTGTGAAGCTTTCCGCAAACTTAATCTGCAAGTTGTTCCTCAAGGTTTCCT
The DNA here is from genome assembly GCF_018294505.1 of Triticum aestivum. Classification (NCBI taxonomy): domain Eukaryota; kingdom Viridiplantae; phylum Streptophyta; class Magnoliopsida; order Poales; family Poaceae; genus Triticum; species Triticum aestivum. The sequence continues at coordinate 452,319,469 of NC_057806.1, forward strand.
CGCCAACCTTCAAGTCTCTCCTACCTTGGAAGACCAGATTCGCCAAGCCCAACTTCTTGATGCTATGGTGAAAAAGGTGAAGATTGGGATTGCCAAGAGTCAACCCAAGTACAAGTGCTACCGCCTTGATGACAAGGACACTCTCTTCTTCGAGGATCGTATTGTGGTACCCAAAGGTGAACTTCGTAAAGTGATCATGAACGAGGCTCACAATTCTCTCCTCTCCATCCACCCTGGGAGCACGAAGATGTATCAGGACCTCAAGCGGGCTTATTGGTGGACTCGAATGAAGCGCGAGATTGCTCAATTCGTGAACGAATGTGATGTCTACAGAAGAGTGAAGGCAGAACACCAAAGGCCAGCTGGTCTCCTCCAACCTCTTGCCATTCCAGAATGGAAGTTTGACCACATTGAAATGGACTTCATGACTGGGTTTCCAAAGTCCAAGCGTGGCAATGATGCTATATTCGTTGTCATCTACAAACTCACCAAAGTGGCTCACTTTCTGCCTATCAAAGAGTCGATCACTGCAGCTCAATTGGCGGAACTCTATACCTCTCGGATTGTCTCTCTGCACGGTATTCCACAAGTGATCTCTTCAGACCGTGGCAGCATCTTTACATCCAAGTTTTGGGATTCTTTTCAGAAGGCCATGGGCACCAACATCCGCTTCAGCACAGCTTTCCATCCTCAAACTAGCGGTCAAGTCGAGCGTGTCAACCAGATTCTTGAAGATATGCTCAAGGCTTGTGTGATCTCCTTTGGCATGAAGTGGGAGGATTGTCTTTCTTATGCTGAATTCTCGTACAACAATAGTTTTCAAGCAAGTTCGGGCAAGGCCCCATTTGAAATTCTGTATGGCAGGAAGTGTCGTACCCCTCTCAACTGGTCTGAAACCGATGAACGTCAGCTTTTGGGTAATGACTTAATCACAGAGGCAGAGGAAATGTGCAAAGTCATTCGTGATAACCTCAAAGCATCCCAATCCCGCCAGAAGAGCTACTATGATAGTAAGCACCGTGATTTGGTTTTCGAGATCGGAGATCATGTTTACCTCCGCGTCTCTCCTATGAAAGGTACTCGTCGCTTCAGTATCAAAGGGAAGCTTGCCCCTAGATACGTGGGACCTTTCAAGATTGTCAGCAAGAGAGGCGACCTCGCCTATCAACTCGAGCTTCCTTCAAACTTTGCAAATGTTCATGACGTGTTCCATGTCTCTCAGCTCCGAAAGTGCTTCAAGACTCCTGGCCGCACTGTCAACTTCGAGGACATTGAGCTCCAAGAAGATCTCTCCTATCGTGAGCACCCAGTTGCTATTCTTGAAGAGACTGAACGCAAGACTCACAACAAGTCAATCAAATTTCTCAAAGTCAAGTGGTCACACCATTCTGACAGTGAAGCTACTTGGGAACGCGAGTATCACCTCTGTTCTGAGTACCCGGCGTTCTTTCAGTCCTAGATCTCGGGACGAGATCCTTTCGTAGTGGTGGAGTGTTGTAACACCCCGGATATGACTTTCCCAATTTGTACTCCAACTCTTGCCGTTTCCGGCGTTTAGTTATTTTATTTTCTCGGGTTCGGGTTTTTGTCTCTGTGTGTTGTTGTCGTTGTCATGCATCTCATATCATGTCATCATGTGCATTGCATTTGCATACGTGTTCCTCTCATGCATTCGAGCATTTTCCCCGTTGTCCGTTTTGCGTTCCGGCGCTTCGTTCTCCTCCGGTGGCCATTTCTACCTTTCTTTCGTGTGTGGGGATTAAATATTTCCGGATTGGACCGAGACTTGCCAAGCAGCCTTGGTTTACTACCGGTAGACCGCCTGTCAAGTTTCGTACCATTTGGACTTCGTTTGATACTCCAACGGTTAACCGAGGGACCGAAAAGGCCTCGTGTGTGTTGCAGCCCAACACCCCTCCATTTTGGCCCAAAACCCACGTAAACCCTCTCCATCATCTAGAGCGTTCGATCACGATCGCGTGGCCAAAAACCGCACCTCATTTGGACTCTCCTAGCTCCCTCTACCTCTATTTATAGACCCCCTCCTTCAAATTCGCGGATCCCCCTCTCTGAAACCCTAAATTTCCACCTCGCGCGCCGCCGGACAATGTCCGTCCCGACCCGGACAAACTCCACCGCCGTCCGCAGCCACTGAGGCGCTGCCACGTGTCCCGGGACCGCATCACCGCGCCGCCATCCCGCACGGGCCCGCCAGGGCCCAAGGCCGGCCCCCGCGGCCCGACCTCCGCGCCCGCGCCCGGCTGCCCCGCCGCCCGGTGGCCGGAGCCCCTTGCCGCCCCGTCACCGGCCACCTCCGCCGCCGCCGCGGGCTTCGACGCCGGCCGCCGCGAGCCGCCCGACGTGCCGCCCCTTCGTCCAAGCCGCCAACGCCGGCGAGCGCCGCGGCCACTCCGGCCATCCCCGCCCCGCACCTACCTCCTCCTCCGTCGGCCGACCCCAACGCCGGCGAACTCCAGCGACTCCTCCGGTGAACCTCATTCTGCGTGCCCCGATCCAGATCCGGTGAACAGTAAACCCTAGGTCGTTTTTTTCTTCTAAGTCCCCGATTTCCAGTTTCAAGTGCCCATCTTCATAATGCTATAACGTTGCATCCGTACCTCCGATTTGGGCATATAGCACATCAAAATGTTCATCTCAGAGAGTACATCATTTCATTCCATTGCATCATTTTCATTTGAGTTCATCTTGATGCCCGAAATGCTGTTAGAAGAGTGCTACTTGAGTTATTTGTCAGATCTGCTACTCCATTTAGCTTTTTGTCATTTTTGCCATGATTATTGTGTGCATGTTATGACCATGAGTCCTACATATGTTTTGTTACGGGTTTTGTCATCTTTCCAGAGGTGCAACCCATGTATTTTTTTGACGTGTGTGGTGACTAGCACAAGCTTACCAAGTGAGGCACTTGGTAATTCTGATTTCAGGGACTTAGCAATTCCACTAAGTCCTTGAGCTGTTTATCTCATATGGCCATATGTTCATGTTGTTTTCTAGTGATCTGTGCCTCTTTTGAGGATGATAAGTAAGGATGTTTTGTTAATCTTGTAGTGCTCTATCCATTGCTGTCTTTGTTTGCAATTATGGAGCACCCTAGCTTGAGTCAATCAAGCTCTACTTTTGCTACTTTGTGAATCTGGGCAGATTGTTAACTTGTTTGCAATTTTGCCGATGATGTTGTAGTTGATCCGTGCATGCCATGCTATTGTTCTTGCCATGTCTAGCTTGCATTTTGTGTATTCTTGATGGATGTATACTTAGTTGGTCATGACTTGCTCCGTAGTGAGTGCATTGAGCTCGTAAACATGCCTACTTGAGATATGTTTCAGCATGTGCCAGTTTTCACTAAGTCTGAAAACTGATTATGTTTTTGCTATGTTGACATGCTTGCAATTGTATTTTCTGATCCCTTTTGGCTCAAGGTCACTAAGGGACTTTTGTTAAGCTCTTTGAGTAGCTCCATGCCATACTTTACTTTGCCATGTTCAGGTCCTGTATCATGTAGTTTTGTTGCTCCGAAGAGAGCTACCTGATCTGAAATTCCAGACAAGTGTTAATTTCACTAAGTCTGAAATCTGTTTACCATATGCATTTTTGCCATGCTTGTTTGAACCTGTTAATGGATGAATTGGCCGTAGCTCAGTGCTAGACTTTTGTTAGGCATCATGAATGCATCCCTGCCATGTATTTTGTTGTCATGTTTGGGTGCTGTAGCATGTTCTTCTCGTTGCATTTAGATGGCTACTTGCTGTAAATCGCAGACCGGTGTCATATTTGAATCGCTTGCCATTTCCAAACCGTAGCTCCGATTCCGGCGTTCTTTATATCGTTTTCAAGCGATTTCATCTCATCTTTCCAGTGGCACACTTGGATTCCCAAGTTGAGTCCAGGTTCTTGAATTTCCTGTCACATCTTGCAGATGCATCCCGCATCGCATCCCGCATATCATCTTTGCATCATCTTGTTTGATCCTTGCACGTGGTTGATTTGTGTCCTTGTTGCTTGTTTGTCTTGTTTGGGTAGAGCCGGGAGACGAGTTCGCTAACGAGGAGCCCATTGAGTTTGCTTTCGAGGATCCAGTCAACTCTGACAACTGTGCAGGCAAGATGATCATACCCTCAAAATCACTACTATCTTTGCTATGCTAGATTGCTCGCTCTTTTGCTATGCCAATGCTATGATGCCTACCACTTGCTTTCAAGCCTCCCAAATTGCCATGTCAAACCTCTAACCCACCATGTCCTAGCAAACCGTTGATTGGCTATGTTACCGCTTTGCTCAGCCCCTCTTATAGTGTTGCTAGTTGCAGGTGAAGATTGGAGGCCGTTCCTTGTTGGAACTTTTATTTACTTGTTGGGATATTATTATATTATCTTGTTATCTTAATGCATCTATATACTTGGTAAAGGGTGGAAGGCTCAGCCTCTCGCCTAGTGTTTTGTTCCATTCTTGCCGCCCTAGTTTCCGTCATATTGGTGTTATGTTCCCGGATTTTGTGTTCCTTACGTGGTTGGGTTATAATGGGAACCCCTTGATAGTTTGCCTTGATTAAAGCTTTTCCAGCAATGCCCAACCTTGGTTTTACCATTTGCCACCTAGCCTCTTTTCCCCTTGGGTTTCCGGAGCCCGAGGGTCATCTTATTTTAAACCCCCCGGGCCAGTGCTCCTCTGAGTGTTGGTCCACCTGTCAGCTGCCGGTGGCCACCAGGGGCAACTCTGGGCTGGCCTACCCGTACCTAAGACAATCTGAGTGTGCCCTGAGAACGAGATATGTGCAGCTCCTATCGGGATTTATCGGCACATTCGGGCGGTGTTGCTGGTCTTGTTTTAACCTGTCGAAGTGTCTTGAAGAACCGAGATACCGAGTCTAATCGGAACGTCTTGGGAGGAGGTCTATTCCTTCATTGACCGTGAGAGCTTGTCATGGGCTAAGTCGGGACTCCCCTGCAGGGTTTTCAACTTTCGAAAGTCGTGCCCACGGTTATGGGCAGATGGGAATTTGTTAATGTCCGGTTGTAGATAACTTGAACCTTAACTTAATTATAATGAATCAACTGAGTGTGTTACCGTGATGGCCTCTTCTCGGCGGAGTCCGGGAAGTGGACACATGTTGGAGTAATGTTTGTGCAGGTTGTCCTCTAGTTTCTCACTCGCGCTTTGCCTCCTCTTCTCGCTCTCTTTTGCGTATAAGTTAGCCACCATATATGCTACTCGCTTGCTGCAGCTCCATTTATACTTACCTTGCCTTACCTATAAGCTTAAATAGTCTTGATCACGAGGGTGCGAGATTGCTGAGTCCCTGTGGCTCACAGATTACTATTACACCAGATGCAGGGCCTGATGATTCCGCTCCAGGAGACGCGCTTGAGCTCAAGTGGGAGTTCGACGAAGACTCTCAACGTTACTATGTTTCCTTTCCTGATGATCAGTAGTGGTGCTCAGTTGGGGGTGATCGGGACCGTGTCGCTTGTTGGGTTATCTTTTATTTTGGCGCCGTAGTCGGGCCATGAGTGTTTGGATGATGTAATGTTATTTATGTACTTGATTGACGTGGCGAGTGTAAGCCAACTATGTTATCTCCCCTTTTATTACATATATATTACATGGGATGTTGTGAAGATTGCCTAACTTGCGACATATGCCTTCAATGCGATTATGCCTCTAAGTCATGCCTCGACACGTGGGAGATATAGTCGCATCGAGGGTGTTACATGATCATCCCTGGATCACAAACAAACCACCAAAGTGGTCCTTTACCAGAACAACTCGTGATCCTTACGGCGATCAGAACCACGACCAATATCTGGTCCCGAATGCCTCGATGGCCTTTCTACCATCCTCAACAATGCAAAGTTCATAGCTTAGTGTGCAATTTTTATTAAACGTTGACTCATGGTGGGACCTACTACGAGGTGTTCATGACCGTGGACTCGACTATCAATAGATTATACACTCTGCAGAGGTAGCACACTGTACCCACACCACGGAACCCATGGCCTCGCGCTCCCATTCGGGTGGACCAACGGCATTCCGACAAAACCCTTCCATTGCCACAGCACTCTCCCGGCCACTCTGACCCAATCCCCAACGGGCTAGTCCTGGGTGGCCTCGTGTCTACCAAAGACACCCCGACCATCGTCGTGGCCAAAACAATCCCACTCGGGGACTCGGTACCATAAACTCAACAACGGGCACACAAGATTATGCCTGCTTACCGGGCCAGGGCAAGCACGACAAAACCTTCCCTAGTTGGAGGCACCGACCAGAGGCCATGTCAATGGAACGAATCAAGGCCTTCCCAAAAAGGCAAACGTGGTTGCACTGGGAAAGAAACTCGATTCAGCCGCACCATGACCCAATCAACTGTATATTCAAGTTGAGTTATATTCAGGTTCAACTTTAAAATGAAAATGACCGGTGTCATAGCATGCCATGAAATGCAAAACTACACATGCATCACATAATAATAAAAATGACCGATGTCATCCATAAACACACCAAGCATAAACAACAACAACTCATATTACTTTACTACTCAAAATGACTCACAACTTAACCAAAATATTTTGCAACAAGTTTTATTAATTTCTCACGCAAGAAAGTAACTCCAATAAATTTCTCATATGCTTAACAAAAAGATTTCACTATCAACAAATCTTAATTTCTTTATCAACTAAGTTGGGTTCAAACATTTTGTAAGACAAGTAAAATGACTAGACAAGTATTTAACAGAATATTTTCTAGCAAGTTTTTATCAAATTATGTATGCAAGAACAAAGCTTTAAACAATTACTAACATGCATAACAAAATCATTTCTAACATCACCACAAATAAATCTTAACTTGCTTTACCCACTAAACTAGTTTCAATCATTCTATAAATTAGTCATAATAACTAACAAATATTTATCAGAATACAAATACACAATAATTATTCAAATGCATGGATTAATCATTTCATTCAAGTAAGAAAATCAAAAATATTGAAATGACATCATGAAAATGTTGTTGTGGCTTGCCTTAGTGCAGATGAGGTTCACAAGCCTTCTGGTGATCCTCAAGACAAGTCTCACCTTCTGAAAATAAATTTAAACACAAAAAGAAAATATCAAGAACACTTCTGAAATTCACCAGAAATTCTAAATAGCTCAGAAAAATTTCATCTTTGGTGAGCTGCTAGATTTCTTTTCAAAGAACACAATGCAAAAAAATCAATTCATTTGGATTTATGGTTGAAGAGTTATAACTGTTTGAAGTTCTCTGGAATATAAATGATTTTGAATTTAACTAAACAGCTGAGGGGGGTGACGTCGAAGGCGTAAAACCTCAGGGCGCCACCACTCGTACCGCTTCGCGCACGTACAGAGTGGCTGACTAGCGGGCCCCGCTAGTCAGGCGGGGGAAGGTGGAGAAAGAAACAGAGAAGGCCCCGGCTTCGCCGGAGCTCTCGCCGGCGACGAGGGCATCTTGGCCAAAACGAGAGGGAGGGATTTAGAGAGGGGACGATGGCGCTCAAGGAGGCTGGGGGTGGCCCTATTTATAGGCGAGCGGCGAGGGGGTTTCGGGCTCCGCCGGTGGACACCTGTCCACGGCGCCCAGCGATGAGCAGCGTTTGTGAGAGGGGGAGAAGGTGACGCAGGTCACGCGGCAACTGTGGGCGGACGGAGACGAGCACAGGGTCGAGAGGAAGGTGACGAGCATAGTGCGCTCCGCACTGTTGGGCTGGACGGACCTTGCCTGTGCTCGCTGCGGCGAGCTCCGGCATCGGCGAGCGCCAGAGGGATGTTAAGAGCTTAGAGACGAAGATGGTGGCGCGGTTTGGCACGCTCGGGCAGGCGAGGGAAGCGAGCACGCGCGAACAGAGAGCTCGGCGGCCCTCAGAGCGCGTCGACACGCATGCCAACACCCCTGGACGAACGTGGTCACCGCATGAACTATGACATCAGGCTGATCTAAGCATAAACTTCATGTCTGGCATGTTGTTCGTGGTAGTTTTGAGTGTTACCACGATTTGGTTTGGATCCAGGTGTAGTAGAGAGGATTTTACAAGCCAGGTAAGTTTCTGATCAGTAACTTTGAATAGTTACTGTGGTCAAACGGCTGGGAGATTGAGGCTGTTCTTTGGAGGCTAGTTATAAGTTACCAAGGTAAAGAGGCACAAGAAAGTTCAGGTCAAATGGAGCAAGTAAAATGGTAGTTGCTGTAGAAACCACCATTTCTGTCCGGAACAGAAAATATTTTCTGTAGCAAAAATGTTCCAAAAAGTGATGAAATATTTTTGCTCGGGAAGGTGCCCTAGGGTTCACAGAATATTTGTGAATTATCTCAGATTTTTGTGAGCCATAAAAATTAGGGTTGCTTTGAAGCAAACTGATCTGGCTAGGGTTTCTGAGAGAAAATGAATATTTTTCATTTAAGAAAAATATTCCAAAGATTATTTTGGGGTGGATCAGGAGAGAAATGATGATTTAGGAGGGAAGTGGAGCACTTGGGTGAAAGCCAAGGATGCCCAAGTGGTTAAGTCCATATGAAAAGATTCAAGAACTCCAAGTTTCAGAAATTTTTCAAATGAAAGTCAAGCAAATAAGAGAGGGCAAAAACCGGGCTGTCACAGCAATATTGCAATCATGCCCGTCATCCAAAGTTTTTATGCCATAAATTTTGTTGAATTCTTTTTCTAGCAATTGAGCACAATTATCGAAATCCTTATTCTCAAGATAAACGTTATAAAGATAAAGAAGAACTTGAGGTAACCCAATCTCCTTTTTTATAGTTTTATTTTATAAACCAAACTAGTGATAAATAAGAAACTAAAAGATTTAATTGGAAGATTTAAAGATATGCCTTCAAGCACTCACCTCCCCGGCAACGGCGCTAGAAAAGAGCTTGATGTCTACTACGCAAGTTTATTCTTGTAGACACGTGTTGGGCCTCCAAGCGCAGAGTTTTATAGGACAGTAGCATTTTTCTCTCAAGTGGATGACCTAAGGTTTATCAATCCGTGGGGGCGTAGGATGAAGATGATCTCTCTCAAACAACCCTGCAATCAAATAATAAAAAGTCTCTTGTGTCCCCAACACACCCAATACAATGGCAAATTGTATAGGTGCACTAGTTTGGCGAAGATATGGTGATACAAGTGTAATATGAATAGTAGATGTTGGTTTTCGTAATCTGAAATGATAAAAACAGCAAGGTAACCAATAGTAAAGAGGCACAAAAACGGTATTGCAATGCTTAGAAACAAGGCCTAGGGAGGGTCCATACTCTCACTAGTGTGATCTCCCAACAATGTTGACATAGTGGAATCATATGCAAATCCCTCAAGTGTGGTGTAGAGTTCACTCCAAAATTACTTATTGTATAGAAATTGTTGTCGGGCACGAAACCACCACAAAGCTATTCCTTAGAATAATACCTTAAGATGCAAATCAACCAAAGCCCTAATATCACTTAGATATTCCAATGTCACCGCAAATATCCATGGGTTTGGTCGTACGATAAGCATCACGCAATTTCAGATTCATCTATTTGATTCCCAAGGAGTGCCCCAAAATATCTATCGGAGAGTCAGGATGAGAACGTGTGCCAAGCCCTATGCATAGGCCCTAAAGTCACAGAACCCGCAAGTTGATCAAAATGATATACATCAAGTAACTCAATTAGATATCCCAATGTCACTACAGATATCCTCATGCAAAACACATATTAAGTGCTCTCAAATCCTTAAAGACTCAATCCGGTGAGAAAACTTCAAAGGGAAAACTCAATTCATCAAGAAGATAGAGAGGGGAAAAACTCCATATGATTCATCTATGTCAACATAGCCCGCGTTACAACAAGATCCTTCCATCTCAAGAACACGAGAGAGAGAGAGAGAGAGATACAACACATAACTACTGGTACATACCCTCAGCCCCAAGGGAGGACTACTCCCTTCTCATCATGGTGGCTGCCGAGATGATGAAGATGGCCACCGGTGATGATTCCCCCCTCCGGTGGAGTGCCGGAACGGGGTCTAGATTGGTTTCTCGTGGCTACAAAGGCTTGCGGCAGCGGAACTTCTGATATAGGGTTACCCTGAGGGTTTTTGGAATATTTGGGAATTTAGAGGGCGAAGAGGCGGTGTGGGAGGCCACCGAGGTGGGCACAACCGACCTGGGTGCGCCTGGGCCCCTAGACGCGCCCTGGTGGGTTGTGCCCCCCTCGGGGCACCCCTGGTGCTGCTTTGGCCCATTGGATGTCTTCTGGTGCATAAAAATCCATAGAAAGTTTCGTGGTGTTTGGACTCCGTTTGATATTGATTTCCTGCAATGTAAAAAACAAGCAAAAACAACAAATGGCATTGGGTCAATAGGTTAGTCCCAAAAAATGATATAAAGTTGCTATAAAATGATTATAAAACATCCAAGAATGATAATATAACAGCATGAATACTTCATAAATTATAGATGTGTTGGAGACATATCAACGGTGCTTAAGGCCGCAGAGGTAGAAATCAAGAAATAGCATCAAGTGTTGATGGTCAATAAGACCACCAGTTTCAAGAAGGGAAGGGAAAGAAAGGGACCTTGCGTCTATATACAGGTTGTTAAAGAAAACAAAGACATTTAAATGGACAGAGGAGGCCGCAACAGCCCTACAAGATGATGTCTACTACGCAACTTGATTCTTGTAGACTCGTGTTGGGCCTCCAAGCGCAGAGTTCTGTAGGACAGTAGCAATTTTCCCTCAAGTGGATGACCTAAGGTTTATCAATCCGTGCGAGGCGTAGGATGAAGATGGTCTCTCTCAAACAACCCTGCAACCAAATAACAAAGAGGCTCTTGTGTCCCCAACACACCAAATACAATGTCAAATTGTATAGGTGCACTAGTTCGGCGAAGAGATGGTGATAAAAGTGTTATATGGATAGTAGATATTGATTTTTTTAATAAGAACAACAAAAAAGAAACATAGAAATTGATAAAACGGAGCACAAACGGTATTGCAATGCTTGAAATGAGGCCTAGGGCTCATACTTTCGCTAGTGCAATCTCTCAACAATGCTAATATAATTGGATCATATAACCATCCCTCAACGTGCGATGAAGAATCACTCCAAAGTTCCTATCTAGCGGAGAACATAAGAAGAAATTGTTTGTAGCTATTCTTTCCGATCGATCTATCCAAGAGTTCGTACTAAAATAACACCAAGTTATTCTTTCTGATCGATCTATCAAGAGTTCGTACTAAAATAACACTAAGTTATTCTTTCTGATCGATCTATCAAGAGTTTGTACTAAAATAACACAAAAGCAAATTCAGATTCATAATACTCAATCCAACACAAAGAACCTCAAAGAGTGGCCCAAGATTTCTACTGGAGAAACAAAAGACAAGAACATGCATCAACCCCTATGCATAGATTACCCCAATGTCGCCTCGGGGATCCGCGAGTTGAGTGCCAAAACACATATCAAGTGAATCAATATGATACCCCATTGTCACCATGGGTATTCATAGAAAGACATACATCAAGTGCTCTCAAGTCCATAAAAGTATTCAATCCAATAAAATGAAAACAAGAGAGGGGAAAACACCATATGATCCAACTATATTAACAAAGCCCCCGATACATCAAGATCGTGCCATCAAGAAAACAAGAGAGAGAGAGAGAGAGAGAGAGAGAGAGAGAGAGATTAAACACATAGCTACTGGTACAAACCCTTAGCCCCGAGGGTGGATGTCAGTGTTAAAACTGGCAGATCTCGGGTAAGGGGTCCCGAACTGTGTGTCTGAGGATCGATAGTAACAAGGGACGATGGGGACACAACGTTTACCCAAGTTCAGGCCCTTTTAAAGGAGGTAACACCTACGTCCTGCTTGATTGTATTCAATGAATATAGGGGTTACAAGAGTTGATCTACCTCGAGGTCGTAATGGCTAAACCCTAGCTGTCTAGCCTATGGGAATCCTGATGATCTCTACGGACTAACCTCTCTGGTTTATATACACACCGGAGAGGCCTAGGGTTGTACAAAGTCGGTTTGTAAAGGAAGGAAATAACATATCTGGACACCAAACTTGCCTTCCACGCATATAGGAGTCCTACCCGGACACAGGGGAAAGTCTTCTGGTTTTATCTTCACGGCCCATCAGTCGGGCCCATATCAAATAGTCCGGACACCCCTAATCCATGACTCCCTCAGTAGCCCCTGAACCAGTCTTCGATGACGATGTGTTCGGCATGCGAATTGTCTTCGGCGTCGCAAGGTGGGTTCCTTATCTTGAACATTTTTAAGATAGTTCCCCGCGCAAAGGAACTATATACGGCTCTGTATAATTAATACAACCCTTAGCCACGAAGGCAGGATGTCAAAAATAAAACAGTGTCTTTAACTGACAACTTTTTCGGCGAAGCGTCACATTTGGCTCTTTAACATTTTGAATCATTTTCATGCCTCCCGTTTCGCGTTTCGAGGCATAGCCTCCATTGGCACGTCTTGCCAAAACAAAGATCGCGCCCGCCCATTGCGGGATTCTCATCAATACGGTTTTGGGTATTCCAACCGTGCCTTTCACATGATCTCTTTGGGAACACGCGAGTTTTAAGGCTTGAGTGGGGGCGTTTGGTATTTCACCGCCTATAAGAGGGTAAAAAATCCCTTCTTTCTTACCCACGCCTTCTCCTAGCTCCTGCCTTCCCATCCTCGAGCTCCAGTGCCCAAAACTTCAATCTTTCCCACCGCCACCACCCTCCCTAGCCATGGCTGGATATGGTTCCAAGGGAAAGTGGGAGACCTCCTCCGTCACCGAGAAGGACATCAAGGAGCTCCGGAGTGCGGGCTATCTGTCCGCGGATATCGCGCACAGGCTCCCTGACAAAGATCAGGTCATCCCCACTCCGGAGCCCAATGAGAGGGTCGTATTCATTCCTCATTTCCTCCGAGGGTTAGGGTTTCCCCTCCATCCCTTCGTCCGAGGCCTCATGTTCTATTACGGCCTAGATTTCCATGATCTAGCCCTGAATTCCTTCCTCCACATATCAGCATTCATCGTCGTGTGTGAGGATCTACTCCACATCCCCCCACACTTCGGCCTATGGCTCAAGGTCTTTAATATGAAGCCAAAGGTGGTTAATGGAGAGCACATAGACTGTGGCAGGGCTATGGTGAGCAAGCTTCCCAATGCCGTCTGGCCTAAGGGGGATTTTATGGAGACAATCAAGGTGTGGTAGCAGGAGTGGTTCTACATCACTGAAGCCCGCAATGCCAAGTGGGCGGCCACGCTTGACTTCATATCCGGCGAGACCGAAGCCCTCTCCTCCCACAAGGTAGACGAGGAAGAAGAGGAGGAGGAGGTGGTGGAAAGCGACTCCCCTCATAAGGGGAGGAAGAAGAAGAGGGCGGCCTCCGAAGACCCAAAGGGGAAGGCACCCAAAAGAGGGAAGGTGATCCTCCAGGACAGTTCAGACTCAGATGTCGAACTAGTCCCCAAAAAGCCTCCCAAGGTGAAGCCCCTGGCTGAATCGTAAGTATCCAAATACTCACTGCTTATCTTCGGCCTTCCTATTTCCATTATGTAAGTTTTTTTTTGCTATGTGCCTTTCAGCCCTCCCCGCGAGCTCCCGCAAACTCCGTTGTTGGAGGGGAATTCTCTGCCACCTTAGATGGGAAAGAGCGAGACGCCGCCACGAGCCCCCTCGCCTGTCACCATGGAGGACACCGAGGTGTCGTCCCAAAGGACCTCTCCTAACCGAGGGGCAAGAGAGGCTATCGAGAAGGCACCCGAGGTTAATACCTCGATCACTGAAGACTTAGGGGAGGTGACCCCCATGACAACCGACGGTGGGGCCCCCCAACAATACGGGCCCCAGCCGGACACCATTCCGAAGACCAATGTGGCTCCGAGATCGGGTGAGCATCCCCCTTCGAATGAGGGGGGAGGAGCATCAGCTCCACAGGCAGCCTCTACTAATCCGGAGGCACCGGACGCCCTGGAGGAAGCACTACAATGTGCTTCCATCGTGGCGGAGCACCGCACCCTGATGGGTGCGGTGGTAGAGAAGGTTCAGTCTGCCAAAAGTGGACTGAACAAAGCCTTCACCCTCCTACTGACTGGCTTTGAGGTATGCGACGTAATGTTCTAAAAACTTTTCATATAGAGGAATACACATGTGTACAAACAGTAGCCTTTGAGGCTCTGTCTGGTTTGAAAGAAACCGAGCAGAGGATCCATATAGTATTCGAGAGGGTTAACATCCTGATCTGTTATTGTAACAGGCTTCCCTATTGGCGGCAACCGCCCAGGCCGCGGAAGTTTTCGAACTCAATCGGAAGCTTCAGGTGGCCGATGATGAAATCGACTGCATTAACAAGCGGTTCGATGAGACGCAAAGTATGTGTATAGTGTTAAAAGTTTAGTTGTATATCATAAGTGATAGTTATATGCAGAGATTAACTCAAGTAATGCTTCGATTATGAGCATAGTTGGCGCAGCCGAGGTCGAGACCCTCAGAGGCGCCCTTGCCAAGGCCAAAAAGGAGGCAGAGGCAAATAAGGCAGCCGCTGACAAAGCGGCTGCCGAACTGAAGACCGAGCATGCCACCCACCGCCAACAACAAGCTCGGGTAGCCGGAGTTGAGCAGGAGTTGAAAGATGCCATCAGCAAGTGCGAGGCTTTGGAGGAGAAGGCGTTGGCCCAGTCGACCGAACTTGCCAAAAGGCTCTCAATGATGCTAAGGCAGCGTGGTTCGAGTCCCGAGGTGCTCGCGAGGAGATCCATCAGGCGAAGCAAATAGCGGCTGGTAAGGCCTTTCTTTTGTAGAGTATTTTTGGAGTTCAGAGGTATGCTTTGCTCACACGAGTGTGGAGTTCTCTAGACAAGTTTGCGGATCTTCCGAGGAGTGCCGCTGATTCCACATAGTTCTTTCGAGCCCAGGAGCGGAATTCGACCGAAAAGTTGTTTTGGTCGCAATTTCTCCCGCCGGAGCATCCGATGCCTCTAAACAACCAGCTGAAGCAGCTCATGGAGCTGCATAGGGCGGCGGGCTTGGACATGAAGGACTTAATAGTCCAGCTCTGGTCGGCCGAACCCATTCCCTTAGCTACTTCGGCTTGGTAAAGCAGCTTGTCGACGCGCGGCCCCGAATTGATGCTATAAAGCATTCGATCTCCATAGAGGGTGCTCAGATGGCCTTCTCCCGCGTCAAAATGCAATGGGCGAAGATGAAGGCCACCGACGTGGTGACCGCGGGCCTGCCCGAAGGCAAAGATCATCGGAAGCCGGAGAGATACTTTGATGACATCCTAGAAGGGGCCCGAATAGTAGAGGGCCAATGCTCTAAGGATGTCATATTTGAGTAGATGTATTTGGGTTGTAAAAACTATGTTATGAACCCATGCTTGTAATATATCTATATGTCGCACCTTTTGTTTCAAGCGATGTTTACCTCCTGTGTGGCCATTTTACTTATAAAAGTTGCCAGTCATCGGCTTCAGCCCCCATGTAGATGTTACGGGGGTGTTCGTCATGACGCGTGACCACACTTTATCCAATGTCTTGGTCCATAAAGGAGGTGTCCGCGAGGTGAACCAGTCAATCAGACTATGCGGCTTTATTACTTTCACTTAGCCATAGGAGTTTGACGGTGGGGCTAAGTACTAGCCCCTTGTGCGTGTGCGGCAATCCGGACTAAGGTGCCTTTTCCACGCGGCTAGACGAAAGCCCGCCCCTCGTATAACATGAAGTGAATCGCGAATGATTTGTAGTAAGTCACCGAATTGCCGACTAGCTCTCGCTTATCATGATAGTCAGTTTTCGTCTTTCTCTACTGAGGTACTTAACCAGATGAACCAAAAGTACAATCGCAGTAGTTCTCCCTTTACTACCTTAGCCGAACAAGTGGAACATAAGGTGGTAAGCACAGGAGTCGGGCAACCCAGCTGTAGACCAAAGACATGAATCAGAGCTGGGCAACCCAGTATGTCTTGACGCGGGAAAATACCATCCGTGCACCTTCAATGCACATTGAACGCTTAACGGCGTCGATACGCGGCACTGCATCAACAAGCCGTTGCACCAAACCAAAATAACTATTCGGAATTGGCTCAGAAGGCCACAGACGGACTATGATGCCCTTCATGGCAGAACTGGATATCCTTGGAGCTTGTCCCACTGGGCCATCTGTTTGTTCAGTAACAGCGGATGCTTTGGCATGCCAAATTGTGACCAAAAAAGCTTCTCCGTGGCACACCCTTCCCGCGCTTGGTAAAATTGCACCACATCGGAGGTGCTCTTCGGCAGGTCCAAGAATGCGTCTGGAGTCAACCCGGCAATCTCACCCATGGGCGGCCGCGCCCATGGGCACCCGACCCTAATGGGTAGGGTATGGGTCATCATATTAACCCATGGGTAAGCTTGATGGGTAACCCGATTAGTCATGGGTAGGGTATGGGCACAAGGTTCTACCCGTGGGTCGCCCGATGGGTCACCCGATTAATACTATTGATTAAAAAAATTATTTTATTTTATATGATGTGTAGACGTTTTGCTGAAGATGTGCTAATTAATTTAGTTAGAACAACCCAACGTTGGCAGTAGCATTTTTTTACTGAATGCTGCAGTAGCGATATGCATGCATGTTTGTGGTAAGGCCCATCTCAGAGTTACTAGTTCAGCCTAATAAAAGGAGTACTAGTTTGGCCTATTGGGCCTCCAGTGGCTGAAGGTCATGCATGACTGATGTGTTGTGCGTGCATGGCAACGAACTGAGCATGGGAGGTGCTCTTTTATTACCACCTCGCTTGCGGGATGATACATCTCCAACGTATCTACTTTTCCATACACTTTTGCCCTTGTTTTGGACTCTAACTTGCATGATTTGAATGGAACTAACCCGGACTGACGCTGTTTTCAGCAGAATTACCATGGTGTTATTTATGTGCAGGAGCAAACGTTCTCGGAATGACCTGAAACTTCATGGAGACACTTTTCAGAAAATAAGAAAAATACCTGCAAAAGATAAAGGCCAGGGGGCCCACCACATCTCCATGAGGGTGGGGGCGCGCCTGCCCCCCTAGGGTGTGCCCCCCTACCTCGTGGGCCCCCTGTTGCCTCTCCAACTCCAACTCCAACTCTATGTCCCTTTTGAGGGCAAGACGGAAGAACCACATCATGATGATGTGGAGGGGTTTATTGATACTATCACTATAGGGGAAACTAGGAAGGTTTCCGATGCACGAATCACTAACATACATTTTCCTGTTTTACGCTATTTTGCATTATTTGCTAGTCGTTGTTTAATTGGTCGCGGAAACTGTGGAAATCTTAGTATTTCTGATATAATTATTCTGCTCCACGGTTTATACAGTGATAGCACTTTTAGTATGGGCGGTATTATTGCCAAACGGTTAAGTCTGAACCGTACCAAGGGCCCCATCTTTGGAGGCATCTATGCTTCACGCCAAGCTGCACATTTTAACATACTATTAGGCATTTTGAGAAGGAAGAAAAGGTGTTGCCTCGTGTTTATCTAGATTATAAAAGTATGGTGGCACATGATTTTATTGTTAAGAATAGGGAAGGAGAGCTTAAATATCAATTGTTCTTTAATAAACATCATCCTGAGACTATTACCCTGCCTGCTCCTTCTTTGTTTGATTTATCTTCAGGCACGCACCTTGTTCTGTTGAAGGCTATTCACGCCTACTGGAACCCTGCACCAGCCGAGGATGATTGTCAGCCAGTGGCAATCGGAGTCTTCCTCTTCTTCATCTTAGTACGACCCGAACTACTATTATGGATATCCGCCAGGCCAGCCGTGGCCAGAGACCAACTTAGGCCAAAAGCCTAAGCTTGGGGGAGTACGTATTTCCCACCGACATTACATTTATGCTCACACACTCATTGCTAGATGTTTGTGCTCATACTTTTTCATTGTATTATCCATGCTAGTTTATTTTCCTTTTTATGTTTTCTTCTTGTGTGTTTGATAAACCTTAAGAAAAAACAAAAAAATAGTTTAGCTTTTAATCAGTTTAATTTCCATGCTTGTAGTAGTAATTAAAAAGAAAACCCAAAAATATTTCATGTTCTTCTTTTGCTTGTTGGGAGCTTTCCTGTGTAAATAGTTTTATTTCTTTTCTTTGGGGGTCGATAGGAGAAGACCATAATTAAATTGTTGAAATGGCTCTTATATGCATAGTTGTTGATCTGACAAAAGAGCCCATATTGCCCTGTCTTCTCGTGTTTATTGAATGCCTGTAGATTCCGGCTTAGTCCAATGCACGTGCATGGTTATTATTATTCACATCGTTCGGTCGTGCAAGTGAAAGGCAATTATGATGATATATGATGGACTGGCTGAGATGAGAAAAGCTGGTATGAACTCGACCTCTTTTGTTTTTGTAAATATGATTAGTTCATTGTTCCTGATTCAGCCTATTATGAATAAACATGTTTGCAATGACAACTAGAGATCATAGTTTCTTATGACATGCTTGATTAGCTATGAGTTATAATGGTCTACCTCATGTGCCAACATGCTATTAAAATGGTTATGATGTGGTATGATAGGTGGTATCCTCCTCTGAATGATTTAAGTGACTTGACTTGGCGCATGTTCACGCATGTAGTTGAAAAAAAATCAACATAGCCTTCACGATATTTGTTCATGGTGGATTATATCCTACTCATGCTTGCATTCGGTGTTGATTAATTTTAATGCATGTTCATGACTGTTGTCGCTCTCTAGCTGATCACTTCCCAGTCTTTTGCTAGCCTTCACCTGTACTAAGCAAGAATACTGCTTGTGCATCCAAACTCCTTAAACCCCAAAGTTATTCCACATGAGTCCACTATACCTACCTATATACGGTATCTACCTGCCGTTCCAAGTAAATTTGTATGTGCCAAACTCTAAACCTTCAAATAAATATCATGTTTTGTATGCTCAAATAGCTCATGTATCAACTAGGGCTGTCTGTATCTTCCATGTTAGGCGGGTTATTCTCAAGAGGACTGGACTCCGCTCCTCACTCATGAGATAAATGGCTGGTCACCGGGATGCCCAGTCCCATGCTTTATGCAAACTAAATCAAAATAATTGCAAACAAAACTCCCCATGGGACTCTTGTTAGTTGGAGGCACTCGTTGTTTCGAGCAAGCCATGGATTGATGCTTGTTGGTGGAAGGGGGAGTATAAACTTTTACCATTCTTTTTGGGAACCGCCTATAAAGTGTGTAGCATGGAAGATATCGCCATCTCTTGGTTGTTATGTTGACAATGAAAGTATACCGCTCAAAATATTATTCACCTCTATTTCAAAACCGAGCTCTGGCACCTCTACAAATCCCTGCTTCCCTCTGCGAAGGGCCTATCTATTTACTTTTATGCTGAGTCATCATCGACTTATTAAAAAGCACCAGTTGGAGAGCACCACTGTCATTTGCATTAATTATTGTTAGTTTACATTGAGTATGACTTGACTGGATCTCTTTTACCTTGAATTACAATGTCTATTCAGTCCTTGGTCTTTAAACGTGCTCTGCATTTATGTTTTGCGGTCTCAAAAAGGGCTAGCGAGATACCATCTTGTTATATCATATTATGATTGTTTTGAGAAAGTGTTGTCATCCGAGATTTATTATTATTGCTCGCCAGTTGATTATGCCATTGATATGAGTAAACTTGAGACCTAAGCATTATTGAGAATGTGGTTAGTTATAATCTTTGCTGAAAACTTGAATGCTGGCTTTACATATTTACAATAACAATAGCAAACAAAGTTTGTAAAAGTTTTTCTTTATCACTTTTTGAGTTTGTCAACTGAATTGCTTGAGGACAAGCAAA
This sequence comes from Triticum aestivum, assembly GCF_018294505.1. Classification (NCBI taxonomy): domain Eukaryota; kingdom Viridiplantae; phylum Streptophyta; class Magnoliopsida; order Poales; family Poaceae; genus Triticum; species Triticum aestivum. The sequence goes on from NC_057806.1 coordinate 452,339,321, forward strand.
GGTTTAAGCTTGGGGGAGTTGATACGTCTCCAACGTATCTACTTTTCCAAACACTTTTGCCCTTGTTTTGGACTCTAACTTGCATGATTTGAATGGAACTAACCCGAACTGACGCTGTTTTCAGCACAATTACCATGGTGTTATTTATGTGCAGGAGCAAACGTTCTCGGAATGACCTGAAACTTCACGGAGACACTTTTCAGAAAATAAGAAAAATACCTGCAAAAGATAAAGGCCAGGGGCCCACCACATCTCCACGAGGGTGGGGGCGCGCCTGCCCCCCTAGGGCACGCCCCCCTACCTCGTGGGCCCCCTGTTGCCTCTCCAACTCCAACTCCACCTCCATATATTGAGTTTTGGGGAGAAAAAATCAAAGAGAAGAAATCATCGTGTTTTACGATACGGAGCTGCCGCCAAGCCCTAAAACCTCTCGGGAGGGCTGATCTGGAGTCCGTTCGGGGCTCCGGAGAGGGGAGTCCGTCGCCATCGTCATCATCAACCATCCTCCATCACCAATTTCATGATGCTCACCGCCGTGCATGAGTAATTCCATCGTAGGCTTGCTGGACGGTGATGGGTTGGATGGGATCTATCATGTAATCGAGTTAGTTTTGTTACAGTTTGATCCCTAGTGTCCAGTATGTTCTGAGATTGATGTTGCTATGACTTTGCTATGCTCAATGCTTGTCACTAGGCCCCGAGTGCCATGATTTCAGATCTAAACCTATTATGTTTTCATCAATATATGAGTGTTCTTGATCCTATCTTGCAAGTCTATAGTCACCTATTATGTGTTATGATCCGTTAACCCCGAAGTGATAATAATCGGGATACTTACCGGTGATGACCGTAGTTTGAGGAGTTCATGTATTCACTATGTGTTAATGCTTTGTTCCGGTTCTCTATTAAAAGGAGGCCTTAATATCCCTTAGTTTCCGTAAGGACCCCGCTGCCACGGGAGGGTAGGACAAAAGATGTCATGCAAGTTCTTTTCCATAAGCACGTATGACTATATTCAGAATACATGCCTACATTATATTGATGAACTGGAGCTAGTTCTGTGTCACCCTAGGTTATGACTTTTACATGATGAACCGCATCCGGCATAATTCTCCATCACCGATCCATTGTCTACGAGCTTTCCATATATTGTTCTTCGCTTATTTACTTTCCCATTGCTATTGCTATCATCACTACAAAATACCAAAAACATTGCTTTTACTACTGTTACCTTTTGTTACCGTTATCACTACTATCATATTACTTTGCTACTAAACACTTTGCTGCAGATATTAAGTTTCCAGGTGTGGTTGAATTGACAACTCAGCTGCTAATACTTGAGAATATTCTTTGGCTCCCCTTGTGTCGAATCAATCAATTTGGGTTGAATACTCTACCCTCGAAAACTGTTGTGATCCCCTATACTTGTGGGTTATCACAGGAGCGCGGGGTAGGCCGAGCTTGGCTATAAAAGGAGGTGGAAGGGCATCAGTATAGAGGAAGGGCAACGACAGCCAAACTCCAGGCATGCAAGCAGTCTGTTAAAATTAAAAAATGAATTAAAATGTTAGACCCGACGGGTGTACTATTGGGTCGGGTCACCCGTCGGGTTCGGGCATGGGTCTCCTCCTCTGCCCATGGGTAGGGTCGTGGGTAGACAGTGCACCCGTATAATATTCGGGCATGGGTCTGCGAAACCTTGACCCGGTCAAACCCGACCCGACTGCCAGGTTGAGTCTGGAGAGCTCCACATCTGATTAAGCGGGGAATACTTCGGATCGCCGAATTTAGTCTGTAACAAGAAAGGCTTACCAGCCGCTATCTCCCCAGCTTGCCAGATCTCCTCCTGAGCCGCTCTAGACTCGGATCGTGCTTCTCTCGCCTCTTGTAAGGCCTTGTCGAGATCGGCCGTTTTGCCTTTTGTTATCCCTCTCGAGGAATTCGCACTCGACAGTGGTTTCCTTTAGCTCGCGCGCCATGACAGAAACTCTCTCCTCGCACTGGCGCCGAGCAGCCTATTTGGTTTTTAATTCATCTGCTGCCTTATTGGAAGCCAAATTACTCATACGGGCTTGCTCCTTGGCTAGAGCAAGTTCAGCCCGAAGGGCCTCCACCGCGGCAGCATCATCTGCAGTTATGCGTGTCTCAGTATACAACTTCAGCCTCATGCATATATTATCACACATACATATACTGACTGCCCCCAAAAACATACCTTGCGCCTTGTTAAGCCGCCTGTTGATAAGCTGATGTCATCATCCGCCTCATCAATCTTCCGCTGTAGATCTGCAACCTCTATGGATCGGGCAGTAGCCGGGGAGGTAACAGCCTGTGTTCCAAGTAGTCAGATTATTTCCTGGACATATCTTTTTGATCCTCTGATCGCCTCCCTTGGGAAGCCAACCGGAGTCTCAGGGGCTACTGTCTATACATAGGAGTATTTTGTGAATAAAACACAATCGAAAGCATTACAGTACAAACCTCGAAGCCTCTTAGCAGGCTCGTGAAGGCCTCATTCAATCCGCTTTTCGCGGACATGACCTTTTCAACCACCGTACCCATTAAGGTACGATGGTCCTTGGAGAGGGACGCCTGTCGCAGCATGTTCGTCAATATATCTGGCGCTTCTGGATCTCCGGAAGCTGTTGTAGCAGCACGACCTCCCTTCAAAGGGATCCATTCATTTGTCCCTAGAGTTGTCTCCGGCTGTAAGCCGGACAATCCGGGGCCTTTATTGTTGGCCCCCGGACCCTGGGCTACCGAAGTATCACCTTCGGTTGGTGTTTTCATCATCCCTCACATCACTTGTTGATCAGGAGAGACCCTCCCGGACGACACCTCGAAGTCGTCCGCCCTATTGGGCGAGGAGACCGGTGGAGGCATCTCGCTTTCCATCATCTCCAGGAGAAGATCCCACGAGGAAGAGGATTGTTGAAGAAGACTGTGTGCCGAGCTGCAAAAACATATATTCTATATGTTACCCTGGTCACAGAAGAGGAACACGATATGTTTAAAACACCCTTGTTCGCTTACGATTTAGGCTTGCCCTTGCCGGGGGACTGCGCGATGATGTTGTCCTCCAAGCTCGAGCCGCCCGACAGGGGCATCTTGCCTCGCTTAGGAGCCTTTCTTTCCCAATCTTCGGAGACGGCCCTCTTCTTACCATGGGGAGAAGGAATGTTGGCTCTCCTACTTTTGTCTTCGGGCGATGGGATTTTGATCTCCCCGGACACAGCATCTAATATGTCTTCCGGATGGAGGCCACCTTCGGTCCTCCTGCTCTCCGTCTTGTCCTCCTTCACAGGCATCTGGTACGGTGCCGGTGCCAGCATCCTTGTTAATACGGGATCCGCTGAGTCTTCGGGAAGGGGGACCGAACACCTAATTCGCTCTACTTCCTTTATCCAGCCCTGGAAGAGGATAGTGTGATCAGTATCGTGTTACGGCATACATTGCTAAAAATTGTTTGGAAGTCTAGCGCTTACCGAGGTATCCGGATGGTTGTAGTCGAGGCCGATGTCCTCAGTGGTGTCCGGCCACTGCTTTTGTTTCCCGAAAAACAACTTCCACATTCCTTTGTGCGTAGTATCGAAGAAGTGTTGGAGGGTCCGTGGTCCTTCCGGATTAAACTTGCACATACAGAGAGGTCGCCGCTGGCACGGCAGGACCCAGCGGACCAGCATTACCTGAATCACTTTGAAAAGACCGATGTCCTTCTCAAGGAGGCTCCGGATGCGGCTCCGTAGAGTATGCACTTCATCAATTGACCCCCCGTCCAACCCCTTATTAATCCATGATGCAAGTTGTAATGGAGAGCCAGATCGAAACGCAGGTATAGGCACCCACTTGGTACTGCAAGGTTCAGTGACATAAAACCACTCCCGCTGCCATAGGTTGGGAGTTTCGGTGAAAGAGCCTTTTGGCCAGGGAGCATTGGTAAGCTTGCTCACTGTAGCACCTCCGCACTCCGCTTGTTCCTCGTCGACTACCTTCGGCTTCACACTAAAGGTCTTGAGCCATAAGATGAAGTGTGGGGGAATACGGAGAAAGGCCTCGCACGTGATAATGAACGTCGAGATGTGAAGGAAAGAATCCGGGGCTAGCTCGTGAAAATCTAGTCCGTAGTAAAACATGAGCCCCCAGACGAAGGGATGAAGAGCGAATCCTAGCCCTCGCAGGAAGTGGGAGATGAATACAACCCTCTCGCCAGATCTGGGAGTAGGAATAACCTGTCCTCGAGCAGGAAGCCTGTGGGGGATCTCCGTAGTCAGGTATCTGGCCGCACGAAGCTTCGTGATGTCCTCCTCTGTAACAGAGGAAGCCACCCATCGGCCTTGTGGGCTGGGTCCGGACATGATTGGGAAGCTTGAAGCAATGAAGTCAAACCTTGGGTGCTAGAACTCAAAGTTGGAAGGGCTGAGGAAAGGGTCGGCGTAAAATAAGACGGCCCTTGGCTCCTTTATAAAGGCAACGGATATCGAACACCTCCTCCTAAGCCTAAAAACCTTCCTATTCCTAAGGAATCATACCAATGGAACGGTTGGGTTACCCACACTCGTATTGATGAGAATCCCGCAATAAGGGGACACGATCTCTGCTTCGACAAGACATGCCAATAAAAAACCGCGCCTCGAAACATGGAACGACAGGACAAGAAATGGTTCAAAATGATGACCAAGCAGACATGATGTCACATTACAAAAAGTTATCAACGGATTGGGCTCGTGCAATATTATATTCTCTGCGTTTGTGTGTGGTACTTGTGTTGCAGATCCGGACACGTTCATTGCGTCCGAAGACTATCTTGGAGTATTCGGAAAGGGGAACCCGCCTTGCAATTTCGAAGACAATCTGCGCGCCGGACACCTCATCATTGAAGCCTGGTTCAGGGGCTACTAAGGGAGTCCTGGACTAAGGGGTCCTTGGGCGTCCGACCTATTAGACATGGGCCGGACTGATGGGTTGTGAAGATACAAAGACCAAAGACTCCACCCGTATCCGGATGGGGCTCTCCTTGGCATGGAAGGCAAGCTTGGCGACCAAATATGAAGATTCCTTTCTCTGTAACCGACCTTATGTAACCCTAGATCCCTCCGGTGTCTATATAAACCGACTAGGTCCGTAGATAGATATCCTGATAATCATAGTCGGACAGGCTAGACTTTTAGGGTTTAGCCATTATGATCTCATGGTAGATTAACTCTTGCAATACTCATATTCATCAAGATCAATCAAGCAGTAAGTAGGGTATTACCTCCATAGAGAGGGCCCAAACCTGGGTAAACATTGTGTCCCCTGTCTCCTGTTACCATCGACCTTAGATGCATAGTTCGGGACCCCCTACCCGAGATCTGCCAGTTTTGACATCGACACTCGACTTGTCGAAAAAGGTTTTTTTGACAAGTTCAAGATGTTGACTACGATGAGATTTTCTCACTCGTATCGATGCTTAAAGTCTGTCCGAATCATGTTAGCAATTGCCACATTTTATGAAATCTGACAAATGGATATCAAAACTGCATTCCTTAATGGATTTATTAAAGAAGAGTTGTATATGATACAACCAGAAGGTTTTGTCAATCCTAAAGGTGCTAACAAAGTGTGCAAGCTCCAGCGATCCATTTATGGGCTGGTGCAAGCTTCTAGGAGTTAGAATATATGCTTTGGTAGTATGATCAAAGCATATGGTTTATACAGACTTTTGGAGAAGCCTGTATTTACAAGAAAGTGAGTGGGAGCACTACAGCCTTTCTAATAAGTATATGTGAATGACATATTGTTAATCGGAAATGATGTAGAATTTTCTAGAAAGCATAAAGGAGTGTTTGAAAGGAGTTTTTCAAAGAAATACCTCGGTGAAGCTGCTTACATATTGAGCATCAAAATCTATAGAGATAGGTCAAGACACTTGATAAGTTTTTTCAATGAGTACATACCTTGACAAGATTCTGAAGTAGTTCAAAATGGAACAGTCAAAGAAAGAGTTCTTGCCTATGTTGCAAGGTGTGAAGTTGAGTAAATACTCAAAACCCGACCACGGCAGAAAATAGAAAGATAATGAAAAGTCAATCCCTATGCCTCAGTCATAGGTTCTATAAAGTATGCTATGTTGTACCTCACCATGAGAGGGTACAATAGTGATCCAGGAGTGGATCACTGGACAAGGTCAAAAATTATTCTTAGTGGAATAAGGAAATATTTCTCGGTTATGGAAGTGATAAAGAGTTCGTCGTAATGAGTTACGCGATGCAAGCTTTGACACTAATCCGGATGACTCTAAGTCTCAATCTGGATACATATTGAAAGTGGGAGCGATTAGCTAGAGTAGCTCCGTGCAGAGCATTGTAGACACAGAAAATTTACAAAATACATACGGATCTGAATGTGGCAGACCCGTTGACTAAACTTCTCTCACAAGCAAAACATGATCACACCTTAGTACTCTTTCGGTGTTAATCACATAGCGATGTGAACTAGATTATTGACTCTAGTAAACCCTTTGGGTGTTAGTCACATGGAGATGTGAACTAATCACATAAAGATGTGAACTATTGGTGTTAAATCACATGACGATGTGAACTAGATTATTGACTCTAGTGCAAGTGGGAGACTGAAGGAAATATGCCCTAGAGGCAATAATAAAGTTGTTATTTATATTTCCTTATATCATGATAAATGTTCATTATTCATGCTAGAATTGTATTAACCGGAAACTTAGTACATGTGTGAATACATAGACAAACAAAGTGTCCCTAGTATGCCTCTACTTGACTAGCTCGTCAATCAAAGATGGTTAAGTTTCCTAGCCATAGACATGTGTTGTCATTTGATGAACGGGATCACATCATTAGAGAATGATGTGATGGACAAGACCCATCTGTTAGCTTAGCACTATGATCGTTTAGTTTATTGCTATTACTTTCATCATGACTTATACATGTTCCTCTGACTATGAGATTATGCAACTCCTGAATACCGGATGAACACCTTGTGTGCTATCAAACGTCACAACATAATTGGGTGATTATAAAGATGCTCTACAGGTGTCTCCGATGGTGTTTGTTGAGTTGGCATAGATCAAGATTAGGATTTTTCACTCCGATTGTCGGAGAGGTATCTATGGGCCCTCTCCGTAATGCACATCACTATAAGCCTTGCAAGCAATGTAAGTAATGAGTTAGTTATGGGATGATGCATTATAGAACGAGTAAAGAGACTTGCCAGTGACGAGATTGAACTAGGTATGATGAAACCGATGATCGAATCACGGGCAAGTAACATACCGATGACAAAGGGAACAACATATGTTGTTATGCGGTTTGACCGATAAAGATCTTCGTAGAATATGTAGGAGCCAATATGAGAATCCAGGTTCCGCTGTTGGTTATTGACTAGAGATGTGTTCGGTCATGTCTACACAGTTCTCGAACCCGTAGGGTCCGCACGCTTAATGTTCAATGATGATTTGTATTATGAGTTATGTGATTTGATGTACCGAAGGTTGTTCGGAGTCTCGAATGAGATCATGAACATCACGAGGAGTCTTGAAATGGTCAAGACGTAAATATCGATATATTGGAAGGCTATATTCGGACATCAGAAAGGTTCCGAGTGATTCAGGTATTTTTCAGAGTACCGGAGAGTTACGGGAATTCGCCAGGGGAAGTGGTGGGCCTTAATGGGTCATACGAGAAAGGATAGAAGGGCCTCAAGGGGTGGCCGCCCCCCATGGGCTGGTCCGAATTGGACTAGGAGGGGGCGCGCCCCCCTCTTTCCTTCTTCCCTCTCCCTCTCCTTCCTTCTTCTCCTACTTGGAATAGGAAAGGGGGAAACCTACTCCTACTAGGAGTAGGAATCCCCCCCTTGGGCTTGCCTCCTCCTAGGCCGGCCCTCTCCTCCTTCCCCCCCCTTTATATACAGGGGAGGCGGGCACCCCATAGACACACAAGTTGATTGTTTAGCCGTGTGCGGTGCCCCCCTCCATAGATTTCCACCTCGGTCATATCGTTCTAGTGCTTAGGTGAAGCCCTGCATCAGTAACTTCATCATCACCGTCATCACGGCGTCGTGTTGACAAAACTCTCCCTCGGCCTCAACTGGATCAAGAGTACGAGGGACGTCACCGAGCTGAACGTGTGCAGATCGCGGAGGTGTCGTGCGTTTGGTACTTGATTGGTTGGATCATGAAGACGTTCGACTACATCAATCACATTTCATAATGCTTCCGCTTTCATTCTACGAGGGTACGTAGACATACTCTTCACCTCTCGTTGCTATGCATCTCCTAGATAGATCTTGCGTGATCGTAGGAATTTTTTTTTGAAATACTGCGTTCCCCAACAAAAGGGTAGCTATTTGAGGACTCTCTCTTATTTAAAAGTTTAAGATCTAAGTATTTTATTAAAACAACAAGCAAAACAAAATAAAATGAAATTCTAAGAATGGCACACATCATGTGAAGAAGCAAAAACTTAGGCTCAACCGAGGCTAACCGATAATTGTTGATGAAGAAAAATGGGATGCCTACCGGGGCATACCCAAGCTTAGATGTTTGAGACTTCATGGAATATTAACTTGGGATGCCTTGGGAATCCCCAAGATTGAGCTCTTGTGTATTATTCATCCTTCCCATAACACGGTTTCCCTAATTCTTAAAAACTTCATCCAGACAAAACTCAACAAGAACTCGTAAGATACGTTAGTATAAATCAATGCAACACCTTATCATTCTCTACTATAGCAAATCACTAAAATTATAATTTAACATTGCATACTAAATGCCTCTGCATATTTAATAGTCCTATCCTCAAATAGAATCATTAAACAAGCAAACATATGCAAACAATGCAACCATAACAGCAATCTGCCAAAACAGTACAGTATGTAAAGAATGCAAGAACATAAATACTTATTTAACTCCAAAAATTCTGAAAATTTAACACACTGTATAAAATTTATTAGAGCTTATTGTGCAAAAAGTTTCAGCATTTTACACATTCTGACTTTTCTAGGGAATTTTTGCAACAACAATAAACTTTCTGTTTTGAAACAGCAACATATAGACTTGCAAAATAAGCATGGCAAAGGCTATACTTGACATTGTTATTGAATTAAAAGATGCAAAACATTATTATAAATAACATCAAGAAAATACTAAAAAAATAAAATGACTCTCCAAGCAAAACTCATATCATGTGACGAATGAAATATAGCCTCAAGTAAGATTACCGATAATGTTGGAGACGAAAGAGGGGGTGTCGTCCGGGGCATACCCAAGCTTAGTTGTTTGGATATTCCTTGAATATTAACTTGGGGTGCCTTGGTAATCTCCAAGCTTATGGTATTGTCACTCCTTATTCTCCTCATATCGATATCTCACCCAAAACTTGAAAACTTCAATCACACAAAACTTAACGGAACTTCATGAGATATGTTAGTATGATAAAGCAAATCATTCACTTTGGTACTGTCAAAGACAAGATTCATAATTGTTCTCACACAATGCCTACTATACCTTATAATTTACACAATTTATATTGAGTAATATAAGCCATAGAAATTAGGAAACAAGCAAACTATGCATTGAAAACAGAATATGTAAAAAACAGAACAGACTGTAATGATCTGGACAACAACCATACTTTTGCTACTCCAAAAATTCTGAAAAATTAGGAAAGCCTGGGAAATTTGTATAATAATCTTGCGCAAAAGAATCAAGATTTTATCACGCTTATGTAAAAAATTAAAATTATTTTACTGGGCGCAAAAGTTCCTGTTTTTCAACAAGATCAAATCAACTATCACCATAGACCATCCCAAAAGTCTTACTTGGCACTTTATTGAAACGAAAGCTATAAAACATGACTACTACAGTATCTTAATCATGTGAACACACAAAAACATTAGGGGTAAATGTTGGGTTGTCTCCCAACAAGCGCTTTTCTTTAATGCCTTTTAGCTAGGCATGAAGATTTCAATGATGCTCGCATAAAAGATAAGAATTGAAACATAAAGAGAGCATCATGAATCATAAGTTCCTCTCTCATAATAATTTTCAGTATCATCATGAATAGATTCATCAATATAACCATCACCTAAAGCATTCTTTTCATGATCCACAAGCATAGAAATTTTATTACTCTCCACATAGGAAAATTTCTTCTCATTCACAATGGTGGGAGTATCATATGAAACTCGAATACTATAAATTGTTTCCACATTAAAAGAGTAATGTTCATGAAAAGGGTAATCATAACTATGACAAGTTTTATAAATATAATCATCACTACTTTTTATAACATAAGTATCATCACAATAATCATCATAAGTAGCAACTTTGTTCTCTTCATAGATAGGAGGCATGCAATCATCGTAGAAAACTTGATCATTCAAAGTAGGGGGACTAAAAAGATCATATTCATTAAACATAGCATCCTCAAGCTTGGGAAAAACATTAATTACAGCAAATAAATTCTAAAACATGTCATTCTAATCAAACATAGCATCCCCAAGCTTGTGGCTTGGCATATCATAAGCATAACCACTCTCATCATTAATAGTATGAATAGCACCAACGGTATAACAATTGCTATCATCATAATTTCCCAAGTTGGTGCCAAAAATGTTTCCAAGATTATAAGAAGTATCATTATCTTCCCAATCATAATTATCACAACAAGCAATAGGCATAACAAAATCATCATCAATAGTGCTCTCGGACATTGTGCCATAAGACATAGAAGCAATATCATCATCAAGTGCATCATCTTACACAATTATTTTTGATTCATTTTCATGAGTCACAAAAATAATAGGAGCAACATTATTTGGGAGAGATACCTTTTTACCTCTATTCTTTCTTCTTTTCTTTTTCTTCACCACATCATGTGTGGGTTTAATTAATTTTTTCAAGCTCCTTATATATGAGATTGGTTGAATAGGGAGCTCCTCCTCGTCACCTATTTCATCATGAGAAACAATAGGAGGGAAAGTAGAAATCGTTACCCTCTGATTAGTATTCCTTTCATATTCTATTGGTTTTCCCATCTTTCTATAGTTGGCAATATAAGCATTCTCATTGAAATTTACCATGCAGAACATAAAGATATTTTTTAGATTAGTTTTAATGTCGTCCGTGAGAATGAATGCTTCAAACCAACTATTTTTATGTGTCAATTCTTCACTCCCCAAAAATAAAAAGTTCATTATAAAATTCTAGGGTGATCAAGTTATTGCAATATTTGGACATGATTCGATCATGAAAAAGCATGCATTGGAAATTAAGATGACCATCCTTATTGCAAAGTTCACGAGTAATAGGACAAAGAGAACATAATTTTGTAGAAAATTCATCTATCACTTTGAGCAAAAAATTGGTCCTATCATGCTTATCCTTCTTACAAAACCTATCTTCCCTATAAGGCACGTCTTCACAAAGCCTTTCCTCTCCACAAAAATTGACATGCTTATAAGAAACAATTTTCTCATGACTAGTGCAATCATCATTAGCATTTTGGATATTCAAAGAATTTATACTAACAACATTGCAATCATGCTCATCATTCAAAGATTCGCCAAACATTTAATTGAATTCTTCTTCTATCAATTGAGCACAATTTTCCTTTCCATCATTTTCACGAAAAACATTATAAAGATGAATAATATGATGCAACCTCAATTCCATTTTTGGTAGTTTTCTTTTTGTAAACCAAACTAGTGATAAAACAAGAAACTAAAAGATTCAGTTGCAAGATCTAAAGATATACCTTCAAGCACTCACCTCCCCGGCAACGGCGCCAGAAAAGAGCTTGATGTATACTACGCAACTTTATTCTTGTAGACTTGTGTTGGGCCTCCAAGCGCAGAGTTTTGTAGGACAGTAGCAATTTTCCCTCAAGTGGATGACCTAAGGTTTATCAATCCATGGGAGGCGCAGGATGAAGATGGTCTCTCTCAAACAACCCTGCAACCAAATAACAAAGAGTCTCTTGTGTCCCCAACACACCAAATACAATGGCAGATTTTATTGGTGCACTACTTCGGCGAAGAGATGGTGATAAAAGTGTAATATGGATAGTAGATATTGATTTTTGTAACAAGAACAATAAAAAACAGCAAGATAGAAATTGATAAAACGGAGCACAAACGATATTGCAATGCTTGAAAATGAGGCCTAGGGTTTGTACTTTCGCTAGTGCAATCTCTCAACAATGCTAATATAATTGGATCATACAACAATCCTTCAACGTGCGATGAAGAATCACTCCAAAGTTCCTATCTAGCAGAGAACATAAGAAGAAATTGTTTGTAGCTATTCTTTACATCGATCTATCGAAGAGTTCGTACTAAAATAACACCAAGTTATTCTTTCCGATCGATCTATCAAGAGTTCGTACTAAAATAACACTAAGTTATTCTTTCTGATCGATCTATCCAGAGTTCGTACTAAAATATCACCAAAGCAAATTCAGATTCATAATACTCAATCCAACACAAAGAACCTCAAAGAGTGCCCCGGGATTTCTACCAGAGAAACAAAAGACGAGAACGTGCATCAACCCTGATACGTCCATTTTGCATAATGTTTTCTTACTATCATTTATAATGTTTTTATCCATAATAATGCTTTTTGGAGTAATTCTAATGCCTTTTCTCTCATAATATGCAAGGTATACACAAAGAGGGAGAATTCCGGCAGCAGGAAATCTGGACCTGGAAAAGCTACGTCAGGCCACCTATTCTGCACAACTCCAAATAAGCTGAAACTTCACAGAGAATTTTTATGGAATATTTGAAAAATATTGGAGCAAATAACTACCAGAGAGGCCCACTAGGTGGGCACAACCCACCTGGGCGCGCTAGGGAGCCCAGGCGCGCCCTGGTGGGTTGTGCTCACCTAGGCCCACCTCCGGTGCCCATCTTTTGGTATATAAATAATTTTGACCTAGAAAAAATAAGGAGAGGACTTTCGGGACGGAGCACCGCCGTCTCGAGGCAGAACTTGGGCAGGAGCACTTTTGCCCTCCAGCGGCGCGATTCCGCGGGGGAACTTCCCTCCCGGTGGTGGAAATAATCGTCATCATCATCACCAACAACTCTCCCATCTTGGGGAGGGAAATCTCCATCAAATTCTTCCACAGCACCATCTCCTCTCAAACCCTAGTTCATCTCTTGTGTTCAATCTTGTTACCGGAACTATAGATTGGTGATTGTGGGTGACTAGTAGTGTTGATTACATCTTGTAGTTGATTACTATATGGTTTATTTGATGGAAGATTATATGTTCAGATCCAATATGCTATTTAATACCCCTCTGATATTGAGCATGATTATCGTTTGTGAGTAGTTACTTTTGTTCTTGAGGTCACGGGAGAAATCATGTTGCAAGTAATCATGTGAACTTGATATGTGTTCGATATTTTGATAGTATGTATGTTGTGATTCCCTTAGTGGTGTCATGTGAACGTCGACTACATGACACTTCCCCAAATTTAGACCTAAGGGAATGCATTGTGGAGTAGCAATTAGATGGTGGTTTGTGAGAGTGACAGAAGCTTAAACCCCAGTTTATGCGCTATTCCGTAAGGGACTGATTGAATCCAAAAGTTTAATACTATGGTTAGAATTTATTCTTAATAGTTTTCTCGTAGTTGCGGATGCTTGTGGGAGGGTTAATCATAAGTAGGAGGTTTGTTCAAGTAAGAACAACACCTAAGCACCGGTCCACCCACATATCAAATTATCAAAGTACCAAACACGAATTAAACCAACATGGTGAAAGTGACTAGATGAAATTCCCGTGTACCCTCAAGAACGTTTTGCTTATCATAAGAGACCGTTTTGGCCTGTCCTTTGCCTCAAAAGGATTGGGCTACCTTGCTGCACTTTTGTTACTACTATCGTTACTTGCTCGTTACAAATTATCTTGCTATCAAACTACTCTACTACTTACAATTTCAGCACTTGCAGACATTACCTTACGGAAAACCACTTGTCATTTCCTTCTGCTCCTCGTTGGGTTCGACACTCTTACTTATCGAAAAGAGCCACAATTGGTCCTCTATACTTGTGGGTCATCAAGGCTATTTTCTGGCGCCGTTGCCGGGGAGTGAAGCGCCTTTGGTAAGTGGAATTTGGTAAGGAAACATTTATATAGTGTGCTGAAATTTATTGTCACTTGTTACTATGGAAAACAATCCTTTGAGGGGTTTGTTCAGGGTATCTTCACCTCGACCAGAACCACAATTAGCTACCCCTCAACCTACTGCACCTACTAAAAATATTGAATATGAAATTCCTTCGGGTATGATAGAACAACTGCTAGCTAATCCTTATGCAGGAGATGGAACCGAACATCCTGATATGCACTTGATATATGTAGAACAAATTTGTGGATTTTTCAAGCTTGCAGGTTTACCCAGGAGATGAAGTTATGAAGAAGGTTTTCCCTTTATCTTTGAAGGGAAAAGCATTGGCATGGTACAGGCTATGCGATGATATTGGATCTTGGAATTGGAATCGTTTGAAATTGGAGTTCCACCAAAAAAGTATCCTATGCATCTAGTTAATCTTGATCGAAATTATATATATAATTTTTGGCCTCGTGAAGGAGAAAGTATCGCTCTAGCTTGGGGGAGGCTTAAGTCAATGTTATATTCATGCCCCAATCATGAGCTCTCAAGAGAAATTATTATCCAGAACTTTTATGCTCGGCTTTCTCGTAATGATCAAACCATGCTTGATACTTCTTGTGCTGGTTCTTTTATGAAGAGGACTATTAAATTCCGGTGGGATCTTTTGGAAAGAATTAAACGCAACTCTGAAGATTGGGAACTCGAAAAAGGTAAAGAGTCAGGTATTAAACTTAAGTATGATTGTGTTAAATCTTTTATGGATACCGATGCTTTTCAAAAGTTTAGCACTAAATATGGACTTGACTCTGAGATAGTAGCCTCCTTTTGTGAATCATTTGCTACTCATGTTGATCTCCCTAAAGAGAAGTGGTTTAAATATCACCCACCTATTAAAGAAGAAACTAAAGAACCGGTACCAGTTAAAGAAGAAACTATACTTTACAATGTTGATCCAGTTGTTCCTTCTGCTTATATTGAGAAACCACCTTTCCCTGTTAGGATAAAGGAACATGCTAAAGTTTCAACTGTGGTTAACAAAAGCTATATTAGAACACCTAAACCTGATGAACAAATTGAAGTAGAACCTAGTATTGCTATGGTTAAAGATCTCTTGGAAGAAGATATGGATGGGCATGTTATTTACTTTTGTGAAGAAGCTGCTAGAATTGCCAAACCTGATAAAAAGGATAAACATAGACCTGTTGTTGGCATGCTCGTCATCTCAGTTAAAATAGGAGATCACTGTTATCATGGTTTATGTGACATAGGTGCTAGTGTGAGTGCTATTCCTTACACCTTATACCAAGAAATTATGAATGACATAGCACCCGCAGAGATAGAAGACATAGATGTTACTATTAAACTTGCTAATAGAGACACTATATCACCAATTGGGATTGTTAGAGATGTTGAAGTCTTGTGTGGGAAAATAAAATACCCTACTGATTTTCTTGTTCTTGGTTCCCCACAAGATGACTTTTGTCCCATTATCTTTGGTAGACCTTTCTTGAACACCGTTAATGCTAAGATAGATTGTGAGAAACAAACTGTCGGTGTTAGTTTTGGTGATGAGTCTCATGAGTTTAATTTTTCCAAGTTTAGTAGAAAGCTTCATGAAAAAGAATTGCCTAGTAAGGATGAATTAATTGGTCTTGCTTCTATTGTTGTACCACCTACTGATCCTTTAGAACAATATTTGCTAGACCATGAAAATGATTTACATATGCATGAAAGAAATGAAATAGATAAGATTTTCTTTGAACAACGTCCTCTGCTTAAACACAATTTGCCTATTGAAACTCTAGGAGGTCCTCCTCCACCTAAAGGTGATCCTGTGTTTGAATTAAAACAATTGCCAGACACTTTGAAATATGCTTATCTTGATGAAAAGAAGATATATCATGTTATTATTAGTGCTAACCTTTCAGAACATGAAGAAGAAAGATTATTGGAAGTTCTAAGGAAGCACCGAGCTGCTATTGGATATACTCTTGATGATTTAAAGGGCATTAGTCCCACTCTATGTCAGCACAAAATTAATATGGAACCTGATGCTAAACCCGTTGTTGATCACCAACGTCGGTTAAATCCGAAGATGAAAGAAGTGGTAAGAACGGAAATATTAAAACTTCTGGAAGCAGGTATAATCTATCCTATAGCTGATAGTAGATGGGTAAGTCCTGTTCATTGTGTCCCTAAGAAAGGAGGTATAACTGTTGTTCCTAATGATAAGAATGAACTTATTCCACAAAGAATTGTTACAGGCTATAGAATGGTAATTGATTTTAGAAAATTAAACAAAGCAACTAGAAAAGATCATTACCCTCTGCCTTTTATTGATCAAATGCTTGAAAGATTATCTAAGCACACACACTTTTGCTTCCTTGATGGATATTCTGGTTTTTAACAAATACCTGTTTCTCAACCTGATCAAGAAAAGACCACTTTTACTTGTCCCTTTGGAACCTATGCTTATAGACGTATGCCTTTCGGTTTATGTAATGCACCTGCTACCTTTCAAAGAATTATGACTGCTATATTCTCTGACTTTTGTGAAAAGATTGTTGAGGTTTTCATGGATGACTTCTCTGTTTATGGGAATTCTTTTGATGATTGTTTAAACAATCTTGATCGATTTTTGCAGAGATGTGAACAAACAAATCTTGTCTTGAATTGGGAGAAGTGCCACTTTATGGTTAATGAAGGCATTGTCTTGGGTCATAAAATTTCTGAAAGAGGTATTGAAGTGGACAAAGAAAAGGTTGATGCAATTGAGAAAATGCCATGTCCTAAAGATATAAAAGGTATTCGTAGTTTCTTAGGTCATGCTGGTTTCTATAGGAGATTTATCAAAGACTTTTCTAAAATTTCTAGGCCTCTTACAAACTTTTGCAAAAGGATATTCCTTTTGTTTTTATGACGATTGTTTATAAGCCTTTGAAACACTCAAAAAATCCTTAATTTCTGCACCTATTATTCAACCACCTGATTGGAACTTGCATTTTCAAATTATGTGTGATGCTAGTGATTATGCTGTTGGTGCTGTTCTAGGACAAAGAGCTGATAAGAAACTGAATGTTATTCATTATGCTAGTAAAACTCTAGACAACGCTCAAAGAAATTATGCTACTACCGAAAACGAATTCTTAGCAGTGGTGTTTGCTTGTGATAAATTTAGACCTTATATTGTTGATTCCAAAGTAACTTTTCACACAGACCATGCTGCTATTAAATATCTTATGGAAAAGAAAGATGCTAAACCTAGACTTATTCGATGGGTTCTTTTGTTACAAGAATTTGATTTGCATATTATTGATAGAAAAGGAGCTGAGAACCCTGTAGCTGATAATTTATCTAGGCTTGCAAATGTGCTTGATGACCCACTACCTATTGATGATAGTTTTCCTGACGAGCAGTTAGCTGCAATAAATGTTGCTCATAGTACTCTTTGGTATGCTGATTATGCTAATTACATTGTTGCTAAATATTTACCACCTAGCTTTACATACCAACAAAAGAAAAAAATATTCTATGATTTAAGACATTACTTTTGGGATGAACCACATCTTTATAAAGAAGGAGTAGGTGGTATTATTAGATGTTGTGTACCTGAGCATCAACAGGGGCAAATCCTACATAAATGTCACTACGAAGCTTATGGAGGGCATCATGCTGGAGATAGAACTGCTCACAAGGTATTGCAATCTGGATTTTATTGGCCTACTCTCTTCAAGGATGCCCGTAAGTTCGTCTTATCTTGTGATGAATGTCAAAGAATAGGTAATATTGGTAAGCGTCAAGAAATGCATATGAATTATTCACTTGCTATTGAACCATTTGATGTTTGGGGATTTGATTACATGGGACCTTTTCCTTCCTCTAATGGGTATACACATATTTTGGTTGCTGTTGATTATGTTACTAAATGGGTAGAAGCTATTCCAACCAGTAGTGCTGATCACAACACCTCTATTAAAATGCTTAAGGAAGTTATTTTCCCAAGGTTTGGAGTCCCTAGATATTTAATGACTGATGGTGTTTCACACTTTATTCATGGTGCTTTCCATAAAATGGTTGCCAAGTATGATATTAACCATATAATTGCATCACCTTATCATCCTCAGTCTAGTGGTCAAGTTGAACTTAGCAATAGAGAAATAAAATTAATTTTGCACAAGACTGTCAATAGGTCCAGGAAGAATTGGTCTAAGAAATTAGATGATGCACTTTGGGCTTATAGAACAACATATAAAAGTCTTATGGGTATGTCTCCATGCAAAATGGTTTATGGAAAAGCTTGTCATTTGCCTCTTGAGTTAGAACATAAAGCATATTGGGCCATCAAAGAGATCAATTATGATTTCAAACTTGCTGGTGAAAAGAGGTTATTTTATATTAGCTCATTAGATGAATGGAGAACCCAAGCTTATGAAAATGCAAAATTATTCAAAGAAAAAGTTAAAAGATGGCATGACAAAAGAATCTAAAAGCGTGAGTTTAAAGTCGGAGAATATGTTCTTTTGTACAACTCTCGTTTCAAATTCTTTGCAGGAAAACTCCTCTCAAAATGGGAAGGCCCCTATGTTATCGAGGAGGTTTATCAGTCTGGAGCCATCAAAATAAATAATTCCGAAGGTAATAACTCGAAGGTGGTCAATGGGCAACGAGTAAAGCATTATATCTCAGGTACACCCATTAATGTTGAAAACAATGTTATCCAAACTTTGACACCAGAAGAACACATAAAAGAGTCCTTCTGGTACACTCCGGAATCGTGAAAATAAGGAGGTACGTGATACGGTAAGTAAACTGACTCCGAAAAATCTGCAAAAATATTTTTATCAGTTTTGGAATATTTAGAAAATTTGGAAATAAAGAAACTTGTAGGAAGCATCCCCGGGTGGGCACAAGACGCCAGGGCGCGCCAGGCCTGGTGGGCACAAGACACCAGGGCGCGCCAGGCTTGCCTGGCGCACCCAGGTGGGTTGTGCCCACCTGGGACACCTTCCAGACTCCGTTTTTCTTCCG
Organism: Triticum aestivum; assembly: GCF_018294505.1. Classification (NCBI taxonomy): domain Eukaryota; kingdom Viridiplantae; phylum Streptophyta; class Magnoliopsida; order Poales; family Poaceae; genus Triticum; species Triticum aestivum. The sequence continues at coordinate 452,358,481 of NC_057806.1, forward strand.
TTTTCTTGTCCCCCAAGATAAAAAAATCTATATATACTTCCCGAACCTGTTGATCACCGTATCGCGAAGAAATCTCATGTTCTTTTTTCTTGCTATTTTCTGCGTAGTTCTGAAAATATGTCGTCCCAAGACTCTGATGGAGAGAGCTATGTCTCACATCTCATTGCTGACCCAAAGACCTATGGGGACCTATCTCCTTATGGTTGAACTACTGATGACGAAGAGGATGCTCATTTGATGAGGATCGATGATTCAAACTCGGAGGAGGAGGATGTCCCTCTACCTCAACCTGGGGATATGCACATGGAGTTCAAGAAGTCAAGTCTCCCTAAGAGAGCTAACCGGTCTAAAAACCGATCTATTCCTCTTCGTTTTCGGTAGAGAAGCAAAGGGGATTTATGTGACAGGATCTTGAAACTGGAGCTGGAAGTCGACGATTTAAAAGAGGAAGTTGCTCTCCTCAACTATAATATGAAAAAGTTGAAGGCACAATTCTCTTCACCACCACCATCTTCACCACAAAAAGAGAACTGAGTATCGGGTATGGGCACTCCCCTTGGCTTCCGCCAAGCTTGGGGGAGGTGCCCCAGTATCGTATCATCCCACTATCTTTTTGTCTTTACTTATTTTAGTTCGATCGTTTGCTTTAGATGAATAAAAGTTAGTTCAGTCCTTTCTTCTTTGAGAGTTTGCTTAGTGATCTATCCTTGTAATCATGTGCAAGTTATATAATAAAGTTTAGTTTGAGTTTTTGCTCTCTTTACTTTCTTATTGCAAATAAAAATGAAAAGAGAAAGGAATCGAAAGAAAGAAAGGAAATAAACAAAGAAACGATCATATACTAATCTTATGGTAGGTGATGACACCACATAAGGAAAAGTATAAGTAGGAAAATTTATTAGAGATTGACAAACATAGCATTAGTCAATGATGCAACTCATGAAATAATTAATGAGGGAAGAGAAGATTCACATATAAATATACTATCCTATAAATCTTTTGTGATTGTGAGCCCTCATCAAAATATTATATGCCAAAATTGTTGACGTTGGACAAGGAAGACAACTTAATGGTTTATGTTTGTTTATATTCACATAGAAGTCATATTGTCATAGATCCTTTAACATGTGGTGCTTGCCCCTATCTTTGCTAGCCAAAAATTCCGCACTGAGTAGAATACTACTTGTGCATCCAAAAACCCTTAAACCCAAATCTTATTTTCAAGTGTCCACCATACCTACCTAGGGATTGACCAAGATCCCTCAAGTAAGTTGTCATCGGTGCAAAAAGGCAATAAAAATTGCTTCTAAATGTGTGAGATCATTTAGTGTAAGGGAAAATTGAGCGTTGCATGAACTTGTGATGGTGAAGAATAAAAGCGACAGACTGCATAATAAAGGTCGCTATCACAAGGGGAATGCAATGTGACATTCTTTTGCACTAAGGAGTTGAGCATACAAACAAATAAGCGCATGGCAACCTGTGCTTCCCTCTGCGAAGGGCCTATCTTTTACTTTTATGTATTTACTTTTATGCAAAGAGTCAAAGTTTTCCTTCTATTCCTTTTTATTTTTCTCCTTTGTCAAGCACGTGTTGAATATGTGGACTTTCCTAAAGGCTTCAACACATGACCCTTCCTGAAAAGATGATGAATTGTAGTTGCAAACTTGAGTGAGAACATAGTTTGTTGGTTTCTAATAGAGTTTTTGCTTTATACTTCAATTGTGTGATGAACTGTCACTTTTTCATGAGAAGTCTATGATAAAAGTCCTATAATAAAATTCTTATGTTTAATTTTGTTGCTATTATAATAATCTACATGATGCTTCTATGTCCGTATTTTGTTTTTATTTACACCTCTCTCTCGAAGCATGTGGACATGTTTTTCGATTTCGGTTTTCGCTTGACAACAAGCAAGGTCTAAGCTTGGGGAGTTGATACATCCATTTTGCATCATGTTTTCTTATTGTTATTTATAAAAAAATCCATAATAATGCTTTTTGGAGTAATTTTAATGCCTTTTCTCTCATAATATGCAAGGTATACACAAAGAGGGAGAATTCCGGCAGTTGGAAATCTGGACCTGGAAAAGCTACGTCAAGCCACCTATTCTGCACAACTCCAAATGAGCTGAAACTTTACGGAGAATTTTTATGGAATATTTGAGGAATATTGGAGCAAATAACTACCAAAGGGGGCCCACCAGGTGGGAACAACCCACCTGGGCACGCCAGGGAGCCCAGGCGCGCCCTGGTGGGTTGTGCTCACCCAGACCCACCTCCGGTGCCTATCTTCTAGTATATAAGTCATTTTGACCTAGAAAAAAAGGAGAGTACTTTCGGGACGGAGCGCCGCCGTCTCGAGGCGGAACTTGGGCAAGAGCACTTGTGCCCTCCGGCGAAGCGATTCCGCCGGGGGAACTTCCCTCTCAGAGGGGGAAATCATCGTCATCATCATCACCAACAAGTCTCCCATCTTGGGGAGGGAAATATCCTCAAACCCTAGTTCATCTCTTGTGTTCAATCTTGTTACAGGAACTATAGATTGGTGCTTGTGGGTGACTAGTAGTTGATTGCATCTTGTAGTTGATTACTATATGGTTTATTTGGTGGAAGATTATATGTTCAGATCCAATATGCTATTTAATACCCCTCTGATATTGAGCATGATTATCGTTTGTGAGTAGTTACTTTTGCTATTGAGGTCACGGGAGAAATCATGTTGCAAGTAATCATGTGAACTTGATATGTGTTTGATATTTTGATAGTATGTATGTTGTGATTCCCTTAGTGGTGTCATGTGAACGTTGACTACATGACACTTCACCAAATTTGGGCCTAAGGGAATGCATTGTGGAGTAGCAATTATATGGTGGGTTGCGAGAGTGACAGAAGCTTAAACCCCAATTTATGCGTTATTCCGTAAGGGACTGATTGGATCCAAAAGTTTAATGCTATGGTTAGAATTTATTCTTAATACTTTTCTCGTAGTTGCGGATGCTTGCGGGAGGGTTAATCATAAGTAGGAGGTTTGTTCAAGTAAGAACATCACCTAAGCACCGATCCACCCACATATCAAATTCTCAAAGTACCGAACACGAATTAAGCCAACATGATGAAAGTGACTAGATGAAATTCCTGTGTACCTCAAGAATGCTTTGCTTATCATAAGAGACCGTTTTGGCTTGTCCTTTGCCTCAAAAGGACTGGGCTACCTTGCTGCACTTTTTTACTACTATCGTTACTTGCTTGTTACAAATTACCTTGCTATCAAACTACTTTGCCACTTACAATTTCAGCACTTGCAGACATTACCTTATGGAACACCACTTGCCATTTCCTTGTGCTCCTTGTTGGGTTCGACACTCTTACTTATCGAAAAGAGCTACAATTGATCCCCTATACTTGTGGGTTGTCAAACCCCTATGCATAGATTACCCCAATGTCACCTCGAGAATCCACGAGTTGAGTGCCAAAACACATATCAAGTGAATCAATATGATACCCCATTATCACCACGAGTATTCATATCAAGACATACATCAAGTGCTCTCAGATCCATAAGAGTATTCAATCCGATAAAATCAAATCTCAAAGGGAAAACTCAATTCATCATAACAAGATAGAGAGGGGCAAACACCATATGATCCAACTATATTAACAAAGCCCCCGATACATCAAGATCATGCCATCAAGAACATGAGAGAGAGAGATTAAACACATATCTACTGGTAGAAACCCTTAGGTTCGAGGGTGGACTACTCCCTCCTCATCATGGTGGCCACAGGGATGATGAAGATGGCCTCCGGTGATGATTTCCCCCTCCGGCAGGGTGCCGGAACAGGCTCCCGATTGTTTTTTTGTGGATACAGAGGCTTGCGACGTCGGAAATTCCGATCTAGGGTTACTTCTGATGGTTTCTCTATTATAGGATTTTTTGGCATCGGTCTCATGCAAAGATGGGCCTCGAGGTGAGCACAACCCACCGGGATGTTGGAAATATGCCCTAGAGGCAATAATAAATTGATTATTATTATATTTCCTTGTTCATGATAATCGTTTATTATCCATGCTAGAATTGTATTGATAGGAAACTCAGATACATATGTGGATACATAGACAACACCATGTCCCTAGTAAGCCTCTAGTTGACTAGCTCGTTGATCAATAGATGGTTACGGTTTCCTAACCATGGACATTGGATGTCATTGATAACGGGATCACATCATTAGGAGAATGATGTGATGGACAAGACCCAATCCTAAGCCTAGCACAAGGTCATGTAGTTCGTATGCTAAAGCTTTTCTAATGTCAAGTATCATTTCCTTAGACCATGAGATTGTGCAACTCCCGGATACCGTAGGAGTGCTTTGGGTGTGCCAAACGTCACAACGTAACTGGGTGGCTATAAAGGTACACTATAGGTATCTCCGAAAGTGTCTGTTGGGTTGGCACGAATCGAGACTGGGATTTGTCACTCCGTGTGATGGAGAGGTATCTCTGGGCCCACTCGGTAGGACATCATCATAATGTGCACAGTGTGATCAAGGAGTTGATCACGGGATGATGTGTTACGAAACGAGTAAAGAGACTTGTCGGTAATGAGATTGAACAAGGTATCGGAATACCGACGATCGAATCTCGGGCAAGTATCGTACTGATAGACAAAGGGAATTATATACGGGATTGATTAAGTCCTCGACATCGTGGTTCATCCGATGAGATCATCGTGGAACATGTGGGAGCCAACATGGGTATCCAGATCCCGCTGTTGGTTATTGACCGGAGAGTCATCTCGGTCATGTCTGCATGTCTCCCGAACCCGTAGGGTCTACACACTTAAGGTTCGGTGACGCTAGGGTTATAGAGATATTAGTATGCGGTAACCCGAAAGTTGTTCGGAGTCTCGGATGAGATCCCGGACGTCACGAGGAGTTCCGGAATGGTCCGGAGGTAAAGAATTATATATAGGAAGTGCTATTTCGGCCATCGGGACAAGTTTCGGGGTCACCGGTATTGTACCGGGACCACCGGAAGGGTCCCGGGGGTCCACCGGGTGGGGCCACCTGCCCCGGGGGGCCACATGGGCTGTAGGGGGTGCGCCTTGGCCTGTATGGGCCAAGGGCACCAGCCCCAAGAGGCCCATGCGCCAAGAGATGAGGGAAAGGAAGAGTCCTAAAGGGGGAAGGCACCTCCGAGGTGCCTTGGGGAGGAGGGACTCCTCCCTGGCCGCACCCTTCCTTGGAGGAAGGGCCAAGGCTGCGCCCCCCCTCTCCCTTGGCCCTATATATAGTGGGGGGAAGGGAGGGCAGCCCAACCTAAGCCCTGGCGCCTCCCTCTCCCTCCCATGACACATCTCCCTCCTCCCGCAGCGCTTGGCGAAGCCCTGTTGGAATCCCGCTACTTCCACCACCACGCCGTCGTGCTGCTGGATCTCCATCAACCTCTCCTCCCCCCTTGCTGGATCAAGAAGGAGGAGACGTCGCTGCTCCGTACGTGTGTTGAACGCGGAGGTGCCGTCCGTTCGGCGCTAGGATCATCGATGATTTGGATCACGACGAGTACGACTCCATCAACCCTGTTCTCTTGAACGCTTCCGCGCGCGATCTACAAGGGTATGTAGATCCACTCCTCCCTCGTTGCTAGATGACTCCATAGATTGATCTTGGTGACACGTAGGAAAATTTTGAATTATTGCTACGTTCCCCAACAGTGGCATCATGAGCTAGGTCTATGCGTAGTTTCTATGCACGAGTAGAACACAAAGTAGTTGTGGGCGTTGATTTTGTTCAATATGCTTACCTTTACTAGTCCAATCTTGATTCGGCGGCATTGTGGGATGAAGCGGCCCGAACCGACCTTACACGTACTCTTACGTGAGACTGGTTCCACCGACTGACATGCACTAGTTGCATAAGGTGGCTAGCGGGTGTCTGTCTCTCCCACTTTAGTCGGATCGGATTCGATGAAAAGGGTCCTTATGAAGGGTAAATAGCAATTGGCATATCACGTTGTGGTTTTTGCGTAGGTAAGAAACGTTCTTGCTAGAAACCCATAGCAGCCACGTAAAACATGCAAACAACAATTAGAGGACGTCTAACTTGTTTTTGCAGGGTATGCTATGTGATGTGATATGGCCAAAGGATGTGATGAATGATATATGTGATGTATGAGATGATCATGTTCTTGTAATAGGAATCACGACTTGCATGTCGATGAGTATGACAACCGGCAGGAGCCATATGAGTTGTCTTTATTTATTATATGACCTGCGTGTCATTGAACAACACCATGTAATTACTTTACTTTATTGCTAACCGTTAGCTGTAGTAGTGAAGTAATAGTTGGCGAGACAACTTCATGAAGACACGATGATGGAGATCATGATGATGGAGATCATGGTGTCATGCCGGTGACAACGATGATCATGGAGCCCCGAAGATGGAGATCAAAGGGAGCAATATGATATTGGCCATATCATGTCACTATTTGATTGCATGTGATGTTTATCATGTTTATACATCTTATTTGCTTAGAACGACGGTAGTAAATAAGATGATCCCTCATTAAAATTTCAAGAAAGTGTTCCCCCTAACTGTGCACCGTTGTGAAAGTTCATCATTTCGAAGCACCACGTGATGATCGGGTGTATAGATTCTTACGTTCGAATACAACGGGTGTTGACGAGCCTAGCATGTACAGACATGGCCTCGAAACACATGCGAAACACTTAGGTTAACTTGACGAGCCTAGCATGTACAGACATGGCCTCGGAACACAAGAGACCGAAAGGTCGAGCATGAGTCGTATGGTAGATACGATCAACATGAAGATGTTCACCGATGTTGACTAGTCCGTCTCACGTGATGATCGGACACGGCCTAGTTGATTCGGATCATGTAATCACTTAGATGACTGGAGGGATGTCTATCTGAGTGGGAGTTCATAAGATGAACTTAATTATCCTGAACATAGTCAAAAGGTCTTCGCAAATTATGTCATAGCTCGCGCTTCAATTCTACTGTTTAGATATGTTCCTAGAGAAAAATTAGTTGAAAGTTGATAGTAGCATTTATGCAGACAGTAGAAGGCTTATGTCCTTAATGCACCGCTCAGTGTGCTGAACCTCGAACGTCGTCTGTGGATGTTGCGAACATCTGACATACACGTTTTGATGACTACATGATAGTTCAGTGTGTAATGCTAAATGGTTTAGAATTGAGGCACCAAAGATGTTTTTTGAAACATCGCAGAACATATGAGATGTTCCAAGGACTGAAATTGGGATTTCAGGCTCGTGCCCACGTCAAGAGGTATAAGACCTCCGACGTTTTTTCCTTAGCCTGCAAACTAAGGGAGAAAAGCTCAATTGTTGAGCTTGTGCTCAGATTGTCTGAGTACAACAATCGTTTGAATCAAGTGGGAGTTGATCTTCCAAATGAGATAGTGATGTTTCTCCGAAGTCATTACCACCAAGCTGCTAGAGCTTCGTGATGAACTATAATATATCAGGGACATATATGATGATCCTTGAGATATTCGCGATGTTTGACACCACAAAAGTAGAAATCAAGAAGGAGCATCAATTGTTGATGGTTGGTGAAACCACTAGTTTCAAGAAGGGTAGGGCAAGAAGGGATACTTCATGAAACGGCAATTCAGCTGCTGCTCTAGTGAACAAACCCAAGGTTGAACCCAAACCCGAGACTAAGTGCTTCTGTAATAAGGGGAACAGCCACTGGAGCAGAATTACCCTAGATACTTGGTAGATGAGAAGGCTGGCAAGGTCGATAGAAGTATATTGGATATACATTGTGTTGATGTGTACTTTACTAGTACTCCTAGTAGCACCAGGGTATTAGATACTGGTTCGGTTGCTAAGTGTTAGTAACTCGAAACAAAAGGCTACGGAATAAACGGAGACTAGCTAAAAGGTGAGATGACGATATGTGTTGGAAGTATTTCCAAGGTTGATCAAATATCGTACGCTCCCTCTACCATCGAGATTGGTATTAAAACCTAAATAATTGTTATTTGGTGTTTGCGTTGAGCATAGACATGATTGGATTACGTCTATCGCAATACGGTTATTCATTTAAGGAGAATAATGGTTACTCTGTTTATTTGAATAATACCTTCAATGGTCTTACACCTAAAATGAATGGTTTATTGAATCTCGATCGTAGTGATACACATGTTCATGCCAAAAGATATAAGATAGTAGGCACTGCCACTGGAGTTGTGTTGGTATAAAACGCATGAAGAAGCTCCATGTTGATGGATCTTTGGACTCACTCGTTTTTGAAAAGTTTGAGACATGCGAACCATGTCTATTGGTGTATATGCATGAAGAAACTCCATGCAAAGGGACCGTTTGGACTCACTTGATTTTGAATCACTTGAGACATGCAAATCATACCACATGGGCAAGATGACTGAAAGCCTCATTTTCAGTAAAATAGAACTAGAAAGCAACTTGTTGGAAGTAATACATTTTGATGTGTGCAGTCCAATGAGTGCTGAGGCGTGTAGTGGATATCGTTATGTTCTTACTTCACAGATGATTTGAGTAGATGTTGAGTATATTTACTTGATGAATCATGAGTCTGAATTATTGAAAGGTTCAAGTAATTTCAGAGTGAAGTTGAAAGATCGTCGTGACAAGAGGATAAAATATCTATGATATGATCATAGAGATGAATATCTGAATTACGAGTTTGGCACAAAATTAAGACATTGTGGAAATTGTTTCACAACTAATACATCCTGGAACACCATGGTATGATGGTGTGTCCGAACATCATAACTGCACCCTATTGGATATGATGCAAACCATGATGTCTCTTATCGAATTACCATGATAGTTTATGGGTTAGGCATTAGAGACAACCACATTCACTTTAAATAGGGCACCACGTAATTCCGATGAGATGACACCGTATGAACTATGGTTTAGAGAAACCTCAGCTGTCATTTCTTAATAGTTTGGGGCTGCGACGCTTATGTGAAAAAGTTTCAGGCTGATAAGCTCGAACCCAAAGCGGATAAATGCATCTTCATAGGACACCCAAAACAGTTGGGTATACCTCCTGTCTCAGATCCGAAAGCAATAAGGGATTGTTTTTACAATCGGGTCCTTTCTCGAGGAAAAGTTTCTCTCGAAAGAATTGAGTGGGAGGATGGTGGAGACTTGATGAGGTTATTGAACCTTCACTTCAACTAGTGTGTGGCAGGGCACAGGAAGTTGTTCCTGTGGCACCTACACCAATTGAAGTGGAAGCTTATGATAGTGATCATGAAACTTCAGATCAAGTCACTACCAAACCTCGTGGGATGACAAGGATGCGTACTACTTCAGAGTGGTACGTGATCCTATCTTGGAAGTCATGTTGCTAGACAACAATGAACCTACGAGCTATGGAGAAGCGATGGTGGGCCCGGATTCCGATAAATGGCTCAAGGCCATAAAATCTGAGATAGGATCCATGTATGAAAACAAAGTGTAGACTTTGGAAGAACTACTTGATGGTCGTAAGGCTGTTAGGTACATATGGATTTTAAAAGGAAGACGGACAATGATGGTAAGTATCACCATTAAGAAATCTCTACTTGTCGTTAAGATGTTTTCCGACAAGTTCAAGGAGTTGACTACGATGAGACTTTCTCACTCGTAGCGATGCTAAGAGTCTGTTGGAATTATATTAGCAATTACTGCATTATTTATGAAATCTTGCAGATAGGATGTCAAAACATTGTTTCCTCGATGATTTTCTTGAGGAAAGGTTGTATGTGATACAACCGGAAGGTTTTGTCAATCCTGAAAGATGCTAATAAGTATGCAAAGCTCCAGCAATCCTTCTAAGGACTGGAGTAAGCATCTCGGAGTTGGAATGTATGCTTTGATGAGATGATCAAAGATTTTGGGTGTATACAAAGTTTATGAGAAACTTGTATTTCCAAAGAAGTGAGTGGGAGCACTATAGAATTTCTGATGAGTACATGTTGTTGACATATTGTGGATCAGAAATGACGTAGAATTTCTGGAAAGCATATAGGGTTATTTGAAAAGTGTTTTTCAATGAAAGCCTGGATTAAGCTACTTGAACATTGAGCATCAAGATCTATAAGGATAGATCAAAACGCTTAATGGTACTTTCAAATGAGCACATACCTTGACATGATCTTGAAGGTGTTCAAGATGGATCAGTCAAAGAAGGAGTTCTTGCCTGAGTTGTAAGGTATGAAGTTAAGACTTAAAGCTCGACCACGGCAGAAGAAAGAGGAAGGACGAAGGTCGTCCCCTATGCTTTTGTCATAGGCTCTCTACAGTATGCTATGCTGTGTGCCGCACCTGAAGTGTGCCTTGCCATGAGTCAGTCAAGGGGTACAAGAGTGATCCAAGAATGGATCACAGGACAGCGGTCAAAGTTATCCTTAGTAACTAGTGGACTAAGGAATTTTCTCGATTATGGAGGTGGTAAAAGAGTTCGTCGTAAAGGGTTACGCTGATGCAAACTTTGACACTAATCCAGATTATTCTGAGTAGTAAACTGGATTTGTATAGTAGAACAGTAATTTGGAATAGTTCCAAATAGAACATGGTAGCTGCATCTAGGAGATGACATAGAGATTTGTAAAGCACACACGGATCTGAAAGATTCAGACCCATTGACTATAACATCTCTCACAAGCATAACATGATCAAACCCAGAACTCATCGAGTGTTAATCACATGGTAATGTGAACTAGATTATTGACTCTAGTAAACTCTTTGGGTGTTAGTCACATGGGGATGTGACCTTGAGTGTTAATCACATATCGATGTGAACTGGATTATTGACTCTAGTGCAAGTGGGAGACTGTTGGAAATATGCCCTAGAGGCAATAATAAATTGATTATTATTATATTTCCTTGTTCATGATAATCGTTTATTATCCATGCTAGAATTGTATTGATAGGAAACTCAGATACATATGTGGATACATAGACAACACCATGTCCCTAGTAAGCCTCTAGTTGACTAGCTCGTTGATCAATAGATGGTTACGGTTTCCTAACCATGGACATTGGATGTCATTGATAACGGGATCACATCATTAGGAGAATGATGTGATGGACAAGATCCAATCCTAAGCCTAGCACAAGGTCATGTAGTTCGTATGCTAAAGCTTTTTTAATGTCAAGTATCATTTCCTTAGACCATGAGATTGTGCAACTCCCGGATACTGTAGGAGTGCTTTGGGTGTGCCAAACGTCACAACGTAACTGGGTGGCTATAAAGGTACACTACAGGTATCTCCGAAAGTGTCTGTTGGGTTGGCACGAATCGAGACTGGGATTTGTCACTCTGTGTGACGGAGAGGTATCTCTGGGCCCACTCGGTAGGACATCATCATAATGTGCACAGTGTGATCAAGGAGTTGATCACGGGATGATGTGTTACGAAACGAGTAAAGAGACTTGCCGGTAACGAGATTGAACAAGGTATCGGAATACCGACGATCGAATCTCGGGCAAGTATCGTACCGATAGACAAAGGGAATTGTATACGGGATTGATTAAGTCCTCGACATCGTGGTTCATCCGATGAGATCATCGTGGAACATGTGGGAGCCAACATGGGTATCCAGATCCCGCTGTTGGTTATTGACCAGAGAGTCATCTCGGTCATGTCTGCATGTCTCCCGAACCCGTAGGGTCTACACACTTAAGGTTCGGTGACGCTAGGGTTATAGAGATATTAGTATGTGGTAACCCAAAAGTTGTTCGGAGTCCCGGATGAGATCCCGGACGTCACGAGGAGTTCCGGAATGGTCCGGAGGTAAAGAATTATATATAGGAAGTGCTATTTCGGCCATCGGGACAAGTTTCGGGGTCACCGGTATTGTACCGGGACCATCGGAAGGGTCCCGGGGGTCCACCGGGTGGGGCCACCTGCCCCGGGGGGGCACATGGGCTGTAGGGGGTGCGCCTTGGCCTGTATGGACCAAGGGCACCAGCCCCAAGAGGCCCATGTGCCAAGAGATAAGGGAAAGAAAGAGTCCTAAAGGGGGAAGGCACCTCCGAGGTGCCTTGGGGGGGGGGAGGGACTCCTCCCTGGCCGCACCCTTCCTTGGAGGAAGGGCCAAGGCTGCGCCTCCCTCTCCCTTGGCCCTATATATAGTGGGGGGAAGGGAGGGCAACCATACCCAAGCCCTGGCGCCTCCCTCTCCCTCCCATGACACATCTCCCTCCTCCCACAGCGCTTAGCGAAGCCCTGTTGGAATCCCGCTACTTCCACCACGCCGTCGTGCTGCTGGATCTCCATCAACCTCTCCTCCCCCCTTGCTGGATCAAGAAGGAGGAGACGTCGCTGCTCCGTACATGTGTTGAACGCGGAGGTGCCGTCCGTTCGGCGCTAGGATCATCGGTGATTTGGATCACGACGAGTACGACTCCATCAACCCTGTTCTCTTGAACGCTTCCGCGCGCGATCTACAAGGGTATGTAGATCCACTCCTCCCTCGTTGCTAGATGACTCCATAGATTGATCTTGGTGACACGTAGGAAATTTTTTGAATTATTGCTACATTACCCAACACGGGACGCGCCTGGGCCCCCTAGCGCACCCCTGGTGTCTTTTGCCCTACTCCTTCACCTTTTGATCCTTCCATGAAGCTTTGGGGGTCTCTTTTGTTCCAAAAAAATCATCAAAAAGTTTCAGCTCATTTGGAGAACTTTTATTTCTGCACAAAAAACAACACCACGGCATTTCTACTGAAAACAGCGTCATTACGGGTTAGTTCCATGAAAATCATACCAAAACCATATAAAATTGTTGTAAACATGGCATGAATACTTCATAAATTATAGATATGTTGGAGACGTATCAACAGACATCAAAACTCTCGTCGCCGCCAATCCCATCCTAGCAGCGCCAGGCGTATGTGAGCCGATTATATTATACATCTCGACCACAAATCAGGTGGTTAGTGTAGTACTCATGGTCGAACAAGACGTGGAGGGTCACAAGTTCCAGGTCCAGAAGCCCATCTATTACATCTCCGAAGTCCTAACCCTGTGTAAGACATGCTACCCTCACTACTAAAAAATAGCCTACTCCGTCTTCACGGCCTCACAAAAACTTCGGCACTACTTTCAAGAGTGCTTGGTGACTGTGGCATCCGACGTCCCATTAAGTGACATTATTAACAACAGGGATGCAACGGGACGTGTAGCCAAATTAGCCACATGTCGACCACGCTGAGCTATTAAATCTTAGGTGTTGGCCGACTTTGTAGCCGTATGGACGGAAGTTGAACTCCCTCGAGAGTACGACACCTATTCGCATTGGACCATGTACTTCAATGGATGCTGGCACTCAGCCTGGATGGAGAAATTGGACGAAAATCACATCCTGTACGCAGCCAAGGAGGCGTACATGAGCTACAAGATGTACAGGCGGATCATTGACATGAGGAACTGCCTCTATCTTCCTCAAAACAGCAAGGGATCCATCCAGAAGTAGAGCAATGGCAAGCGTCACAACAAGAAGTAGATGATTTGATGATCGTTTCTCCTAGTTTATTATGCATGTAATTGTTTACTTTGGTGTGTGCAAGTGTTATGTTTGTAGTCACTTATGTAACTGGATGTTTAATTTGGTTATGCAATCATGTTTTTATAAGTATATATGTTGTTGTTTTGTAGACATAGCATAGATGTTGTGCTGACAGAGCAGATCACATCGCACACGGACTAAACTACGGAACCCGTCAGTGATGATTTCATCTATCGTTGACAATTATATAGCAATAAGTGTTTGCCCATAACACACACGACTTATTAGCAGGAATCGTCTATGTTATTATCGGTCCCACACAATTCTGATTACTGACCTATTTTTCTGGTATTACACACATCTTGTTCAGCTAAACCGTTTGTGTTTATTTTGGCTTATCGCAAATAGTTCATCCAAGTGACGTGTATGCCATCTATCACACACACCTTCATCTGGCTAACCGTTTATATTGTTTTGGTTTATCGCAAATAGTTCATCCGAGTGACCTATATGTCGTCTATCGCACAAACCTTGGTCTGGCTGACCGTTTCTATTGTTTTGGCTCATCACGAACATATCATATGGATCAACTGTATGCCACGATTCGCACATGCAACTCTAATATGAATCATGCTTGATGGATTAGCCATCGCACACAGTTTGTTTTATTGGTGATAGTTTTATTACCATAACGTTTGTGATTCGTGCATCGCACACGTTTGGTCGATTGGTCTCCTATGGATGTGTCGCGTTCGGACCTTCCTGCAGTACTGACATCTGACGCGTCTCACAGGTGCCATTGCCACTTTACCTCACCCTCCTCCTTATTTGTCGTCCTCTCACACGGTCACACCACTTTCCACTTCCACATGCCATAGTTTTTTTGCCACTTGTGACATAGGGTTGATACTCTATTTGATCAAGCCTTTTCTTTGAGTCCAAGGCACTCTGGTGTTGAACATCGTGCTACCGGCTGACTTTTGAGCTAAGATGGCCATCCAACCCCTCTTCATCCTCTCGTCTCCCATGTAAATGCAAAGGGAGCAGATTTATCCTAGGTAACAAATTAATGTATGCCAATATTGCATTGATATATATACGGTTGCATCCATGTTGTGTAGTATATGTGAAGTTTGTTATCACTTCAACGAAAGCAACACAACATGGCCTCGCTGGTCTAATGCAACAACAACAATGCAAATTGTATTCCTTAATGGAGGCATCATATTCATGACTACACTCCTTTACCACCCACCGACACATATTTGCCATTGCTTGTGGATAATCTCTTGGTAGCACTTGGCATAGAGACCATGTATTTGTGGTTGGCAACCTACCATCACATGCAATTTCCTTTTTCTTTTTAGGGGTGCATAGCATGTGTAATAACGTGGCTATACACACCCTTAGTTGGCGCAAAATTGGAGGTAATGAGTGTTTCACTTTATAAGAAAAACCTTTGTAGAAAGCAACATGGGAAACAAGTTTGTGTGTATCACTTTTTGGGTGCGTTTTAGAGTGACGATGCCATGCCCTCGAGGTGTACCGGCCGGAGGTAGGAGTTGGCCTGTTGGCCACTGGTGGCCCAGACCCACGACACACACTGGAGCGCATCATCAAACTTGACGTACAAGAAAAGACATCTAGAAGACCCAGTGCAATCCCGTAGGATTAAGCTAAATCATAACCTACATGGATACCTATAAACCCTAGCCTCACCCCTCCTATATAAGGCAAGAAAAGAGGCATCCGAGCGGGCTCTCTTCGACCTTTTCCATAGCTACCTGATCCTATCGATCTCACCATTGCACGCCAAACCCTAGTTCTCATATGGGGCTATATCCATATTATACATCAAAGCAGGCGTAGGTATTAACGCGATCGTGAGGGCCCAAACTTTGGTAAAAGCTTTGCTCGTGTGAATCTCATTTGGGCATCCAACTACATGCAACGCCCCATCATGAATACCGCCGGGCTTATACCACAACACGATGTTACAATTCAAAAGGCTTGCGGCGGTAGTGAATGCCATTGCGTTTGAAAAAAATAAATAACAGAAATGGTATGACATCAAAGATAGATGTCTGACATTAAAGATAGTCATAGTGCATAAAAAGTTATGATTCTTTTGAGTATATAGTTACAACATAATTGTAAGGTTTCATAAAACCCTATTCGATCCCACCCTAACCGAAATATGTGTTTCTGTCCATTTTTCTTTCTTTCTTTCTAGTGTTTCACATGCATGAATAACTATTAAACTTTTGTCCATGAGATAATGCGCACACAATCGTCGAGGAGGCACAACTAGTTGCGCAGATTGTTAATACAACACATTGATTCGACATCCTAACATCCAGTGCATGATCCACCGACATGACACCGTATTCTTACGAGAATCATAAATTCACAATACCAACACATGACAAAACATCATAAAAAACACATAGAAGATATACTAAAACAACATATACACTTTTCTCATCCATCCTTATTCATATCCGCTTTGTCGTACGATCTCCTTTATCACTTCCCCTTTTCGTCTTTCTGGCATGGTTGCCCTCTCTCTTCTTTCCCGTCCTCCGACTTCCACACGTCACAGATCTGCCGCCACTGGTGACATCAAGTTGGGACTAGTTGATTAGGCATTTTTTTTGAGTCCAAGACACGCCGGAGTTGAACATCTGGCTATCAAGTCGCCGTTGAGGTTAGCCGCTCATCAACCCCTTCTTCATCCTCTCGGCTCCCAAGAATTCCTTTTGAGGGGATATTCAATTTTTCTTTTGAGAGAGAATTCGACGTTTTATTTTAGGAAAGCATTCCACGTTTTCTTTAGAACGAGCCACGTTTGAGAAGGCATTCGGTAGTTTTCTTTCTTTCTTCTGAGCATTAGGCATTCGGTAGCCAGTTTTCCACAGAAGAATGCAGCCGGTTCAGGCCCATGGCCCAGCCTCAAGAATGACCTAAAATTTCTGCACGCCGCCGCCGCCGCGTCGCGCCGCTACCCCCAAAACAGCGAAGGAAACCCTTTGCCCCATTTCAAACTCGCGAAACCTCCCGAATCCGAGCACCAAACTTGAAAATTTTCGCCTCACAACGGGCGGGCTCCCGACGCAGCCTCCCACTTTCCACCCGGTTTAAATTTCAAACCCCCCTTCATTCCCCACAAGCAGACGCAGCCCCCCACACTCGCCTGCTGATCTGACCGTCTGTCCGATCCGCCGCCGTCCATGGCGATGGAGTGCGACGACTGGGGCGACGGCGGCGGCGACATGAACGCCGTCCCGGACGGCGTGGTGCAGCACATCCTGTCGATGCTCAGCAACGTCCGCGACGTGGCGGCGTGCGCCTGCGTCTGCCGCCGCTGGCGCGACTGCGTCCCCTACCTCCCGGCGCTCTTCTTCCCGCGGAACGCCTTCGACGCCGCCGCCGTGGGCGGGGGCGCCGCGGACGAGGCCATCGGCCGGATGGTGGCCGCCGTCTCGCGGCTCAGGGAGCTGGTCATCTACTGCCCCTTCTCCATGGCCCGCCTTCCCGCCTGGCTCGCCATGCGGAGCGCCTCGCTCCGGGTGGTCGAGCTGCGGATGGACGCGGCCGCCGACAAGGAGGCGGCGGGCGGCGGCCACCTGGACTGCGTCGCCCTGGCGACGGGCCTGGAGGAGCTGAGGCTCTGGGGGGTGCTGATGACCAACGCGCCGGCGTGGGGCCGGCTGCAGCACCTCCGCGTGCTGGAGATCGTGGGCGCGCCGCTGCGCGATACCGCGATCACGGAGACCGTCGCCGCGTGCCCCAACCTCACCGACCTGTCGCTGCTTGGCTGCGACTGCTCTGGCGATGTATCCATCCAGCTCGCTATGCTCCAGCGGTGCCGGCTCGACTTCCTCGGCGGCGGCAACTGCTCGCTCTTGCTCTCCGCGCCCCGCCTCGAGTCACTCGAGGCCCAGGGCTTCACCTGGATCAGCCTGCGGGGCGGCCACAACCTCCGCCGCCTATCGATCGCCAAGAGCACAGGTGCGCAGCATACCTTGAAATCGATTTCGATTTCGAATCATCTGCCGCATCGTCATAACTTTGCAAGATTGTGTTGTTCGGATGCAATAAATTGTGTCGTGAATTGTGATGAAAACGATGCAGGGAGGGTGTATAAGGTGGACACCGGGAGGCTCCCAGATCTGGAATACCTCTCGCTGCGCGGTGTCCAGTGGAGCTGGGCCGCCGTCAGCTCGGTGTTGCAGTGTGCGAGCGAGGTGAAGCACCTTGTGATGAAGATTGAATTCTGCGGTGATTTTGATGTGCTCCAGCCGTTCCCGGAGATCGATTTGGTCGATTTCTTCAACGGCCATCCCAAGCTCACCAAGTTTGAGATCCATGGTGCGATGTTTGCTGCTCTGTGCCAGAAAAACAGCCTGAAAAACGTGAGTGGCACGCCGCCTTTATTGCTGTATCGTATACTAATATTAGCATGACTTGTGTGACCATGGTTAATTCCTGTGATTTCTCAATGCAGTTGGATTCAAGATTCTGCATCCCTTGCTTGGAAGAGCTTTTGATCACCGTGCGCTCGCCTCTCAATGCCGAACAGAAGTTGAGCACTCTTGAATCGCTTGTGAAGTACAGTGTCAGGCTGCAGTCGATGGTCATCCGAATCTCACAGATGAAGAATTGCCATGGTGCTGCTGATGATTTCTTTGAGGAGATATGTAAGTTCAAGTACATCAACTACAGGAAAGTGCGGATTGAATAAAAGGAGACCCTGTGTGTTTTATTCTTCAGTCAATTTGATTGAGGACTTCATTTTTTTACTGCATTCCCTGATTTTGATTGTTGTCATTACTGGAGGATGCATGTGTAGCCCTCTTGAATAACTTTGGAGTTGTGGTGTTTAGTCGATTGATATTCATCTAGTCGTTGGTTTGATGACTAGAACTTGTTGAAACAATTTTGATTAAATAATTGAGGACTTCATTTTTCCTCGTCATATACCCTGCTTTGAATTATCCACATTGTTGATGGAGGATGCCTTTTAGCAATTTTGAGTAATTACTAAGTTATGTTGTTTACATCATGTTCATCTGGTTGATAGTGTGGTGACTACACCCTCCTGATAAGACTATTTTGATTTGGTTCATGTACTTGGAAGCTCCTTAAACATTTCTATCCTTATTGAACAATTTTGTGCATGGAAACTCTTATACATGAACATCAATGCGTGTATTAACTTGATTCTTTTTATTTTTCACTATTTATTTATTTACCGATTTAGATCCATTGAGATGACTTTTACATTCCATTGCTGTTTATTTTGGAACAATTTAGATACTCGTGAATTTAGTACGTTTCTGTTATCTGTGGTCTGCTATGAGTATATGCTTATCGCTAGGGAAATCTCTACGGAATACCAAAAGAGTAATGTGTACTCCCTTTGTTACGAAATACTTGAAGTTTTAGATTTGTTCCTAACTCAAACAATTTTAAGTTTGACCACGTATATACTACCTCCGTCCCAAAATAAGTGTCTTAACCTTAGTACAACCTTAGTACAAAGTTGAGACACTTATTTTGGGATGAAGGGAGTAGAAAAAATATTCTACTCCCTCCGTTCCTAAATATTTGTCTTTCTAGAGATTTCAACAAGTGACTACATACGAAGCAAAATGAGTGAATTTACACTCTAAAATATGTCTATATACATCCGTATGTGGTAGTCCATTTGAAACTCTAAAAAGACAAATATTTAGGAACGGAGGGAGTAACATCTAAAACATCAAATTAGTCTTGATAGTTTCATCATAAATATATTTTCATACTATATATGGTTATTATTGTAGATGTTGATATATTTTTCTATAGACTTGGTCAAAGTTAAAGTTGCTTGACTTGGGACAAACCTAGAACTTCAAATATTTTGAGACGGGGGAGTATATTCTACCCAGGCATCACTCCAATTAAGTAACAATAGCCCTGTGCTTGTTTTTGTTTCTGTCAATTATTGGTAGTAATCACTTGGATACCACCAAAAAGATGTGAATTCAGTTTTGATTTTGAATTATGCAACAATGTTAAAACATCAAATCTTCTGGATTAGAATTGCACTCCAATTTAGGATATGAATAGTTTTGTGCTTGGTTTTGCAAAAGAAAATAAAATATATTGTAGGTGGTAATCGGTGGCCACCACCAAATATATGTAGATTTAGTTTTGATTTTAAATTCCACAAATGGTTTAAAATTCACATACTGAATGTTAATCTCCCAAATTATAACTGTACTCTAATTTAGGAAACAAAATAGCTCTATGCTTGTTTTTGTTATATTTTGTCAATTATTGGCGGTAACCGTTTGAATACTGTTAAAAAAGATGTGAATTTAGTTTTGGTCTTGAATTCTGTAGCCAAATTAAAGTAGTCACATATTGAATGTTGAGTCTCATGGATTCCAACTGTAGTCCAGTTTAGGAAACAGAATGGCTGTCTGTTTGGTTTTATTTATTAATTATTGGAGGTAACCTCCCCGCAAAAAAAATAATTATTGGAGGTAACCGCCCTGATACCAGCAAAAAGATGTGAATTCAGTTTCGATCTTGAATTAGGTAACTAAATTAAACTAGTCAAATGTCGGATGTTAAATCTTTGGGTTCCAGTTATACTCCAGTTTAGGAAACAAAATGGCTTTGTTATGATCCTTTTTTGCGTTTGTTTTTTGTGCCAACTGCTTGTTTAGTGGGGTTGGCGGTAACTACTGGAGGGCCGCCAAAAAGTTGTTAATTTAATTTTTATTTTTAATTTCGTAACTGGATTAAACCAGTCACACGTTGAACCTTTTTTTTTGTGGGGGTCACATATTAAATGTTGAATTCCTTAGATTCCAACTATATTTTGGATATCTCTGTTCAACATATAAAATCTTCATAAAAACATCCCCTACAGACCTGATGAGCCCTTCACTCAGTCCAACATATAAAATGTTCATCAAAAACGTCCCCTCCCGACCAGGTGAGCCCTTCATTCAGTCCAACAGAGAAATGCTCACATAAATGATGATACATTTTCATGAAAAATTTGTACTAGCAATAATTGGTTTACACCTGCACACAAATAATACAAGGTGCAATATTGAAAGTTTTTCTCTCCGTAGCAATATGGCCCATGTTAACAAAATTTTGCATCTCAATTCCCCTATCACCTTTGCACCATAGCAGCAAAGAGATGAAGAAAATCCATGATATCCACCATTGGGTCCGCTGTTTCGCCGTCCACAGCTGCAGCTTTAACTATGATGCAAATTTTACTGCAAAAAAATATATATCAGCAGATGAAAGAACTGACCCATCGGCTTGTAGGTGTATTACTTTGCACCAGTTATCCCGAATTTCTACCGTAAAAGGAAAATATTTTGAAATTGTTCCTTTTGTGAGTATTTCGCACTACCTCCGTAACTAAATATAAGACGTTTTTGAACTGCAAACGCGCCTTATATTTAGTTATAGAGGGTGTATGTGCTTATAGTTAAGCTCGGCTCAAACCTCGGAGCTGAATCGGAGGGCAAACGGAGCCACAGCTCCACGGCCCCGGAGAGCATTACCCCTACTTAAGCTTTCTTCTCTTTCTTGGCACCCTTTGCTGGTCAATCTTTTGCTTCTTCGCCTTCAAAGTAGCGAACAACTCGACCATTCATTTTCTGAGCCGGCCGGTCATTTGGCTCAGGTTCCTGCGTCAAAAAGGGAAATGATCATGGATTCACCAATGCAAATGATCATTCCAAGAGTGAAGTCAGATGAACCATGGTTCCTGTTCACTCGCGCATGCTCGCTAGCTTCGCAATCAAATTAACGTACCTCGCTCACCGACTCCATCATCTTGATATGCTCCTTTGATACGTGTTTTACCTGGCAGATAAATCAACAGTCGGTAAACAAAACACACAGCTTTTAAAAACTTGTGGTATGGTTGCTCTCCTCTGCTGGTCAGGTCCTTTGTGCATGTGCTGCCTGAGAGTGTGGGGGGTGAGATGCTTGGGAGTATGATGTTGGGTTTGCTGGTGACATTCTTGGCTATGTCTGAGAGTGCGCCTGTTGGTGCTTGTTTTGCTTTACTTTGGGTCATGTAGTAGTGATAGCTCAACGAGCGCAGTGCGGTGGCGCCGTTGGGCGCCGTGGTGGCGTCGACGAATGGACGGACTGGCAATGACGATGCAGATCTCTCTGCTGAAGATGGATCAGTGGTTCGATGATGATGGCGGCTTCTAAAACGTGTGCATATGGTGTACGCTTTAGGTCTGTTGCATCAGTTTTAGTTCCGATACGTTATGTGAATGGATCGACGACGACACCGATTTTAGATATGGGGAGTAAGAGCACTCAACATTATCGAGTTTTGTAGGTGTGAGTGATGGCTTTGGATGGCTTCCTGTATGCCTTTATTAGACATTTGTTGAATAATAAATAAAGATGGCTGCAGAGGCCGGGGTTTTTAACCTACTTTATAAAAAAAAGTAGTGATAGCTAAACTGGTGCTTGTAGCTCGTATTATTGGCTTCCCTTCGTGAAAATCGGAAGGGAAAAACCCTTCTTTTCTTCAACAAATAAATAAATAAACAAAACGCACAGAGTAGTGTGCATACCTTGCTGAGGATGTTCCAAAGAACCCCTTCGGTGCAAGGCGGCGTGGTGAGGGAGCCGTCGTATCTGTAGTAGCCCGAGGCCTTGTCGATCCAGACGGACGGATCAACGGGCTCCTTCACGTCCTCGTCCTCGTTGTCCTTGCCGGCGAGCCTCTTGAAATATGGCGCCAGCTGCATGAACATATACGCATATATTATGTCAGCAAACTAAAGCTCACACCGTGAATTTTTGCATGAGGAGGCACGTACGTACATCAGTCAGCGTCTTGTCGGGGTCGCCGGCCTCTTTGGTGGAGTAGAGCACGGAGATGACGGCGCGCGCCTTGCTGGAGTCCTCGTGGACCATGTGCAACTCCATGTCGAACCTATCCTGACACCGCTAGCCAGTAAGAGCATCTACAGCCGGACATTACTAATTTGACCCCTCAAATGCCCACGGACACGCCCGGACAGTGACCGGACGTGTCCGTTTTGATTCCGCCGAGCACACTGCGTGCGGAGCTCATAGAGCACGTAGGAGGCCAGCGGCTGCGGTGGCTAGCAGCTACAGCTAGCACGCTAGCACGGCTATGGGAGCACGGCGGCCAGCTCAAGCACGCCAGAACGCATAGCTGGGTGAGCACGCGACCGCGGTGTTGCTAGCACAACGGACATGCCGTGCTCCGACCTGGGCACGCGCGAGCTCATTCCCGGGCGCGCACGAACTCCGGCCTGGGCGCGTGAGAGCTTCGGCTTGGCCGCGGTACGCAAGAGCTCCGTCCTCGGCGAGTGCGAGCTCCGCCTTGGCGTGCCAGAGCTCCCTCGGCCGCGGCGCGCGCGAGCTCCGGCCTGGGCACGCGAGAGCTCCATCCCCGGTGTGCGCGAGCTCCGTCTCTAGCGCGATGCAAGCTACGACGGGGCGCGGGCGAGCTCCGGTGGCCTTCCTCCCTGATGCGGACGAGTCCCGGTGGCCTACCTCCCCGCAGCGAGGCGCCTGCAGGTGGGCCCGCAGCTGACGTGGGTAGCCTCATATTGCTCCATATTTCAGACGAGTTTGAGATACGCCGGTCAGTTCGAACGTTTAGCGAGGAAGTGAGGAGTCCGGTTGTATCATTTTTTTTAGAGTGAATTCTGGTTTTTACCCCCTATTTTGAAAATTTTGACAGCATTTACCCCATCTAACGTGAATTCATCCGTTTTATCCTATTTAGCGAAATTGTTGCCACAATTTACCCTGTTTAATTTTTTTGTGTGTGTTATCATCAGCGGATCCCAATTATCTGGTCCAGCTAGCACGTCAGATTGACGGTTTTCTCCTTGCTGAACGTGTCCTTGTAGCTTCTCCCGACCGGTCCGGCCTGATATGAGCTCACCAGATCAGGTCGCTCATGTCCAATGCACAACGCTCGAGTTGGGCCGCACCATGTTGGCCTCCATTATTCACTGCACACATCACTCGTATTAATTCCTTCCAATCACACACACAATCCTGCCCCAAACCACTGCCTCCTTTGCTAGGATGGGGCAGGATGACGTAGCCGACGAACGGCAGGCAATGGGTGGCAGCCGGTATATGACATGTCTTCTCCACTCCCATATGCATGACCGCATTCCCAGTTTCTCACCCTTGGTAGTTAGGTTTGAAGAAGTATTCTGATGAGATGACTGAACTTGATTAGCATGACATGTTACCATTGAATAAATTACAGGAGAAATTGTTAATGATATAATCTGAAATCATGTATGTTTTTCTTCAGTACTACCATATATAACCTTAAGTATGGATGATTCTGTGGATCAGATTAAAGTGATGTAAATATATGCATGACTTTGTGGATCAGATTAAAGTGGTGTAAATATACTGATATAATATGAAATCATGTATTTTCGAGCGAGCCTGGCGGGAGCGTGCAGCGGAAGCTTGGACGGGCGATGCATCAATTGGGGGTGAGCAACACAAGCTAGAAGCGACTGGAGGCGAGTGGCTGACTCGAGCGCTGTGTGTTGGACACGACATGAGCGGCCTTCATCGGGCCGGGCCGGTCAGGAGAAGCTGCGTGGCCCGGTTCAGCGGTGAGAAAAATAGCCAGGAAAAACTACTGATGTGGCATGCCAGCTGGACCAGACAATTGTGACACACAAATCAGAACGCTCACAAAATTTTAAACGGGGTAAATTATGGCAACAATTTTGCTAAATGGGGTAAAACGGATGAAAACTCGCTAAATGGAGTAATTAGTGTTAAAAATGTCAAAATAGGGGGTAAAAGCCGGAATTCACTCTTTTTTTTTATGGGGCATTTGACCGGACGGACGTTTCCAACATTTAGAAGGGAAATGTGAAGTCCGTCTGTAGATGCTCTATGACGAACGATCGATGGTGTGCTCGCTGTGGCATGGATGCTCACCTGGTGCCATTGACGGTGTGCTCCGAGGGTACGTGCCAGTGCACCTGCTGGAGCACGTAATCCTTCTTCTTGATCGTCAGCTTGCCATTCCCACCTTTCCATTGCAGCTACAAGACAACGACCACACATTCATTTTTTCATTACACACGTTAAGAAGTAAAGATTTATCTCCGACAACAAGTATATGTAGTATATTGGTAAGAAATGTATGGTTCTTGGAGAAGGAATTACGATGAAGTCGTGCCCGCGGTTTTTCAGTGTGCAGGCGCTTGAGTTGTAGGTCTGCTCCAGAGGGCCCATGTCCTTGTCGATCTTCACTTTGCAGATGTCGATCGGGGACTGCTTCTTGCCGTCGCCACAGGCAGCCCAGGCCTTATTCAGCTTGGCCCATTGGTCAGGCCCAGTTGGGTCTTTCTCCTCGTAGTTGAACAGAGCGTCTGTGCCAGCCAAATTAAACATGGGCGTTACTGATTTCGAACCACTTTATCCAGAGAAGAAGTCACACGCAAATTGCAGGTGAGTAAAAAACAAACGATAACATGCTTAAAATTTAAAATAGGCTTTGAATTTTTTTCAGATCTAACATGTTTTTTGAACGAACAATTAAGAAACCGGAAGAACATGTAGAATTTCATATTGGAAACAGTAACCGAGACAGTAACCCGTGTGCACAGGTTACACTACCACGACCTCCGCTCATGAACTGCTAAAACATTTTATATTTAGAAACGAAGGGAGTAGTTTGCAATGCATGCACTTAGATGGATTTTATTTACTCAAAATCAAACACCAAAGGGATACAAACACAATGGTCGCACATGCGGCCTCTGCATAGTTATGCATACAATCAACACCAACACACATCCATAAGCATGTTGGCATGCACTTAATAGAAGCTACAGTGGGCCGGTCCAGGCGCTGGCGCAAAGCAAAGATCACAAGGATGGCCCAAGTGAAAGCAGGACGGCGGCTGGAACGTGTCTCCGGCGAGCCGTCTCCGTTGATTGGTCAATTTTAAACTTTACCGGTGCATTCACTTACGAGAAGCTACCGCCTGAGCAGGCCCAGACGCAGGCGCATGGGCAGGTGCCGACGCCGGTCCAGACGCATCCCCTGGCGTTCGCGCCCGCGCCGGTTTAGATTCCACACATGAGAAGGCGAAGATCACAAGGATGGCCGAAGCGAAGGCAAGGCCGGCGGCTCCAGCATGTCTCCGGCGAGCCGTCTCCATTGATCGGTCAATGGCAGACAATCGACCGCGAGCTTGAACCCATCCATTGGAATATGATCAAGAGAGAATTGGAGAAAGCAGCAACAGCTGAGCCCGCGCGAGAGGGAGGCCTTCAAAGTAGGACGCGGGTAACTAGCGGACCTCACGTATCTTTAGACTTTAGCATGGTCCGGTCCGGTGTTACTGCGACCTGTATGTACATCGGACGATGTATAAGCATCGGACCGGGCAACCGCTACGTATAAATGATGTCATCGGGGCGTAGAATTAATATAGTGTGGTGTGGGTGTTGATGAGATGTCGTAGCAGGCCTACCACATGAATGATCACCATGCATGCGCGATCGAACCACGCCACGCACACACGTCATGCTATTTTTTTAGGGTAAAAAAATCCCAAAAAAAGTTTCAAGGGCTAAAAAAAAGATTTAAAAGCATATCCCTCTCTTTATTTACGATTCAACCATCTTTACATCACTTAATAAGAGAGGGATGAGCTCGTTAGGAGGCTCAACAAAGAAACTATTACGAGCCCTTAGCCAAATTTGCTAATTCATGAGCAACAAAATTAGCCTCCCTGGGACAGTACACAAACGAGGTATAACGGGAAGCTGCAAGCAATATGGTAGCAGTCATCAAAGATTGCAGCCGCTGAACCTACAAATTGCCCTCCTTCATTCATCGTATTGATAACCTCAAGATTGTCTGAATTGACAATAACCTTATTTGCAACCGATTGTTTGTGCTTGGCAAAGACCATATTGCAATGCAGTAGCTTTAGCGGATAGCACATTGTAACATATATCAATTTGTCAGTTCCTTGCATTTTTTATAAATTTGCCCCTATTATCTCGAATAATTGCATCAGCTAACCCCTTAAGAAGGTCCTGATCAAAGGAAGCGTTCACATTGAGCTTCACATGTCCATTAGGAGGTAGCATCCATCCTCCCGATTTCGTCAACTTTTGGCTGCGTTGCGGAAGTGTAGTTTGATGTGAACCCAAATCATCGCTATTATAGAGTATAGAGACGGTCGGTATGCCTTTCAGCACAAACTCCATGCACACCATCGACAAGACTAGTTTTGGGGTCACCCACAAAAGTGTCATCGTCATCACATCTTCTCGAGCAAGCCACTCCAACTTCATCACAACCAACCACTAAAGTAGTGATTTGCACAACAGCCATACAAAATGCGCGTGGGTCTATGCCAAAAAACAAGCTACTCGTGTTGACGACTAGGCAACTCCAAGTTCGATGATCCATGCTATTCAAGGCTCGCACGACAGAGGTTCACTGCAACTAGACCATCGATCACTATCATCGTCACCACCAGGACCACACAACAACTTCGACTCCATAGCAATAGAAGAAAAGCACGAAGACCCGACAAACATGCCAAGAAATCGAGTACCAATACCTCATCGCGACCCAAATACCGAGTTCAGCATCATTGCCACAACAACCACAACGACAAACCTTCTGCACCGGCTGTTTAGCGCCCACCTACTGCATGCCATGTAACTCCAAGAAAAGTATGGGAGGGATCAAAGATCTTCAAAATGGCACATCAAAGGACAAACCAGGGTTAAAAACAATGCCGCTGCCTGGCCCTACACCATGATCTTAGCTTTCGCCACAAGAACAAGAGTCGGGGTTGTGGATCGAAGAACCATAACCAACCGACAAGAGCCAAGCAAAACCTTCACCCAGAGCATCACCACCACCCAACATCCCCAGACAAACGACTTAAGGGACGAGCCACCAGTCTCCAATCGTAGCTGACCACGAGCATCAGGGGTGGACTCAATCCCAAAAATGAAATGGGGGCCCAAGCTGAGTGGGGCCTAGGCTCCACTCAGCCCTACGTTGGTTTGCCCCTGATGAGCACTACAAACTTTGCGTCCCCGCTGCCCGTATACCCTCGAACCCATGCATCTCTCGTACGACAACAACACCACACTACATAGGAGCCACCTCCTGCCTCGCCTTTAGCAACTGTCGGAGGGCCAAATCTAGCTGAACCCGCCCAGAGTTGAATCGTCGTCAGGGGCAATAGCGCCTATTCGTAGCTCTTAATATGATAGTTAATACTTCCTTCGTTCCGAATTACTTGTCGCAGGTATGGATGTATCTAGATGTGTTTTAGTTCTAAATACATCCATTTCTGTGACAAGTAATTTGGAACGGAGGGAGTAGTTAATACGCGCTCCACTTTATTGTGGCTCTTAACATTTTTTCCTTTGGTACACTTATTTTTCTTAAAAAATGGATTAACCAGGACTAGCCCTTGGTAGCATTTTTTTATATATCTATCTATCCACTAAGACATTAAGCTCCCTAGATTTGAAGCCTCCTGGTGCGTCGAGTACTGTGGGGGTAGCTGGGCCCCATCTCTAAGGGTGTTGTTGGTTGATGTCCTTTTTGTTTATTATTATTACTTTCTTCTCTTCTTTATCTTATAATTTTCCTTTTTCACATTTTAAAATTCACTTAAAGTTTATTAACATTGCCTAAGTCCATGAGCTTTTTAAAACAATTGAAATTTATTTCAGATTTGCGAATATTTATTGAAATCCGTGAAAATTCATTAAATAACCTAATATTTCTTTTTAAAAAATCATGTTTCTTTTGGTTATGAACATTTGTAAACATCCAAGATTTCTATCCAAGACACTAAGCTCCCTAGATTTGAAGCCTCCCGGTGCGTCGAGTACTGTGGGGGTAGCTGGGCCCCATCGCTAAGGGTGTCGTTGGTTGAGGTCCTTTTTGTTTATTATTATTACTTTTTTTTTAATTTTCCTTTTTCACATTTTAAAATTCACTTAAAGTTTATTAACATTTTTTAAGTCCATGAGCTTTTTCAAACAATTGAAATTCATTTCAGATTTGTGTATATTTATTGAAATCCATGAATATTCATTAAATAACCTAATATTTCTTTAAAAAATTCATGTTTCTTTTGGTTATGAACATTTTTAAACATCTAAGATTTCTACCAAGACACCAAGCTCCCTAGATTTGAAGCCTCCTGATGCGTCGAGTAATGTGGGGTTAGCTGGGCCCCATCGCTAAGGGTGTCATTGGTTGATGTCCTTTTTGTTTATCATTATTACTTTCTTCTCTTCTTTATTTTTTAATTTTACTTTTTCACATTTTAAAATTCACTTAAAGTTTATTAACATTGTTTAAGTCCATGAGCTTTTTAAAACAATTGAAATTTTATTTCAGATTTGCGAATATTTATTGAAATCCATGAATATTCATTAAATAACCTAATATTTCTTGAAAAAAAATCATGTTTCTTTTGGTTATGAACATTTTTAAGCATCCAAGATTTAAAAAAAATCATGAACATATTGTGATTTAATAAACATTTTCATAAAAAACAGCCAGGTTTTCGTAAGATAGCAGTCGAGCGAGCCAAAAAAATGGCTAAGCAAGCGATTGAAGCAGGGAGCCGAACTGAGCAAGCAAGAGGTTTGTTGGTTGGCCCATGTGAATGTTATAGAAACAATTGATGGTTTTAACATGGAATAGGCTCACACACCAATCACTAGCTGACACTAAGGCCGCAATGTGTATTGAACACCACAACCACAAAGCCGAACAACTATATTCTCTTTTTTTTGCGGTTAACAACTACATTCTCTTCTCAGAACAATTAACGTCTCTAGCGGCACCCAACACGATGTGCAAACGCAAAAAAAACACCACGCGAACATAATTAAAACCTAACAAACGAAGAAAAAATCAAAACAAAATAATTGATCATAATAACCTGCTATAGGAAAAAGACTTAATCTCATGAGTAAACGACACGACGAAGTGCATGTATTTAGTATATACTCCCTCCGTTCCAAAATAGATGACTCAACTTGTACTAGTAGGAGTAAGAAACAACATGAGCAGCGTGCACTCCCGCACAACTGACCAACGAAGCATCGCCCTGTTCTCTGTTACGCTTCTCCGTGCCATAGAACTTTTGGCGCAAATTGACGGCATATGGCATAAATTTCACGTGATGGAAGCACCCAAAAATTTAAGGTGTTGGATGGTCAAAACACCTGAACCTGAACCTTCCCTGCAGCATGCAGGCATCGGAGAAAAGTTTACAACGAAACGAAAGAAGCTGCATGGTCAAAACACGCACGCTCGTGTAACATTCTATAGCTCTAGAGAGCTTTGATTTGGCATGTCGGCGAGTAAAATTAAGCAGGGACCAATCTCTCCCCTGCAGCGGATCAAAGAACCCACTGATGAAACGCAGTTCCGCACGCCTCTCCCGTTCCGGTTCCACCACCTTGCTTCCCAAGCCGCCGAACGGTCAAAAGATGCGTGAGCACGACGGGCAACCCACTCGCGCGCGCGCTTCTCCGTATAAAATGGCGGTCGACCACGGCCAGCCCAGCTATCCTCTCGCTCCAAGCGGCCGGGAAAGCACGGAGAGCTAGCACCAGCAGCAACTTGCCGGCGAAAAAGCAAGCAAACTGATCGTGACACTTTCAGTAGCCGGCGGGGGAATCCTTCGATGGCGTCGCGGCAGTCGCTCCTCCCGAGCTTCCTCTACGCGGCGTCCAGCGGCGCCGGCATGCCGGGCGGGAGGGCCGCGCAAGAGCCGCCCGTCGTCGCCAGGGCGCCGAGCGAGCCGCCGTTCGGGAAGATCGAGATGTTCTCGCCGGCGTACTACGCGGCCTGCGGCTTCGGCGGCGCCGCCGCGTGCGGCCTCACGCACGCTGCCGTGACGCCGCTCGATGTCATCAAGTGCAACATCCAGGTACGCAAAGAATCGCACTCTTCTGTTTGAGAATCTCCCCTTAATCTTAATTTGCTTCTTGGGTCGATCACGGGAGGACTTTTCTTCCGCTGGACCTAAATTATTGGGGTGTCGCGGTCGAAGCCGGCTGCCACGAAAGCTGGGACCTGAGCCTGATTGTGAGGACTGAGCGCATCATCCGTGACGTGGCTGGAATGAAATTTGACGGGAGTGCAAACTAACAAGAGGAAAATAAAATCAATTAGCCGAGCAGACAGTTCAGACCACGCCTGACCAGACTTCTGTGCGGCGGCCATTATTTCGATTTCAGATACTGATACAGCAGCGAAAACATGATCGCAGATCGACCCGGCCAAGTACAAGAGCATCTCCTCGTCGTTCAGCATCGTGCTCAAGGAGCAGGGCGTCCGCGGCTTCTTCCGGGGCTGGGCGCCCACGTTCCTGGGGTATAGCGCGCAGGGCGCGTTCAAGTACGGCCTGTACGAGGTGTTCAAGAAGGAGTACACCGACATGGCCGGCCCGGAGTACGCCGCCAAGTACAAGACCCTCATCTACCTCGCCGGCTCGGCCACCGCCGAGGTCGTCGCCGACGTCGCGCTCTGCCCCATGGAGGCCGTCAAGGTGCGGGTGCAGACGCAGCCCGGCTACGCCAGGGGCCTGCGCGACGGCTTCCCCAAGATCGTCAGGGCCGAAGGCTATGCAGGGTATGTCAGCTCAGCTCAGCTCGGCGTATCTTCCTTCGTAATGCATATGATTTGCATTGATCGAACGGGGGCGCTAGCTAAACTGGTGTTCTGCTTGTGAACTGCAGGCTGTTCAGAGGAATGGTTCCTCTTTGGGGGCGACAGATTCCTTGTAAGTACTACTCCTATATGCTTTCTTCTGTTCGAATTGTTTGAACTGTAAAAAATACGTAGGTTGACTGGATTTTCTGAACCTCGGTTGCAGACACCATGATGAAGTTCGCAACCTACGAGAACATCGTGGAGATGGCGTACAAGCACCTCATCCCCACCCCGAAGGAGCAGTGCAGCAAGCCTCTTCAGCTCGGGGTGAGCTTCGGGAGCGGCTACATCGCCGGAGTCTTCTGCGCCGCCATCTCGCACCCCGCCGACAACCTGGTCTCCTTCCTCAACAATGCCAAGGGCGCCACCGTCGGAGACGTACGTACCATAGCCCTGCAGCATCTGAACTGAACTGAAATCCGTTTGCTCTTTTGCCAAAATGTGTGTGCTTATTACTGTTGCTCTGCTGATTTCTTCAGGCTGTCAAGAACCTCGGCCTCTGGGGACTCTTCACGCGCGGCCTTCCGCTCCGCATCGTCATGATCGGCACACTGACCGGCACCCAGTGGGTGATCTATGATTCCTTCAAAGTCATGGCTGGACTGTGAGTATTTTACCTACATTTTTATGGTTTGTGATTTTCATTGGTGGTATCTTTTGGGAGAATTCTGAAACAATGTCTTATTTTGCAGGCCAACAACCGGTGGAACTCCTGCTGTTGCCCCAAGGGAAGAAGCGTGAGCAGTGAAAGCCTTTCCGGAACTTCAAGAGAAAAATATGTTTTATTATTGACATCGCATAATCAGTAGTGGATTGATGTTTGTAACAGTTTTCCTCGGCACTGTGCCACCATTTACCGATTGATGAAATTTGTCATTAGATTGGTCATTAAGGTTCCAAACAATAGTTACTTAGCGAGAAGAGTGGTTCACAGTCACACTCGATGGAACCATTCAAAGTTTGTACCCATCAAAACAGTCTTTCGTCCCGCTTTATAATAAAATAATCATCATGTCCATACGGCAAGTTTAAGGCAAGCCAGTACAAAATAAGCCTGCTGGGGCAACTAAACATGCATTAAGAATAAAAACGTCAGGAGATGACCCCCGCGTAGGCTCAAGTAGGCAAGTCAATATTTCAAAACATCGGGACGGCTCAACTCCCTCAAACCGGCTTTCCCTTCGACCGGCTCCACCCGCTGGAGGTCGGCAGGGCGTAGCGCCTCGGCCGGGCCGGCTTGCAACAACCAGCAGCCAGTGGGGTCAACGCCTGTCAAATTCAACCGTACCAGGCTACCAGCAATAGGAACGAGATGTCTCCAACATCGTGGAGAGCGTGGCTACAATGTCGCCGATACTGTTGACCGTGACGGCCTACATCAGAGCGGCCCGACATTGTAGAAGCATCTTGCCACCCACCCCGTGACGCCACAGTCTACGTGCCAGAATACCAAGCAGCAGGCGGGCCCCAGCAGCCGGCAGGCCTGGCGACCAACAGGACCCCGCAGCCCGCAGGCCCCACTGGAGGCCAGGGATGCTGACAACGGGGGACCACCCCTCTTTCTCAGGCATTTTGTAACCTGGGAGGCCCGAGTATAAGACCTCCCGGGAGCCCCCCTAGCAGGGGGTCGGCTCATTCATTAAACTACACACATTTACTCGAGGGAGAGAGCAGAGCTAGAGCTCTCTTCTTCCTTCTCCGATACAGCTCTAGGAGCAATCATGTACACCTTGTGTTCATCATGGTGATTCTTGCAGGAGTAGGGGTGATACCTCTACGCGAGGGCCCTGAACCTGGGTACGTCTCTGTGTCCATCAGTGCTCGTGTCTAATCCCGCATCCGAATGTCGTCGACGCTCAAGATATCCCATGGCATCTGCCATGCAAATACCACGGGAAAAAAGAGAAAAAAACGCCACCAAGCGGCCAATAGATCAGAGGCTATGCCGCGAGGCAAGATGACTTGCTGCCACCGTCATCACGTCCATCATACTACCAAGCTGGTCCTAATCCCATTGCCTAGAGAGCGACTGCCGGAGATATGTCGTCTAGAGGGTTCCGGTCATCACCACGAACACTAACCAGAAGAGGCACCTCCTCCTCCTGGTATGACCGGCCCGAGTTTCAAAAACCCCTGCCGGGTCCAGGGCCTCCCAATCAGGTCCTAGAGCCTCACATACAAAGCACCATAGAAACCGAGTAGCGGAGAAGGTGAAGGAGATGTGGGTCACAGTCTCTGGGACACCACAAAGAGGACACAATCCATCACTAGCCCATTCTTATTGATCACCTCCATCTCCTTCTAGTATCTTACACTTACTTAGAAGTTGTCACACTAATATCTTACACTTACTTAGGGCACAACGGCAACCTGTAAATTTCCTCATGCATCCGTCTGTTTAGAGAGACTATCAAAATAATATAAGTGAAGCAAGAGAGTTCAATAATTTCTATAAAATAAAACCACCGCCGTGCTCTAAAAAGATATAAGTGAAGCACTAGAGAAAAATTGCCTAGCTCAAAAGATATAAGTAAAGCACATAGAGTATTCTAATAAATCACGATTCATGCGTGTCCCTCTCAAAAGCTGTGTACAACAAGGATGATTGTGGCAAACTAAAAAGCAAAGACTCATATCATACAAGACACTCCAAGAAAAACACATATCATGTAGTGAATAAAAATATAGCCTCAAATAAATTTACCGATAGACGAAGACGAAAGAGGGGATGCCTTCCGGGGCATCCCCAAGCTTAGGCTCTTGGTTATCCTTGAATATTACCTTGGGGTGCCTTGGGCATTCCCGAGCTTAGGCTCTTGCCACTTCTTATTCCATAGTCCATCAAATCTTTACCCAAAACTTGAAAACTTCACAACACAAAACTCAACAGAAAACTCATGAGATCCGTTAGTATAAGAAAATAAATCACCACTTTTGGTACTGTTGTGAACCCATTATTTATTTATTGGTGTAATATATACTGTATTCCAACTTCCTCATGGTTCACACCCTCCGATACTACCCATATATTCATCAAAATAAGCAAACAACACATACAAAACAGAATCTGTCAAAAACAGAATAGTTTGTAGAAATCTGTAAATCTCGAATACTTCTATAACTCCAAAAATTATGAAACATTAAGATAACATAGGAAATTTGTATATAAATCTTGTTCGAAAAGAATCAATATTTTATCGCGCTTCTGTTAAAAATAAAAATTATTTTACTGGGCGCAAAAAATTTCTGTTTTTCAGCAAGATCAAATCAACTATCATCGTAAGCCATCCCAAAGGTCTTACTTCACACAAACACTAATTAAAATATAAAAACACATCTAACAAGAGGCTAGAGGAAAAATTTATTGAAAAACAGTAACAAAAAAGCAAAAATAAAAATAAAATTGGGTTGCCTCCCAACAAGCGCTATTGTTTAACGCCCCTAGCTAGGCATATTGCAATAGATCTAGGTATTGTCATCTTTGGTATGCGATCCATAAGTAGCTCTCATAATAGATTCATATAGCAACTGTATTTTCTTTCTAGGAAAGTGTTCCATGCACTTCCTTAACGAAAATTGAAATCTAATGTTTCCTTCTTTCATATCAATAATTGCACCAATTGTTCTAAGGAAAGGTCTACCAAGAATAATAGGACATGTAGGATTGCAATCTATATCAAGAACAATGAAATCTACGGGTACATAATTCATATTTTCAACACTAGTAACATCATTAATCCTTCCCATAGGTTTCTTAATAGTGGAATCCGCAAGATGCAAATTTAAAAGAACAATCATCAAATTCGGAATCGTGGAAATGCTAGCACCCAAATCACACAAAGAATGGCACACATAATCTTTAATTTTAATCTTAATGGTAGGTTCCCACTCATCATAAATCTTTCTAGGGATAGAAACTTTCAACTCAAGTTTTTCTTCAAAAGATTTCAACATAGCATCAACAATATGTTTAGTAAAATGTTTATTTTGATTATAAGCATGAGGAGAATTTAACATGGATTGCAACAAGGAAATATAATCTATCAAAGAAAAATTATCATAATTAAAATCCTTGAAATCCAAAAGAGTGGGTTCATTGCTACTTAAAGTTTTGGCCTCTCCATCCCCACTTTTATCAATTTTTGCATCAAGATCTATAAACTCTAAATCATTGGGACGCCTTCTAGCTAAAGTTGACTCATATCCAGTCCCATCTTTATCAAGATTTATATTGGAATACAAATATTCAATAGGATTCACATCAATCACTTTAAGATCTTCATCATTATTATCATGAGAAATCGAAGAACACGCTTTTACAAACCAATCTCGCTTAGCACATATCCTAGCGGTTCTTTCTTTGCATTCATCAATAGAAATTCTCATAGCTTTTAGAGACTCATTAATATCATGCTTGGGTGGAATATATCTAATTTTAAAAGAATCAATCTCAAGAGAAATTCAATCCACGTTCCTAGCCAAGCCATCAATCTTAAGCATTTTTTCTTCAACCGAAGCATTTAAATTATTTTGAAAACTAATAAATTCTTTAATATTGTTCTCAAGATCAGAGGGAATCTTATTATAATTTCTACATGAATTGTTGTACGAATTACCATAATTAGTAGAGGAATTACTAGGAAACGGCCAAGGGTTGAAATTACCTCTATAC
Source organism: Triticum aestivum (assembly GCF_018294505.1). Classification (NCBI taxonomy): domain Eukaryota; kingdom Viridiplantae; phylum Streptophyta; class Magnoliopsida; order Poales; family Poaceae; genus Triticum; species Triticum aestivum. The sequence goes on from NC_057806.1 coordinate 452,394,489, forward strand.
GCGTTATTACCAAAATTGTTCCTACCAACAAAATTCATATCCATAGATTCATTATTATTCTCAATCAAAGTGGACAAAGGCATATCATTAGGATCAATAGGAGCACTCTTACTAGCAAACAATTTCATAAGTTCATCCATCTTTCCACTCAAAACATTAATTTCTTCAATCGCATGCACTTTTTTACTAGTAGAGGATCTTTCGGTGTGCCATTGAGAATAATTAGCCATAATATTATCTAGGAGTTTAGTAGCTTTTCATAATGTGATTTCCATAAACGTACCTCCTACGGCCAAATTTAAAAGATTTCTAGAAGCAAAATTTAATCCGGCATAAAAAATTTGTATGATCATCCATAAACTTAAACCATGAGTAGGGCAATTTCTTACCATAAATTTCATCCTCTCCCAAGATTGTGCAACATGTTCATGATAAACTTGCTTAAAATTCATAATATCGTTCCTAAGGGAGATGATCTTAGCGGGAGGAAAATACTTGGAAATAAAAGCATCTTTACACTTGTTCCATGAATCAATACTACTTTTAGGCAAAGATGAGAACCAAGTTTTAGCTCGATCTTGAAGTGAGAACGAAAATAGCTTCAATTTAACAATATCATTTGTTACGCCCCCGATTCAATCATACACTAATGATACGTCTCTAACATATCTATAATTTTTGATTGCCCCATGCTATATTATCTACTGTTTTTGACATTATTGGGCTTTATTATCCACTTTAATATTATTTTTGGGACTAACCTATTAACCGGAGGCCCAGCCCAGAATTGCTGTTTTTTTGCCTATTTAGGGTTTCGAAGAAAAGGAATATCAAACAGAGCCAAAACCCTAATTCCACCGTCGTAACTTTCTGTATCCACGAGATCCCATCTTGGGGCCTGTTCCAGAGCTCCGCCGGAGGGGGTATCCATCACGGAGGGCTTTTACATCAACACCATAGCCTCTCTAATGAAGTGTGAGTAGTTTACCTCAGACCTTCGGGTCCATAGTTATTAGCTAGATGGCTTCTTCTCTCTTTTTGGATCTCAATCCAATGATCTCCCCCTCTCTTGTGAAGATCTATTCGATGTAATCTTCTTTATGCGGTGTGTTTGTTGAGATCGATGAATTGTGGGTTTATGATTAAGTTTATCTATGAACAATATTTGAATCTTCTCTGAATTCTTTTATGTATGATTGGTTATCTTTGCAAGTCTCTTCGAATTATCAGTTTGGTTTGGCCTACTAGATTGATCTTTCTTGCAATGGGAGAAGCGCTTAGCTTTGGGTTCAATCTTGCGGTGGCCTTTCCCAGTGACAGTAGGGGCAGGAAGGCACATATTGTATTGTTGCCATCGAGGATAACAAGATGGGGTTTTTATCATATTGCATGAATTTATCCCTCTACATCATGTCATCTTGCTTAAGGCGATACTCTGTTTTCATGAACTTAATACTCTAGATGCATGCTGGATAGCGGTCGATGAGTGGAGTAATAGTAGTAGATGCAGGCAGGAGTCGGTCTACTTGTCTCGGACATGATGCCTATACACATGATCATACCTATATATTCTCATAACTATGCTCAATTCTGTCAATTGCTCAGCAGTAATTCGTTCACCCACCGTAAAACACTTATGCTCTTGAGAGAAGCCACTAGTGAAACCTATGGCCCCCGGGTCTATCTTCATCATATTAATCTTCCAATACTTAGTTATTTCCTTTGTTTTTAGTTTGCTTTTATTTTACTTTGCATCTTTATAACAAAAATACCAAAAATATTATCCTATCATATCTATTAGATCTCACACTCGTAAGTGATCGTGAAGGGATTGGCAACCCCTTATCGCGTTGGTTGGCAACCCCTTATCGCGTTGGTTGCGAGGAGTTATTTGTTTTGTGCAGGTACTAGGGACGCGCGTGCAACCTCCTACTGGATTGATACATTGGTTCTCAAAAACTGAGGGAAATACTTACACTACTTTGCTGCATCATCCTTTCCTCTTTGGGGAAATCCAACACAGTGCTCAAGAGGCAGCAAGAAGAATTTCTGGCGCCGTTGCCGGGGAGGTTCGCGCAAGTTAATATTTGATTTCCAACAATGAGCCATTTCCGGCGCCTACGCAAAAGTCAACATACCAAGTACCCATCACAACCCTTATTTCCCGCATTACATTATTTGTCATTTGCCTCTCGTTTTCCTCTCCCCTACTTCACCCTTGCCGTTTTATTCGCCCTCTCTCTCTCTATCCTCCCTCTCTTTCTCTATTTGCCTCTTTTTGCCCGCTTGCTTTTTGTTTGCTTGTGTGTTGGATTGCTTGCTTGTCACGATGGCTCAAGATAACGCTAAATTGTGTGACTTTACCAATACTAACAACAATGATTTTATTATCACTCTGATTGCTCCTCTTACCGATGCTGAATCTTGTGAAATTAATGCCGCTTTGCTAAATCTTGTCATGAAAGATCCGTTTTCCGGCCTTCCTAGTGAAGATTCCGCTACCCATCTAAATAGCTTCATTGATCTGTGTGATATGCAAAAGAAGAAAGATGTGGATAATGATATTGTTAAATTGAAGCTATTTCCTTTTTCGCTTAGAGATCGTGCTAAAGCTTGGTTTTCGTCTTTGCCTAAAAATAGTATTGATTCTTGGAACAAGTGCAAAGATGCTTTTATCTCTAAGTATTTTCCTCCCGCTAAGATCATCTCCCTTAGAAATGATATTACGAATTTTAAGCAACTTGATCATGAACATGTTGCACAAGCTTGGGAGAGGATGAAATTAATGATACGTAATTGCCCTACTCATGGTTTGAATTTGTGGATGATTATACAAAACTTTTATGCCGGGTTGAATTTTGCTTCTTGAAATCTTTTAGATTCGGCCGCGGGAGGCACTTTTATGGAAATCACTTTAGGAGAAGCTACTAAACTCCTAGATAATATTATGGTTAATTATTCTCAATGGCATACTGAAAGATCTACTAATAAAAAGGTGCATGCGATAGAAGAAAATAATGTTTTGAGTGGAAAGATGGATGAACTTATGAAATTATTTGCTAGTAAGAGTGTTTCTTCTGATCCTAATGATATGCCCTTGTCTACCTTGATTGAGAATAATAATGAATCGATTAATGTGAATTTTGTTGGTAGGAATAATTTTGGTAACAACGCGTATAGAGGAAATTTTAATCCTAGGCCTTATCCTAGTAATCCCTCTAATAATTATGGTAATTCCTACAACAATTCTTATGGAAATTATAATAAGATGCCCTCTGATTTTGAATCTAATATTAAAGAATTTATTACTTCGCAAAAGAATTTCAATGCTTTGATTGAAGAAAAATTGCTTAAGATTGATGATTTGGCTAGGAACATTGATGGAATTTCTCTTGATGTTGATTCTTTGAAACTTAGATCTATTCCTCCTAAGAATTATATCAATGAGTCTCTCAAAGCCATGAGAATTTCCATTGATGAGTGCAAAGAAAGAACCGCTAGGATGCGTGCTAAGAAAGATGCCTTTATAAGAGCGTGTTCTTCTAGTTCCTACGAAAATAAAGATGAAGATCTAAAAGTTATTGATGTGTCCCCTATTAAATCTTTGTTTTGCAATATTAATCTTAATAATGATGGGACTGAATATGATCCACCTTTACCTAGAAGGTGTTCCAAAAATTCGGAGTTTTTAGATCTTGATGCTAAATTTGATGAAAGTGGGATCGAAGAAATTAAAACCCTAGATGTTGCTAAACCCACTATTTTGGATTTCAAGGAATTTAATTATGGAAATTGCTCTTTGATTGATTGTATTTCCTTGTTGCAATCCGTGCTAAATTCTCCTCATGCTTATAGTCAAAATAAAGCGTTTACTAAACATATCGTTGATGCCTTGATGCAATCTTATGAAGAAAAACTTGAATTAGAAGTTTCTATCCCTAGAAAACTTTATGATGAGTGGGAACCAACTATTAAAATTAATATTAAATATCATAATTTCTATGCTTTATGTGATTCGGGTGCTAGTGTTTCCACGATTCCAAAGACTTTGTGTGATTTGTTAAGTTTCTGTGATTTTGATGATTGCTCTTTAAACTTGCACCTTGCGGATTCCACTATTAAGAAACCTATGGGAAGAATTAATGATGTTCTTATTGTTGCAAATAGGAATTATGTGCCCGTAGATTTTATCGTTCTTGACATAGATTGCAATCCTTCATGTCCTATTATTCTTGGTAGACCTTTCCTTAGAACGATTGGTGCAATTATTGATATGAAGGAAGGAAATCTTAGATTCCAATTTCCGTTAAGGAAAGGCATGGAACACTTTCCTATAAATAAAATTAAATTACCTTATAAATCTATTATGAGAGCCACTTATGGATTGCCTACCAAAGATGGCAATACCTAGATCTATCCTTGCCTTTTATGCCTAGCTAGGGGCGTTAAACGACGACGCTTGTTGGGAGGCAACCCAATTTTATTTTTATTCCTTGATTTTTGCACCTGTTTAGTAATAAATAATTTATCTAGCCTCTGTTTTGGTTGTGTTTTTTGTGTTTAATTAGTGTTTGTGCCAAGTAGAACCGTTGGGAAGACTTGGGGAAAGTTTTGATATCTTGCTGTAAAAACAGAAACTTTAGCGCTCACGAGAAATGCTGCCATTTTTATTTGTAAAGTGATATTTAGTTAATTATTTTTGAATATGATTAACAGATAAATTCCTCACGTCCATCAATTTATTTTAGAATTTTTGGGGTTCCAGATCTTGCGCTAGCTACAGATTACTACAGACTGTTCTGTTTTTGGCAGATTCTGTTTTTCGTGTGTTGTTTGCTTATTTTGATGAATCTATGGCTAGTAAAATAGTTTATAAACCATAGAGAAGTTGGAATAAATTAGGTTTAACACCAATATAAATAAATAATGAGTTCATTACAGTACCTTGAAGTGGTCTTTTGTTTTCTTTCGCTAACGGAGCTCACGAGATTTTCGACTTTGAGTTTTGTGTTGTGAAGTTTTCAAGTTTTGGGTAAAGATTTGATGGATTATGGAACAAGGAGTTGCAGGAGCCTAAGATTGGGGATGCACATGGCACCCCCAAGATAATCTAAGGACACCTAAAAGCCAAAGCTTGGGGATGCCCCTGAAGGCATCCCCTCTTTCGTCTACTTCTATCGGTAACTTTACTTGGAGATATATTTTTATTCACCACATGATATGTGTTTTCTTGGAGCGTCTTGTATGATTTGAGTATTTGCTTTTTAATTTACCACAATCATCCTTGCTGTACACACCTTTTGAGAGAGCCATACATGATTTGGAATTTGCTAGAATACTCTATGTGCTTCGCTTATATCATTTGAGTTATATAGTTTTGCTCTAGTACTTCACTTATATCTTTTAGAGCACGGTGGTGGATTTGTTTTATAGAAACTATTGATCTCTCATGCTTCACTTAGATTATTTTGAGAGTCTTAAATAGCATGGTAATTTGCTTAAATAATCCTAATATGATAGGTATTCAAGATTAGTAATTTTTTTTCTTATGAGTGTTTTGAATACTAAGAGAAGTTTGATGCTTGATGATTGCTTTGAGATATGGAGGTAATAATATCAAAGTCGTGGTAGTTGAGTAGTTGTGAATTTGAGAAATTCTTGTGTTGAAGTTTGCAAGTCCCGTAACATGCACGTATGGTAAACGTTATGTAACAAATTTGAAACATGAGGTGTTCTTTGATAGTCTTCCTTATGAGTGGCGGTCGGGGACGAGCGATGGTCTTTTCCTACCAATCTATCCCCCTAGGAGCATGCACGTAGTGCTTGGTTTTTGATGACTTGTATATTTTTGCAATAAGTATGTGAGTTCTTTATGACTAATGTTGAGTCCATGGATTGTACGCACTCTCACCCTTCCATCATTGCTAGCCTCTTCGTTACCGTGCATTGCCCTTTCTCACATTGAGAGTTGGTGCAAACTTGGCCGGTGCATCCAAACCCCGTGATATGATACACTCTTTCACACATAAACCTCCTTATATCTTCCTCAAAACAGCCACCATACCTACCTATTATGGCATTTCCATAGCCATTCCGAGATATATTGCCATGCAACTTTCCACCATTCCGTTTATCATGACATATTCATCATTGTCATATTGCTTAGCATGATCATGTAGTTGACATAGTATTTGTGGCAAAGCCACCGTTCATAATTTTCATACATGTCACTCTTGATTCATTGCATATCCCGGTACACCGCCGGAGGCATTCATATAGAGTCATCTTTTGTTCTAGTATCGACTTGTAATCATTGAGTTGTAAATAAATAGAAGTGTGATGATCATCATTTTCTAGAGCATTATCCCCAAAAAAGAGAAAGGCCATAAAAAAAGAGAAGGCCCAAAAAAATAGAAGGGACAATGCTACTATCCTTTGCCACACTTGTGCTTCAAAGTAGCACCATAATCTTCATGATAGAGAATCCTTTGTTTTGTCACTTTCATATACTAGTGAGAATCTTTCATTATAGAACTTGGCTTGTATATTCCAACAATGGGCCTCCTCAAGTGCCCTAGGTCTTCGTGAGCAAGCAAGTTGGATGCACACCCACTTAGTTTCTTTTGTTGAGCTTTCATACATTTATAGCTCTAGTGCATCCGTTGCATGGCAATCCCTACTCCTTGCATTAACATCAATCGATGGGCATCGACATAGCCCATTGATTAGCCTCGTTGATGTGAGACTTTCTTTTTTTGTCTTCTCCACATAACCCCCATCATCATATTCTATTCCACCCATAGTGCTATGTCCATGGCTCGCGCTCATATATTGCGTGAAAGTTTATAGGTTTGAGATTACTAAAGTATGAAACAATTGCTTGGCTTGTCATCGGGGTTGTGCATGATGAGAGCATTCTTGTGTGACGAAAATGGAGCATGACTAAACTATATGATTTTGTAGGGATGAACTTTCTTTGGCCATGTTATTTTGAGAAGACATATTTGCTTAGTTAGTATGCTTGAAGTATTATTATTTTTATGTCAATATGAACTTTTACCTTGAATCTTTCGGATCTGAATATTCATGCCACAATTAAGAAGAATTACATTAAAATTATGCCTAGTAGCATTCCACATCAAAAATTCTGTTTTTATCATTTACCTACTCGAGGACGAGCAGGAATTAAGCTTGGGGATGCTTGATACGTCTCCAACGTATCTATAATTTTTGATTGCTCCATGCTATATTATCTACTGTTTTGGACATTATTGGGCTTTATTATCCAGTTTTATATTATTTTTGGTACTAACCTATTAACCGGAGGCCCAACCTAGAAATGTTGTTTTTGCCTATTTTAGGGTTTCGAAGAAAAGGAATATCAAACGGAGCCAAAACCCTAATTCCACCGCTGTAAATTTTTGTATCCACGAGATCCCATCTTGGGGCCTGTTCCGGAGCTCCGCCGGAGGGGGTATCCATCACGGAGGGCTTCTACATCAACACCATAGCCTCTCCAATGAAGTGTGAGTAGTTTACCTCAGACCTTCGGGTCCATAGTTATTAGCTAGATGGCTTCTTCTCTCTTTTTGGATCTCAATACTATGATCTCCCCCTCTCTTGTGGAGATCTATTCGATGTAATCTTCTTTTTGCAGTGTGTTTGTTGAGACCTATGAATTGTGGGTTTATGATCAAGTTTATCTATGAACAATATTTGAACCTTCTCTGAATTCTTTTATGTATGATTGGTTATCTTTGTAAGTCTCTTCGAGTTATCAGTTTGGTTTGGCCTACTAGATTGATCTTTCTTGCAATGGGAGAAGTGCTTAGCTTTGGGTTCAATCTTGCGGTGTCCTTTCCCAGTGACAGTAGGGGCAGCAAGGCACGTATTGTATTGTTGCCATCGAGGATAACAAGATGTTTTTTTATCATATTGCATGAATTTATCCCTCTACATCATGTCATCTTGCTTAAGGCATTACTCTGTTTTCATGAACTTAATACTCTAGATGCATGTTGGATAGCGGTCGATGAGTGGAGTAATAGTAGTAGATGCAGGCAGGAGTCGGTCTACTTGCCTCGGACGTGATGCCTATATACATGATCATACCTAGATATTCTCATAACTATGCTCAATTCTGTCAATTGCTCAACAGTAATTCGTTCATCCACCATAAAATACTTATGCTCTTGAGAGAAGCCACTAGTGAAACCTATGGCCCCCGGGTCTATCTTCATCATATTAATCTTCCAATACTTAGTTATTTCCTTTGTTTTTACTTTGCTTTTATTTTACTTTGCATCTTTATCACAAAAATACCAAAAATATTATCTTATCATATCTATCAGATCTCACTCTCGTAAGTGACCGTGAAGGGATTGACAACCCCTTATCGCGTTGGTTGCGAGGAGTTATTTGTTTTGTGCAGGTACTAGGGACGCGCATGCAACCTCCTACTGGACTGATACCTTGGTTCTCAAAAACTAAGGGAAATACTTACGCTACTTTGCTGCATCATCCTTTCCTCTTCGGGGAAATTCAACGTAGTGCTCAAGAGGTAGCAACTAAGCATACACGCAAACGTGTACGATCAAGATCAGGGACTCACGAGAAGATATCACAACACAACTCTATAAATAAAATAAGTCATACAAGCATCATATTGCAAGCCAGGGGACTCGAGGGCTCGAATACAAGAGCTCAATCATAGACGAGTCAGCGGAAGCAGCAATATCCGAGTACAAACATAAGTTAAACAAGTTTGCCTTAAGAAGGCTAGCACAAACTGGGATACATATCGAAAGAGGCACAGGCCTCCTGGCGGGGATCCTCCTAAACTACTCCTGGTCGTCGTCAGCGGCCTGCACGTAGTAGTAGGCACCTTCAGTGTAGTAGGAGTCGTCGTCGATGGTGGCGTCTGGCTCCTGGACTCCATCATCTGTTTGCAAAAATCGGGTATAGAAAGGGGAAAAGGGGGGAAGCAAAGCAACTGTGAGTACTCATCCAAAGTACTCGCAAGCAAGGAGCTACACTACATATACATTGGTATCAAATGAAAGGGGTAGTATATGTGGACTGAACTGCAGAATGCCAGAATAAGAGGGGGATAGCTAGTCCTAACGAAGACTACACTTCTGGCAGCCTCCATCTTGCAGCATGTAGAAGAGAGTAGATGGTAAGTTCACCAAGTATCATCGCATAGCATATTCCTACCTGACGATCTTCTCCTCGTCGCCCTGTTAGAGAGCGATCACCGGGTTGTATCTTGCACATGGAAGGGTGTGTTTTATTTAGTATCCGGTTCTAGTTGTCATAAGGTCAAGGTACAACTCCGGGTCGTCCTTTTACCGAGGGACACGACTATTTGAATAGATAAACTTCCCTGCTGGGGTGCACCACATTTCCCAACACGCTAGATCCCCTTTGGCCGGACACACTTTCCTGGGTCATGCCCAGCCTCGGAAGATCAACACATCGTAGCCCTACCTAGGCACAACAGAGAGGTCAACACGCCGGTCTAAATCCTATGGCGCAGGGGTCTGGGCCCATTGCCCATTGCACACCTGCATGTTGCGAACGCGGCCGGCGAGCAGACCTAGCCTCCCTTATACAAGAGCAGGCATTCCAGTCCAACCCGACGCGCGCCGCCCAGTCACTAACGTCAAGAAGGCTTCGGCTGATACCATGACGTCGAGTGCTCATAACTGTTCCCGCGTAGTTGGTTAGTGCGTAAGGCCAATGGCCAGACTCAGATCAAATACCCAGATCTCGTCAAGCGTGTTAATTGAATTAACCACGGACGTCGACCGGGGCCAGTCCCACCTCTCTCCTAGGTGGTCTCCACCTACCCTGTTGCTCCGCCATAAAGGTTCACTCAGAGGGCCGTCAGGACAAACGTCCTTTCGGACCCAATCTGTGAATCACTCGCGGGTACTCTACGAGCCGACTCGACTTTAGTCACCACAAGTATCATATAATATGTATATAAGTATATACTCGTGATCACCTCCCGAGTGATCACGGCCCGATAGTATAGCATGGCAGACGGACAAGAATGTAGGGCCACTGATGGAATACTAGCATCCTACACTAAGCATTTAGGATTGCAGGTAAGGTAACAACAGTAGTAGCATGGACAGGCTATGCATCAGAATAGGATTAACGGAAAGCAGTAACATGGTACACTACTCTAATGCAAGCATTAGAGAGAAGAATAGGCGATATTTGGTGATCAAGGGGGGGGGGGGCTTGCCTTGTTGCACTGGCAAGTAGGGGTCGCCAACAACATAGTCGGTCGGGGCACCAGTAGCGGCGTCAGTCTCGTAGTCTACCGGAGAGAAGATAGGGAAGAAACAATGAATACAATGCAAACTGATGCATATCAATGCATGACATGACAAGTAACGGTGCTAGGTGTGCCCTAACGCAGTAGGAGGTGATACCGGCGAAGGGGGAAAACATCCGGGAAAGTATCCCCGAAGTTTCGCGTTTTCAGACAGATGAACCAGAGGGGAGAAGTTGTGTGTTCGCTATGATAGCGATGTGTGGCAGACGAATGGGCTGCGTATCAGGATTCGTCTCGTCGTTCTGAGCAACTTTCATGTACAAAGTTTTCCCATCCAAGCTACGGCTTATTTTATATTAATTTTAAAAGATTTAAATTGTTTTTAGCATTTATTTAATTACTTTAATTCAACATTATCCAGAATAGTGCTTGCTGATGTCAGCATCACGTCAGCAGTCAACTGTGACCGTTGACCGGTCAAACTGACGTGTGGGTCCTACATGTCATAGGCTGAAGATGAATTATTTGTTAACATTTAATTAGCAGGTTAATTAGAGTTAATTAGTTAACTAAGTAGTGTTAATGAAGTTAATTCATTAATTAACATTTAATTAGCAGGTTAATTAGAGTTAATTAGTTAACTAAGCAGTGTTAATGAAGTTAATTCATTAATTATTATTTTAATCATTATTTATTTATTTAATTCTTTTAATTAATTTTTTTAACAAACGTTCTGGGGCGCGGGGCCTACTTGTCATAGGCCCATGGCCTTAACGGGTGCGTGGGTTCGGGCAGAACCGGGCGAAGGGCGCCTAGGCGGGTGCTCGCCTGCAGGGATTGCGGCGGGGCAAGGCTAGTGGCCAGGCGGGCGCACCCAGGTAGGTGCGCGAGCGGGAGGGCGCGGCCAGCGCCGGCGAGCGGCGGAGCCGGACCGGCAGGAACGGCGCCGGGTCCTAGCGGGAGGAGGCTCGGGCAGCACGGGGAAGAAGCAAGGGAGAGCTGCGGGTGGAGGCGGGCACGGCGATGGCGGCGGCCAGCGGCATTAGCAGGGGTAGCAGCAGCATCACACAGCGGTGGAGCGCGACGGAAGGAGGAGCCAGCGGCAGCGTCGAACGGCGGCAGCAGCAGTAGAGGCGGGACGGCGCGGTCAGAGCGGGGCGGGACCCGCGGCGGGCGTAGCCGGGCGCGACCAGAGGTGCTGGCGACGGCAACTGAGCGGCGAGGCGCACGGGGCGGCAGTGGGAGCAGCGGGGCGCGGGCGCAGGCGGGCTAGGCGGCTTCGAGCATGCGACCCAGCGAGGCCGCAGCAGCGGGCGTCGATCGGAGCACAGCCGCGGATGCGGTGACTGCGGGCGCGAGCGGCGCAAGTGCGCGGTGAGCAGGGGGAAGAGAGGCGGGGCTCACTAGGGCCGTAGGGCAATGGCAGCTGGGCTTGAGGTGGGGGACGGGGACGATGCGCGCAGGGGAGGCAGTCCGGCGGGGAAGGCTCGGCGAGGTGGCCTCCGGCGAGGTCCAGCGGTGGGGCGGCATCGAGCGAGGGCGAAGGGATCGGGGCGCCAAGGAGCAGCGTACGGCGATGGGGATCGGGGCAGTTGCTCGATCCAGATGGGGGGGGGGGGAGTGGGAGTCGTGGGTGAGGATTAGGGTTCAGGAGAGTGGGAGGGAGGTTATGTAGTGGGGTGGCCGGTTGGGCCGGTGTGTGGACAGCTGGGCCACATATGGCTAGTTGGGGGGGGGGTTCCTTTTTTGTAATTGTTTGTTTTCTGTTTTATTTCTTTTCTTTTATTTCTTTTCTTTTACTATTTTAATTCAACTGAGGGCATTTAAGTATTTTATAAATTTGTGTTTTCTTTACTATAATTACCTTTGTAATATTCGGCACAAACCGAACATTTTTGTTTCGATGTTTGAAAACTATTGATGTTTGACAATATTTTGAATTTGAAAAGTTTCGAACCGACGCGAGATTAAATAGTGACGGAGGTGACGTGGCATATGTAGCATAGGTTTACTGTAGCATAATTATCCGGGCGTTACAAAACTCCTCCACTACAAGAAATCTCGTCCCGAGATTTAGGAGGTAGAAGGAAACAGTGCGGGGTATTCATCACGCAGGCGGTCCTCGTGCTCCCAAGTGGCTTCATCTTCAGAGTGATGCGACCACTGGACCTTGAGGAACTTGATCACCTTCTGACGTGTGCGGCGTTCAGCTTGGTCGAGAATGCGGACCAGATGTTCTTTATAGGAGAGGTCCTGTTGCAATTCGAGCACTTCATGATCCACTGCTCGGATTGGGTTCTTGAAGCAATGGCGGAGCTGTGACATGTGGAACACATCGTGAACCTGAGAAAGGTTCGGCGGAAGCTCCAGTTGATATGCCACTTTTCCACGCCTTTCGAGAATAGTGAATGGGCCAATATAGCGAGGAGCTAGCTTGCCCTTATTCCCAAAGCGGTGAGCACCCTTCATTGGTGTAACTCGAAGATAAGCCTTTTCGCTAGGTTGATAGTGAAGGAAATATGCCCTAGAGGCAATAATAAAGTTGTTATTTATATTTCCTTATATCATGATAAATGTTTATTATTCATGCTAGAATTGTATTAACCGGAAACTTAGTACATGTGTGAATACATAGACAAACAGAGTGTCACTAGTTTGCCTCTACTTAACTAGCTCGTTGGATCAATGATGGTTATGTTTCCTAACCAAAGACATGAGTTGTCATTTGATTAACGGGATCACATCATTAGAGAATGATGTGATTGTATTGACCCATCCATTAGCTTAGCACGATGATCGTTTAGTTTATTGCTATTGCTTTCTCCATAGCTATACATGTTCCTATAACTATGAGATCATGCAACTCCTGAATACCGGAAGAACACTTTGTGTGCTACCAAACGTCACAATGTAACTGGGTGATTATAAAGGTGCTCTACAGGTGTCTCCGATGGTGTTTGTTGAGTTGGCATGGATCAAGATTAGGATTTGTCACTCCGATTGTCAGAGAGGTATCTCTGGGCCCTCTCCGTAATGTACATCACAATAAGCCTTGCAAGCAATGTAGCTAATGAGTTAGTTACGGGATGCAGCATTACGTAACGAGTAAAGAGACTTGCCGGTAACGAGATTGAACTAGGTATTGAGATACCGACGATCGAATCTCGGGCAAGTAACATACTGATGACAGAGGGAACAACGTATATTGTTATGCGGTTTGACCGATAAAGATCTTCGTAGAATATGTAGGAACCAATATGAGCATCCAGGTTCCGCTATTGGTTATTGACCGGAGATGAGTCTCGGTCATGTCTACATAGTTCTCTAACCCGTAGGGTCCGCCCGCTTAACATTCAGTGACGATCGGTATTATGAGTTTATGAGTTTTCATGTACCGAAGATAGTTTGGAGTCCCGGATGTGATCATGGACATGACGAGGAGTCTCGAAATGGTCGAGACATAAAGCTTGATATATTGGACAGCTATATTCGGACACCGGAAGTGTTCCGGATGATTTCGGAGAAAACCGGAGTGCCGGAGGGGTTACCGGAACCCCCCGGGAAGTATTGGGCCTTAGTGTGCCTTAGGGGAGAGAGAGGGCAGCAGCCCACGAGGTGGCGCGCCCCCTCCCATGGGGAGTCCGAATTGGACTAGGGGAGGGGGTGCGACCCCTCTTTCCCTCTCCCTCTCCGTCTCCCTCCCTCTCTTTCCTTCCCCTTTCCCTCTTCCTAGTAGGACTAGGAAAGGATGAATCCTCTTCCTAGTAGGAAGAGGATTCCCCTCTCCTTGGGGCGCACCAAGGCCGGCCGGCCTCCCCCCTTGCTCCTTTATATACGGGGCCGGGGGGCACCCTAGGACACATAAGTTGATTGTTCCAAGCCGTGTGCGGGGCCCCCCTCCATCATATTCCACCTCGGTCATATCGTAGCGGTGCTTAGGCGAAGCCCTGCGTCAGTAACATCATCATCAACATTATCACGCCATCTTGCTGACGGAACTCTCCCTCGAAGCTCTACTGGATCGTGAGTTCGTGGTACGTCACCAAGCTGAACGTGTGCAGATCGCGGAGGTGTCGTACGTTCAGTACTAGGATCGGTCGATCGTGAAGACGTACGACTACATCAACCGCGTTTTCATAACGCTTCCGCTTACGGTCTACGAGGGTACATAGATAATACTCCCCCTCTCGTTGCTATGCATCACCATGATCTTGCGTGTGCGTAGGAAAATTTTGAAATTACTACGTTCCCCAATAGTGGCATCCGAGCCAGGTTTATGTGTAGATGTCATATGCACGAGTAGAACACAAAGGAATTGTGGGCGTGGGTATATACATATTGCTTGCCGTCACTAGTTGATTCTTGATTCAGCGGCATTGTTGGATGAAGCGGCCCAGACTGACATTATGCATACGCTTACGCGAGACTGGTTCTACCGACGTGCTTCGCACACATCTTGCTAGTGGGTGTCTGTTTCTCCAGCTTTAGTTAATTCATATTCAGTGAACAAGGTTCTTTCTGAAGATCAAAAAGCAATCACTATACCGCGTTGTGGTTTTTTGATGCGTAGGTAAGAACGGTTCTTGCTCAGCCCGTAGCAGCCACGTAAAACATGCAACAACAAAGTAGATGACGTCTAACTTGTTTTTGGAGGGCATGTTGTGATGTGATATGGTTAAGACATGATGCTAAATTTTATTGTATGAGATGATCATGTTTTGTAACATAGTTATCGGCAACTGGCAGGAGCCATATGGTTGTCGCTTTATTGTATGAAATGCAATCGCCATGTAATTGCTTTACTTTATCACTAAGCAGTAGCGATAGTCATGGAGGCAATAGTTGGCGTGACGACAACGATGCTTCGATGGAGATCAAGCTGTCAAGCCGGTGACAATGGTGATCATGATGGTACTTTGGAGATGGAGATCACAGGCACAAGATTATGATGGCCATATCATATCACATATATTGATTGCATGTGATGTTTATCCTTTATGCATCTTATTTTTCCTAGTTCGACGGTAGCATTATAAGATGATCTCTCACTAAATTTCAAGGTATAAGTGTTCTCCCTGAGTATGCACCATTGCTACACTTCATCGTGCCGAGACACCACGTGATGATCGGGTGTGATAAGCTCTACGTTCACATACAACGGGTGCAAGCCAGTTTTGCACACGCAGAATACCTGGGTTAAACTTGACGAGCCTAGCATACGCAGATATGGCCTCGGAACACTGAGACCGAAAGGTCGAGCATGAATCATATAGTGGATATGATTAACATAGTGATGTTCACCATTGAAAACAACTCCATCTCACGTGATGATCTGCTATGTCTTGAGCTTGCATTGGTTTTCCCCGAAGAGGAAGGGATGATGCAGCAGAGTAGCGTAAGTATTTCCCTCAGTTTTTGAGAACCAAGGTATCAATCCAGTAGGAGGCCACGCTCAAGTCCCTCGTACCTGCACAAAGCGATAGCTACTCGCAACCAACGCGATTAGGGGTTGTCAATCCCTTCACGGTCACTTACGAGAGTGAGATCTGATAGATATAATATTTTTGGTATTTTTGGTATAAAGATGCAAAGTAAAAAGTAAAAGCAAAGTAAAAAAGCAAAGCAAGATTAAGTGATGGAGATTGATATGATGAGAATAGACCCGGGGGCCATAGGTTTCACTAGTGGCTTCTCTCAAGAGCATAAGTATTCTACGGTGGGTGAACAAATTACTGTTGAGCAATTGACAGAATTGAGCATAGTTATGAGAATATCTAGGCATGATCATGTATATAGGCATCACGTCCGTGACAAGTAGATCGAAACGATTCTGCATCTACTACTATTACTCCACTCATCGACCGCTATCCAGCATGCATCTAGAGTATTAAGTTAAAAACAGAGTAACGCCTTAAGCAAGATGACATGATGTAGAGAGATAAATTCATGCAATATGAAATAAACCCCATCTTGTTATCCTCGATGGCAACGATGCAATACGTGCCTTGCTGCCCCTTCTGTCACTGGGAAAGGACACCGCAAGATCGAACCCAAAGCTAAGCACTTCTCCCATGGCAAGAACTACCAATCTAGTTGGCCAAACCAAACGGATAATTCGAAGAGACTTGCAAAGATAACCAATCATACATAAAAGAATTCAGAGAAGATTCAAATATTATTCATAGATAGACTTGATCATAAACCCACAATTCATCGGTCTCAACAAACACACCACAAAAAGAAGATTACATCGAATAGATCTCCACAAGAGAGGGGGAGAACTTTGTATTGAGATTCAAAGAGAGAGAAGAAGCCATCTAGCTACTAACTATGGACCCAAAGGTCTGAGGTAAACTACTCACACTTCATCGGAGAGGCTATGATGATGTAGAAGCCCTCCGTGATGACGGCCCTCTCCCGGCGGAGCTCCGGAACAGGCCCCAAGATGGGATCTCGTGGATACAGAAAGTTGTGACGGTGGAATTAGTTTTTTGGCTCCTGTTCTGATCATTTGGGGGTAAGTGTGTATATATAGGAGGAAGAAGTACGCCGGAGGAGCACCGAGGGGCCCACGAGGCAGAGGGCGCGCCCCCACCCTCGTGACCGCCTCTTTTATTCCTTGGAGCAGGGTCCAAGTCTCATGGATCATGTTCGGTAAGAAAATCACGTTCCCGAAGATTTTATTCCGTTTGGACTCCGTTTGATATTCCGTTTCTTCGAAACACTGAAATAGGCAAAAAACAACAATTCTGGGCTGGGCCTCCGGTTAATAGGTTAGTCCCAAAAATAATATAAAAGTGGAAAATAAAGCCCAATATAGTCCAAAACAATAGATAATATAGCATGGAGCAATCAAAAATTATAGATACGTTGGAGACGTATCAGGCATCCCCAAGCTTAATTCCTGCTCGTCCTCGAGTAGGTAAATGATAAAAAGAGAATTTTTGATGCGGAGTGCTACTTGGCATAATTTCAATGCAAATCTTCTTAATTGTGGTATGAATATTCAGATTCGAAAGATTCAAGACAAAAGTTTATATTGACATAAAAATAATAATACTTCAAGCATACTAACAAAGCAATTATGTCTTCTCAAAATAACATGGCCAAAGAAAGTTATCCCTACAAAATCATATAGTCTGGCTATGCTCTATCTTCACCACACAAAGTATTTAAATCATGCACAACCCCGATGACAAGCCAAGCAATTGTTTCATACTCTAACTTTTTCAAAACTTTTTCAATCTTCACGCAATACATGAGCGTGAGCCATGGATATAGCACTATAGGTGGAATAGAATGGTGGTTGTGGAGAAGACAAAAAGGAGAAGATAGTCTCACATCAACTAGGCGTATCAACGGGCTATGGAGATGCCCATCAATAGATATCAATGTGAGTGAGTAGGGATTGCCATGCAACGGATGCACTAGAGCTATAAGTATATGAAAGCTCAAAAAGAAACTAAGTGGGTGTGCATCCAACTTGCTTGCTCATGAAGACCTAGGGCAATTTGAGGAAGCCCATCATTGGAATATACAAGCCAAGTTCTATAATGTAAAATTCCCACTAGTATATGAAAGTGATAACATGAGAGACTCTCTACTATGAAGATCATGGTGCTACTTTGAAGCACAAGTGTGGTAAGAGGATAGTAACATTGTCCCTTCTCTCTTTTTCTCTCATTTTCTTTATTTGGGCCTTTTCTCTCTTTTTTTATGGCCTCTTTTCATTTGGGCTTCTTTGGCCTCTTTTATTTATTTTTCGTCCGGAGTCTCATCTCGACTTATGGGGGAATCATAGTCTCCATCATTCTTTCCTCACTTGGGACAATGCTCTAATAATGATGATCATCACAGTTTTATTTTTCTTACAACTCAACAATTACAACTTGATACTTAGAACAAAATATGACTCTATATGAATGCATCCGGCGGTGTACCGGGATATGCAATATGACAATGATGGAGTGTGTCATGATGAACTAGATGGTGGAAAGTTGCATGGCAATATATCTCGGAATGGCTATGGAAATGCCATAATAGGTAGGTATGGTGGCTGTTTTGAGGAAGGTATATGGTAGGTGTATGATACCGGCAAAAGGTGCATGGTATTAGGGAGGCTAGCAAAGGTGGAAGGGTGAGAGTGCGTATGATCCATGGACTCAACATTAGGCATAAAGAACTCATATACTTATTGCAAAAATCTAGAAATTATCAAAGCAAAGTATTACGCGCATGCTCCTAGGGGGATAGATTGGTAGGAAAATACCATCGCTCGTCCTTGACCGCCACTCATAAGGAAGACAATCAATAAATAAATCATGCTCCGACTTCATCACATAACGGTTCACCATACGTGCATGCTACAGGAATCACAAACTTTAACACAAGTATTCTTTAAATTCACAACTACTCAACTAGCATGACTTTAATATTATCACCTCCATATCTCAAAACAATTATCATGCTTCAATCTTTTCTTAGTATTCAACACACTCAAAAGAAAGTTTCACAAATCTTGAATACCAAGCATATTATTATTAAGCAAATTACCATGCTATTAAGAGACTCTCAAAATAATTTAAGTGAAGCATGAGAGATCAATAGTTTCTTTAAAACAAATCCACCACCGTGCTCTAAAAGATCTAAGTGAAGCACATAGAGCAAAATTATAACGCTCAAAAGATATAAGTGAAGCACATAGAGCAAAACTACTTAGCTCAAAAGATATAAGTGAAGCACATAGAGCAAAATTACTTAGCTCAAAAGATATAAGTGAAGCACATAGAGTATTCTATCAAATTTTAATTCATGTATGGCTCTCTCAAAAGGTGTGTACAGCAAGGATGATTGTGGCATACTAAGACACAAAGACACAAATAATACAAGACGCTCCAAGCAAAACACATATCATGTTGGTGAATAAAAATATAGCTCCAAGTAAATTACCGATGGAAGTGGACGAAAGAGGGGATGCCTTCCGGGGCATCCCCAAGCTTTGACTTTTTGGTGTCCTTGGATTATCTTGGGGGTGCCATGGGCATCCCCAAGCTTAGGCTCTTGCCACTCCTTGTTCCATGATCCATCAAAAGAATTCACCCAAAACTTGAAAACTTCACAACACAAAACTCAAAATAGAAAACTCGTGAGCTCCGTTAGCGAAAGAAAACAAAAGACCACTTCAAGGTACTGTAATGAACTCATTATTTATTTATATTGGTGTTAAACCTACTGTATTCCAACTTCTCTATGGATTATAAACTATTTTACTAGCCATAGATTCATCAAAATAAGCAAACAACACACGAAAAACAGAATCTGTCAAAAACAGAACAGTCTGTAGTAATCTGTAGCTAGCGCAAGATCTGGAACCCCAAAAATTCTAAAATAAATTTCTGGACGTGAGGAATTTATCTATTAATCATCTGCAAAAATAATTAACTAAATATCACTCTTCAAATAAAAATGACAGCAGTTCTCGTGAGCGCTATAGTTTCTGTTTTTTACAGCAAGTTCAACAAGACTTTCCCCAAGTCTTCCCAATGGTTCTACTTGGCACAAACACTAATTAAACACAAAAAAACACAACCAAAACAGAGGCTAAATAATTTATTTATTACTAGGCAGGAGCAAAAAGCAAGGAATAAAAATAAAATTGGGTTGCCTCCCAACAAGCGCTATCGTTTAACGCCCCTAGCTAGGCATAAAAGCGAGGGTAGATCTAGGTATGGCCATCTTTGGTTTTGGAGAAAAAGAGAGAAAACTTGTTATCTATGGAATTAATCTTTCTATTTTGACAGAGCACATGTCCATTAATGGTAGAAGAAAGATTAAGAATGTTGCGGAAATTGGCATCTAGGCTAGCTTTTATCTCTTTAATAGATTCGTTTTGGTAAGAAAGCAAGAGAGATGTAATTTCAGTTTTCTCATTAATGGGGTGCCCAAATATTGTTTTCATCCTCTCATAGGTATCTATGGGGTCCCCTTCAAGAAAAACCCCCTCGAAAATAGAATCTAAGACTTGTTTGAACGAAGCGGGTAGCCCAACATAAAAGCTTTTTAAGTAAACCTCAATTTGATATTGGGGTACATAGCTAGCCCGGATCCTTAACAGCCTATACCAAGCATCTTTCAAAGATTCATAAAGTAAATAACGAAAAATTCCAGAATCATCTTCATCAAAATTACTAAGGTTCTCATTGATAACTCCGGCAAGTTGTTCTATAGCATTCCGATTTATGAGTTTAGATAAGATAGCAGGATTGTCTAAAGCACTAGAACTTGGGAGAGAACCCCCAACTCTTTTTGGTTCTGACATGGCGAGGGAAAAAAGGCAAACAGAAAAAGAGAGGGAGGATAGAGAGAGAGAGGGCGAATAAAACGACAAGGGTGAAGTGGGGGAGAGGAAAACGAGAGGCAAATGGCAAATAATGTAATGCGAGAGATAGGGATTGTGATGGGTACTTGGTATGTTGACTTTTTGCGTAGACTCCCCGGCAACGGCGCCAGAAATCCTTCTTGCTACGTCTTGAGCTTGCGTTGGTTTTCCCCGAAGAGGAAGGGATGATGCAGCAGAGTAGCGTAAGTATTTCCCTCAGTTTTTGAGAACCAAGGTATCAATCCAGTAGGAGGCCACGCTCAAGTCCCTCGTACCTGCACAAAGCAATAGCTACTCGCAACCAACGCGATTAGGGGTTGTCAATCCCTTCACGGTCACTTACGAGAGTGAGATCTGATAGATATAATATTTTTGGTATTTTTGGTATAAAGATGCAAAGTAAAAAGTAAAAGCAAAGTAAAAAAGCAAAGCAAGATTAAGTGATGGAGATTGATATGATGAGAATAGACCCGGGGGCCATAGGTTTGACTAGTGGCTTCTCTCAAGAGAATAAGTATTCTACGGTGGGTGAACAAATTACTGTTGAGCAATTGACAGAATTGAGCATAGTCATGAGAATATCTAGGCATGATCATGTATATAGGCATCACGTCCGTGACAAGTAGACCGAAACGATTCTGCATCTACTACTATTACTCCACTCATCGACCGCTATCCAGCATGCATCCAGAGTATTAAGTTAAAACAAAGTAACGCCTTAAGCAAGATGACATGATGTAGAGAGATAAATTCATGCAATATGAAATAAACCCCATCTTGTTATCCTCGATGGCAATGATGCAATACGTGCCTTGCTGCCCCTTCTGTCACTGGGAAAGGACACCGCAAGATCGAACCCACAGCTAAGCACTTCTCCCATGGCAAGAACTACCAATCTAGTTGGCTAAACCAAACGGATAATTCGAAGAGACTTGGAAAGATAACCAATCATACATAAAAGAATTCAGAGAAGATTCAAATATTATTCATAGATAGACTTGATCATAAACCCACAATTCATCGGTCTCAACAAACACACCGCAAAAAGAAGATTGCATTGAATAGATCTCCACAAGAGAGGGGGAGAACTTTGTATTGAGATCCAAAGAGAGAGAAGCCATCTAGCTACTAACTATGGACCCGAAGGTCTGAGGTAAACTACTCACACTTCATCGGAGAGGCTATGATGATGTAGAAGCCCTCCGTGATGATGGCCCTCTTTCGGCGGAGCTCCAGAACAGGCCCCAAGATGGGATCTCGTGGATACAGAAAGTTGCGGTGGTGGAATTAGGTTTCTGGCTCCTGTTCTGATCGTTTGGGGGTACGTGTGTATATATAGGAGGAAGAAGTACGCCAGAGGAGCACCGAGGGGCCCACGAGGCAGGGGGCGCGCCCTAGGGGGGGGGCGCCCCCACCCTCGTGACCGCCTCTTTTGTTCCTTGGAGCAGGTTCCAAGTCTCCTGGATCACGTTCGGTGAGAAAATCACGTTCCCGAAGATTTTATTTCGTTTGGACTCTGTTTGATATTCCATTTCTTCAAAACACTGAAATAGGCAAAAAAACAGCAATTCTGGGCTGGGCCTGCGGTTAATAGGTTAGTCCCAAAAATAATATAAAAGTGGAAAATAAAGCCCAATATAGTCCAAAACAGTAGATAATATAGCATGGAGCAATCAAAAATTATAGATACGTTGGAGACGTATCATGACCAGACATGGTTTAGTTGATATGGATCACGTGATCACTTAGATGATTAGAGGGATGTCCATGTAAGTGGGAGTTCTTAAGTAATTTGATTAATTGAACTTTAATTTATCATGAACTTAGTACCTCATAGTATTTCTCATGTCTATGTTGTTGTAGATAGATGGTCCGTACTGTTGTTCCGTTGAATTTTAATGCGTTCCTTGAGAAAGCAAAGTTAAAAGATGATGGTAGCAATTACACGGACTGGATCCGTAACTTTAGGATTATCCTCATTGCTACACAGAAGAATTACGTCATGAAAGCACCGTTAGGTGCCAAACCTGCTGTAGGAGCAACACCAGATGTTATGAATGTCTGGCAGAGCAAAGCTGATGACTACTCGATAGTTCAGTGTGCCATGCTTTACGGCTTAGAACCGGGACTTCAACGGTGTTTTGAACATCATGGAGCATATGAGATGTTCCCGGAGTTGAACTTGATATTTCAAGCAAATGCTCGGATTGAGAGATATGAAGTCTTGTTACGTCTCCAACGTATTTATAATTTTTGATTGTTCCATGCTATTATATTATCAACCTTGGATGTTTTATATTCATTTATATGCTATTTTATATGATTTTTGGGACTAACCTATTAACCTAGAGCCCAGTGTCAGTTTCTGTTTTTTCCTTGTTTTAGAGTATCGCAGAAAAGGAAAATCAAACGGAGTCAAATTGACCTGAAACTTCACGTAACTTATTTTTGGAACGGAAGCAATCCAGGAGACTTGGAGTAGACGTCAGTGAAGCTTCAAGGTGGCCACGAGGCGGGGAGGCGCGCCTGCCCCCTGGGCGCGCCCCCACCCTCGTGGGCCCCTCGTGGCTCCCCTGACCGACTTATTTTGCCTATATATGTCCATATACCCTAAAAACATCAAAGAACATAATACATCGGGAGTTCCGCCGCTAGAAGCCTCTGTAGCCACCGAAAACCAATCTAGACCCATTCCGGCACCCTGCCGGAGGGGGGAATCCCTCTCCGGTGGCCATCTTCATCATCCCGGCGCTCTCCATGACGAGGAGGGAGTAGTTCACCCTCGGCGCTAAGGGTATGTACCAGTAGCTATGTGTTTGATCTCTCTCTCTCTCATGTTCTTGAGGTGGTACGATCTTCATGTATCGCAAGCTTTGCTATTATAGTTGGATCTTATGATGTTTCTCCCCCTCTACTCTCTTGTAATGGATTGAGTTTTCCCTTTGAAGTTATCTTATCAGATTGAGTCTTTAAGGATTTGAGAACACTTGATGTATATCTTGCATGTGCTTATCTGTGGTGACAATGGGATATCACGTGATCCACTTGATGTATGTTTTGGTGATCAACTTGCGAGTTTCGTGACCTCGTGAACATATGCATAGGGGTTGGCACACATTTTCGTCTTGACTCTCCGGTAGAAACTTTGGGGCACTCTTTGAAGTTCTTTGTGTTGGTTGAAATAGATGAATCTGAGATTGTGTGATGCATATAGTATAATCATACCCATAGATACTTGAGGTGACATTGGAGTATCTAGGTGACACTAGGGTTTTGGTTGATTTGTGTCTTAAGGTGTTATTCTAGTACGAACTCGATGATAGATCGAATGGAAAGAATAGCTTTGTGTTATTTTACTATGGACTCTTGAATAGATCGATCAGAAAGGATAACTTTGAGGTGGTTTTGTACCCTACCATAATCTCTTTGTTTGTTCTCCGCTATTAGTGACTTTGGAGTGACTCTTTGTTGCATGTTGAGGGATAGTTATATGATCCAATTATGTTATTATTGTTGACAGAACTTGCTCTAGTGAAAGTATGAACCCGAGGCCTTGTTTCCTAGCATTGCAATACCATTTACGCTCACTTTTATCATTAGTTACCTTACTGTTTTATATTTTCAGATTAAAAAAACCTATATCTATCATCCATATTGCACTCGTATCACCATCTCTTCGCCGAACTAGTGCACCTATACAGTTTACCATTGTATTGGGTGTGTTGGGGACACAAGAGACTCTTTGTTATTTGGTTGCAGGGTTGTTTGAGAGAGACCATCTTCATCCTACGCCTCCCATGGATTGATAAACCTTAGGTCATCCACTTGAGGAAATTTCCTACTGTCCTACAAACCTCTGCACTCGGAGGCCCAACAACGTCTACAAGAAGAAGGTTGTGTAGTAGACATCAAGCTCTTTTCTGGCACCGTTGCCGGGGAGGTTAGTGCTTGAAGGTATATATTTAGATCTTGCAATCGAATTTTTTAGTTTCTTGTTTTATCACTAGTTTAGTTTATAAAAGAAAACTACACAAAATGGAATTGAGGGTGCCTCATATGCTTCATCTTTTTAATATCTTTCATGAAAATAAGGATTCTGATAATTGTGCTCAATTGCTGGAGCAAGAATGCATTAGAATGTTTGGCACTAAATCTTTGAATGATGAGCATGATTGCAATGTTATTAGTATGAACTCTTTGAATATCCATAGCACTAATGAGGATTGCACTAGTCATGATGAAAATGTCTCTTATAAGCATGTCAATTTTTGTGGAATACATAGAGTTTGCAAGTACACACCAAATAGGGAAGATAGATTTTGCAAGAGGCATAAGTATTTGGAAACTAAATGGTTGCAAGAAAGGCTAGATGATTGTGCTGAAAGATTCAATATTTATCGCCATCCTTGTGAACTTTGCAATGAACTTGGTCATTTAAAGCTACAATGCTATTTGTTTCATGATCAAATCGTGTACAAAATTTGTGATAACTTGATTACCCTTGAGCATCATAAAGAGCTTAGTCTTCTTTTGGGGTATGAAGAAATGAAACGTATAACTAAGCATATTCCAAAATATAACCTTGAGAAATTCCTCGATATTGATCTAGAAGAAATTTTTATGTATTGCGTGGTGACTTGCATTGAAAATCCTTATATTTCCAATTACATAAAGTCAAGAAAACAAATAGAAGATGGAGAGAATACTAATGAAAGGGTAGAGACTTCCCAATATCCTCATATTATTTCTTATGATGAATTAGGTAACGAGGAGGAGCCTTCTATTCAACCAATCTCATTAATAAGGAGCTCCAAAAAGAGGGTTAAACCCACACATGATCTGAAGAAGAAAAATAAAAGACAGAGAAGCAAAGGTAAAAAGGTATCCCTCACAAATGATGTTGCTCCTATTACTCATTGTGATGATGATAATTGCTATACTATTGGTGCTATCCATACTATTAATGATGAGAGTGATTATGCTTATGATATGAAAAGGCCCAAGCTTGGGGATGCTATGTTTGATGAGAATGACAAGTTTGAGAATATATTTGCTGCAATTAATGTCTGTCCCAAGCTTGGGGAGGCTATGTTTAATGAAGATGATATTTCTAGCCTCCCAAGTTTTCATATGCAAATCTGTTATGATGATAGCATGCCTCCTACTTATGATGTTGATGAAAGTGGGTTTGGAAGAGTGTCAACTTTAGGAAGTAGTAATCCCACTATTTTTGAGGATGTTGAATCTTATTCTGATGATTATGAAAGTGGATTTGGAGAGGTCATGACTTTATTTAGTAATGATTCCACTATCTTTGAAGAGGTTTCAATTGATTATGACGAGAACCAAGTTGCTACTTATGATGATTATTGTGATGACACTTATGCTATAAAAAGTAGTGATGATTATATTTACAAAACTTGTCATGATTATGAGTACCCTTTTTCTGAACATTACTCTTTTAATGTGGAAACAATTTATGGTATTCGAGTCTTTTATGATACTCCCACTATTCCGAAAGAGAAGAAGTTCGCTTATGTGGAGAGTAATAAAAATTATATGGTTGTAGATCGTGAAAAGAATGCTTTATGTGATGGTTATATTGTTGAATTTATTCATGATGCTACTGAAAATTATTATGAGGGAGGAGTATATGCTTGTAGGAATTGCAATAATATCAAGTTTCCTCTCTATGTGCTTAAAGTTCTGAAGTTATGCTTGTTTTGCCTTCCTCTGCTAGTTGATTATTGTTCCCATAAATTGTTTGCTCACAAAATCCCTATGCATAGGAAGTGGATTAGACTTAAATGTGCTAGTCATATTCTTCATGATGCTCTCTTTATGTCTCAATTCTTATCCTTTATGTGAGCATCATTGAAATCATCATGCCTATGCCTAGCCAGGGGCGTTAAACGATAGCGCTTGTTGGGAGGCAACCCAATTTTATTTTTGTTCCTATTTAGTAATAAATAAATCATACATCCTCTGTTATGATTGTGTTTTTATGTTTTAATAAGTGTTTGTGCCAAGTAAAGCCTTTAGGATCTTCTTGGGTGATTGTTATTTGATCTTGCTGCAAAAAACAGAAAGTATGCGCTAACGAGAATAATTTTCATTTTTTTACCAGAGATCGATAAAATACCCATTCCAATTGAAGTATATTAATAAAAAAATTCCTAGGACTTCCTAATTTCTCAGGATTTTTGGAGTTACAGAAGTATTCGAAACCTACAGATTATTACAGACTGTTCTTTTTTTGACAGATTCTGTTTTCTATGTGTTGTTTGCTTATTTTGATGAATCTATGAGTAGTATCGGAGGGTATGGACCATAGAGAAGTTGGAATACAGTATATATTACACCAATATGAATTTATAATGAGTCCACAACAGTACCAAAAGTGGTGATTTATTTTCTTATACTATCGGAGCTTACGAGTTTTCTGTTAAGTTTTGTGTTGTGAAGTTTTCAAGTTTTGGGTAGAGATTCGATGGATTATGGAACAAGGAGTGGCAAGAGCCTAAGCTTGGGGATTCCAAAGGCACCCCAAGGTAAAATCCAAGGACACCAAAAAGCCTAAGTTTGGGGATGCCCCGGAAGGCATCCCCTCTTTCGTCTTCGTTTATCGATAACTTTACTTGGAGCTACATTTTTATTCACCGCATGATATGTGTTTTGCTTGGAGCGTCATTTTATTTTCTTTTGTTTTGCTTGCTGTTTGAATAAAATGCCAAGATCTTAAATTCTTAAATGTTAGAGAGTCTTCACATAGTTACATAATTATTCAACTACTCATTGATCTTCACTTATATCTTTTGGAGTAGTTTGTCCTTGCTCTAGTGCTTCACTTATATCTTTTTAGAGCACGGTGGTGGTCTTATTTTATAGAAATAGATGAACTCTCATGCTTCACTTATATTATTTTGAGAGTCCTAAATAGCATGGTAATTTGCTTTGGTTATGAATTTAGTCCTAATATGATAGGCATCCAAGAGGGATATAATAAAAACTTTCATATAAAGTGCATTGAATACTATGAGAAGTTTGATACTCGATGATTGTTTTGAGATATGAAGATGGTGATATTAGAGTCATGCTAGTTGAGTAGTTGTGAATTTGAGAAATACTTGTTCTAAAGTTTGTGATTCCCATAGCATGCACATATGGTGAACCGTTATGTGATGAAGTCGGAGCATGATTTATTTATTGATTGTCTTCCTTATGAGTGGCGGCCAGGGACGAGCGATGGTCTTTTCCTACCAATCTACCCCCCTGCGAGCATGCGCACAATACTCCGTTTTGATAACTAATAGATTTTTGCAATAAGTATGTGAGTTCTTTATGACTAATGTTGAGTCCATGGATTATACGCACTCTCACCCTTCCACCATTGCTAGCCTCTCTTGTGCCACGCAACTTTCGCCGGTACCATATCAGCCACCATTTACCTTCCTCAAAACAGCCACCATACCTACCTATTATGGTATTTCCATAGCCATTCCGAGATATATTGCCATGCAACTTTCCACCATTCTGTTTATTATGACACGCTTCATCATTGTCATATTGCTTTGCATGATCATGTAGTTGACATCGTATTTGTGGCAAAGCCACCGTTCATAATTCTTTCATACATGTCACTCATGAGTCATTGCACATACCAGTACACCACCGGAGGCATTCATATAGAGTCATATTTTGTTCTAAGTATCAAGTTGTAATTCTTGAGTTGTAAGTAAATAAAAGTGTGATGATCATCATTATTAGAGCATTGTCCCAGTGAGGAAAGGATGATGGAGACTATGATTCCCCCACAAGTCGGGATGAGACTCCGGACGAAAATAAAAGAAAAAGAAAAAAAGAGGCCATAAAAAAAGAGAAGGCCCCAAAAAAGAACAAAAAATGAGAGAAAAAGAGAGAAGGGGCAATGCTACTATCCTTTTTCCACACTTGTGCTTCAAAGTAGCACCATGATCTTCATGATAGAGAGTCTCCTATGTTGTCACTTCCATATACTAGTGGGAATCTTTCATTATAGAACTTGGCTTCTATATTCCAATGATGGGCTTCCTCAAAATGCCCTAGGTCTTCGTGAGCAAGCGAGTTGGATGCACACCCACTTAGTTTCTTTTTGAGATTTCATACACTTATAGATCTAGTGCATCCATTGCATGGCAATCCCTACTCACTCACATTGATATCTATTGATGGGCATCTCCATAGCCCGTTGATACGCCTAGTTTATGTGAGACTATCTTCTCCTTTTTGTCTTCTCCACAACCACCATTCTATTCCACCTAAAGTGCTATGTCCATGGCTCATGCTCATGTATTGCGTGAAGATTGAAAAAGTTTGAGAACATCAAAAGTATGAAACAATTGCTTGGCTTGTCAATGGGGTTGTGCATGATTTAAATATTTTGTGTGGTGAAGATAGAGCATAGCCAGACTATATGATTTTGTAGGGATAACTTTCTTTGGCCATGTTATTTTGAGAAGACATGATTACTTCGTTAGTATGCTTGATGTATTATTGTTTTTATGTCAATATTATACTTTTGTCTTGAATCTTATGGATCTGAATATTCTTGCCACAATAAAGAAGATTACATGGATAAATATGTTATGTAGCATTCCACATCAAAAATTATGTTTTATCATTTACCTACTCGAGGACGAGCATGAATTAAGCTTGGGGATGCTTGATACGTCTCCAACATATCTATAATTTTTGATTGTTCCATGCTATTATATTATCAACCTTGGATGTTTTATATGCATTTATATGCTATTTTATATGATTTTTGGGACTAACCTATTAACCTAGAGCCCAGTGCCAATTTCCGGTTTTTCCTAGTTTTAGAGTATTGCAGAAAAGGAAAATCGAACGAAGTCCAATTGACCTGAAACTTCACGGAACTTTTTTTTGGAACGGAAGCAATCCAGGAAACTCGGAGTAGACGACAGGGAAGCTTCGAGGTGGCCACGAGGTAGGAAGGCGCGCCCCACCCTCGTGGCTCCCCTAACCGACTTCTTTCGCCTATATATGTCCATATACCCTAAAAACATTAGAGAGCATAATAGATCGGTAGTTCCGCCGCTAGAAGCCTTTGTAGCCACCGAAAACCAATCTAGACCCGTTCCGGCACCCTGCCGGAGGGGGGAATCCCTCTCCGGTGGCCATCTTCATCATCCCGGCGCTCTCCAAGACGAGGAGAGAGTAGTTCAACCTCGGGGCTGAGGGTATGTACCAGTAGCTATGTGTTTGATCTCTCTCTCTCCCTCTCGTGTTCTTGAGGTGGTACGATCTTGATGTATCGCGAGCTTTGCTATTATAGTTGGATCTTATGATGTTTCTCCCCCTCTACTCTCTTGTAATGGATTGAGTTTTCCCTTTGAAGTTATCTTATCGGATTGAGTCTTTAAGGATTTGAGAACACTTGATGTATGTCTTGCATGTGCTTATCTGTGGTGACAATGGGATATCACGTGATCCACTTGATGTATGTTTTGGTGATCAACTTGCGAGTTCCATGACCTCGTGAACTTATGCATAGGGGTTGGCACACGTTTTCGTCTTGACTCTCCGGTAGAAACTTTGGGGCACTCTTTGAAGTTCTTTGTGTTGGTTGAATAGATGAATCTGAGATTGTGTGATGCATATCGTATAATCATACCCACAGATACTTGAGGTGACATTGGAGTATCTAGGTGACATTAGGGTTTTGGTTGATTTGTGTCTTAAGGTGTTATTCTAGTATGAACTCTATGATAGATCGAACGGAAAGAATAGCTTTGTGTTATTTTACTACGGACTCTTGAATAGATCAATCAGAAAGGATAACTTTGAGGTGGTTTCGTACCCTACCATAATCTCTTTGTTTGTTCTCCGCTATTAGTGACTTTGGACTGACTCTTTATTGCATGTTGAGGGATAGTTATATGATCCAATAATGTTATTATTGTTGAGAGAACTTGCACTAGTGAAAGTATGAACCCTAGGCCTTGTTTCCTAGCATTGCAATACCGTTTACGCTCACTTTTATCATTAGTTACCTTGCTGTTTTATATTTTCAGATTACAAAAACCTATATCTATCATCCATATTGCACTTGTATCACCATCTCTTTGCCGAACTAGTGCACCTATACAATTTACCATTGTATTGGTTGTGTTGGGGACACAAGAGACTCTTTGTTATTTGGTTGTAGGGTTGTTTGAGAGAGACCATCTTCATCCTACGCCTCCCATGGATTGATAAACCTTAGGTCATCCACTTGAGGGAAATTTGTTACTGTCCTACAAACCTCTGCACTTGGAGGCCCAACAACGTCTACAAGAAGAAGGTTGTGTAGTAGACATCAAGTCTCCAATAAGTTCTATAGCTACAAAAGGTTTTCGACAGGTTCAAGGAGTTGACTACGATGAGACCTTCTCACCCGTAGCGATGCTTAAGTCCGTCCGAATCATGTTAGCAATTGCCGCATTTTATGATTATGAAATATGGCAAATGAATGTAAAGACTGCATTCCTCAATGGATTTCTGGAAGAAGAGTTGTATATGATGCAACCTGAAGGTTTTATCGATCCAAATGGTACTAACAAAGTGTGCAAGCTCCAGCGATCCATCTATGGACTGGTGCAAGCATCTCGGAGTTGGAATAAACATTTTGGTAGTGTGATCAAATCTTATGGTTTTATACAGACTTTTGGAGAAGCCTGTATTTACAAGAAAGTGAGTGGGAGCTCTGTAACATTTCTAATTTATATGTGGATGACATATTGTTGATTGGAAATGATATAGAATTTCTGGATAGCATAAAAGGATACTTAAATAAGATTTTTTTCAATGAAAGACCTCAGTGAAGGTGCTTATATATTGGGCATCAAGATCTATAGAGATAGATCAAGACGCTTAATTGGACTTTCACAAAGCACATACCTTGATAAAGTTTTGAAGAAGTTCAAAATGGATCAAGCAAAGAAAGGGTTTTTGCCTGTGTTACAAGGTGTGAAGTTGAGTCAGACTCAATGCCCGGCCACCGTAGAAGATAGAGAGAAAATGAAAGGTGTTCCCTATGTTTCAGCCATAGGCTCTATCATGTATGCAATGCTGTGTACCAGACTTGATGTGTACCTTGCTATTAGTTTAGCAGGGAGATACCAAAGTAATCCAGGAGTGGATCACTGGACAACGGTCAAGAACATCCTGAAATACCTGAAAAGGACTAAGGATATGTTTCTCGTATATGGAGGTGACAAAGAGCTCGTCGTAAACGGTTACGTCGATGCAAGCTTTGACACTGATCCGGATGACTCTAAGTCACAAACCGGATACGTGTTTTTATTGAACGGTGGAGCTGTCATTTGGTGCAGTTCTAAGCAAAGCATCATGGCGGGATCTGTGTGTGAAGCGGAGTACATAGCTGCTTCGGAAGCAGCAAATGAAGGAGTCTGGATGAAGGAGTTCATATCCGATCTAGGTGTCATACCTAGTGCATTGGGTTCAATGAAAATCTTTTGTGACAGTACTGGTGCAATTGCCTTGGCAAAGGAATGCAGGTTTCACAAAAGAACCAAGCATATCAAGAGACACTTCAATTCCATCCGCGATCAAGTCAAGGAGGGAGACATAGAGATTTGCAAGATACATACGGATCTGAATGTTGCAGACCAGTTGACTAAGCCTCTCTCACGAGCAAAACATGATCAACACCAAGACTCCATATGGGTGTTAGAATCATTACTGTATAATCTAGATTATCGACTCTAGTGCAAGTGGGAGACTGAAGGAAATATGCCCTAGAGGCAATAATAAAGTTGTTATTTATATTTCCTTATATCATGATAAATGTTTATTATTCATGCTAGAATTGTATTAACCGGAAACTTAGTACATGTGTGAATACATAGACAAACAGAGTGTCACTAGTTTGCCTCTACTTAACTAGCTCGTTGAATCAATGATGGTTATGTTTCCTAACCATAGACATGAGTTGTCACTTTATTAACAGGATCACATCATTAGAGAATGATGTGATTGACTTGACCCATCCGTTAGCTTAGCATGATGATCGTTTAGTTTATTGCTATTGCTTTCTCCATAACTATACATATTCCTATAACTATGAGATCATGCAACTCCCGAATACCGGAAGAACACTTTGTGTGCTACCAAACGTCACAACGTAACTGGGTGATTATAAAGATGCTCTACAGGTGTCTCCGATGGTGTTTGTTGAGTTGGCATGAATCAAGATTAGGATTTGTCACTCCGATTGTCAGAGAGGTATCTCTGGGCCCTCTCGGTAATGTACATCACAATAAGCCTTGCAAGCAATGCAGCTAATGAGTTAGTTACGGGATGTAGCATTACAGAACGAGTAAAGAGACTTGCCGGTAACGAGATTGAACTAGGTATTGAGATATTGACGATCGAATCTCGGGCAAGTAACATACCGATGACAAAGGGAACAACGTATACCGTTATGCGGTTTGACCAATATGAGCATCCAGGTTCCGCTATTGGTTATTGACCGGAGATGAGTCTCGGTGATGTCTACATAGTTCTTGAACCCATAGGGTCCGCACGCTTAATGTTCGGTGACGATCGGTATTATGAGTTTTGATGTACCGAAGATAGTCCGGAGTCCGGGATGTGATCACAGACATGACGAGGAGTCTCGAAATGGTAGAGACATAAATATTGATATATTGGATGACTATATTCGTACACCGAAAGTGTTCCAGATGATTTAGGAGAAAACCGAAGTGCCGGAGGGGTTACCAGAACCCCCCGAGGATGTATTGGGCCTTAGTGGGCCTTAGGGGAGAGAGATGGCAGCAGCCCAGGAGGTGGCACGCCCCCTCCCATGGGGAGTCCGAATTGGACTAGGGGAGGGGGGCGCGGCCCCTCTTTCCCTCTCCCTCTCCCTCTCTTTTCCTCCCCTTCCCTCTTCCTAGTAGGAGTAGGAAAGGATGAATCCTCTTCCTAGTAGGAAGAGGATTCCTCCTCTCCTTGGGGCTCACCAAGGCCGGCCGGCCTCCCCCCTTGCTCCTTTATATACGGGGGCAGGGGGCACCCTAGGACACATAAGTTGATTGTTCCAAGCCGTGTGCGGTGCCCCCCTCCACCATATTCCACCTCGGTCATATCGTAGCAGTGCTTAGGCGAAGCCCTGTGTCGGTAACATCATCATCACCGTCATCATACCGTCGTGCTGTCGGAACTCTCCCTCGAAGCTCTACAGGATTGTGAGTTCGTGGGACGTCACCAGCTGAATGTGTGCAGATCCCGGAGGTGCCGTACAGTCGGTACTAGGATCGGTCGATCGTGAAGACGTATGACTACATCAACCGCGTTGTCATAACGCTTCCGCTTAAGGTCTATGAGGGTACGCAGACAATACTCTCCCCTCTCATTGTTATGCATCACCATGATCTTGCGTGTGCGTAGGAAAGTTTTGAAATTGCTACATTCCCTAACAGATAGACCATGTCTTTGTGATGACGGTCATACTGACTTTTCTGACGTGACTGAGCAGTCTTGAGATTCTCACAAATAATGCGGACTTGTTCTTCAGCCTGTTGTATAATATCCGGACCGAAGAGTGGATGTTCCCCATTTTCTGACCAGTTCAGAGGGGTTCGACACTTTCGTCCATGTAACACTTTGAAGGGGGCCATGTTCAGACTAGCTTGATAGCTATTATTATAAGAGAACTCGGCATACGGAATATATTCCTCCCATTTCTTTCCGAAGGAAATTACACAAGCTCAAAGCATGTCTTCGAGAACTTGGTTGACATGTTCAACTTGTCCTTGCGACTAAGGATGAAACGCAGTACTGAACGACGGATGAGTTGCCATAGCTTCTTGGAAACTTGCCCAGAATCTTGAAGTGAACAAGCTGCCACGGTCCGAACTGATAACCAGTGGAATACCGTGAAGTGAAACAATTCTAGACATGTAGAGAGTTGCAAGCTGACTAGCAGTGATTGTTTCTTTGACTGCCAGAAAATGTGCAACTTTAGAAAGCCGGTGAATGACGACAAGAATAGCATTATTACCTTTCTGCGATTTGGAAACCCAGTGACGAAGTCCATTTCAACATGGTCCCATTTCCATTCAGGAATAGTGATAGGTTGCAGAGTTCCAGCAGGCCTTTGATGTTTAGTTTTGATATGACGGCAAA
This sequence comes from Triticum aestivum, assembly GCF_018294505.1. Lineage (NCBI taxonomy): Eukaryota > Viridiplantae > Streptophyta > Magnoliopsida > Poales > Poaceae > Triticum > Triticum aestivum. The sequence continues at coordinate 452,429,348 of NC_057806.1, forward strand.
TGTCACACTCAGCAACATAACAAGCAATGTCTTGCTTCATATTAGACCACCAGAATATCTGACTGATGTCTTGGTACATCTTTATACTACCGGGGTGAACAGACAAAGGCGTATCATGAGCTTCTTGCATAACCTCCTGTGTCATATCCTAGCTTTCCTCTGAACATGGCACCACTAGGCGGCCCTTGAAGTAGAAGGTGCCATCATTAGCAATGGTGAAGAATGGGGGCTTTCCTTCTGTGAGGTAGCACTTAATCTTGTGGGCTTGAGAGTCATACTTCTGTATCATTTTGATGCTGTTCACAAGATCTGGTTTAGCAACCAGGGTATTGAGAGAACCCTGGGTAACAATGTGGAGGTTCATCTTGCGGCTCTCAGGAGGAGGGGGAGCGAGTGCACCAGGAGGGACAATATGAAGGTTCAGCTTTCTAAATTCTTCGACAAGCGAGGGCTGAACCTTTGGAACCTGAAGGTGGTTGCAGTAAGACTTGCGGCTCAAGGCATTAGCCATTACATTAGCCTTGCCTAGGGTATAGGATATACCCATGTTAAAGTTTGCAACAGTCTCCATCCATCTCTGCTGACGGAGGTTCAGGTTTGGCTGAGTAAACAGATACTTCAGACTTTGGTGGTCGGTGAAGATCTCACAACGATTACCGAGAAGGTAATGTCGCCACTGCTTCAAAGCATGAATGACAGCAGCAAGCTCGAGGTCGTGAACTAGGTAGTTTCTTTGTGAGGGCGCAGTTGATGAGAGGCATAAGCAATCATTCTGCGCTCTTGCATTAGGACACAGCCTAATCCTTAATGGGAAGCGTCGCAGTAAATGACGAAGTCCTTCTTTGTATCTGGTGGAGCAAGCACTAGGGCAGAAGTCAACTTGTCTTTGAGCGCCTGGAAACTTTCCTGACACTTGTCTGTCCATTGGAACTTGACACCCTTATGCAACAGGTTAGTCAGAGGCCTGGCGATCTTGGAGAAGTTCTCGACGAATCGACGACAATAGATGGCGAGACCGAGAAAACTTCTGACTTGCTTGACATTCTTCGGAAGAGTCCAATTGAGAATAGCCTGAACTCATTCAGGGTTGACGGCAATACCATCCTTGGAGATGACATGCCCAAGATAGGTTACTTCGGGGAGCTAGAATTCACACTTGGAATACTTAGCGTAGAGTTGATGCTCTCGAAGCTTTTCCAGCACAAGACGAAGATGTTCAACATGTTCTTCTTTGTTCTTGGAAAATACAAGGATATCATCCAGATAAACCACGACAAACTTGTCGAGGTAATCCATGAATATATAGTTCATCAGACGAGAGAAGGTGGCTGGAGCATTGTTTAAGCCGAATGACATGACGGTGTACTCATATGATCCATATCGAGTCATGAAGGCGGTCTTTGGGATATCCTCTTCACAAACACGGATCTGGTGGTAACCCAACCTCAAGTTGAGTTTGGAGAACACTGAGGAACCAGCCAGTTGATCATACAGATCATTGATCCGAGGGAGGGGATATTTGTTCTGAATAGTGGCTTGGTTAATAGGACGGTAGTCTTGGACTAATTGGTTCATCCCATCCTTCTTCTTAACAAAGAGAGAAGATGCTCCCCAAGGAGAGAAACTAGGGCGAATGAAACCTTTCTGAAGAGATTTGTTGATTTCCTCCTTAAGCTCAATGAGTTCATGCGGCGGCATCTTGTAGGGCCGTTTGGCTATAGGAGTGGTGACTGGTTTCAAGTCGATGATGAATTCGACAGCTCTAACAGGGGGAATCCCTGGAAGTTCTCCGGAAAGACATCTTGGAATTCGTGAACGACGGGAATGTTTCAATGCTCTCGAGTGGTGTAGTGTTCAATGCATTCAAGGCATAAAGCCGTGCCTCGGCATTTTGGACCAGATGAGCATGGTAAGTAATTATTTCATCAGAAGGGTGTAGCAGATGGACGATCTTAGTGGCGCAAACTATAGAAGTAGTATGCGCTTTCAACCAATCCATTCCCAGAATGAGGTCAATGCTACTGGACTTTAGTACGATGGGAGAGACAAGGAATTCCAGTCCTTCGATTTCAACGGGAACGTTGTGACTAACCATAGAGGTTTGGCATTGGCCCGCAGGGGTGTGTACCACTATCGCAGTGTTCATCTCTTCATATTTAATGCCATGCATGAATGCAAACTCAGCTGATATGAATGAATGTGATGCTCCTGTATCAAATAAAACAGATGCTGGTACAGAATTTACGAGGAGTGTACCCATCACAGTAGCAGGCTGGTCTAGAACTTCATTGAGATCAACGTGGTTGGCATGAACACGACCATAAGACTTGGCATTGTTGTTGCGGGGTTGGTTGCTTCCACGGCTAGCTACGGGAAGGGCCAGTTGATTCTGGTTCTGGTTACATTCCCTAGTACGGTGTCCTGGTTGTCCACACCTGAAGCACAGACCATTATTGGGAGTGGGAACATGAGCTCGGGGTGGTGGAGCTGGAAGTCTTGACTGCCTAGTTGGTGGGGGAGGCAGACATGGTGCAGCATAGGACTGCCTTGGAGCAGGTGTAGTTGGATGGTACATGCTGTTGGGAATCCATACCCTACGCTTTTGCGAGGACGGGCCAGAAGATGAGCCCGTGTCACGGTTGCGCCTGTGAGAGTTCTACTGTTCCTGCAGACCAGTTTCGACATTGATGGCCTTGTTCACCAAGGTGGCGAAATCAGCAAAGTCATGCACTAGAAGTGCGAGCTTGATGTCAGCTTGGAGGCCATCACGGAACTTCTCATGTCTGCGTGCATCAGTTGCAGTGTCTTCTTCGGCATAGCGGGATAAATCCAGAAACTCCCGCTGATAAGCTTCCACAGTTTTGTTGCCTTGGGTGAGGTTGCGGAACTCGCACTTCTTCTGGTCCATGACTCCCCGAGGAATGAAGTGGGAACGGAAAGCAGCTTGGAAGTCTGGCCAGGTGATGATTGTTCCAACTGACAGAGTACGCCTGTGGCTATCCCACCATTGAGCAGCGGGTCCTTTCAGGAAGAAGGAAGCAAAGGTGATATAGCTGGCAGGGGCTAAATCAGCAGACTCCATCTCATAGGTGATGTCATGGAGCCAGTCATCAGCATCCAGAGGCTGAGTTGAGATGCGGTACACAGTTGGGTTGAGGCGCATGAAATCCTGCAGAGTCACTTGGGCTGGCTGTTGGTTCATATTGGGGCGAGGAAACCGAGCCATCATATTCTCCATGAACTGGCGATTCATCTCGAGCTGTTGGATCATACCAGCCATGTACTCATGCGGAGGTGGGGCATAACCACCACGACCACCTGGTCTAACCATCCTGCTAAAATATAACAAAGGTAGTTCAACATTGAGAAATTTACAAAGACAAGCATCATTCACGATGAAGCATGCACAATGAAAGAAGCACGATAGATACTACATAGTAGTCGACATATCTTACAAAAGGGATCATGCATAGAGTTCGGTACATAGACTAAAGACATCATAGGTGGAACGCATGCTCGCGACGAAGGCACTTAATACTAATAAGCAAGACTATATCAGTCCCAGGAGGAACTGTGGAGGTAGGTGTAGCCTGACAGCTGGTAGTGACGTGACGGGAAGTCCTCCACGTCAGTAACCTAGGTCCACGGATACTTTGATGCAGAACCCGACGCTCAAGTGGCAGAAGAGGATCAAGTGCGGGAGAGTATCCTCCCATATCTGGCCAGCCGACACCCTGGGGCATCACGGTCCTGGCTGGGTAGACCACAGAATGCGACAAATCACCAGATCGGACAAAGGGGGTGCAACAGGGTCAGAGCATAGTAAAGGTGCTGATGGGTGGTGTACAACTCGTGGCAAAGAGCTTGGTTAGCTCTATCCAGCCCATCAGCATGCAGAACCAGGTTCTGATGGTAGAAGGGCTCTCGGGTGACAGTGGAGTAGGCAGCAGTGTAGTATCCCTCCGCTCCAACATCGGATGCGATAGCAATGTGCCTAAAAGGGGAGGTGTCCAACTCCCGATACTCTCCACGAAGACATGTCAGAGCAGCATAAGCAGCATTGTGGACTGCCATGTCGATAGTCACCCCAACACCATGAGCATTGTGCAGCACGGTAGTGGAGTCATACTCCCGAGAGTAGAGGTGGACGATGGCATGGTACTGCTCCTGATACTGCTCATACACGGTGTACTCAGGGTGCCAGCGATAACCCAGATAGGTCATCATCTCAGCCAACACAGTAGGTGATCCTGAGACACCAATGGCCATCGTGTGGCGCACGACCTACCTCGTGGGTTCCATCTGAAAACAAAGATGTTTCAAAGGAGTCAAATGACAGTGTGGATATTGTTCAATATACTACTCTAAGGAATAACTAGGGCTTATCCAACTTTGGGGTGAATGTTGTCACGGGATCCTAATGTTAGAGTTAGTAAATTCATTTAACCCGAGTAGAAGAGAGATCAGAGTCCCAGAGTAAAGATCGAGGAGTAAATGATCCTAATACCACCCAAATGGCGACGTGGTCCCGTAAGACACACAACCATGTTAGTAAAAGTTTTGCAATGTCTAGGCTCGACTTCAGCCAAGGAGTGTGGAAGGGGGATTCCTACAGGCAGTCGGCTCTGATACCAACTTGTGATGCCCCCGATTCAATCATACACTAATCATACACGCAAACTTGTATGATCAAGATCAAGGACTCACGGGAAGATATCACAACACAACTCTACAAATAAATTAAGTTATACAAGCATCATATTACAAGCCAGGGGCCTCGAGGGCTCGAATACAAGAGCTCGATCATAGACGAGTCAGTGGAAGCAGCAATATCTGAGTACAAACATAAGTTAAACAAGTTTGCCTTAAGAAGGCTAGCACAAACTGGGATACATATCGAAAGAGGCACATGCCTCCTACCTGGGATCCTCCTAAACTACTCCTGGTCGTCGTTAGCGGCCTGCACATAGTAGTAGGCTCCTCCAGTGTAGTAGGAGTCGTCATCGACGGTGGCGTCTGGCTCCTGGACTCTATCGTCTGTTCGCAACAATCAGGTATAGAAAGGGGAAAGGGGGGGAAGCAAAGCAACCGTGAGTACTCAACCAAAGTACTCGCAAGCAAGGAGCTACACTACATATGCATTGGTATCAAATGAAAGGGGTAGTATATGTGGACTGAACTGCAGAATGCCAGAATAAGAGGGGGATAGCTAGTCCTAATGAAGACTACGCTCCTGGCAGCCTCCATCTTGCAGCATGTAGAAGAGAGTAGATGGTAAGTTCACCAAGTATCATCGCATATCATATTCCTACCCGGTGATCCTCTCCTTGTCGCCCTGTTAGAGAGCGATCACCGGGTTGTATCTGGCACTTGGAAGGGTGTGTTTTATTTAGTATCCGGTTCTAGTTGTCATAAGGTCAAGGTACAACTCCGGGTCGTCCTTTTACCGAGGGACACGGCTATTCGAATAGATAAACTTCCCTGCAGGGGTGCACCACATTTCCCAACACGCTTGATCCCCTTTGGCCGGACACACTTTCCTGGATCATGCCTGGCCTCAGAAGATCAACACGTCGCAGCCCTACCTAGGCACAACAGAGAGGTCAGCACGCCGGTCTAAATCCTATGGCGCAGGGGTCTGGGCCCATTGCCCATTGCACACTTGCACGTTGCGAACACGACCGGCGAGCAGAACTAGCCTCCCTTATACAAGAGCAGGTGTTCCAGTCCAACCCGGTGCGCGCCGCCCAGTCGATGATGTCAAGAAGGCTTTGGCTGATACCACGACGTCGAGTGCCCATAACTGTTCCCGCATAGTTGGTTAGTGCGTATAGGCCAATGGCCAGACTCAGATCAAATACCCAGATCTCGTTAAGTGTGTTAATTGAATTAACCACGGACACCGACCAGGGCCAGGCCCACCTCTCTCCTAGGTGGTCTCCACCTACCCTGTCGCTCCGCCAAAGGGCCGTCAGGACAAACGTCCTTTCGGACCCAATCCGTGAATCACTCGCGGGTACTCTACGAGCCGACCCAACTTTAGACACCACAAGTATCATATAATATGTATATTAGTATATACCCGTGATCACCTCCCGAGTGATCACGACCCGGTAGTATAGCATGGCAGACGGACAAGAATGTAGGGCCACTGATGGAATACTAGCATCCTACACTAAGCATTTAGGATTGCAGGTAAGGTAACAACAGTAGTAGCATGGACAGGCTATGCATCAGAATAGGATTAACGGAAAGCAGTAACATGGTACACTACTCTAATGCAAGCATTAGAGAGAAGAATAGGCGATATTTGGTGATCAAGGGGGGGGGGGGCTTGCCTTGTTGCACTGGCAAGTAGGGGTCGTCAACAACGTAGTCGGTCGGGGCACCAGTAGCGGCGCCAGTCTCCTAGTCTACCGGAGAGAAGATAGGGAAGAAACAATGAATACAATGCAAACTGATGCATATCGATGCATGACATGACAAGTAACGGTGCTAGGTGTGCCCTAACGCAGCAGGAGGTGATACCGGTGAAGGGGGAAAACATATGGGAAAGTATCCCCGAAGTTTCGCGTTTTCAGACAGATGAACCAGAGGGGAAAAGTTGCGTGTTCGCTATGCTAGGGATGTGTGGCCGGCGAACGGGCTTTTTATCCAGATTCGTCTCGTCATTCTGAGCAACTTTCATGTACAAAGGTTTTCCATCCGAGCTATGGTTTATTTTATATTAATTTTAAAAGATTTAAATTATTTTTAGCATTTATTTAATTACTTTAATTCAACATTATCCAGAATAGTGCTTGCTGATGTCAGCATGATGTCAGCAGTCAACTGTGACCGTTGACCGGTCAAACTGACGTGTGGGTCCCACATGTCATAGGGTGAAGACTAACTATTTGTTAACATTTAATTAGCAAGTTAATTAGTTAACTAAGCAGTGTTAATTAAGTTAATTAATTAATTAATATTATTTTAATTATTATTTATTTATTTAATTCTTTTAATTATTTTTTTAACAAACGTACTAGGGCGCGGGGCCTACTTGTCATAGGCCCATGGCCTTAACGGGCGCGTGGGTTCGGGCGGAACCGGGCGAAGGGCGCCTAGGCGGGCGCTCGCCCGCAGGGATTACGGCGGGGCGAGGCCAGTGGCCAGGCGGGCGCAACCAGGCGGGTGCGCGAGCGGGAGGGCGCGGCCAACGCCGACAAGCGGCGGAGCTGGACCGGCAGGAACGACACCGGGTCCTGGCGGATGCGGGCGTGGGCGGGGGGTGGCTCGGGCAGCATGGGGAAGCAGCAAGGGAGAGCTACCGGTGGAGGCGGGCACAGCGGCGACGGTGGCCAGCGGCATCAGCAGGGGCAGCAGTAGCATCACACAGCGGTGGAGCACGACGGAAGGAGGAGGCAGCGGCAACGTCGAACGGCGGCAGCAGCAGTAGAGGCGGGACGACGCGGCCGGAGCGGGGCGGGAGCCACGGAGGGCGTAGCCGGGCGCGGCCAAAGGCGCTGGCGACGGCGAGTGAGCGGCGAGGCACGCGGGTCGGTAGCGGGAGCAGCGGGGCGTGGCCGCAGGCAGGCTAGGCGGCTGCGAGCGTGCGGCCCAGCGATGCCGCAACAGCGGGCGCCGGTCGGAGCATAGCCGCGGACGCGGTGACCGTAGGCACCAGCGGCGCAAGTGCGTGGTGAGCAGGGGGAAGAGAGGCGGGGCTCATTGGGGCCATAGGGCAATGGCAGCGGGGCTTGAGGTGGGGGGTGGGGACGATGCACGCAGGGGAGGCAGTCCGGCGGGGAAGGCTCGGCGAGGTGGCCTCCGACGAGGTCCAGCGGTGGGGCGGCGTCGAGCGAGGGTGAAGGGATCGGGGCGCCAAGGAGCAACGTTCGGTGATGGGGATCGGGGCAGTTGCCCGATCCATATGGGGGGGGGGAAGTGGGAGTCGTGGGTGGGGATTAGGGTTCGGGGGAGTGGAAGGGAGGTTATGTAGTGGGGTGGCCGGTTGGGCCGGGTGTGTGGCCAGCTGGGCCGTTGCCCACTTGGGCTGGCCAGCTGGGCCACAGATGGCCCAGTGGGGGGGAGGGGTTCCTTTTTTGTAATTATTTGTTTTCCGTTTTTACTTCTTATCTTTTATTTCTTTTCTTTTACTGTTTTAATTCAACTTAGGGCATTTAAGTATTTTATAAATTTGAGTTTTCTTTACTATAATTACCTTTGTAATATTCGGCACAAACCGAACATTTTTGTTTCGATGTTTGAAAACTATTGATGTTTGACAATATTTAAATTTTGAATTCGAAAAGTTTCGAACCGACGCGAGATTAAACAGTGACGGAGGTGACGTGGCATATTTAGCAGAGGTTTACTAAAGCATAATTATCCGGCCAGTACATCATTTTCCACATCTTTCTTCTTTTGCAAATCACACAACTGAATGAAAGTATTTACATGTGATGCAGCATCTTCACTAGGAAGGCCGGAAAACTGTTCTTTCATAACAAGATTCAATAAAGCGGCATTAATTTCATAATATTCCGCACTAGTGGCGGGGGCAATCGGAGTACTAATAAAATCATTGTTATTGGTATTGGGAAAATCACACAACTTAGTATTCTCTTGAGTCATCGTGAAAGAAAGCAATCTAACACACGAGCAACCAAAAAGCAAACGAAAAGACGAATGGAAGAAGGGCGAATAAAAAGGCAAATCTTTTGTGTTTTTTCTGAAAATCATTTTAGAAGTGGGGGAGAGGAAAACGAGAGGCAAGTGGCAAATAATGTAATGCAAGAGATGAGAGTTTATGATGGGTACTTGGTAGGCTTGATGTAGACCTCCCCGACAATGGTGCCAGAAATTCTTCCTGCTACTTCTTGAGCTTGCGTTGGTTTTTCCCTTGAAGAGGAAAGGGTGATGCAGCAAAGTAGAGATAAGTATTTCCCTTAGTTAGAGAACCAAGGTATCAATCCAGTAGGAGGTACAAGCAAGTCCACAATCTATGCACCTTCGCAAACAATCAAACACTTGCACCCAACGCGATAAAGGGGTTGTCAATCCCTTCACGGTTAATTGCAAAGGTGAGATTTGATAGAGATAGGTATAAAAGATTGCTAAAATGTAAAACAAAATAAAAGTAAATAAATTGCAGCAAGATATATTTGGTATTTTTGTTTACAGATCTGAAAATATATATTGGAAAATAGACTCGGGGGCCATAGGTTTCACTAGAGGCTTCTCTCATGAAGGCAAATAATACGGTGGGTGAACAAATTACTGTCGAGCAACTGATAGAAAAGCGCAAAGTTATGACGATATCCAAGACAATGATTATACATATAGGCATCACATCCGTGTCAAGTAGACTGACTCTTGCGTGCATCTACTACTGTTACTCCACACATCGACCGCTATCCAGCATGCATAGAGTATTAAGTTCATAAAGAACAGAGTAATGCCTTAAGTAAGATGACATGATGTAGAGGGATAAACTCAAGCAATATGATGAAAACCCCATCTTTTTATCCTTGATGGCAACAATGCAATACGTGCCTCGCTACCTGATACGTCCATTTTGCATCATGTTTTCCTACTATTATTTATGATGTTTTTATGCATAATAATGCTTTTTGGAGTAATTCTAATGCATTTTCTCTCATAATATGCAAGGTACACACAAAGAGGGAGAATTCCGGCAGTTGGAAATCTGGACCTGGAAAAGCTATGTCAGGCCACCTATTCTGCACAACTCCAAACAAGCTGAAACTTTAGAGAGATTTTTTATGGAATATATGAGGAATATTGGAGCCAACAAGTACCAGAGGGAGCCCACCAAGTGGGCACAACCCACCTGGACGCACCAGGGAGCCCAGGCGCGCCCTGGTGGGTTGTGCTCCCCTCGTCCCACCTCAAGTGCCCATCTTCTGGTATACAAGTAATTTTTACCTAGAAAAAATAAGGAGAGGACTTTCGGGATGGAGCGCCGCCGTCTCGAGGCGGAACTTGGGCAGGAGCACTTTTACCCTCTGGCGGAGCGATTCTGCCGGGGGACCTTCCCTCCCGAAGGGGGAAATCATTGTCATCGTCATCACCAACAACTCTCCCATCTTGGGGAGGGCAATTTCCATCAACATCTTCAATAACACCATCTTATCTCAAACCCTAGTTCATCTCTTGTGTTCAATCTTTGTACCAAAACTATAGATTGGTGCTTGTGGGTGACTAGTAGTGTTGACTACATCTTGTAGTTGATTACTATACGGTTTATTTGGTGGAAGATTATATGTTCAGATCCAATATGCTATTTAATACCCCTGTGATCTTGAGCATGATTATCATTTGTGAGTAGTTACTTTTGTTCTTGAGGTCACGGGAGAAATCATGTTGCAAGTAATCATGTGAACTTGATATGTGTTCGATATTTTGATAGTATGTATGTTGTGATTCCCTTAGTGGTGTCATGTGAACATCGATTACATGACACTTCACCGTATTTGGGCCTAAGGGAATGAATTGTGGAGTAGTTATTAGATGATGGGTTGCGAGAGTGACAGAAGCTTAAACCCTAGTTTATGCGCTTTTCTGTAAGGGACCGTTTGGATCCAACAGTTTAATGCTATGCTTAGAATTTATTCTTAATACTTTTCTCGTAGTTGCGGATGCTTGCGAGGGGGTTAATCATAAGTAGGAGGTTTGTTCAAGTAAGAACAACACCTAAGCACCGGTCCACCCAGATATCAAATTATCAAAGTAGCAAACACAAATCGAATCAACATGATGAAAGTGACTAGATGAAATTCCCGTGTACCCTCAAGAACGCTTTGCTTACTATAAGAGACCATTTTGGCCTGTCCTTTGCCTCAAAAGGATTGGGCTATCATGCATTCTTGCTGCACTTTTGTTACTATTATCGTTAATTGCTCGTTATAAATTATCTTGCAATCGAACTACTCTGTTACTTACAATTTCAGCACTTGCAAACATTACCTTGCTGAAAACCACTTGTCATTTCCTTCTGCTCCTCGTTGGGTTCGACACTCTTACTTATCGAAAAGAGCTACGATTGATCCCATATACTTATGGGTCATCAAGGCTATTTTTTGGCGCCATTGCCGGGGAGTGAAGTGCTCTTGGTAAGTGGAAATCGGTAAGGAAACATTTATATAGTGTACTGAAATTTATTGTCACTTGTTACTATGGAAAACAATCCTTTGAGGGGTTTGTTTGGGGTATCTTCACCTTGAACGGAACCACAATTAGCTACCCCTCAACCTACTGCACCTACTAAAAATATTAAATATGAAATTCCTTCGGGTATGATAGAACAACTGCTAGCTAATCCTTATGCAGGAGATGGAACCGAACATCCTGATATGCACTTTATATATATGGAAAAAATTGTGGATTGTTCAAGCCTGCAGGTTTACCCGGTGATGATGTTAACAAGAAGGTTTTACCTTTATCTTTGAAGTGAAAAGCATTGGCATGGTATAGGCTATGCGATGATATTGGATCTTGGAATTGGAATCGATTGAAATTGGAGTTCCATCAAATTTTTTATCCTATGCAACTAGTTCATCACGATCAAAATTATATATATAATTTTTGGCCTCGTGAAGGAGAAAGTATCGCTCTAGCGTGGGGGAGGCTTAAGTCAATGTTATATTCATGCCCCAATCATGAGCTCTCAAGAGAAATTATTATTCAAAACTTCTATGCTCGGCTTTCTCGTGATGATCAATCCATGCTCGATACTTCTTGTACTCATTCTTTTGTGAAGAAGACTATTGAATTCCGGTGGGATCTTTTGGAAATAATTAAACACAACTCCGAAGATTGGGAACTCGATGAAGGTAAAGAGTCGGGTATTAAGCTTAAGTATGATTGTGTTAAATCTTTTATGAATACCAATGCTTTTCAAAAGTTTAGCACTAAATATGGACTTGACTCTGAGATAGTAGCCTGCTTTTGTGAATCATTTGCTACTCATGTTGATCTCCCTAAGGAGAAGTGGTTTAAATACCACCCACCTATTAAATAAGAAATTAAAGAACCGGTACTAGCCAAAGAGGGAACTATACTTTATAGTGTTGATCCAGTTGTTCCTACTGCTTATATTGAGAAACCACCTTTCCCTGTTAGAATAAAGGAACATGCTAAAGTTTCAACTATGGTTAACAAAAGTTATATTAGGACACCTAAACCTGATGAACAAATCAAATTAGAATCTAGTGTTGCTATGGTTAAGGATCTCCTGGAAGAAAATATAGATGGGCATGTTATTTACTTGTGTGAAGAAGCCGCTAGAATCGCCAAACCCCATAAAACGGATAATCATAGACCTGTTGTTGGCATGCCCGTTGTCTCAGTTAAAATAGGAGATCATTGTTATCGTGGTTTATGTGACATAGGTGCTAGCATGAGTGTTATTCCCTTTACTTTATTCAAGAAATTATGAATGACATACCACCCACAGAGATAGAAGACATCGATGTTACTATTAAACTTGCTAATAGAGATACTATATCACCAATTGAGATTGTTAGAGATGTTGAAGTCTTGTGTGGGAAAATAAAATACCCTATTGATTTTATTGTTCTTGGTTCCCCACAAGATGACTTTTGTCCCATTATCTTTGGTAGACCTTTCTTGAACACCGTTAATGCTAAATTAGATTGTGAGAAACAAACTGTCGGTTTTAGTTTTGGTGATGAGTCTGATGAGTTTAATTTTTCCAAGTTTAGTAGAAAACTTCAAGAAAAAGAATTGCCTAGTAAGGATGAAATAATTGGTCTTGCTTCTATTGATGTACCTCCTACTGATCCACTAGAACAATATTTGCTAGACCATGAAAATGATTTACATATGCATGAAAGAAATGACATAGATAAAATTTTCTTTGAACAATGTCCTCTGCTTAAACACAATTTGCCTATTGAAACTCTAGGAGGTTCTCCTCCACCTAAAAGTGATCCTATGTTTGAATTAAAACAATTGCCATACACTTTGAAATATGCTTCTCTTGATGAAAAGAAAATATATCCTGTTATTATTAGTGCTAACCTTTCAGAACATGAAGAAGAAAGATTACTGAAAGTTCCAAGGAAGCACAAAGCTACCATTGGATATACTCTTGATGATTTAAAGGGCATTAGTCCCACTCTATGTCAGCACAATATTAATATGGAACTTGATGCTAAACCCATTGTTGATCACCAATGTCGGTTAAATCCTAAGATGAAAGAAGTGATAAGAACGGAAATATTAAAACTTCTGGAAGCAGGTTAATCTATCCTATAGCTGGTAGTAGATGGGTAAGTCCTGTTCATTGTGTCCCTAAGAAATGAGGTATTATTCTTGTTCCTAATGATAAGAATGAACTTATTCTAGAAAGAATTGTTACAGGCTATAGAATGGTAATAGATTTTAGAAAATTAAACAAAGCAACTAGAAAAGGTCATTACCCTCTGACTTTTTTTATTGATCAAATGCTAGAAAGATTATCTAAGCACACACATTTTTTCTTCCTTGATGGATATTCTGGTTTTCCACAAATACCTATTTCTCAACCTGATTAAGAAAATACCACTTTCATTTGTGCCTTTTGGTTTATGCAATGCACCTGCTACCTTTCAAAGATGTATGACTGCTATCTTCTCTGACTTTTGTGAAAATATTATTGAGGTTTCATGGATGACTTCTCGGTTTATGGGAAGTCTTTTGATGATTGTTTAAGCAATGTTGATCGAGTTTTGCAGAGATGTGAACAAACAAATCTTGTCTTGAATTGGGAGAAGTGCCACTTTATGGTTAATGAAGGTATTGCCTTCGGCAATAAAATTCCTGAAAGGGGTATTGAAGTGGACAAAGCTAAGGTTGATGCAATTGAGAAAATGCCATGTCCTAAAGATATCAAAGGTATTCGTAGTTTCCTAGGTCATGATGGTTTCTATAGGATATTTATCAAAGACTTTTCTAAAATTTCTAGGCCTCTTACAAACCTTTTGCAAAAGGATGTTCCTTTTGTTTTTGATGATGACTGTTTAGAAGCCTTCGAAACACTCAAGAAAGCCTTAATTTCTACACCTATTGTTCAACCACCTGATTGGAACTTGCCTTTTGAAATTATGTGTGATGCTAGTGATTATGTTGTTGGTGCTGTTCTAGGACAAAGAGTTGATAAGGAATTGAATGCTATTCATTATGCTAGTAAAACTCTAGATAGTGCTCAAAGAAATTATGCTACTACTGAAAAAGAATTTCTAGTAGTGGTGTTTGCTTGTGATAAATTTAGATCTTACATTATTGATTCAAAAGTGAATGTTCACACCGACCATGCTACTATAAAATATCTTATGGAAAAGAAAGATGTTAAACATAGACTTAGTTGATGGGTTCTCTTGCTACAAGAATTTTATTTACATATCATTGATAGAAAAGGAGCTAATAATCCCGTAGCTGATAACTTGTCTAGGCTTGAAAATGTGCTTGATGACCCCCTACCTATCGATGATAGTTTTCCTGATGAGAAGTTAGCTGCAATAAATGTTTCTCATAACACTCCTTGGTATGCTGACTATGCTAATTACATTGTTGCCAAATATTTACCACCTAGCTTTACATACCAACAAAAGAAAAAAAATCTTTTAGGATTTAAGACATTACTTTTGGGATGGCCCACATCTTTATAAAGAAGGAGTAGATGGTATTATTAGACGTTGTGTACCTGAGCATGAACAGGGACCAATCCTGCGGAAATGTCACTCCGAAGCTTATGGAGGGCATCATGCGGGAGACAGAACTGCTCATAAGGTATTGCAATCTAGATTTTATTAGCCTACGGAAATGTTAGGGATGCTCATAAGTTCGTCTTATCTTGTGATGAATGTCAAATAATAGGTAATATAGGTAAGCGTCAAGAAATGCCTATGAATTATTCACTTGCTGTTGAACCATTTGATGTTTGGGGATTTGATTACATGGGACCTTTTCCTTCCTCTAATGGGTATACACATATTTTGGTTGATGTTGATTATGTTACTAAATGGGTAGAAGCTATTCCAACCAATAGTGCTCATCACAACACCTCTATTCAAATACTTAAGGAAGTTATTTTCCCAAGGTTTGGAGTCCCTAGATATTTAATGACTGATGGTGGTTCACACTTTATTCATGGTGCTTTCCGTAAAATGCTTGCCAAGTATGATGTTAACCATAGAATTGCATCACTTTATCATCCTCAGTCTAGTTGTCAAGTTGAATTTAGCTATAGAGAAATAAAATTAATTTTACAAAAGACTGTCAATAGGTCCCGGAAGAATTGGTCTAAGAAATTAGATGATGCACTTTGGGCTTATAGAACAACATACAAAAATCCTATGGGTATGTCTCCTTATAAAATGGTTTATGGAAAAGCTTGTCATTTGCCTCTTGAGTTAGAACACAAAGCATATTGGGCAATCAAAGAACTCAACTATGATTTCAAACTTGCCGGTGAAAAGAGGTTATTTGATATTAGCTCATTAGATGAATGGAGAACCCAAGCTTATGAAAATGCCAAGTTATTTGAAGAAAAAGTTAAAAGATGGCATGATAAAAGAATCCAAAAGCGTGAGTTCAAAGTTGGAGAATATGTTTTTTTGTACAACTCTCATTTCAGATTCTTTGCAGGAAAACTCCTCTCCAAATGGGAAGGACCCTATGTTATCGAGGAGGTTTATCAGTCTGGAGCTATTAAAATAAATAATGCCGAAGGTACTAACCCAAAGGTTGTTAATGGGCAATGAATAAAACATTATATCTCAGGTACACCCATTAATGTTGAAAGTAATATTATCCAAACTTTGACACCGAAAGAACACATAAAAGAGACCTTCCGGAACACTCCAGAATCATGAAAAAGAGGACGTATGTGATACGGTAAGGAAACGGACTCCGAAAAATCCACAAAAATATTTTTCGTCAGTTTTGGAACATAAAAAAAAAGGAAAATAAGAAACTACCGGGAAGCGCACCCTGGTGGGCACAAGACACCAGCCAGGCGCTTGTGACGCCCCCGATTCAATCGTACACTAATCATACACGCAAACGTGTACGATCAAGATCAGGGACTCACGGGAAGATATCACAACCCAACTCTATAAAATAAGTCATACAAGCATCATAATACAAGCCAGGGGCCTCGAGGGCTCGAATACAAGTGCTCGATCATAGACGAGTCAGCGGAAGCAACAATATCTGAGTACAGACATAAGTTAAACAAGTTGCCATAAGATGGCTAGCACAAACTGGGATACAGATCGAAAGAGGCGTAGGCCTCCTGCCTGGGATCCTCCTAACTACTCTTGGTCGTCGTCAACGGCCTGCACGTAGTAGTAGGCACCTCCAGTGTAGTAGGAATCATCGTCGACGGTGGCGTCTGGCTATAGGGCTCCAGCATCTGGTTGTGACAACCAGGTAGAAGGGAAAGGGGAAAAGAGGGAGAAAAGCAACCATGAGTACTCATCCAAAGTACTCGCAAGCAAGGAGCTACACTACATATGCATGGGTATATGTGTAAAAGGCCATATCGGTGGACTGAACTGCAGAATGCCAGAATAAAAGGGGGATAGCTAATCCTGTCGAAGACTACACTTCTGGCAGCCTCCGTCTTGCAGCATGAAGAAGAGAGTAGATTGAAGTCCTCCAAGTAGCATCTCCAAGTAGCATCTCCAAGTAGCATCTCCAGTAGCATCGCATAGCATAATCCTACCCGGCGATCCTCCCCTTGTCGCCCTGTGGAAAAGCGATCTTCCGGGTTGTCTGTGGAACTTGGAAGGGTGTGTTTTATTAAGTATCCGGTTCTAGTTGTCATAAGGTCAAGGTACAACTCCAAGTCGTCCTGTTACCGAAGATCACGACTATTCGAATAGATTAACTTCCCTGCAGGGGTGCACCACATAACCCAACATGCTCGATCCCATTTGGCCGGACACACTTTCCTGGGTCATGCCCGGCCTCGGAAGATCAACACGTCGCAGCCCCACCTAGGCAAAACAGAGAGGCCAGCACGCCGGTCTAAACCTAAGCGCACAGGGGTCTGGGCCCATCGCCCATAGCACACCTGCACGTTGCGAGGGCGGCCGGAAGCAGACCTAGCCTAGCAGGCGTTCCAGTCCAATCCGGCGCGCGCCGCTCCGTCGCTGACGTCTGAAGTGCTTCGGGTGATACCACGACGCCGGGATACCCATAACTACTCCCACGTAGATGGTTAGTGCGTATAGACCAAATGGCCAGACTCAGATCAAATACCAAGATCTCGTTAAGCGTGTTAAGTATCCGCGAACGCCGAACAGGGCCAGGCCCACCTGTCTCCTAGGTGGTCTCAACCTGCCCTGTCGCTCCGCCACAAAGATCCACACGGAGGGCCGTCGGGACAAAGGTCCTTTCAGCCCCCAATCCGTGAATCACTCGCGGGTACTCTTCGAGCTGACCCGACTTTAGTCACCATCTGTATAGTATGTATGTATGTATAGTACATACCCGTGATCACCTCCCGAGTGATCACGGCCCAATAGTATAGCAAGGCAGACTGACAAGAATGTAGGGCCAATAATGATAAACTAGCATCCTATACTAAGCATCTAGGATTGCGGGTAAGGTATCAATGACTGTAGCAACAATGACAGGCTATGCATCAAAATAGGATTAACGGAAAGCAGTAACATGCTACACTACTCTAATGCAAGCAGTATAGAGGAGAATAGGCGATATCTGGTGATCAAGGGGGGGGGGGCTTGCCTGGTTGCTCTGGCAAGAAGGAGGGGTCGTCAACTCCGTAGTCGAACTGGGCAGCAGCAGTGTCGGTCTCGTGGTCTACCGGAGAGAAGAGGGGGAAGAAACAATGAATACAATGCAAACAAATGCATATCGATGCATGACATGACAAGTAACGATGCTAGGTGTGCCCAATCGCTGTAGTAGGTGATACCGACGAAGGGGGGAAACATCCGGGAAAGTATTCCCGGTGTTTCGCGTTTTCGGACAAATGAACCGGAGGGGGAAAGTTGCGTGTTTGATATGTTAGAGGTGTGTGGTGGACGAACGGGCTGCGTATCCGGGTTTGTCTCGTCGTTCTGAGCAACTTTCATGTTGAAAATAATTTAATCCGAGTTACGGATTAAAAGATATGATTTTCTAAAGATTTTATTAATTTCTGGAATTTAATTCATTATTTTATTTAATTTGAAAATGGATTTATGACATCAGCATGAGGTCATGCTGACGTCAGCAGTCAACAGGGTTGACTGGTCAACCTGACCAGTGGGTCCCACTGGTCAGTGACACATTTTTAATTAAACATTTTAATTAACCTAATTAGTGTTAATAGGGGGTGGGCCCCACTGTCATACTCTGTTAGCTAATTAACAGTAGTTAATTAGGTTAATTAGTCATTAGATTAATTAATCTTAATTAGCTAAGTTAATCAGAATTAATTAAGTTAACTAATTAGTTAGTTAATTAATTAATTATTTTTATTATTTATTATTGATTTATTTTTTTATATTTTTTAACTCCTTTTTTTTTAACAGACACGTTCTCTAGGGGCGTGGGGCCCCTTCGTCATTGGCTTAGAGGCCATAGTGGCCCGGGTAAACGGGCAGGGGTGCGGGCGCTCGGGCGTGGGCGCCCGAAGGGAGACCCAGGGCGCGGCGAGTGTTCGCCGGACCGTGACCAAGGAGCGGAGGTGGGACGGCGAGCGGCGGCAGCCACTGCGGGAACCGCAAGCGGGGCAGGGGCGAAAGCGGACGGGGCGGTGGAGGCGTCCGAGGGTAGCAGCGGGGGGAGGCGGCCACGGTGGGCGCGCACGGGGAGGGGCGCGTGCTAGGCGCGGCCACGGTGGGCACGCGCGGGACGTCGGTCCAGTCGCGGCGCGAAGGCCACGGCCACGGGGTAGCATCTGGCGGACGTCGGGTGCGGGGAGAGGACGAGAGGGAGCGCGGGGGCGCGGCCATGGGCGCGGCCGGAGCCGGTCGGAGCACGGCCAGGGGGCGCGAGGGCCACAGTGAGGGCGGGGCGGACACGGGACAGAGGGTTGGCGCGCTCGGCACAGGAGCTCACCGTGGGATGGTGGGGTCTAGGCAACGGGGGGTTGAGGAGGAAGACAGCGACAACGGCGTAGAGGAGGCAGTCCGGTGGGGGAGCGCCGACGACGGGCGGCGGGGACGAGCGGCGTGGCGACGTGATTCCGGCGAGGGGGACTCCAAGCGGTGGTGGCGTCGGGACCGAGTCCCAACTCCAGATCGAGGGCGGCGCGTGGACGGGCGCCGGGGCGACTCGGGGTGAGGTGAGGAGGCGTCCGGCGAGGGGGGGTGGTGACGGGCGACGCCGGCGACGCGGGATCTGGCTCCCCTACCTCGATCCAGACGAGGGAGAGAGGGGAACGTGGGAGGAGCGAGTGGGGGGGGGAGTGGATGAGTGGGGTGGCGGCTAGGGTTGCGGGGGGGATAAGGAGGGGAGTGGGGTTGGCCGATTGGGCCGGCCCGTTCGGGCAGCGGAGGCCAGCTGGGCCACTTGGCCCAGCGAGGGGGGGGGTCTGTTGTTTTTGTTTTGTTTTGTTTTCCTTTCATTTGTTTCTTTTTATTTATTTTCCTTTCTGTTTTATTCAATTTAAAATATTTATGCATTTTCTAAAAATGTGTTTACTTCACCATAATTATCTATGCAATATTTGACACGGTCCGGACATTTTGTTTTAAAGTTTGAAAACTTTGTTTGTTTGCCAAAAATTCAAATTTGAATTCGAATCGTTTTGAACTAACGCGAGATTAGCGACAGTAACGGAGGTGACATGGCGTCATTAGCAGAGGTTGCTGTAGCTTGCTTATCCGGGCGTCACAATTCTCCTCCACTACAAGAAATCTCGTCCCGAGATTTAAGAGGGGAGTAAGGGGGAAAGTCCTGGTTATTCTAATGGATCTTCTCGAAGAAGTTAATCCCTTTCGTTGATGTCTTCAATTCTTTATTCCAAAGCATCATGATGAAGTTGTCATCCTTTCTTCGGGGAACTCCATCGTACTTACGAATAGGTAAGGGGCAGCTCTACAATGATAGGATGTTATAAGGGAAATTCATCTGGGGGTATCCCAAGAATGAACATATGAGTATCTCTCGAGTTGAACAAATGACACACATCGAGAGCAAAGTAAGACGGTGTAATAAGAAGTTTCAAGCGGATAGGCAATCATTCATTGCCTGAAGCAGAGTGCGAAAGGGGTTCAGAGCAACGGGAATAAGTATTGTGTCTGATACCAGAATAGATCAACAGGCAAGTGGCCCGTGAATTACATACAAAGTCAAGCACGAGGAATAACTTTGACATCAGGTTGTACAGGAGAGTCAGGTTTCGATCCTGTGGAACTGTGGGTTATGGGCCCACCACGTGGGTTAAAAGTAGGAAGGTGGTGATGTCTTGCACGATCATGCAAGTGTCAGAGGTTAGCCTGTCAGTTATATGTCAGCAACTACATCGGTACCAAGGCGAGGGACAAGGAGAACCATTTTCTTGCTCGTTGAAACGAGGCGGACCAATAGGCAAAGTTCTCGTCCATCGGTGGTTACTGAAATGTCATCAACAATAGTAACAGGGTCTTACTGACAGAGTTGTACACCGAGGTGTTTACATAAGCAGGAGAATAATACTGCTTAGATTATATAGACCTCAAGAAAGGTTAAACCAACCAATGGAAAGGAAAATAAGAGTATCAGATTAAACAGAACAATGGAAAGGAAAATGTGTTTAAACACATATATCAGGGGGTATATCCTTCCCAAGGGCAAGCAACGCATGATATTCATGACGGGATATAACATAGAAAACCCCTTTAGGAAAGGGAAGAGAAATTTTCATGACATTACCCATACAACGGTGTTTGGATAATTGATCAAGAAGCATTTAGCATTGGGCTTTAAATGTTCTTGTTGAAAATCGGAGTACCACAGACATGCTTCGAGATAGCATTGACATGGTCTTCAAGAAAAAATCGGATTTTGGATACACAAAGGATCCATCAGGATAAACTCATTAAACATGCATTCAGTTTCCTCATGGAAAAATGATTAACCTTGTTACAAAGGAAACTATAACACTAGGTCCTCTGGTCCGGTGTGCTAGGCATGACATCACCTTACCGGGGCATATAGGGACCAATGTTATAACTCTTGAAAATATGTTCCAACCATCATATCTGACTGAGATTCAGATCTGATTGGTGTCAAGATACCTTAGACTCGGGATGCCTGAGAAGAAAAGGTGCAACACAATTGACGAGTTGACATTGTAAGATTTTAAGGAAATGAACTATGGAAGCGAGTTCCGAAACAAGAGTTCATCATTTAACCCAGGAGAGGACGATGAGGTGGCTGATGGACTCAGTGACAATTCCTCTAGATTTCCAAAAGGATGGATTTCCACAATTATGTGAACAAGGGGATAACATTTGTCAGTTCAAATGATATAATGTTGTATGCTCTAGGAAAACATACACCATCAATCATTAGTTGAAAGGTGTGCCCGAAGTATGACCTTAGGCAGCAAGCTCAATGTTAGAGTGACGATTCAATAACCAACAGTCTAAGGACGAACTGTCGACCGTTAACTTCAAAGCAATAGGGTTGCTAGAAGTACAGAACTCAAACAACATCGGTAGCATATTGGTATCCTGGTTAAAAACAACATGGGAACCAAGGAAGAATGGTGATGGTGAGAAGTATCATCATACCGAGAATTTCTAAGAGGTGGAGCAATTCTCGCGACCTTCTTGTCACAAAAGATGGTAATACTCCAAGGTAGGACATACGACAAGTTGGATTACCAGGAACTCAAGGTATAACACAAAACAAGAACAAGTTTTGTGTTGGAGGGAATGCAAGAATGTTGTGGATGATAATTCAAATCATCGGGGTCAAAGGATGCTATTTCACATCATGAAATTGATTGATATCCTGGAAGAGCTCAAAATGTTGATGATGATCATGACACCTTTGTCGAGAGGTTTCATGAAGATATAATTGCTCATCGACAACATCAAGCAAGAGGAAGGATGGAGCGAAAAGTTATTGAAACCACGGATATAACACAATCTCGGAATCAAGCTTGATGTTCAAGGCAACATGATATGACGAGGAAAGTCGACGTAAGCTTAGCCCATCGTCAAAAAAAATTGTGCTCTGGGAATAAAGAGCAGGTAGCACAGTTAAAATTTAGCACGATAATGATATAGCCGGCCAGGCTAGGAGTGACTTGAAGGATTAATAAACTCATAAGCAACAAAGATTACTTAGAGTTATTGAACCGTAGTGCAGACTCGGTGCACATATCGGTGTTCTCGGTTGACGACAACCCATAACCTAGGAAAATTGGAATCAGTGAGAAATAACAGTTGACGAAGAACCCATAAAAAGTTATGCAGTTCCATGATATTTTCGAGATACCAGAGTGTAATACTCGATGGTAGATCAGAGTAAAGGTTGGACAGGTGCAAAGATCTGCAGAAGACAAGTACTTCAACTTGTCCGAGAAATGGTATTTAAAGGAGAACATGGCCGGAACAACGATTGCAAAATGCCAGATCTTAGATATAAGATAAACTTATACCAAGGAAATATTTATTTGAAGAGAAGCTTTAATGATACGATCTACATTGTTTCCATGGGCATGAACACAAAGGTTCAAGGTCGACTCCCACTTCCTCAATGCATAACCTTACATTGACCTCTCGTATTTCGAAAATGACATTAGTTGTGGGAAGTTTTGTCTGGTGCAATACCAAATAAGTATGACCCGTGAAATCTTTCGGGTTTGCACATATTAGGGAAGGCATTGGTTCAAACCATCGGGGCTTCTTAGGAACATATACCACAAGCTTCAAGAGGATACCATTTACCAAAGGTATTATATATCGGGTAAAGAACTCATAAGAATTTTGGTTGTGAAGGACACTGTCGGATAATAACCCGACAATGGGTATGGCGGTCCACAACAGGACTGATGTGAGTATCGGTACTCAATCAGAGGAAGAAAGAATGCAAATGCATCGGATTATAGAACATCGAAATAATTTGATGCTTAGATAACAAAGGAATTATGATTTCCAAAACGAAGGATCAGAAGTAGACGCTCTGATCATAGATGGATAGCCGAATAGACATAGGGGGTTACAATCAACGGCAACTTGATTGGTCGAGACCCAGCTCATGTTTAAAAATGGCGTCTGAGCTGGAAGGATGAATTCTAGGATCTGATTGAGGATTGCAAGCATTCGCAACATATTGAATCAACGGACTCAAAAGATAATGACAATGGATGCCAATAAGATTACCAGACTTATGGGATTAATCATAATGAAAGCAAACAAGAAATTCCAGAGCAATAGGTTGCTGAGGATTTTCAGAAGATCGAACGGTATTTCAAAGACTTTTGTGAAACACATGATCAACTGGGGGATGAGCGGATACTCGATAAGTGCGAGAATTAACCGTAGGGGTATTCAGGTGACAAAGAATAGCAGGGCAGTAAGCTCAAAGGATTATCAAACAACGACGAGTGTTACGGGGTATCTTGTAATAACAAGACCAACTGGGGATGAATGTAAGAATAACAACTGCAAGTAGTTATCCATAAGGGTTTACGGTGGAAGGGGAATTGCAAAAGCGATGAACACAAGTTCTCGAGTTAACAGCAGAGAGCATCTTCAGGGTCTTCTGGTGCAGCAGACGATCATCAGTAATAAGGGGCTCTCCGGGTGAAAGTGATAACGAGATCCTAATGTTAGATTTAGAAAAATTCATTTAACCCGAATAGAGGAGAGATCAGAGTCCCAGAGTAAAGGTCAAGGAGTAAAAGATCCTAATACCACCCAATGGCGACGTGGGCCCGTAAGCCACAGAGCCATGTTAGTAAAAGTTTTTCAACGACTAGACTCAACTTCGGCCAAGGAGTTGGAAAGGGGGATTCCTATAGGCAGTCGGCTCTGATACCAACTTGTGACGCCCCCGATTCAATCGTACACTAATCATACACGCAAACGTGTACGATCAAGATCAGGGACTCACGGGAAGATATCACAACACAACTCTAAAAATAAAATAAGTCATACTAGCATCATAATGCAAGCCAGGGGCCTCGAGGGCTCAAATACAAGTGCTCGATCATAGACGAGTCAGCGGAAGCAACAATATCTGAGTACAGACATAAGTTAAACAAGTTGCCATAAGATGGCTAGCACAAACTGGGATACAGATCGAAAGAGGCGCAGGCCTCCTGCCTGGGATCCTCCTAACTACTCTTGGTCGTCGTCAGCGGCCTGCACGTAGTAGTAGGCACCTCCAGTGTAGTAGGAATCATCGTCGACGGTGGCGTGTGGCTCCAGGGCTCCAGCATCTGGTTGCGACAACCAGGTAGAAGGGAAAGGGGAAAAGAGGGAGAAAAGCAACCGTGAGTACTCATCCAAAGTACTCGCAAGCAAGGAGCTACACTACATATGCATGGGTATATGTGTAAAAGGCCATATCGGTGGACTGAACTGCAGAATGCCAGAATAAAAGGGGGATAGCTAATCCTGTCAAAGACTACGCTTCTGGCAGCCTCCGTCTTGCAGCATGAAGAAGAGAGTAGATTGAAGTCCTCCAAGTAGCATCTCCAAGTAGCATCTCCAAGTAGCATCTCCAGTAGCATCGCATAGCATAATCCTACCCGGCGATCCTCCCCTCGTCGCCCTGTGGAAAAGCGATCACCGAGTTGTCTGTGGAACTTGGAAGGGTGTGTTTTATTAAGTATCCGGTTCTAGTTGTCATAAGGTCAAGGTACAACTCCAAGTCGTCCTGTTACCGAAGATCACGGCTATTCGAATAGATTAACTTCCCTGCAGGGGTGCACCACATAACCCAACACGCTCGATCCCATTTGGCCGGACACACTTTCCTGGGTCATGCCCGGCCTCGGAAGATCAACACGTCGCAGCCCCACCTAGGCAAAACAGAGAGGCCAGCACGCCGGTCTAAACCTAAGCGCACATGGGTCTGGGCCCATCGCCCATAGCACACATGCACGTTGCGAGGGTGGCCGGAAGCAGACCTAGCCTAGCAGGCGTTCCAGTCCAATCCGGCGCGCGCCGCTCCATCGCTGACGTCTAAAGTGCTTCGGGTGATACCACGACGCCGGGATACCCATAACTACTCCCACGTAGATGGTTAGTGCGTATAGACCAAATGGCCAGACTCAGATCAAATACCAAGATCTCGTTAAGCGTGTTAAGTATCCGCGAACACCGAACAGGGCCAGGCCCACCTGTCTCCTAGGTGGTCTCAACCTGCCCTGTCGCTCCGCCAAAAAGATCCACACGGAGGGCCGTCGGGACAAAGGTCCTTTCAGCCCCCAATCCGTGAATCACTCGCGGGTACTCTTCGAGCTGACCCGACTTTAGTCACCATCTGTATAGTATGTATGTATGTATAGTATATACCCGTGATCACCTCCCGAGTGATCACAGCCCAATAGTATAGCAAGGCAGACTGACAAGAATGTAGGGCCAATAATGATAAACTAGCATCCTATACTAAGCATCTAGGATTGTGGGTAAGGTATCAATGACTGTAGCAACAATGACAGGCTATGCATCAGAATAGGATTAACGGAAAGCAGTAACATGCTACACTACTCTAATGCAAGCAGTATAGAGGAGAATAGGCGATATCTGGTGATCAAGGGGGGGGGGGCTTGCCTGGTTGCTTTGGCAAGAAGGAGGGGTCGTCAACTCCGTAGTTGAACTGGGCAGCAACAACGTCGGTCTCGTGGTCTACCGAAGAGAAGAGGGGGAAGAAACAATGAATACAATGCAAACAAATGCATATCGATGCATGACATGACAAGTAACGATGCTAGGTGTGCCCAATCGCGGTAGTAGGTGATACCGACGAAGGGGGGAAACATCCGGGAAAGTATTCCCGGTGTTTCGCGTTTTCGGACAGATGAACCGGAGGGGGAAAGTTGCGTGTTTGATATGTTAGAGGTGTGTGGTGGACGAACGGGCTGCGTATCCGGGTTCGTCTCGTCGTTCTGAGCAACTTTCATGTTGAAAATAATTTAATCCGAGTTACGGATTAAAAGATATGATTTTCTAAAGATTTTATTAATTTCTGGAATTTAATTAATTATTTTATTTAATTCGAAAATGGATTTATGACATCAGCATGAGGTCATGCTGACGTCAGCAGTCAACAGGGTTGACTGGTCAACCTAACCAGTGGGTCCCACTGGTCAGTGATACATTTTTAATTAAACATTTTAATTAACCTAATTAGTGTTAATAGGGGGTGGGCCCCACTGTCATACTCTGTTAGCTAATTAACAGTAGTTAATTAGGTTAATTAGTCATTAGATTAATTAATCTTAATTAGCTAAGTTAATCAGAATTAATTAAGTTAATTAATTAGTTAATTAATTAATTATTATTATTATTATTTATTATTTATTTATTTTTTTATATTTTTTAACTCCTTTTTTTTAACAGACACGTTCTCTGGGGCGTGGGGCCCCTTCGTCATTGGCTTAGAGGCCATAGTGGCCCGGGTAAACGGGCAGCGGTGCGGGCGCTCGGGCGTGGGCGCCCGAAGGGAGACCCAGGGCGCGGCGAGTGTTCGCCGGACCGTGACCAAGGGGCGGAGGTGGGACGACGAGCGGCGGCAGCCACTGCGGGAACCGCAAGCGGGGCAGGGGCGAAAGCGGACGGGGCGGTGGAGGCGTCCGGGGGTAGCAGCGGGGGGAGGCGGCCACGGTGGGCGCGCACGGGGAGGGGCGCGTGCTAGGCGCGGCCACGGTGGGCGCGCGCGGGACGTCGGTCCAGTCGTGGTGCGAAGGCCGCGGCCACGGGGTAGCATCGGGCGGACGGCGGGTGTGGGGAGAGGACGAGAGGAAGCGCGGGGGCGCGGCCATGGGCGCGGCCGGAGCCGGTCGGAGCACGGCCAGGGGGCGCGAGGGCCACAGTGAGGGCGGGGCGGACACGGGATAGAGGGGTGGCGCGCTCGGCACAGGAGCTCACCGTGGGATGGTGGGGTCTAGGCAGCGGGGGGTTGAGGAGGAAGACGGCGACGACGGTGTAGAGGAGGCAGTCCGGTGGGGGAGCGCCGGCGACGGGCGGCGGGGACGAGTGGCGTGGCGACGTGATTCCGGCGAGGGGGGACTCCAAGCGGTGGTGGCGTCGGGACCGAGTCCCAACTCCAGATCGAGGGCGGCGCGTGGACGGGCGCCGGGGCGACTCGGGGTGAGGTGAGGAGGCGTCCGGTGAGGGGGGGGGGGGGTGACGGGCGACGCCGGCGACGCGGGATCTGGCTCCCCTACCTCGATCCAGACGAGGGAGAAAGGGGAACGTGGGAGGAGCGAGTGGGGGAGGGAGTGGACGAGTGGGGTGGCAGCTAGGGTTGCGGGGGGGATAAGGAGAGGAGTGGGGTTGGCCGATTGGGCCTTTGGCCGGTTGGGTCGGCCCGTTCGGGCGGCGGAGGCCAGCTGGGCCACTTGGCCCAGCGAGGGGGGGGTCTGTTGTTTTTGTTTTGTTTTGTTTTCCTTTCATTTGTTTCTTTTTATTTATTTTCCTTTCTGTTTTATTCAATTTAAAATATTTATGCATTTTCTAAAAATGTGTTTACTTCATCATAATTATCTATGCAATATTTGACACGGTCCGAACATTTTGTTTTAAAGTTTGAAAACTTTGTTTGTTTGCCAAAAATTCAAATTTGAATTCGAATCGTTTTGAACTAACGCGAGATTAGCGACAGTAACGGAGGTGACATGGCGTCATTAGCAGAGGTTACTGTAGCTTGCTTATCCGGGCGTCACACCGCGCGCCCAGGTGGGTTGCCCACCTTGGGTACCTTCTGAACTCCGATTTTCTACAGCTTGCTTGTTTCTCAAGATAAAAAAAATCTTTATATACCCCCCAAACCTATTGACCACCGTATCACGGAGAAATCTTCTGTTCTCCTTTCTTGCTGTTTTTGGTCAGATCTATTGAGCCAGGCATCATGTCATCTTCTTCCTCCAACAACGTGGAAGAGGATGCTTGGTTGATGAAGATCGATCTGAAGAGAGAAGAGCCTGTAGAAGCCGCAAAAGGGGACAAGAGCAAGGAGATTACCGGAGATCAAGCACCGGCGGTTGAGCAGGCCTGGCCTACTGAGGAATAGAAAGAAGATATCCTTAAACCTTATTATGCTCATCTTAGCCCAACTGATATTGAAGCCTTTCGAATCATTGAAAAAGTTCGTGTGCAAAATAAATATCTCACTCGTGAAAATATTCTGCATCAAGAGCATATCATCTTCCTCCGGAGCGTCATCCGTAGATTGGAGAATCTCTTGATCTTGAAGGACAGGGTCTCCTCTACTCCATCGCCACCTTCTTCATCACCAAAAGAAAATTGAGCATCGGGTATGGGCATTCCCCTTGGCTTCCACCAAGCATGGGGGAGGTGCCCCGGTATCGTATCACCCCCACTATCTTTTGCCTTTACTTATTTTAGTTTGATTCATAGTTATCTTTTGCTTTAGATGAATAAAATTTTAGTTCGATCCTTTCTTTTTGAGAGTTTGTTTAGTGATCTATCCTTGTAATCATGTGTGGGATATATAATAAAGTTTATTTTGAGTTTTTGCTTTCTTTACTTTCATATTCCAATAAAAAGAAAGGAAATAAATTAAAAATATCATATATGCTAATCTTATGGTAGGTGATGACACCACATAAGGAAAAGTATAAGTAGGAAATTTTATTAGAGATTGACAAACATAGCATTGGTCAATGATGCAACTCATGAAAGAATTAATAAGGGAAGAGAAGATTCACATATAAATATACTATCCTGGAAATCTTTTGTGATTGTGAGCCCCCATCAAAATATTATATGCCAAAATTGTTGACGTTGGACAAGGAAGACAACGTAAGATTTATGTTTGTTCATATTCACATAGAAGTTATATTGTCCTAGATCCTTCAACATGTGGTGCTTGCCCCTATCTTTGCTAGCCAAAACTTCTGCACTAAGTAGAGATACTACTTGTGCATCCAAAAAACCCTTAAACCCAAATCTTATCTTCGAGAGTCCACCATACTACCTAAGGATTGAGTAAGATCCTTCAAGTAAGTTGTCATCGGTGCAATAAGGCAATAAAAATTGCTTCTAAAAGTGTGAGATCATTTAGTGTAAGAGAAAATTGAGCGTTGTACGAACTTATGATGGTGAAGAATAAAAGCGACAGACTGCATAATAAAGGTTGCGATCACAAGGGGCAATACAACATTATGTTCTTTTGCACTAAGGAGTTGAGCATACAAACAAATAAGCGCATGGCAAGCTCTGATTCCCTCTACGAAGGGCCTATCTTTTACTTTTATGCAAGAGTCAAAGTTTTTATCTCTATCCCTTTTTTATTTTTCTCCTTTGGCAAGCATCATGTGGTGAGGAAAGATCTAGACATATATTTCCAGTTGAATATGGGTAGCATAAGTTATTATTGTTGACATCACCCTTAAGGTGAAGACGTTGGGAGGCGAAACTATAATGCTCTATCTTTCTATGTGTCCGGTTGAAAAGTTTTGCTCATGTGTATGCAGTGAGTGTTAGAAATCATAGAAGACTATATGATAGTTGAGTATGTGGACTTGCCCAAAGGCTCCAATACGTGACCCTTCCTGAAAAGATGATGAATTGTAGTTGCAAAGTTGACTGAGAACATAGTTTGTTGGTTTCTAATAGAGTTTATGTTTTACACTTCGATAGTGTGATGAATTGTTACATATTCATGAGAAGTATATGATAAAAGTTCTATGATGACAGTCTTATGTTTAAGTTCATTGCTATTATAATAATCTACATGATGCTTTTATGTCCATATTTTGTTTTTATCGACACCTCTCTCTCTAAGCATGTGGACATGTTTTTCGATTTCGGTTTTCGCTTGAGGACAAGCGAGGTCTAAGCTTGGGGGAGTTGATACGTCCATTTGCATCATGTTTTCCTACTATTATTTATGATGTTTTTATGCATAATAATGCTTTTGGAGTAATTCTAATGCCTTTTCTCTCATAATATGCAAGGTACACACAAAGAGGGAGAATTCCGACAGCTGGGAATCTGGACATGGAAAACGTACGTCAGGCCACCTATTCTGCACAACTCCAAACAAGCTCAAACTTTATGGAGATTTTTATGGAATATATGAGGAATATTGGAGCCAATAAGTACTAGAGGGGGCCCACCAGGTAGGCACAACCCACCTGGGCGCGCTAGGGAGCCCAGGCGTGTGCTGGTGGGTTGTGCTCCCCTCGTCTAAAAGAAATGGGGTGGCGCGGGCGACGGCGGCGCCAGCGGCTGGATGGGGTACGTGGAGTTGCGAGCGAGCGCTCGAGTGTCCAGCGTGCGGGAGTGGGCGCAGCAAATAAACGACGCGCGATGGCATTTCGGCCCACGCGCTGAACTAGATATGCCGCGTGCGCGGTTTTTGCACCTCCGCTAGAGCGCCCGGAGCGGTAGTGCGTGCAAAATCACTAATTTTTCAGCGTGGCACTTATATAGCACGGCTGTTGGAGATGCTCTTACGAGCTCATGTGACCTTATTTGGTTGGAAGAAATAAGGTCCAGGCCCACCCCATCAAATTCAAGGGGGAGGGGAAGGGGAATGATTAGCGTTAGAAAGGAAAGTTACACACCACTAGACCTGGCCATGGACAGCCCAGCCCGGTCGGCCCGATCCGACCCTACCCGGTCCGACCTTGTCCATGGGCTGAGATCGGGCCTAGATTTCAAGCCTGATGGCTGGCCCGGGCCCGAGCCCATCGTATTCGCGCGTTAACAAAGAAGCCCGCCCCGAGGCCCGAGGCCCGGTGGGCTTTTAGTGTGATGGGCTTGGCTCAAGCCCGATTTTTATGCCCGACGGCCGGGACAGGCCGGGCTCAGGCCTGGGTGTCGGTGTCAAAACCGGCGGATCTTGGGTAGGGGGTCCCGAACTGTGCGTCTATGGTCGATGGTAACAGGGGACACAATGTTTACCCAGGTTCCGTCCCTCTCTATGGAGGTAATACCCTACTTCCTGCTTGATTGATCTTGATGAATATGAGTATTACAATAGTTGATCTACCACGAGATCGTAATGGCTAAACCCTAGAAGTCTAGCCTGTATGACTATGATAATGAGTATCTCCCCCTTCGGACTAAGTCCTCCAGTTTATATAGACACCGGGAGGATCTAGGGTTACACAAGGTCGGTTACAAAGGAAGGAACCCACATATTTGGTCGCCAAGCTTGCCTTCCACGCCAAGGACAGTCCCATCCAGACACGGGTGCAGTCTACAGTCTTCGTGTTCTTCACAGCCCATCAGTCCGGCCCATGACTAACAGGCCGGACGCCCAAGGACCCCTTAGTCCAGGACTCCCTCAGTAGCTCCTGAACCTGGCTTCAATGACAAGGTATCCAGCGCGTAGATCTGTCTTCGACATTGCAAGGCGGGTTCCTCCTTCCGAACTCCAAGATAATCTTTGAACGTATTGATCATGTCCGGACCTGTAACACATACACCATACACAACCGCAGAGAGAGAATATAATATTCCACGAGTCCAATCTACGGACTGCTTTTTATAACGTGACACCATGCTTGCTCGGTTATTATTTCGAACCGTTTCATGTCCCGCCGTTCCACGTTTCGAGGCGCGGTTGCTATTGGCATGTTCCGTCTAAGCAGAGATCGTGTACCCTTATTGTGGGATTCTCATCAATACGAGCGTGGGTAACCCAACCGTCTCGTTGGAAAGATTCCTTAGGAATAGGCAGGCTTCCGGGCTTAGGAGGAGACGTTCAACTCCCGCTACCTTTATAAAGGAACCAAGGGCCGTCTTTTTATGCCAAACCTCTCCTCGGCCTTTCCATCCTCGAGTTCTAGCACCCAAGGTTCAACTTTGTTGCTTCAAGCTTCCCCATCATGTCCGGACCTAACCCTCAAGGCTGATGGGCGGCTTCCTCTGTTACAGAGGAGGATATTGCAAAGCTTCGGGCGGCCAGATACCTAACCACGAAGATCCACCACAGGCTTCCTGCTCAAGGGCAGGTTATTCTGACCCCCAGATCTGGTGAGAGGGTTGTATTTATCTCACACTTCCTTCGAGGGCTAGGGTTCGCTCTTCACCCCTTCATCCGGGGGCTAATGTTTTATTATAGACTAGATTTTCACAATCTAGCCCCAGAGTCTTTCCTCCACGTCTCGGAGTTTATCATTACGTGCGAGGCCTTCCTCTGAATCCCCCACACTTCGGTTTATGGCTCAAGACCTTCAGTGTGAAACCAAAGGTAGTCGACGGGGAACAGATGGAGTGCAGCGGTGCTATAGTCAGCCAGCTCACCAACACTCCTTGCCCAAAAGGCTCTTTTACTGAAACTTCCAATCAATGGCAGCAAGACTGGTTTTACATTACGGAGCCCCGCATCACCAAGTGGGTAGCTGCACCCATGTTCCGTTCTCGCCCACCGTTACAGCTTGCATCATGGGCCAACAAGGGGCTGGATTGGGGATCAGTTGATGAAGTGCGGAGTCTACAAAGCTGCATCCAAACCCTCCTTGAGAGGGACATCGATCTTGTCAACGTGATTCAAGTAATGCTGATTCACTGAATCATGCCATGCCAGCGTATCCTCTCCGCATGTGGGAGTTTAATCCAGAAGGACCATGAACCCTCCAATACTTCTTCAACATTACACACAAAGGGATGTGGAAGTTGTTTTTTGGGAAACGAAAACATTGGCCGGACACCACTGAGGACACATGCCTCGATTGCAATCGTCCGTATACCCCGGTAAGCACTGTGCTTCCGAACACTTTGTTTTTAAGTATGTCGTAATACATTACGGAGCAGACTATCTCCTTCCAGGGCTGGATAAAGAAAGCGGAGTTGATTAGGTGTTCGGACCCCCTTCCCGAAGGTTCAGCGGATCCTGTATTAACAAGGATGTTGGTCCCGGCAACATACCAGATGCCTGTGAAGGAGGGCAAGGCAGAGAGGAGCGAAGATGGCCTCCATCCCGAAGGTGTATCAGACATTGTGTCTGGAGGAATCAAGATTCCCTCGTCCGAAGACAAAAATGAAGGGGAAGTCAACGTCTCTTCCCTCCATGGAAAGAAAAGGGCTGCCTCCGAATATTGGGAGGAAAAGGCTCCTAAGAGAGGCAAGATTCCTCTAACGGGTGGCCCGAACTTGGAGGACAACATCGTCATGCAGTACCGTGACGAGGATAAGCTTCCGGCCGAACCGTAAGTGAACAAGAGTGTTTTAAACACGTCCTGTTCCTTTCTTGTAACGTCTAGAATATATGTTTTTTGCAGTTCGACATGCAGTCAACAATCCTCTTCCTCGGGGGATCTTCTCCCAGAGATGATGGAAAGCGAGATGCCTCCACCGGTCTCCTCGCCCAACAGGGCGGACGACTTCGAGGTGTCGTCGCAGAGGGTCTCCCCCGATCAACAGGTGGTGAGAGGGACGACGAAGATACCACCCGAAGGTGATACATCGGTGGCCCAGGGTCCAGGGACCAACAATGAAGGCCCCGAACAGTCTGGTCTATAGCTGGATACGAATAAACAGATCCCTTCAAAGGGAGGCCGTACTCCTACAGCAGCCTCCGGAGACCCAGAGGCGCCGGATATATTGACGAACATGTTGCGGCAGGCGTCCGTCTGAGAGGAACATCGTACCTTGATGGGCACGATGGTCAAAAAGGTCCTGTCCGCAAAAAGCGGATTGAATGAGGCCTTCGTGGGCCTGCTAAGAGGCTTCGAGGTTTGTATTGTAATATGTTCGATTGTCTTTTATTCAAGAATAGACCTGTGTATAGATAGTAGCCCCTGAGACTCTGGTTGGCTTCCTGAGGGAGACGATCAGAGGATCAAAAGGTATGCCCAGGAAATAATATGATTAATTGGAACACATGCTGTGACCTTGCCGGAAACTGCCTGGACTGTAGAGGTTGCGAATTTACAACACAAGATTGATGAGGCGGATAATGATATCGCGCTTATTAACAGGCGTCTTGACGAGTCGCAAGGTATGTATTCGGAGCAATCCTTACATATACGTGTTTGTAATATAAGCATGACGCTGAAAGTTGCATACTGGAATATGCATGGCTGCAGATGGTGCCGCCGCCGTTGAGATTCTTCGGGCGGAGCTCGCCCGGGCCAAGGAGCAGGCCCGGTTTAGTAATGCGGCTGCCGAAAAGGCATCGACTATCAGTGTACAAAAGTAGGGGCTCTCCTTTTGACTCCTTTACTTGTGCACGGGCAGTCAGAGCCACGCGCCGTGGCCACACTTGGCAGGGCAGAGGAGGGAAGTCGGAGAGAAGCCGAAGCATGAGACAACCGAGGCGACGCCAAGACCAGAAGGCATGAGGGCAAGAGGGCGAGGTGGGATCCCTCGGCAAGATCCTTGCCGAGGCGCCCCCCCAGCCCCGACAAGAGCCTTGCCCGGGCAACTTGCCCAACGCCAGCGGAGCGAGCCACCCTTGAGCCCAAAGGTTCCGAACACCGTCAACAACTATGTGGGACTAGGGCTCGGGAGGCACCTCCGAGGTGGCATGTAGATCTTTGTCGAGATCATAGACATATGAGTTCAGATGAGGACCAGAAGACGGCGACCCTCGGCAGGATCCCAGCCGAGGAAATCCACAAGACCCTCGGCAAGACTCTTGCCAGGGACGACAGCAACGCCACGGCAAGACCCTTGCCGGGCCCCCGGCAAGACCCTTGCTGAGGGCATCAGCAGGGCCACTGCCAGGCCCGCACCAGCCAAGACTCCGCCGTTCGCATGCAGCTGCCAGCCCAACCAGCTGGGCAGGCACCTGCGTGGCAATGTGCAGCTTCCAGGCCAAATCAGCAAGCACCTGTGTGGCGGCATGCAGATCTTCATGAAGGCCCTACCACCGCGCCACCTCAGCTGCTTGCCTGCCTACATGGCGTTGCATGCACCGCTAGCCTGGGCATGTGTCGAAGCTAGGCAGAGCGACGACGGATGGGACGGGCCTCGTTCCCGTCCCCGATAAAGCTAATGGACACCTACATAGCGCATTTAATACGCTTTGTCCCGTAGTGCAGTGCGATAAGCTCGGGCACTGTAGGCCTTTCCACCTCCTATGCGATAAGCTAACGCACTGTGGCGACCCCTTTTTTCTATAAAAGGAGGCCCGAGGCGACCAGGAGAGGGATTCGGCTTTTTGGAACAGCACAACCACCGTAGCTAGTTCAAGAAGCTCAAGAACACTCAATACATCCACCAAAGCAGGACTAGGGTTTTACACATCCTGGCGGCCTGAACCTGGGTAAACGATCCGTGTGCTTAGCTCCTAAACATGCTCTCCTCACGACCCCGCGCCCGCCGACCGTAGAAGGGATCCCAGTGATCCCATCGGTGTCGTTCCCGCCGACATCAGGCGCCGAGGTGTGGCCACCGGTACCCAAGCTTGCCTTCTCCTCCTCCGTGTGCGTGGGCTCGGTGCTTGGCGCCCTTGCCGGGGACACCCCTTAGGGCGGCGTGGTTGACGGAGGCGGCGTGTTGGGGGTAGCCCTTAGTGGCTCCTCCTGCCGTTGTCCTCCTCCTGCGATCACGGCAAGGTCAGCACCAAGGATCATGCCCTTGGCACACGTCGATGAGGGCGAGTGGCGAACTTACGCCGGGGGCTGCTCCGGGGGCTGCTGTCCGGGCTACTCACCACCACCAGTGGTGCCTTAGAGGTGCCCGCCGAGGGCTAGCCGCCTGCCGAAGACCTGGCCCTCTTCATCCTCTGAGCCAGTGTCTCTGTGTCCCTGCCAAAACGAAAACAAGTCAAGATAAGGAGCACTGTTAAAGGAGCTGGAGATGACGAAAGGAAACGGCACTTACTCGTCCTCCACCTCCTCTTCTGCTGCCTTCCTCTTCCTCCTCGGGCTGAGAGACCCGAGGTCAAAGAAGACCTCCGTGTAATCGCCTGCGGCAGGAGGGGAAGCAAGTGGAGGAGGGGAAGCAGGTGGAGTTGGGGAACACTTGGATGAAGAAGAGGCAGATGTTTTCTTCTCCACCACCACGGCCTTCACCAATTTCCTCGCCACCGCGGCCCTCGTTTGGCGCACGGACGTCTCCTGGGCGTGCCGGGGGTGCACGGCCCTGCCGGGCCGAACCGGCTCGCCGGAGCTGGCCCACCGCAGGACTCGCCCCTTCCCCGCGACTGGGGGCTCGACAGCTTTAGCTTTCTCCTCGGACGGCTCGTCGTTGTCATCCTCAACAAGATGGCCCCCGATGCGGGCGCTGCTGGCCCCCCCGACGGACTCCGCCCACTAGGCGAGCTCCTTCTCCTCTGCGGCCGCCATGGCCTTGTCCTCCACGCCGTCGGTGCTGCCGGCCTCCTTGGCGAGCTCTGCCTCCGCCGCCCTGGTGGCGATGTAGTCCAGCTCCGCCTGGGTGGTGTCTTGGACAAGCCGCGGCTCGTCACCGATGTACTTCTCCTCCAGGTGGTGTCCTGCACCTGCTCCTCCGACAGCTTGGCCCAACTTGGGACCGGGCCGTGTGTGTTGCAGTCCGGCATCATGGCGATGATGTCGTCCCGGCACGAGTTATTGCTCAGTGGGACCACCCCCGCCGGCAACATGAACAAGGGCCCCTTGGCGACCTTGCCGGCCTTCGCAGCCTTGCTGGACCTCTCGGCCTTGCCGTCGCGGCCCACGTCCAGCTGGAAGAGCCGCTGGCAGAAGTGGGCATGTGCCAACACCGTGAAGTTGTGGTCGAGCCCGGGGCGAAGCCTCATGATATCGGCCGCATTCGTGAAGAGCCAGGCCGACCTCCCCTTGTTATGCAGTGGAGCGATTCGGCGGCGGATGAAATCCGCCCCGATCATCGCAAGGGTGAGCCCAACCTCGGTGAGGTGAAGAATCCGGGTGATGGCGGGTTTGAGCTTGTCGTCCTGGGCGTCGGCGTCGCCCCAGTCGGGCCTGCGAACTGGCGGCGCCTAGCGAACCCGACAGAACTCCTGTGGGTCGTCCTCCTCGATCCAACACCACCTGCCCCGCCATTCTTCCCACCTCTCCTTCTGGGCGTCCTCTGGATACGTCCCCTTGGACCTCGGGATCCAGGTGACACAACCAGAGATGGCGCCTTCCCCTTGATGCGAGGGTAAAAGTAATGGCGGAAGAGCGTCGTGTTGGGGATGACTCCAATGAAGCCCTCATAGAGGTGGGCAAAAAGAGCCATGCATGACACGACATTTGGAGTAAAATCCAGAAGGTGGAAGCCAAATGTGTGCATGACATCATTGAAGAAATCAAAGAAAGGGGGACAGAGGCCGCAAGAGAAGTATTCGACGAAAAACGGGTACCGATCGGGGCGGCCTCGGCGCAATTGGCGGGGATGACACGCGTGGCTGGATGCCCCGCCATCTCCCCCCTCGTCTTGCACCCCCATAGGGGCTTGAAGATGTCCCAGAGCTCGAACACGTCGACCTTCGAGGGGAAGTAGGCGAGTTGCGTCCGCCGCGCCGCCAACTCACTCTCCGGTGGCTTCGTCGCTCTGGCGTCCTTGGCCATCCCTTTGCCCTTGTTGGTTTTGGGGGCCATGGCGGCTGCGAGAGGCGAGGGGCGGAGGACAGCAAAGACGCAGTAGCGGCAAGAAGAGGCAAAAGCTTGCGAAGGAAGGAGAAGGGGGCAGCGGTTCCGAGATTGGAGATGCAGGGGGTAAAGTGAGCAGCGCGCCCGCAGTTATTCCTCTTTTTATGGGGAAGGCGCGGGCCGCCTCCTCTCCTATTAAGCATTCAACGCGGGTCATGGGGAAGCGCAGCGGGTGAGAAGTTACTATGGTAAAACCCGCCCCACCTACCCGCGCACCGTTCTGGGCCTAGCCCAACAACGCATTGTGCTTATGTGTGGCCCAGGCCCGGGGGCTCCTGTCGGTGTACAAAAGTAGGGGCTCTCCTTTTGACCACTTTACTTGTGCACGGGCAGTCAGAGCCACGCGCCGCAGCCACACTTGGCAGGGCAGAGGAGGGAAGCCGGAGAGAAGCCGAAGCACAAGACAACCAAGGCGACGCCAAGACCAGAAGGCAGGAGGGCAAGAGGGCGAGGTGGGCTCCCTCGGCAAGATCCTTGTTGAGGCCCCCCCCCCCCCCGCAGCCCCGGCAAGAGCCTTGCCGGGGCAACTTGCCCAACGCCAGCAGAGCGAGCCACCCTTGATCCCAAAGGTTCCGAATGCTGTCAACAACTATGTGGGACCAGGGCTCGGGAGGCACCTCGGAGGTGGCATGCAGATATTTGTCGAGACCATAGACATATGAGTTCAGATGAGGACCAGAAGACGGCGACCCTCGGCAAGATCCTAGCCGAGGAAATCCATAAGACCCCCGGCAAGACTCTTATCGGGGATGACAACAATGCCACGGCAAGACCCTTGCCAAGGGCGTCAGCAAGGCCACTGCCAGGCCCACACCAGCCAAGACTCCGCCGCCTTCGCATGCAGCTGCCAGCCCAACTAGCTAGGCAGGCACCTGCGTGGCAACATGCAGCTTCCAGGCCAAATCAGCAAGTACCTGCGCGGCAGCATGCAGATCTTCATGAAGGCCCTACCACCGCGCCACTTCAGCTGCTTGCCTGCCTACATGGCGCTGCATGCCCCGCTAGCCTGGGTGTGTGTCGAAGCGAGGCGGAGCGGCGACGGACAGGACGGGCCTCGTTCTCGTCCCCGATAAAGCTAATGGACACCTACGTAGCGCATTTAATGCGCTTTGTCCCGTAACGCAGTGTGATAAGCTCGCACACTGTAGGCCTTTCCACCTCCTGTGTGCCACTGTGGCAACCCCTTTTTTTCTATAAAAGGAGGCCCGAGGCGACCAGGAGAGGGATTCGCCTTTTTGGAACAGCACAACCACCGTAGCTAGTTCAAGAAGCTCAAGAACACTCAATACATCCACCAAAGCAGGACTAGGGTTTTACGCATCCTCACGGCCAGAACCTGGGTAAACGATCCGAGTGCTAGCTCCTAAACTTGCTCTCCTCACGACCTCGCGCCCGCCGACCGTAGAAGGGATCCCAGTGATCCCATAGGTGTCATTCCCGCCGACATCGGCCGAGTTGAAGGCCGAACAAGCTGCTCGGCACCAAGACGAGGAGAAAATATCCACGATGGTGCTCGAACTGAAAAATGCTACTAGCCGCTGTGAATTCCTAGAGAAGGATAATAAAGCCAAAATGTCCGAGCTTGACAAGGCCTTGCGAGAGGCGAAAGAAGCGCGGTCCGAATCTAGAGCGGCCCGTGAGGAGATCCGGCAAGCTAGGGAGATTGCGGCTGGTAAGCCCTTTTTGCTACAGACTAAGTTCGGTGATCCGAACTATGCTCAGCTGAACCAAATGTGGAGTTCTCCAGACGAGTTTTTAGACTTGCCGAAGAGTTTTTCTGATGCGGCGCAGTTTTACCAAGCGCGAGTGGGATATGCAATGGAGAAGCTTTTTTGGTCACAATTTGGCGCATCAAAGTGCCATCTATTGCTGAATGAACAGATGTCCCAATGGGCCGAGCTTCATAGGATATCCGGCGCTGCCATGAAGAACGTCATAATCCAGCTGTGGCCGATTGAGCCTATTCCGAATAGCTACTTCGGCTTGGTGCAGCAGCTTGTTGATGCGGCGCCGCGTATCGATGTTGTTAAGTGGTCGACCTGCATTAAGGGTGCACGGATGGCCTGTGCCCGTGTCAAGACATACTAGGGGAAGATGAAGGCCATCAATGTTGCGGCGAAGAGTCCACCCAAGGGCAATGACCATCACGCACCAGAGCATTATTTTGGGGACGTCTTAGAGGCTGCCCGCTTGATAGAGGGTCAATGCTCGAAAGACATAATATTCGAGTGAGGTGTATGGGAATTGTAAAAGACAATTTTATATTTAATCTATTTTTATGTTTTGCTTGAAAGCTTTTATTCCTCCTGTGCGGCCATTTTTATGTAATCTGAAAGTTTTCCAGTCGTCGGCTTCAGCCCCCTCGTAGGAAGTACGGGGGTGTTCGCAAAAGCATTTGATCACTCTTGACCCAACATCTTGGTCCATGAAGGAGGTGACAATGCGGCAAGCCAGGCAATCAGACTATAGGGCGTTAACACTTTCACTTAGCCATAGGAGTTTTATGGTGGGTCTACGATATAGCCCCTGGTATGTACGTGGCTTATTTTTAATATGATGCGTTGTACACATGATCTGAAAAAATTCCTTCGTATGACACGGAGAGAATCGCTAAAGTGTACAACGAGATTCTGATGAGTTTTATGGTGGGTCTACGATATAACCACACATTTGTTCCCATACCGAGCCCCTCGCAGGTTATGCCGAGGTGTGTGTAAAACAACCACAGGAGCAAAAATTCAGATCAATTAGGAAAAAAGTCAATACAGGACACTGGTTACTTTTACTGGGAGCTGAGTGATATGCCAATTATTATATAGATAACAAAGCCGCAATCCTGGCTATTTGACATGCCAGGGGTCGATGGCTGAGGAAAAGGCACTTTACAGGCTCGGAATAGAGAGCACGGTCTACAAAAAGTTATTTTGGACCTCCTGTCGCACGTTTGCGCCGCCTGTCCTCGGTTAAGGGAGTCCTTGACAGGAATAACCCTTGGATGATTGTTCGAAACCGAACTCTGGTAGAGTCCTCGGGGTAACCTGCCCTTGAGCTACCCGTGGAGGGGATAATAAAAGGGAAAAGGGCAGTTAGAAAAGTAGGGGGGTTGCAGGCACACCCGTATTGTGCTTCCGCCGGCGCCCAGGGTATTTCAAGTGCATAATTATGTATGCGCGGTACCCACTTCGAAGGCATATTAGGAGAACGGCGGAAGACGAATTGCTAGTCTAATATGGACATTGATCGGTCATGTTGAATGGAGACCGGCGGCGTGATAGCCGACGTGGTATGCGGCGTGATAAGGCCGCTGTGTAGTTAGGCTGAGGTAGCCGTAGTATGATCTACTGTACGGAGGGAGTGTTCCATGCGCTCACCTTTAGGGGTGTGTGTCACGTATACCATGTTTACTATTTTTGCTTCGGGGGGAACTGCTTCTGACCCCCGTTGTTCGGTTGGTATCACCGGGCGGCCTCTTCCCCTTGTGTTCGGCATTCAACTTGCCGGCCTGTTTGAAGACCCAACAACTTCTGTTGGTGTGATTGGCTTGTTTATTGGGGTGCCCATGAATCTAGCAGGGCCTATCCAATATTTTGTCTAAATTGGACGATCTGTCTTTGTTTGCCGTAAATGGCTTTTTCCGTTGGCCGGGTGTGGGGCCGCTGAATCCAGCGTTGACTGCTGTGTCCCGCGTGCCCTCATTATTATTGCGACGTTTGTTTTTATTGCGTCGTGGCTTTCCATTACCATCCCGTACTTTGGAGGTGCCCTGATCGTTTGCGCTAT
Organism: Triticum aestivum; assembly: GCF_018294505.1. Lineage (NCBI taxonomy): Eukaryota > Viridiplantae > Streptophyta > Magnoliopsida > Poales > Poaceae > Triticum > Triticum aestivum. Next base: position 452,470,818 of record NC_057806.1, read on the forward strand.
TGCCTCTACGGGCGAGCCAACTGTCTTCTCCCGCGCAAAAGCAGGTCATCAGAGCAATAAGGGCTGACATAGACTTTGGTTTTTCCTGACCGAGGTGGCGGGCAAGCCACTCGTCCTGGACGCTATGTTTGAAGGCCGCGAGGACTTCGGCGTCTGGACAGTCGACAATTTGGTTCTTTTTAACTAAGAACCTAGTCCAGAGCTTTCTCGTGGACTCTCCGGGCAGCTGGACAATGTGACTTATGTCATCGGCATCTGATGGTCGGACATATGTACCTTGAAAGTTATCGCGGAAGGCATCTTCCAACTCCTCCCAGCTGCCAAATGAGTTTTCAGGCAGACTATTTAACCAGTTTCAAGCTGGTCCTTTGAGTTTTAACGGGAGGTATTTGATGGCATGAAGGTCATCTCCGCGGGCCATATGGATATGCAGAAGAAAATCCTCAATTCACACCGTGGGATCTATTGTTCCGTCGTATGATTCAATATTTACGGGTTTAAACCCTTCTGGGAACTCGTGATCCATTACTCCATCAGTGAAGCAAAGAGGGTGTGCAGCGCCTCTATATCGGGCCGCATCGCGACGTAGCTCCGACGGAGTCCGTCTGCAGTTTTCGGCCCAGAGAAATCTTTGCCATCCAATCTGATTAGAATATCATAACATAAAGTATAAGTGGCAGAATTTTTTTAGGAATGTTTTATCAATTCATTTTCATTTCATTTGTACCCCTGGCAAACTCGAACTTTCGCCCAAATGGTCTGCGTGACTAGGTTTGTCACGTCCAAATAGATAGCCATCGTCGCGTGTCGTGGTACGTCCTCGCGATCCGTAGATCGATCTGGTATATCCTGCTTTACTATCCAGGTCCTGCCAAAAGTCGTATGTATCACCCCGAGCTGTGTTGTTTCTGTTTTTACGTGGCGGTGGGGCAGGTTGCTGTTCAGCTTGAATTGCCGCTTTATCCCGACCGAGTTGTGGTCTTCATGCCGCATTGTCCCGACCGTGCTGTGGTCGATCGGCCATGTTGCGCGAGTGAGGTATGAGCTCTGGCGCCTCCTCATCAAACTGGGCCAGCAGTTTGCACTTCGCGCAACTCCTGATTGGGAGATTGAGGCCGTATTCTTCGGCTGCCAGGACATTAGTCCATCTGTCATTGAGCAGATCTTGGTGAGCCTAAAGCTGCTGCTGTTTCTTTTTTAGGCTCCTTGTAGTGGCTATTAGCATGCGCTTGAAGCGCTCCTGCTCGAGAGGTTCCTCGGGCACGATGAAATCCTCGTCGCCGAGGCTTACCTCATCTTTGGAGAGCAGAAGATAATTATCATCCTCCGAATCGTCATGTATGGCCTGTTCATCAGGGCTAACTTGCCCATTTTCCCGTTCCTCCTGTTCGGAGGTTATCTCGACGGGGTCTTCATTGTTTTCGGCATCATCCGGAGTATTATTTTCTCCGGTGCCAGTATTGTTGTCTTTGAAACGACGTGACTTGGAGCGGCGGCGATGACGCCAGCGTTTTTGCTGTATCTCAGGAGGTTTATTCTCAACTGGATTTTCTTTGTCATCGTCGTTGGTTGCTTTGGGTGTGTCCACCATGTACACATCATACGAAGAAGTGGCCGTCGAGCATCCAGTGAATGGTGGATGTTGATTTTGCTCCTCATCAGCATCGTCGTCCATACCGTCGATGTCTTCGGAGTCGTAATCTAGCGTGTCAGTTAAATCCTCGACTGTAGCCATGAAGTGGGTGGCGGGTGGAAAGCAAAATTCTCCATCCTCAGCCCCTAGTTCGAACCGAACATAGTTCGGCTGTGAGTCCCCCGCCAAGAACATGCTCTTTAGTGAGTTTAGCACATCGCCCAAAGGCGAGTGCTGGAAGATGTCTGCGGCGTTGAATTCGAAGATCGATAAATGATCAAGTTCGGAGTCCGCGAGCTCACATGGTTCGGAATTTATGACCAGAGACGAGTCCGGAGTTTCGGTGGCACAAATACTGTGTGAGGTTAAATCCATGTGCGGCTCCAACGTCGGGGAATTGGTGGCCTCTGTGGTGGGGTTGAACCTCCAATCCTTGGATGGCGCAGTGTGCTCCGGATCTAAAGCCAGGGTAGTCACATGAGCTATCTCCTGAACGCGGTCCGATGACAGATTTAGGTCATGTTCATCGAGGTGATCAGGAGCGATCGCTGCGGTCTCGAGTCCGGCGAAGATCAAATCTCCGCGGACGTCCGCGACGTAGTTCAAGCTCCCAAATCTGACCTGATGGCCAGGGGCGTAGCTATCGATCTGCTCCAGATGGCCAAACGAGTTGGCTCGCAGTGCGAAGCCGCCGAATACGAAGATTTGTCCAGGGAGAAAGGTTTCTGCTTGAACAGCGTCATTGTTGACGATTGAAGGGGGCAATCGAACCTTTTTGAGGACGGCACAGTGGAACTCTCAATGAAAGCACCAATGTTGGTGTCAAAACCGGCGGATGTTGGGTAGGGGGTCCCGAACTGTGCGTCTAAGGTCGATGGTTACAGGAGACAGGGAACACAATGTTTACCTAGGTTCGGGCCCTCTCTATGGAGGTAATACCCTACTTCTTGCTTGATTGATCTTGATGAATATGAGTATTACAAGATTTGATCTACCACAAGATCGTAATGGCTAAACCCTAGAAGTCTAGCCTGCATGACTATGATAATGAGTATCTCCCCTTCGGACTAAGTCCTCCGATTTATATAGACACCGGGAGGATTTAGGGTTACATAAGGTCGGTTAGAAAGAAAGAAATCCACATATTTGGTCGCCAAGCTTGCCTTCCACGCCAAGGAGAGTCCCGTCCGGACACGGATGCAATCTTCGGTTTTCGTGTTCTTCACAGCCCATCAATCTGACCCATGACTAACAGACCGGACGCCCGAGAATCTCTTAGTCCAGAACTCCCTCACTGGATTTTTTGCATCGGGCAAGTAGGCCTGGCCCGAAGCCTGGCCCGGCCCAACAGATGGCCAGATATACACAACACCCAAAAAAAGAAAGCTATGTAGGTGTAGCATTTTGCTGCAAACCTGTCCGAATCGCTCGCCCACGGACGTAACCTGAAAGAAACAGAATAGTGCTTTTGCCTAAAAATAATAATCAGAATAGTGCCTAGACCATCCCTCGAAAAAAAATAGCGCCCAAGCCAGCACGCATCTCCATGCACGTTTATCCAGCGGTATGAAGTTGAGACTTTGTTAGACCTGAGTCCACTAAGACATTATCAAAACCCATTTTAAATCTCAGCACTGGAGCATGAGCAAACCAACACTGCATAGATTAAGCTAATTATTTAGCTGAGTTTGCAAGCAGAGAAACGCACGCACTGGCACTGCCTCACACATACATTACCATCACTTCATACAGAATCATATACAGTACAAGTACACTGCATAAACTCTAAGACTGATTTTAACGACGATCCGGATACTGCCGCTGTTGCTGCTCGTTATTCATGAACTTGGAGTACTATTTTTAGGGGTGAAGTTTGGTAGATGGACGGCTAAATCAGGCTCTGATGCAGACTGGCCTGTCGAAGACCCAGCTGAACCTTGCGAACTCGGGGTCTTTTGCGGCTTTGATCGCGCGGTCGTGGGCCAGCTCCTCCACCCGCCGGATCTTGCGCGGCAGCCCGCAAACGTACTCCTGCGCGCGCCGCCCCTCACCGGACAGCTGCCGCCCGCCGAGGTCCGCCACCTTCCACCTCCGCACGAAGTGCTCCACCATGTCGCCGTAGTCCCTTGCCGTGTACACCCCGGTGCGCTGCGCGACCGCCGAGAAGTGCTCGAACAGGTCGGCGTCGCGGCCGTCGGTCATGAACTGGCCGGGCATGGTGATCTTGTCCCGCAGCACGGCGGCCAGCGCCCGCACCATCCCGTCCGGGTCGAGCTCGAAGAACTTGGCGGCCGCCTTGGTGTAGGCCGTCTCGTGGCGCTTCTCGTCGGCGGCCACGACGCCGCAGATCTTGGCGAGGCAGCGGTCGCCGTGGCGCGCAGCTTGCTTGGCGGTGTGGGCGTGGGAGATGAAGGTTGCGCGCTCCTGGAAGGAACCATAGACGGCATTGTGGTAGGGGCTGGACGGCCTGAGCATCTGCATGCCATTGCGGAGGAGGTGGTGGACGGTCCGCTCGATCTGGCGCATGTCGACACGTCCGGAGAGGTAGAGGTAGCGGTTGAGGAGATCACCGTGGCGATTCTCCTCGGCCGTCCATCCGCGGATCCAGCGCGCCCAGGGCAGGTCGCTGCAGCCCGTGTCGTCGTTGCAGCCCACCACCCGGTTTCCCACGCACATGTACGTCGGCAGCGCCTCCTCCGTTACCATGTTGCCCACCAGGCACACCAGCACGTCGTCCGGCACACTGGAGGCTTGGTCCTGCAGCTCCTCCCTCGTCATCATCATCGACGGCTGCTGCTCGGCGGAGAGGCCAGCTGCAGAGAGGGAGAAGCAGGGGAGCAGGTCGCTGGGCTGCCACGCGTCCTCCACCGGGGTGAGCAGCGGCAGCAGCTGTTCCTCCACCCAGCCGCTCAGGTTCAGAGTCCGCGCCACCTCGGCCTCCGCCTGCTCTTGCGCCCGCATCTCCGTCACCGTGTTGTCGAAACGAGCTGTCGCGGTGGACTTGCAGGCCCATCCCCCAGCTCTTGTCGCAGCCCGGCTCCTGCACCTGCATGCATAAACGATTGCGTTTCATCTGCTTGCTCATCACATCGCGTACATATGTGTGTGAGGAAGAGAGCCTTCGTACGCACCAGCTTGGATGGGCCTGTGCCGGCATGGCGAGACCGTGGGGGAAAGGCATGAGCATGCTCATCTTGTCAGTGCTGCAAAGGCAGAAGCTTCACTAACGATGCTGTATTGCAGGCAACGTGATGAGCCCCTGCATATTTGCTCGGTATATATGCACACCTACCTGTGCGGGAAAAAAACGCAAGGTTACCTAAAGTTGAAGTTGAAAGTATTTACCACTGAAGAATCCACCCCCGGTCCCTTCATGGAGATCGGTGCATCCTACTACTATTCTGGTTATTAGAACAGCATGTTGCTGGCTCTATGATAGTGCCATGTATTTAAAACATTTCTAAAAGTAGATTCATACAATAAATTGGCTATCGATTAACTAGAGTAGTAGACTGGCTAGCATTAAATGCTTGCATGTGGAGAGAGGTAGAAATAACACAACCGATTCGAAGGGAGAAGAAACGCCGGACTAAAACTATCACACATATTGCATGCAAACTCTTGTTTCTTGTTTATTGTGCTACCGTCGAGCTGTATACATAGCGCCCACTCCTTTCTCCCTCATCCATTCTCTTCCCTACAGGTCGGATTACGTTGACGTGGAATAGCTTGCAGCCAGCTGAGTAGGACCTATTGTACTTGCTCTAAAGTTATGAAACCTTTTCCAATTGAATGGATATGAATATTGTGTGGGCTCATTGGATGCACACAATTTTGACAGAGTGAGAAACAGGGCAAATTTACTATTTTGACACTCCTAAGGACATCTCCAACGTGAATCACCAAAACACATGTAAATGTCCCGACTGAACGGTTCAGACACTTTAGCCATCCAATGCAAGTAACCAAATGGGCTGGACGAGTCTAGACGTTCGAAATCCCACATCATGACACCAAATCAGGGGAGCTCTAGGGGAGTCTGGACATCCGCCGCATCGGTGCTCGACACCCTGATCCCACCAAAAAAAGACACTCAAACCTCGAAAAATTGACAATCCCCATTGTTTCCGCGCCAAATCCTATCCTCTCTGCTGCTATAGCTGTTCCCCAGCCCGTTTTGCTTCCACAGTTCACCGCCGCTGCAATGAGTCCATCGGAGCCCAACACGAGGTTCTTCGGCTCACTGCATCACGAGGTTATTTTTCTCGCTGGACCGAGAGCCCGGCCGTGCGGCTACATCCGTGGAACGGCAAGAGCGGCACATGAAGGAGAGGGCGAAGAAGAAGGCGTATGTGGCCGCTTAGGCTGGAGCACCTCCTCCACATCAGACTGACGTGCTAGTTATGCCCGGGGAATTGCCACCTCGACTATCCGGTACAAGCCATCGCGCTGCTACACCAGCCATCTAAACGCTTAGCCAGACACATAATAATCGCCGCGGCACTCTGGTGCCTCCTTCACCTCCGCCTCAGGCCACCCTCCAGTGTACATCGTCGACCACAATAGCGACTATTTGTTCACAGAGTTGTCCGTGTTGGTCCAGTCATGGTTTTGGTCCGAGGAGCCCTTGTCCGATGGTGCCCGATCCCTATTTGGCGATATGCCTCTACCAAGCTCGGTGGTGGACACCGACGAGGCGGTGATGAACACAACCCACAACGGTGACAACTAGAAAGATGGACAAGTCGATGACTACTACTCACCGCAGGTGGAGCAAGAGACGCTGACAGACACCGACCAGTCAGGCGTGCCCGATGCGGATGCAAAGAACAAGCGGGGTTGGTTTTACTCAAACAAAGAGGATAAATTGTTGTGTTTGGCGTGGTTGGGCGCAAGTGTTGATCCTCTTCAAGGCACAGAGTAAAAAGGCTTAGCTTCTGACAAAGTGTATATTTATTTCTACCATCAGCAAAAGCACTATGGCCCCTACGACAAGGAAGTGATCCATGATCGCAATCAAAGTCTCTAAGCCACCCATAATGCAGTACTCAAGAGGTTATCAACAAGTTTTGTGGTGTGTATACACAAACACAAAATTGGTGGCCAAGTGGTGCACCACTCCTCAAGCTCATAATTTTTGCTTCGTGTTGCTCTATGTTGCAACTTGTTGATCATGTCATTGCTTGCTTTTCTATCCCCCGCATTGTGCCACAAGACCGAAGGCGAGTCATTAACGATGATGCACTATTAGTACAAGTTGAATGCATGGAGCAAGTGGAGCAACATTGCCAATTCTGTCAAGACGGACACCGGAGCAAGTGATGAACGCGGTGATCCAACCAAATGAGAGATTGCACCGACCACCCGTGTCGCTAGGTCGACAGGGAGGAAATGGGAGAACTAGAAGGAGAAGGGGTGGCGGTCAATATGATGAACAAGTTCAAGGGCATCATCGCTAAGAACGAGGCATGTACCAAGCACAATAGATCAAGGAGAAAAAAGGGTCAAAAGGTTTAGCATGTTCATGAAACTACAAAAGAAGAAGATTGAGCTCAAGGAGCAGAAGTTTCCGATCAAGCAATCGTGGGAGGAGCAAACGGTCTTGTACATCAAGGCCGATGACTTGGATCCCGATGCACCAAGTTTGTTCACTCCTAGCATGATAGCATAATCGCAGGCTTTACGCAAAAGGAGGGTAAAGGAGGCTCAAAATTGAGGCATTTGGCTCTGACGATCGATTATTTTTCTTTGGGGTTCGAAAGATGTATAAACCTTATAAAGCATCTAGTGCTTTTGCTAGTGGTTGCATTTGTTTGTAACTATTTAGTTCTATGATTGAATTGCTATCGATCTAGATATATTTGACCAAGAGAGGTGGTCAGACAAGTAGGGGTAATCTGGGGGACATGGTTGGATGGCCTCCTCCCTATCGGATGTCCGAGGACATGTTCAGACATGTCCACAGTCATTTTATGAGATTCGTTTGCTAATCCGCATTGGAGATGCCCTAAGGGCAACTTTAGTAGGGTCGCGATATGGCATATGACCGCACACCATATGTATTCGGAGGTAGTGGCGGTTGTGTGCAAAATACGGAGTTGCCATGATGTGGCCTTCATTCCCTGCAAGTAGGTCCCATCTATCATTGGGTCATATATGTGGGCCCTAGGGTTTTCATTTCTACACTGATAATTAATCTCCCCAAAAAAACCTCTCTCCCTATTACGTATGGGCCATAAGACACTATAATCGAGGCCATGGAAAGCCATTGCACCGGCGAGCCAAACTCCCATGCCCTTGATGAGTGAGGTTGTGAGGAGCACCGAGGTGCACCGAGCCTCGAAGTCGGTGTGCTCGATAGCGGCCTAACTACGATGGCCCCCGGACCAAATGGTCACCAGATGCGATGACTCAGCCATGGCTGGCGGTGAACAAGGTAGAGGAGCGTAGCTCTCGCTAATGAGATACCTAAGAGGGGGGAAGCCGGTGTGACATAGGAGGTGCTCACCTTGGGCTCGATTCCGATGTCAGGAAAGATGAATAAAAACGAGGGAGATCTACATAGAGCTCGCTGGCAGCGACAATGTTGGCTTTGTGTCAGAGAGAAAAAAGGAGAGGCTTGTGCAGTGTATTGCTTGTCCGGGAGGGTACGCCATAGATCCCAAAGATTGGAACGAATACCGATCTTGCTTGGGGAAGACTAAAACCAAGAGCTGATGACAACAATGACCTTCCGGCTGGTTTCCTATGCCAACTCGGCCAAGGAGAGCTTTGATGAAATTACAAACACATGATGGGGCTCAAATGCATGGGGCCGGAGGGGTGATTATTACTACACACTTATAAATCCATGGGAGGTGTAGGTTGAAAGTAGTCCGGCATTCGCGCACTTGGCACTTCTGGGAGCTGTGATGTAAAACCACTCCCGTTGCCATAATCCGGACACCTCGGGAATAGAACCCTTTGGCCATGGAGCTCCAGCGATCTTGCTTATTATTGCACCTCCGCACGCTACATGCTGCCCCTCGACCATCTTCGGCTTCACGTCAAAGGTCTTGAGCCACAGGCCGAAGTGAGGGGTAATGCGGAGGAAAGCCTCACATACAACAATAAATGCTGAGATGTGGAGAAAGGAGTCCGGGGCTAGATCGTGGAAATCTAGCCCGTAATAAAACATCAGCCCCCTAACAAAGGGATCCAGAGTGAGGCCTAGACCTCGGAGGAAGTGGGAGATGAACACGACGTCTTCGTTGGGTTCAGGAGTAGGGACGACCTGCCCTCGGGCGGGCAGCCGATGCGAAACCTCGGCGGTTAGGTATCTGGCCTCCCTCAACTTCTTGATATCTTCTTTTGTAACGGAGGAGGGCATCCACCGACCTTGAAGGCTAAATCCGGACATGATTGAAGGTCCGGAGCACCTAACCTGGGCTTCGGGTGTTAGAACTCGAGGCGGGGGAAGGATTCGATTGAGCACGGGAGGGAAAAAGTAAAAGCCTTGTCTCTTTATAAAGAGGGTGAATATCAAGCATCCTCTCCATAGCCGTTTGGGACTTGCCTATAATCTAGGAGTCCTAGATACGGTTGGGTTACCCACGACCGTATTGATGAGAATCTCGTAATTAGGGGAACACGATCTCTGCTTTGACAAGACGTGTCAAGAAACCGCCTCGCGTTATGTGTGAAGCTGGTTGAAGAAAAACGGTTTGAATAATTACTGGGCCATGGCATAATGTCGTGTTGCCGAAACGTGTCAGCAGATTAGATTTGTGGAAATATTATTCTCTCTATGGTGGTATGTGGAACTTATTTTGCAGGGTCAGACACTATCCTTGCATTCGAATTCTTCCATGATGTATTCGGAGGAGGAACCCGCCTTGCAATGCCAAAGACAATACTGCGCGCCGGACTCATCGTCATTGAAGCCTGGTTCAGGGGCTACTGAGGGAGTCCTGGAACTGTCCGCCGGTTTGGACCGCATACTCGATCGCTTGTGTCAAATACACGGTACCCCTGACAAGCCAGCCAACCACACCAATAGGGAATGCTGAGTGTTCAAGCATGCCGGCAAGTTAATTGCCGAAGATAAAGATAAGGGGTCACACAGCGATGACGAAGAGGAGCCCCGGCAGCCGAACACCGGAGGACAGAAGAGGTTCCCCCCACAAGTGCGGACGGTGAACATGATATACGCAACCCACATCCCCAAGAGGGAGCGGAAGCATGCGCTAAGGGACGTATATGCGTTGGAGCCAGTCGCCCCAAAGTTCAACCCATGGTCCTCCTGCCCGATCACCTTCGATCGCAGGGACCACCCCACTAGTATCCGTCACGGCGGATTCGCCGCACTGGTCTTAGACCCAATCATTGACGGATTTCACCTCACTCAAGTCCTTATGGATAGCGGCAGCAGCCTGAACCTGCTTTACCAGGACACAGTGCGCAAAATGGGTATAGACCCCTCAAGGATCAAACCCACAAAAACGACCTTTAAAGGCGTCATTCCAGGTGTAGAGGCCCATTGCACAGACTCAATTACACTAGAATTGGTCTTCGGATCCCCGGATAACTTCCGAAGCGAAGAATTAATCTTCGATGTAGTCCCGTTCCACAGTGGCTATCATGCACTGCTCGGGAGAACCGCATTTGCGAGATTCAATGCGGTACTGCATTATGCATAACTCAAGCTCAAGATGCCAGGACCCCGGGGGGTCATCATAGTTAACGGAAACACAGAGCGCTCTCTCCGCACGGAGGAGCACACTGTGGCCCTCGCAGCAGAAGCGCAAAGCAGCCTCTCAAGGCAATCCACCAGTTCGGTGTTTTAAGACCCGGACACCTTCAAACGCGCTCGGAGTAATCGGCAACTAGACCGCCTGGCACGGTCTGAGCTCGCGTAGCAATGCGGCCCCCACCCCGACCCAAGCCAAACGGCGAAATTCATGCCACGTGTACATAATTACGCATTAAAAATACCATGGGCACAGGTGGGGAGGGGGCACAACTATGACACGCTCCAAGACGCGGCCTAAACCGCACTAGGGGCTTCCCGCTTTGTTATTTTTCTCTTTCAGGACTTTAATCTCTGGAAACCTTGTCCGGCAGCATGATTGCCGAACACATGATGCAGCAACCAAGAGAGGCAGAAAGCTACGTCACACCACGGAACTCCCGGGTGGATTACGATAACGAGTGAAATATTTGCTTTAATATTATTCCTCAGCTTGCCCTTGGAAGGGACATAGTCCTACTTTTTGCTTATCGCACTATATGTATCATTTTGCTTTAACGCACCTCTTTGAATAAACAACTCATAACATTACGACTATTATTGCATTCTTGTTTTATATATATGTGTTCATTAATGACGCCTTGCAACCGTACACTTTGGTACGGCCAACACACCAGGGGCTTAAGTACCCCACAATATGGTGTGAGAAGTCCGAACACTTTGACAAGTGCGGCACCCCGAACTTATAGCATTATATGCATCAGCTCCGAATCATGTCTTTGGTCAAATGTTGGGTTTGCCCGGCTCCTATGTTTTGGTACCTTACGTTCCGCTCTATCGGCTAAGGTAGCGCTAGGAGAACTACTTCGATTGTGCCCCAGTTCTGCTGGGCTAAGCACCTCAGTAGAGAAAGCTAAAACTGACAGTCATGATAAGGCGAGAGACTGGTCGCTGTTCGTCGAGGTTTCGAGTCCCTAAAGACTTATGCCGCTTAGAGCGAGGAGTCGGTCCTGTCCGGCTTAAAGGCGTGTATCGCGCCCCGAATTCGGCCTTCCGAATACCAGGGGCTTCGCCGAAATTTAAAATTATAGAATTCCATGGCTAAGTGAGAGTGATAAAGCATTATTAGTCCGGTTGCCTTGTTCGCTGTGCTGAGCACCTCCCTCGAAGGACCCAATAATGGGAACAAGAGTGCTCAGGTTTATCCCGAACACCCCAGCACTCACGGCATGGGGGCAGAAGCCGAGGACTAGCCATCTCTTAGATTGGATAAACAACCAAACAGAAGGTAATATTTTAAATTCAAACAAGCGTTGCATAGCGCATATGAAACAAGTTTTCATCATACAGGATCACACGAGCAAGTTTACTCAAATATTACATCCTTTGAACATTCGTCCACTACAAGACGGGCACCCTTCAGGACACCCTCATAATAAATTTCGGGGGTGCGATGCTCCTTGCCCTGCGGCGGTCCCTCCTTGATCAGCTTCACGGCGTCTAGCTTGGCCCATTGCATCTTCACCCGGGCGAAAGCCCGGCGTGCACCTTCGATGCAGACAGACCGCTTGACGACCTCCAGCCATGGGCAGGCGTCCACAAGCCGCCTCACCAGGCCGAAGTAGCTGTTCGGAAGGGCGTCGCCAGGCCTCAGCCGGACTATAAAGCCCTTCATGGCCCGTTCGGCCGCTTTGTGTAGCTCGACCAGCTGCTTCAGTTGGTCGCTCATAGGCACCGGGTGTTCGGTTCCAGTATACTGAGACCAGAACAACTTCTCCGTTGAGCTTCCCTCCTTGGCCTAGTAAAACTGCGCGGCATCCGACATGCTGTGGGGCAAATCTGCGAATGCTCCTGGAGAGCTCCGAATTCGGGTAAGTAATAGGTAATTTACTTTCACATGCTTGCTTTGCATATAGAATGCCTTACCCGCCGCTATTTTCTTCATCGCGTCAATCTCCTGGAGGGCCTTTTAGGCTTCGGCCTTGGCACTGCGCTCTCGAGGGCCGCGGCAAGCTCGGACTCTCGCGTCTTCGAGTCAGGCTCCAATGCCTCGTGCTTTGTCACGAGAGCCTGGAGCTCTTGCCGCACCTTGCCCACCCGAGCCCCTTGCCTTTCCCGCTCGGTGCGCTCCTTGGCCACTTTATCTTCGGCCTCGGACAGCGCTGGCCTTAGGGTCGCCACTTCGGTCGTGGCCCCTGGCAAATTCATGATGATCCTATCATTTCGCAATTGCATTCTTTTTATACATATCCATAAACTAGGTATTACTTACCTTTGTTCTCCTCGAGCTGCCTCTTGGCAAGGCCGAGCTCATCCTTGGACACTTTAAGGTCCTGCTTCAGTGCGGCGATCTCCGTAGTCAGTGTGGCAGATGCCAGCAGCGAAGCCTGCATATGCATATTGACATACTTATATTAGACTCCCGCGATGTTGTTTGATCCTCTGTTCGGCTTTTCTTTGTGAACACCGAGCAGAGCATCAGGGGCTACTGTCTATGCGGTAATATTTTTCCTATATTCTAAACAATTACCTCAAAGCCTGTTAGAAGGCTGGCACAGGCTTCAGTCAATCCGCTCTTGGCGGACTGCACCTTCTAGACCACCGCACTCATAATAGTACGGTGCTCCTCGTTGATGGAAGCAGTGCGAAGTGCTTCCAGCAGATTGTCCGGCGCCTCTGGATGGACAGAGGTCACCAGCACAGGCGTCTCGCCCCTCTTAGAAGGAGGCCGCCTGTCCAAGTCCGGAACCGCTGGAGGTTCGGCGCGGTGTTCGGCTGAGGGCCGAACTCGGGGCCCTCAGGGGCCTTGTCCCCTCGGCTCCCGGAGTCCGGAAGGTCGCCTTGAGGCGCCTCCGGGACTGTCTCCCCTCGACCCGGTGCCTCTTGAGACAACATCTCGGCGTCATCCGCAGGGCAAGGGGAGGTGGCGGTTGGAAGTGGATCGCTATCCATATCCGACGAGCCCAGAGAGCCGTCCAATGATACATCGATACGGGCTCGTGGCGGCCTGCATAATCATATTCGGCGTTAGGGAAAGCAGTGCGACAATGGAATGCTATGAGTTACTCTAGTATCCGAATACTTACGACCTCCCCAGGGGCTTGGCCCTGGGAAACCACTCGTCTTCGCCTTCGGCGGCGGCGGTGGAGCTGTCCGGAAGGAGAGCCCTTCCCTTCTTGGACCCATCGGCCCCCCAGTTGGGGCGGCCTTCCTTTTCTTGTCTCCCCCGCCTGGAGGGGGAGCATCTTCTTCTTCCTCCTCATCTTCGGGGTAGGAGTGTGCCGCAGTCATCGGACGGTGAGTCCGATGATGCCTGGCGTCGAGAACTCTTTCGGGTTCCCTTGGCCTTCTTGGTCTTCTCCGGCCCCGTGTAAGGAACCGGAGTCAGCATCTTCGCCAGGAGAGCGTCTGCTGGGCCTTCGGGCAAAGGAGCCGGACAGTCGATCTGTCCGGCCGTCTCCTGCCAGTCCTGTTAAAGGTACGGGAGCTTAGATCCCGCATAGAATCAAAACTATGAAAAACAAGTATCCTGTGAAAGGTAAAACAGCTTACCGCGCGGGCTTGGTGCTTCGCGCAGAATCCGTGGTCCTCGGAGGTGGGTGGGGGAACCTTGGCACTCTTGAATAGCACCTTCCAGGCTTCTTCGTGAGTTGTGTCGAAGAGCCTATTCAGAGTTCGGTGCTGGGCTGGGTCGAAATCCCACAAGTTGAAAGCCCGTTGTTGGCACGGGAGGATTCGGTGGATGAGCATGACCTGGACCACGTTGACAAGTTTGAGCTTCTTGTTCACCATGTTCTGAATACATATTTGGAGTACGGTCAGATCTCCCGAACTGCCCTAGGAGAGTCCCTTCTCTTGCCAGGAGGTGAGCCGCGTGGGGAAGCCAGATCAGAACTCGGGGGGCCGCTGCCCATTTAAGGTCACGCGGCTCGGTGATGTAGAACCACCCCGATTGCCACCCCTTTATGGTCTCCACGAAGGAACCCTCGAGCCATGTGACATTGGGCATCTTGCCCACCATGGTGCCTCCGCACTCCACCTGGCGGCCTCTCACTACCTTCGGCTTGACGTTGAAAGTCTTCAGCCATAAGCCAAAGTGGGGCTTGATGTGGAGGAAGGCCTCGCAAACGACGATATACGCTGAAATATTGAGGACGAAGTTCGGGGCCAGATCGTGGAAATCCAGGCCGTAGTATAACATGAGCCCCCGAACGAATGGGTGGAGAGGGAATCCCAGTCCGCGGAGGAAGTGGGTAAGGAACACTACCCTCTCATGGGGCCTGGGGGTGGGATGAGCTGCCCCTCATCTGGGAGCCGGTGCGCGATGTCATCGGGCAGGTATCCGGCTCTCCTCAGCTTCTTGATGTGTCCCTCCGTGACGGAGGAGACCATCCACCTGCCTCCCACTCCGGACATGGTTGGAGAAGGTTGAGGTGGGAAATGCGGACTTGGGCACTGGAGCTCGAGTGTGCGAAAGTGGATGAGCAAAGGAGGAAGAAGGCGTGGATGAAGAGGTGAATCCTTATCCCTTTATATGGGCGGATGAAACTATGCGTCCCCACTAGCCTATCCTCCAAGCGCCGTAACCGATGGCGCGGTTGGGTTACCCACGCCCGTATTGATGAGAATCACGTAATAAGGGGAACACGATCTCTGCTTTGACAAGGCGTGTCAAAAAACTGCCTCGCGTTATGTGCGGGGCTAGTTAAAGGAAACGGTTGGAATAATTACCGGGCCATGGCATAATGTCGTGTTGCCAAAATGTGTCAGCAGATTAGATTTGTGGAAATATTATTCTCTCTACGGTAGTATATGGAAACTTATTTTGCAGGGTCGGACACTATCCTTGTATTCAAATTCTTCCGTAATGTATTCGGAGGAGGAACCCGCCTTGCAATGCCGAAGACAATACTGCGCGCCGGACTCATCGTCATTGAAGCCTGGTTCAGGGGCTACTGAGGGATTCCTGGATTAGGGGGTCTCCGGACAGCTGGACTCTATTCTTTGGCCGGACTGTTAGACTATGAAGATACAAGATTGAAGACTTCGTCTCGTGTCCGGATGGGACTCTACTTGGCGTGGAAGGCAAGCTAGGCAATACGGATATGTATATCTCCTCCTTTGTAACCGACCTTGTGTAACCCTAGCCCTCTCCGGTGTCTATATAAACCAGAGGGTTTTAGTCCGTAGGACAACACACAATCATACCATAGGCTAGCTTCTAGGGTTTAGCCTCTCTGATCTCATGGTAGATCCACTCTTGTACTACCCATATCATCAATATTAATCAAGCAGGATGTAGGGTTTTACCTCCATCAAGAGGGCCCGAACCTGGGTAAAACTTCGTGTCCCCTGCCTCCTGTTACCATCCGCCTAGACGCACAGTTCGGGACCCCCTACCCGAGATCCTCCGGTTTTGACACCGACAAGTCCCTCTCAGACAACCCAGCAATCAAGATACATATAGTATCTTGTGTCCCCAACACAACTAATACAATTGTCAATTGTATATGTGCAAGATACTTCTATAGTAGTTGTTGGGCCCCTCAAGTCGAAGGGATGATGTAGTATTTGAAGGAAATATGCCCTATAGGCAATAATAAAGTTGATATTTATATTTCCTTATATCATTATAAATGTTTATTATTCATGCTATAATTGTATTAATCGGAAACTTAGTACATGTGTGAATACATAGACAAACAGAGTGTCACTAGTATGCCTCTACTTGACTAGCTCATTAATCAAAGATGGTTAAGTTTCCTAACCATAGACATGAGTTGTCATTTGATGTACGGGATCACATCATTAGAGAATGATGTGATTGACTTGACCCATCCGTTAGCTTAGCACTATGATCGTTTAGTTTATTGCTATTGCTTTCTTCATGACTTATACATGTTGCAACTCCCGAACACTTAGTGTGCTATGAAACGTCACAATGTAACTGGGTGACTATAAAGATGCTCTACAGGTGTCTCCAATGGTGTTTGTTGAGTTGGCATAGATCGAGATTAGGATTTGTCACTCCATGTATCAGAGGGGTATCTCTGGGCCCTCTCAGTAATGCACATCACTATAAGCCTTGCAAGCAATGTGACTAATGAGTTAGTTGCGGGATGTTGCATTACGGAACGAGTAAAGAGACTCGCCAGTAACGAGATTGAACTAGGTATTTGCTACCTCTTGAGCACTTGCGTTGGTTTTCCCTTGAAGAGGAAAGGGTGGTGCAGCAAAGTAGCATAAGTATTTCCCTCGGTTTTTTAGAACCAAGGTATCAATCCAGTAGGAGGCTACGCGCGAGTCCCTCGCACCTACACAAAACAAATAAATCCTCGCAACCAACGCAATAAGGGGTTGTCAATCCCTACACGTTCACTTACGAGAGTGAGATCTGATAGATATGATAAGATGGTATTTTTGGTATTTTTATGATAAATATGCAAAGTAAAGTAAAAGCAATTAAAATAACTAAGTATTGGAAGATTAATATGATGAAGATAGACCCGGGGGCCATAGGTTTCAATAGTGGCTTCTCTCAAGAGCATAAGTATTTTACGGTGGGTGACAAATTATTGTTGAGCAATTGACAGAATTGAGCATAGTTATGAGAATATCTAGGTATGATCATGTATATAGGCATCACGTCCAAGACAAGTAGACTGACTCCTGCCTGCATCTACTACTATTACTCCACACATCGACCGCTATCCAGCATGCATCTAGAGTATTAAGTTCATAAGAATAGAGTAACGCCTTAAGAAAGATGACATGATGTAGAGGGATAAATTCATGCAATATGATAAAAAAACCATCTTGTTATCCTCGATGGCAACAATACAATACGTGCCTTGTTGCCCCTACTGTCACTGGGAAAGGACACCGCAAGATTGAACCCCAAAGCTAAGCACTTCTCTCATTGCAAGAAATATCAATCTAGTAGGCCAAACCAAACTGATAATTCGAAGAGACTTGCAAAGATAAGAAATCATACATAAAAGAATTCAGAGAAGATTCAAATATTGTTCATAGATAAACTACTCACACTTCATCGGAGAGGCTATGGTGTTGATATAGAAGCCCTTCGTGATCGATGCCCCCTCCGGCGGAGCTCCAAAACATGCCCCAAGATGGGATCTCGTGGATAAAGAAAGTTACGGCGGTGGAATTAGGGTTTTGGCTCCGTATCTGATCGTTTGGGGGTACGTAGGTATATATAGGAGGAAGAAGTACGTCGGTGGAGCAACAGGGGGCCCAAGAGGGTGGAGGGCGCGCCTGGGGGGGGGGGGTAGGCACACCCCCTACCTCGTGGCCTCCCTATTGGTTGCTTGATGTAGGGTCCAAGTCTCCTGGATCTTGTTCGTTCCAAAAATCACGTTCCTGAAGGTTTCATTCCGTTTGGACTCCGTTTGATATTCCTTTTCTTCGAAACCCTAAAATAGGCAAAAAAAACAATTCTGGGCTGGGCCTCCGGTTAATAGGTTAGTCCCAAAAATAATATAAAAGTGGATAATAAAGCCCAATAATGTCCAAAACAGAAGATATTATAGCATGGAGCAATCAAAAATTATAGATACGTTGGAGACATATCAAGCATCCCCAAGCTTAATTCCTGCCCGTCCTCGAGTAGGTAAATGATAAAAATAGAATTTTTTATGTCGAATGCTACTTGGCATAATTTCAATGTAATTCTTCTTAATTGTGGTATGAATATTCAGATCTGAAAGATTCAAGACAAAAGTTTAATATTGACATAGAAATAATAATACTTCAAGCATACTAACTAAGCAATTATGTCTCTTCAAAATAACATGGCCAAAGAAAGTTATCCCTAAAAAATCATATAGTCTGGCTATGCTCTATCTTCACCACACAAAGTATTTAAATCATGCACAACCCCAATGACAAGCCAAGCAATTGTTTCATACTTTTGACATTCTCAAACTTTTTCAATCTTCACGCAATACATGAGCGTGAGCCATGGACATAGCACTTTAGGTGGAATAGAATGCTGGTTGTGGAAGAGACGAAAAGGGAGAAGATAGTCTCACATCAACTAGGCGTATCAACGGGCTATGGAAATGCCCATCAATAGATATCAATGTGAGTGAGTAGGGATTGCCATGCAACGAATGCCCTAGAGCTATAAGTATATGAAAGCTCAAAAAGAAACTAAGTGGGTGTGCATCCAACTTGCTTGCTCACGAAGACCTAGGGCATTTTGAGGAAGCCCATCATTGGAATATGCAAGCCAAGTTCTATAATGAAAAATTCCCACTAGTATATGAAAGTGATAACAAAGGAGACTCTCTATCATGAAGATCATGGTGCTACTTTGAAGCACAAGTGTGGTAAAATGATAGTAGCATTGTCCCTTCTCTCTTTTTCTCTCATATTTTTTTATTTGGGCCTTTTCTCTTTTTTATGGCCTCTTTTTATTATTATTTGGGTTTATTTGGCCTCTTTTTATTTTATTTTTCATCCGGAGTCTCATCCTGACTTGTGGGGGAATCATAGTCTCCATCATCCTTTCCTCACTTGGGACGATGCTCTAATAATGATGATCATCACACTTTTATTTTCTTACAACTCAACAATTACAACTCGATACTTAGAACAAGATATGACTCTATATGAATGCCTCCGGCGGTGTACCGGGATATGCAATGGCTCATGAGTGACATGTATGAAAGAATTACGAACTGTGGCTTTGCCACAAATACAATGTCAACTACATGATCATGCAAAGCAATATGACAATGATGGAGTGTGTCATAGTAAACGGAACGGTGGAAAGTTGCATGGCAATATATCTCGGAATGGCTATGGAAATGCCATGATAGGTAGGTATGGTGGCTGTTTTGAGGAAGATATATGGTGGGTGTATGATACCGGCGAAAGGTGCGCGGTATTAGAGAGGCTAGCAATGGTGGAAGGGTGAGAGTGCGTATGATCCATGGACTCAACATTAGTCATAAAGAACTCATATACTTATTGCAAAAATCTACAAGTTATCAAAGCAAAGTATTACGCGCATGCTCCTTGGGGGATAGATTGGTAGGAAAAGAGCATCGCTCGTCCCCGACCGCCACTCATAAGGAAGACAATCAATAAATAAATCATGCTCCGACTTCATCACATAACGGTTCACCATACGTGCATGCTACGGGAATCAAAAACTTTAAAACAAGTATTTCTCAAATTCACAACTACTCAACTAGCATGACTCTAATATCTCCATCTCCATATCTCAAAACAATTATCAAGTATCAAACTTCTCATAGTATTCAACACACTCATAAGAGGATTTTATTATTAATCTTGTATACCTAGCATATTGGGATTATTTAAGCAAATTACCATGCTATTTAAGAATCTCAAAATAATCTAAGTGAAGCATGAGAGATCAATAGTTTCTATAAAACAAATCCACCATCATGCTCTAAAAGATATAAGTGAAGTACTAGAGCAAAACGATATAACTCAAAAGATATAAGTGAAGCACATAGAGTATTCTAATAATTTCTGAATCATGTGTGTCTCTCTCAAAAGGTGTGTACAGCAAAGATGATTGTGGTAAACTAAAAAGCAAATACTCAAATCATACAAGACACTCCAAGCAAAACACATATCATGTGGTGAATAAAAATATAGCTCCAAGTAAAGTTACCGATAGAAGTAGACGAAAGAGGGGATGCCTTCCGGGGCATCCCCAAGCTTTGGCTTTTAGGTGTCCTTAGATTATCTTGGGGGTGCCATGGGCATCCCCAAGCTTAGGCTCTTGCCACTCCTTGTTCCATAATCCATCAAATCCTTACCCAAAACTTGAAAACTTCAGAACACAAAACTCAAAGTAGAAAATCTCGTGAGCTCCATTAGCGAAAGAGAACAAAAGACCACTTCAAGGTACTGTAATTAACTCATTATTTATTTATATTGGTGTTAAACCTACTGTATTCCAACTTATCTATGGTTTATAAACTATTTTAATAGCCATAGATTCATCAAAATAAGCAAACAACACACGAAAAACAGAATCTGTCAAAAAACAGAACAATCTGTAGTAATCTGTAGCTAGCGCAAGATCTGGAACCCCAAAAATTATAAAATAAATTGCTGGACGTGAGTAATTTATCTATTAATCATCTTCAAAAAGAATTAACAAAATATCACTTCCCAAATAAAAATGGCAGCAGTTCTCGTGAGCGCTAAAGTTTCTGTTTTTTATAGCAAGATTAACAAGACTTTCCCCAAGTCTTCCCAACGGTTCTACTTGGCACAAACACTAATTAAACACAAAAACACAAACAAAACAGAGGCTAGATAAATTATTTATTACTAAACAGGATCAAAAAGCAAGGAATAAAAGTAAAATTGGGTTGCCTCCCAACAAGCGCTATCATTTAACGCCCCTAGCCAGGCATAAAAAGCAAGGATAGATCTAGGTATTGCCATCTTTAGTAGGCAATCCATAAGTGGCTCTCATAATAGATTCATAAGGTAATTTAATTTTATTTCTAGGAAAGTGTTCCATGCCTTTCCTTAACGGAAATTGGAATCTAATATTTCCTTCCTTCATATCAATAATTGCACCAATCGTCTAAGGAAAGGTCTACCAAGAATAATAGGACATGAAGGATTGTAATCTATATCAAGAACGATAAAATCTACGTGCACATAATTACTATTTGCAACAATAAGAACATCATTAATTCTTCCCATAGGTTTCTTAATAGTGGAATCCGCAAGGTTCAAGTTTAAAGAGCAATCATCAAAATCACGGAAACCTAACAAATCACACAAAGTTTTTGGAATCGTTGGAAACACTAGAACCCAAATCACACAAAGCATAGAATTCATTATCTTTAATTTTAATTTTAATAGTTGGTTCCCACTCATCATAAAGTTTTCTAGGGATAGAAACTTCAAACTCAAGTTTTTCTTCATAAGATTGCATCAAAGCATCAAAGATATGTTTGTTAAAAGCTTTATTTGACTATAAGCATGAGGAGAATTTAGCAAGGATTGCAACAAGGAAATACAATCTATCAAAGAGCAGCTATCATAATTAAATTCCTTGAAATCCAAAATAGTAGGTTCATTAACATCTAGAGTTTTGATCTCTTCAATCCCACTTTTATCAAATTTAGCATCAAGATCTAAAAACTCCGAATTTTTGGAACGCCTCCTAGGTAAAGGTGGATCATATTCGGTCCCATCATTATCAAGATTCATATTGCAAAATAAAGATTTGATAGGGGATGCATCAATAACTTTTAGATCTTCATCTTTATTATCATGGAAACTAGAAGAACATGCTCTTATAAAGGAATCTTTCTTAGCATGTATCCTAGCGGTTCTTTCTTTGCACTCATCAATGGAAATTCTCATGGCTTTGAGAGACTCATTGATATGATGCTTAGGAGTAATAGATCTAAGTTTCAAAGAATCAACATCAAGAGAAATTATATCAATGTTCCTAGCCAACTCATCAATCTTAAGCAATTTCTCTTCAATCAAAGCATTGAAATTCTTTTGCAAAGTAATAAATTCTTTAATATTGGATTCAAAATTAGAGGGCATATTATTATAATTTCCATAAGAATTGTTGTAGGAATTACCATAATTATTAGAGGAATTACTAGGATAAGGCCTAGGATTAAAGTTTCCTCTATACGCGTTGTTACCAAAATTATTCCTACCAACAAAATTCACATCCATAGATTCATTATTATTCTCAATCAAAGTAGACAAAGGCATATCATTAGGATCAGAAGAAACACTCTTATTAGCAAATAATTTCATAAGTTCATCCATCTTTCCACTCAAAACATTAATTTCTTCTATCACATGCACCTTTTTATTAGTAGATCTTTCAGTGTGCCATTGAGAATAATTAACCATAATATTATCTAGGAGTTTAGTAGATTATCCTAAAGTGATTTCCATAAAAGTGCCTCCCGTGGCCGAATCTAAAAGATTTGTAGAAGCAAAATTCAATCCGACATAAATAATTTGTATAATCATCCACAAATTCAAACCATGTGTTGGGCAATTACGTATCATTAATTTCATCCTCTCCCAAGCTTGTGCAACATGTTCATGATCAAGTTTCTTAAAATTCATAATATCGTTTCTAAGAGAGATAATCTGAGCGGGAGGAAAATACTTAGAGATAAAAGCATCTTTGCACTTATTCCAAGAATCAATACTATTTTTAGGGAAAGACAAAAACCAAGCTTTAGCACAATCTCTAAGCGAAAAAGGAAATAGCTTCAATTTAACAATATCATTGTCAACATCTTTCTTCTTTTGCATATCACACAAATCAATGAAGCTATTTAGATGGGTAGCGGCATCTTCACTAGGAAGGCCAGAAAACGGATCTTTCATGACAAGATTCAGCAATGCAACATTAATTTCACAAGATTCAGCATCGGTAAGAGGAGCAAACGGAGTGCTAAAAATTCATTGTTGTTGGTATTGGTAAAGTCACACAATTTAGTGTTATCTTGAGCCATTGTGACAAGCAAGCAATCCAACACACAAGCAAACGAGGAACGGGCAAAAAAAGGCAAATAGAGAAAGAGAGGAAGGATAGAGAGAGAGGGCGAATAAAACGGTAAGGGTGAAGTGGGGGAGAGGAAAACGAGAGGCAAATGGCAAATAATGTAATGCGGGAGATAAGGGTTTGTGATGGGTACTTGGTATGTTGACTTTTGCGTAGACCTCCCCGGCAACGGTGCCAGAAATCCTTCTTGCTACCTCTTAAGCGCTTGTGTTGGTTTTCCCTTGAAGAGGAAAGGGTGGTGCAGCAAAGTAGCGTAAGTATTTCCCTCAGTTTTTGAGAACCAAGGTATCAATCCAGTAGGAGGCTACGCGCGAGTCCCTTGCACCTACACAAAACAAATAAAACCTCGCAACAACCGCGATAAGGGGTTGTCAATCCCTACACGGTCACTTACGAGAGTGAGATCTGATACATATGATAAGATAATATTTTTGGTATTTTTATGATAAAGATGCAAAGTAAAATAAAAGCAATTAAAATAACTAAGTATTGGAAGATTAATATGATGAAGATAGACCCGGGGGCCATAGGTTTCACTAATGGCTTCTCTCAAGAGCATAAGTATTTTACGGTGGGTGACAAATTATTGTTGAGCAATTGACAGAATTGAGCATAGTTATGAGAATATCTAGGTATGATCATGTATATAGGCATCACGTCCAAGACAAGTAGACCGACTCATGCCTGCATCTACTACTATTACTCCACACATCGACCGCTATCTAACATGCATCTAGAGTATTAAGTTCATAAGAACAGAGTAATGCCTTAAGCAAGATGACATGATGTAGAGGGATAAATTCATGCAATATGATAAAAACATCTTGTTATCCTCGATGGCAACAATACAATACGTGCCTTGCTGCCCCTACTATCACTAGGAAAGGACACTGCAAGATTGAACCCAAAGCTAAGCACTTCTCCCATTGCAAGAAAGATCAATCTAGTAGGCCAAACGAAACTGATTGATAATTCAAAGAGACTTGCAAAGATAACCAATCATACATAAAAGAATTCAGAGAAGATTCAAATATTGTTCATAGATAAACTTGATCATAAACCCACAATTCATCGGTCTTAACAAACACACCGCAAAAGAAGATTACATCAAATAGATCTCCACAAGAGAGGGGGAGAACTTTGTATTGAGATCCAAAAAGAGAGAAGAAGCCATCTAGCTAATAACTGTGGACCCGAAGGTCTGAGGTAAACTACTCACACTTCATCGGAGAAGCCATGGTGTTGATGTAGAAGCCCTCCGTGTCGATGCCCCCTCTGGCGGAGCTCCGGAACAGGCCCCAAGATGGGATCTCGTGGATACAGAAAGTTACAACAGTGGAATTAGGGTTTTGGCTCCGTATCTGATTGTTTGGGGGTACGTAGGTATATATAGGAGGAAGAAGTACGTCGCTGGAGCAACAGGGGGCCCACGAGGGTGCAGGGCGCGCCTGGGGGGGGGGGGGGGAGGCGCGCCCCCCTACCTCGTGGCCTCCCTGTTGGTTGCTTGACATAGGGTCCAAGTCTCCTGGATCTTGTTCGCTCCAAAAATCACGTTCCCGAAGGTTTCATTCCTTTTGGACTCCGTTTGATATTCCTTTTCTTCGAAACCCTAAAATAGGCAAAAAAACAACAATTCTGGGCTGGGCCTCCGATTAATAGGTTAGTCCCAAAAATAATATAAAAGTGGATAATAAAGCCCAATAATGTCCAAAACAGAAGATAATATAGCATGGAGCAATCAAAAATTATAGATACGTTGGAGACGTATCAGTATTGAGATACCGACGATCAAATCTCGGGCAAGTAACATACTGATGACAAAGGGAACAACGTATGTTTTTATGCGGTTTGACCGATAAAGATCTTTGTAGAATATGTAGGAACCAATATGGGCATCCAGGTTCCGCTATTGGTTATTGACCGGAGATGAGTCTCGGTCATGTCTACATAGTTCTCGAACCCGTAGGGTCCGCATGCTTAACGTTCGATGATGATCGGTATTATGAGTTTATGTGTTTTGATGTACCGAAGGTAGTTCGGAGTCCCGGATGTGATCACGGACATGATGAGGAGTCTTGAAATGGTCGAGACATAAAGATTGAAATATTGGACGATGTTATTCGGACACCGGATGAGTTCCGGGGTCACCAGATAAATATCAGAGTGCCGGGGGTTATCGGAAACCCCGAGGGGGAACTAATGGGCCAACATGGGCCTTGTGTGTGAGAGAGAAAGAGGTGTAACATCCCAAATTTTCAATTTGGAATGTTATACACTAGATCATCATTTGCATATCATATTTATTGCATTTTGGTTGATCCTAGAAATTCAACGCAACTCAAGGACCCTCGGAGAGAGTTGGGGATATCGTTATTTTCATATTTGACTTCTCTCAAATTTTGAAAATAGGATCATTTGATTTGATTTATTTTATCTTCAATTATTTCTATTATCAAAATATGAGAGAGGGAATAAAATGACTTTCCCAAAATAAAGAAATATTGAGGATTTAATAAAAAAAATCAAATAACATTTTATTTTGGTTTTATTTGCTATTTTATTTGATTTAGGAAAATGCGCGTTTTTCAAAATTGCATTTAGGCCCCAAATAAATGTTCATCCTGTGCAGCTTGATTTTAGAAGCCGGGGAAAATTTATTTCAGGATTTTTGGAGTCTGTTTAGTATTCCTTTTGTTTTTTTTCTGAGCGTAATTATTTAAAAAAACAAAAAAAAAGGGTCCGACCCGACTCTGGGCCGTAACCGACCAGGACTTCGCCTGGCCGGGGCTTTAAGTAGCGCCGCCCGAGGCCCGGGAACAGCCCAAGCCGTGCCCCGCCCAAACCCTAACCCTAGCACCGCCGCCGCGCCGCCGCCGCCCCGCGCCACTCCCGCCGCGCCGCCACCCGCCGCTGCCGCCACCCCCGTTGCCCCGCCGCCGACGACGACAATCGCCGGAGCCGCCGCCGCCGTCGTTCGCCGGAGTCGCCGGAGGTAGACCTCGCCGCCGCCGGTTTTTAAAAAAAAACTGTTCGGTTTTCCGTCGGTTTCGTTCGGTTTTTAGTTAGTTCGTTTTTTAAATAGATCGGTTTTTCC
This sequence comes from Triticum aestivum, assembly GCF_018294505.1. Taxonomy (NCBI): domain Eukaryota; kingdom Viridiplantae; phylum Streptophyta; class Magnoliopsida; order Poales; family Poaceae; genus Triticum; species Triticum aestivum. The sequence goes on from NC_057806.1 coordinate 452,496,844, forward strand.
GGTTTATTTAATTAGCGAGCGTTCACTCGTTTGTTTGTTTTAACGAACATGTTCTTCGATTACATCCAGTTAACGAACGTCCATTCGTTAATCTGTTCATCGTTTTCTTTTTCTCGGATTAAATCCACGATTTTTCAGATCGCGATTCCTGATCTGTTTTTCGTTCTAGTATAACTTTTCGCTCGTTTATCGGAATCAGGCGATTCAAGCGCTTGTAGTTTCGTCTCGAAACCCTCTTTCCGTTTAACAAACTCAAACAAGTTTTTGCCACTGTAAAAATTGCCCTAGATCCAGAATAGTAAACACAGCTTGTTTCCTTTGTCGTTCGTCTTTCGTTGCTTCGTTTGATTTGATTCTTTTTGCCAACCGGAGTTCTTAAGTTGAACTTTCTGGCTAGATCTCTTATTCGAGTTTTACCTGTGCATTAGTTTAGTACTTATTGTATGCTTTTTTGTTCGCGATAGAGTACCCGGAGTGCGCCGCTTGCTACTTCGAATCGCTAGGTTTTGCGGATCATCAGCAAGGCAAGTAGCACTTTGATCATACTTCCAGTTACCCAGTTTTATTACATTAGATCAATCCTCACACATTGCATGATTAGGATCTAATTAAATTGTGGGTTTGGGAAGTAGTTGAGGTAGTACCTATTACCTGTTGTTATCAAACCTTTGGGAGTTACTTTTACGTTTGCTTATTATGCCATGCTATGCTAGTAGACGTGGATTGGGTGAGTGTATCCATGACAGATGTGAGATAGTTAAATTAATGGTTTATCTAAGGTGGCAACTTAAATACACATCTGGGTGGATTGAGGCACCTGGGTATTCCAGCGATTGCCTGTTTTCTTTTGGGACCGCCACCCAGGCTCAAAGGGATCATGAGATTATTCATGCTAGAAACTTCCGTGTGCAGCCACAAGCTACTATGGGCTCTAGCATAGTTGACTAATTCGTGCGAACTCTTACAGTGGTAGACTAGCAGATGTAGGGGAAAGTAGGTGTAACGGTCTACCCGATCGTAAGGTGCTAGCGCTTCTGAAAGACTATGTCTCGGTCATCCGTTTCTCAAACACCTTGTAGTGCGAGAAATCAAACGGAGGCGATCGAGTCCTGTGGGGAAAAGTGCGCAAACCTCTGCAGAGTGTATAAACTAATCATGGTTAGCCGTGTCCCCGGTTATGGACATCTTGAGTATCTAGTACCTGGATTATCATGTGAATCTCATCATGTTACTCTAAAATAAATTTTGTTGGGTTTTGTTTAATGATGATGTTTAATTGGGATTGAGAATGCTGCCAACCATTCTCAATCTTTAACAACTACCATGATAGTTAAATAAAATTTATTTCTTTGCAGTAGGGAAAAATTGGCTTTACGCAAAACTGTAACCATAGAGCTTTCCACCAGCCAAATATGCATGTAGTATAGTCTTATTCTTTCATACTCTCTATGTGTTACTTTGCCAGCATATTCCATGTGCTGACCCGTTTCGGGCTGCAACATTAATGTTGCAGACTTTTCAGACGATGATTAAGGTGCTTTTAGGTCATGGTTCTATACCCAGTGATGCTGTTGGAGTTGATGGACTCACTTATCTTCCAAGCCTTCCACTGCTATCGTTATTAGATGGCCTTAATCCATATTTATTGTAATAAGTTCTCCTTTGAGACTCTCGATGTAATAAGTGTGTGATTGCTACTCTGTTATAAATCCTTCAAGTACTGTGTGGTGTCAGCATTACTGATCCAGGGATGACACCTGAGCACAGAGATTGGACCGTTTGAGGTTTGGTCGCTACAAGATGGTATCAGAGCACACGCTGACTGTAGGACACGACCACTAAGCTAAAAGACCTAGATCACTACTCACTCTCTTCTCATTCTGACTTCTCATCTTTTCTACTCTTTTAGGATGGCGGATGCAAAGAACAAGTTCACGCAACCGGATGAAGATACACCCTTTGGACGTCACTTGAAGGAAGTCACTAGATATCTGAACATAGGAGTACCAAGTTTCACCGGAACCTACAACGCCACTTTACCGGAAGAGGAGCGCTAGATCATTCAAGTTCAAGTTCCAGGAGGACATTCATGCCAGTCACTGAGCCGATAGAGTTTTCTTTTGATGCACCAACTTGGAATCTAGGAAAGAGCATGGCAGCTCACATCGCCATGGGATGCATTGGAGAAGTTTACCGCAATGATCTCAAAGATACTATCTACCAGATTTGTGGGCGCCGAGATGAGCACTGGGAGATGATATGCACCAGGAAGGATAGATCAATTGCAGCTTTTATCCAGGAGTTAAACCAGCACATTCGACATCAGGAGAACCAGATGTGCACCGACATGATAGATCTGAAGAAGGCGAGGACAAGAATCAAGGAACTGGAGGAAGAACTCAAGGCTACGCGTGAAGATTATGAAGAGGAAATTGAAGTATTAGTGGAGAAGAATGACGATATGATCAAGAAGATTGGAATATTCATGGGAGGCCCTACACCAGTAGAAGAAGACGAAGAACCCAAGGAGATTCGCCCGGAAGACTACATCATCATCGACGACACCAACTCGGATCCAGATGATAGCGATGATGACTATGTTGATGAAGCTGGAGCAGATATCATGGAGTCTGCAACCGAAGAATATTTCTAGTAGACCACCCAATCAGTAGTAGTAGTCCACCATGTAAATATAGTAGTCCGAGCACTTTTGCGATGGTTAGATCGATTGTATGCCCTTGTTTGATTGAATGAAGTGAATCGTTTGCTTTTGCCTCATGTGCATATGGGTAGTGTTTTCTCTTTAGACCCCCTCTATTCTTAAATCTCATCTTTTCTACACCCTCAGATGCCTCCGAGACGTGACCCCAGATTTACCTTCCCACCGGAGCTTACCCAGTTGATCCAGCAGCAGAACACATTGATGCAGTTGCTAGTCCAGAATCAGAATTAGGGGAACAACAACAATCCACCACCACCACCACCACCTGTTGATCACTTAACCCGTTTTCTTAGCCTGAACCCGCCGGTGTTCTCCAGTAGCACCGAGCTGATAGTAGAAGATGATTGGCTCCGCAAGACAGCAATGGAGTTTACCACAGTAGGATGCACAGATGCAGAAAAGGTGAAGTTTGCCGCACATCAGCTTGAAGGACCCGCAGCATCATGGTGGGAGAATTTCACAGCCACTTTCCCTGTCGACACTGTCACGTGGGACCAGTTTCAGCAGGCTTTCCGTACTTCCCAAGTTTCAGCAGGAGCTGTGGCCATGAAGAAGCGAGAGTTTCGCAACTTGCGCCAAGGAGGAAGGACAATTGGCCAATATGTGGAGGACTTTAGTAAGTTAGCACGTTATGCCCCAGATGACGTTGCTACGGATGCAGCTAAGCAGGAGAAGTTTCTGGAAGGACTGAATGATGAGTTGAGCATGTAGTTGATGGTAGCAACCTTCAACAACTACCAGGAGTTGGTAGATCGTGCTCTCATGATTGAAGGGAAGCAGCAGCAGATTGATAATCGCAAAAGGAAGTATGGACAAGGGAAGTACAATTCAGGAGCTCAACAGAAGCCACGTTTTACCCCCTAGACCGGGAGGACATTTTCAGCATACCCATGGAGGAGGTAGCTCGCACAATCATAATGGCACCAAGAATGGTAATGGGAATGGAGGAAGCAATGACCAGAACCGCACCAACCCATCAACCCCAGCCAAGAGAGACCTGAGCCAAGTCACTTGTTTCAAGTGCCAGAAAACCGGACATTATGCAAATGAATGTCCTGAATCACAGAATGGAAATGGCAATGGAAGCTCTGGGAAGAAGCTGAATCCTTTCAACAGGGGATAGGTGAACCACGTTAACATGGAGGAGGTTGAAGAGCAGCCGGATGCAGTAATCGGTAAGTTTTTGGTTAAGTCATTTACTGCATTCGTTCTTTTTGATACTGGTGCATCGCATTCATACATATCAAGGGGATTTGTTGATAAGTATAACCTGCCCACCAAAGTTCTTAGAACACCTATGTTAGTAAGCTCACCAGGAGCGGAGTATATGGCTAGCCAAGGATGTTTTCAAGTGCCATGCAGTATAGGTAGGCATGTGTTTCCTCGGATTTAATCATTTTGGAATCACAAGGATTGGATGTAATTCTGGGTATGGATTGGCTGTCGATGTATGGAGGAAACATCGATTGCGCCAGTAAGTCGATTTTGCTTACCACCCCAGAAGGGAGAAGGATCAAGTATGTATCCCAGCATGTGCCGAAGAGGACTCAAGTAAATTGTCTAACAGGAGTTGTGCAGGAGGAAGTACCAGTAGTGAAGGATTTCCCTAATGTATTTCCAGAAGAATTGCCAGGCATGCCACCGGATAGAGATATTGAGTTTTTGATTGAGCTTTTGCCAGGCACAGGGCCAATATCTAAGAGACCATATAGGATGCCCGCAAAGGATTTGGTGGAGATTAAGAAGCAGATTAAGGAGTTACTGGATAAAGGATATATTCGCCCAAGTTCTTCACCTTGGGGATCGCCAGTACTTCTAGTGGAGAAGAAGGATGGATCGTTAAGGATGGTTGTTGATTATCGAGGACTGAATGAAGTAACCATCAAGAACAAGTACCCACTACCGATGATTAATGATCTGCTTGATCAATTGCAAGGAGCTAAGGTATTTTCCAAGGTCGATTTGCGATCAGGGTACCATCAGTTGAAGATTCGAGAACAGGATATACCTAAGACGACTTTTACCACCAGGTATGGGTTGTACGAGTATACCGTTATGTCATTTGGTCTGACTAACGCACCTGCATATTTTATGAACATGATGAACAAAGTATTCATGTAGTTTTTTTTTGGATAAGTTCGTCGTGGTGTTCATTGATGATATCCTGGTATACTCGAAGAACGAAGAGGAGCATAAGGAGCATTTGCGTTTGGTACTCGGTAAGCTCAGAGAACATCAGTTATATGCCAAATTTAGCAAATGCGAGTTTTGGTTGAAGGAAGTTGGATTTCTCGGACACGTTATATCCAGAGAAGGTATAACAATAGATCCCACTAAAGTTGATACTATGACAAATTGGGAAGCCCCAACAACAGTTGGAGAGATCCGGAGTTTTCTTGGACTTGCAGGATACTGCCGGAGATTCATCAAAAAAATTCTCGAAGATTGCAGAGCCTATGACGGAGTTGTTGAAGAAGGATACCAAGTTCATATGGACTGAGGGATGTGAGGCCAGTTTCCAGGAGTTGAAGAAACATTTGGTTACATCACCCGTGTTGATTTTGCCAGATCAGACCAAGGATTATGAGGTGTATTGTGATGCTTCATGTCGAGGACTTGGAGCAGTTCTTATGCAGGAAGGAAGAGTTGTTTCCTATGCCTCACGACAGCTTAAGCCTCACGAGTTAAATTATGCCACGCATGATTTGGAGTTAGCGGCCATAGTGCATGCATTGAAAACCTGGAGACACTTTCTCATTGGAAACCATTGTGAGGTGTACACGGATCACAAGAGTTTGAAGTATATTTTCACATAGAAGGAACTGAATCTCAGGCAAAGGAGATGGTTGGAGCTCATCAAGGATTATGATATGAGATTGCATTATAACCCCGGGAAGGCTAACGTAGTGGCCGACACATGGAGCCATAAAACTCATGTCAACACCTTAATGACGGGAGATTTACCAAGGGAGTTAGCCGAAAACCTTCGTGAGCTATGTTTGGAAATAGTACCAAGAGGCTATGTAGCAGCATTGGAGATTCAGTCTACTTTGATGGATAAGATCAGAGACGCCCAGAAGACTGACAAGGAGATTGCTTCTATTAAGGAGGAAATGAGCAAGAGAAAAGCTAAAGGATTTCATGAGGATGAGCACGATACCTTATGGTTCGAAGACCGTGTTTATGTGCCTAATAACTCGGAGATCGGGAAGTTAATTCTGCAAGAGGCGCATGATTCACCATATTCGATTCACCCAGGAAATACCAAGATGTATTTGGATTTGAAGGATACTTTCTGGTGGACCGGAATGAAGAAGGATATTGCGGAGTATGTAGCAGTTTGTGATGTATGCCAGAGAGTAAAAGCAGAGCATCAGAAGCCAGCAGGATTGCTACAGCCATTGCCGATACCTGAATGGAAGTGGGATAAGTTAGGCATGGATTTTATTACGGGTTTACCCAGAACTCGTTCAGGCTATGACTCAATATGGGTTGTAGTCGATCGTTTGACAAAGGTAGCTCATTTCATCCCAATGAAGACTACCTATACCAGTGCAAAGTTAGCAAAGATATACATGACCAGAATCGTATGTCTGCATGGAGTTCCAAGGAGCATTGTATCATATAGAGGAACCCAATTTACCTCAAAGTTCTGGAATCAGTTGCATGAAACTTTGGGTACCAGACTGGAGTTTGGTACAGCTTTCCATTCGCAGACAGATGGACAGACCGAGAGAGTCAATCAGATTTTGGAGGATATGCTGAGCTTGTGCGCTAGATTACGGATCTAGTTCTCTTACAACAACGGTTATCAATCCAGTTTGAAGATGGCCCCTTTCGAAGCCTTGTACGGAAGGAGGTGCAGGACCCCACTGTCATGGGATGAAGTTGGAGACTGACAGTTGTTTGGACCGGATCTGATTAAGGAGTCTGAACAGAAAGTGAAATTGATTCGCGATAGGCTCAAGGTAGCTCAATCCAGGCAGAAGAGCTACGCAGATTCTAAACGCAAGGAGACAGTTTATGCAGTCGGAGACCGAGTTTATCTTCGAGGAGTTAAGCACTTTGGAGTTAAGGGAAAGTTAGCGCCACATTTTGTAGGCCCATACAAAGTTTGGGAGCGTATGGGAGAAGTAGCTTATAAGTTGGAATTGTCCGAAGGATTGTCAGGAGTTCACAACGTGTTCCACGTTTCCCAGTTGTAGAAGTGCCATGCAGAGATGGCTGATATACCGCTGAGAGATACAGTGCCACTAGAAGCGATTCAGTTGGACAGTGATTTGACTTATGAGGAGAAACCAGTCAGGATTCTTGAGTATGCCAGTCGAGTCACCCGCAACAAGGTTATCAAGTTTTGCAAAGTTCAGTGGAGCCACCACACGGAGGATGAAGCCACTTGGGAGCGAGAGGAAGAATTGCTGAAGGACCACCCTCACCTATTTTCTAGCCAACCCTAATCTTGAGAGCGAGATTCATCTTAAGGGGGGTAGGTTTGTAACATCCCAAATTTTCAATTTGGAATGTTATACACTAGATCATCATTTGCATATCATATTTATTGCATTTTGGTTGATCCTAGAAATTCTACACAACTCAAGGACCCTAAGAGAGAGTTGGGGATATCGTTATTTTCATATTTGAGTTCTCTCAAATTTTGAAAATAGGATCATTTGATTTTATTTATTTTATCTTCAATTATTTCTATTATCAAAATATGAGAGAGGGAATAAAATAACTTTCCCAAAATAAAGAAATATTGAGGATTTAATAAAAAATCAAATAAGATTTTATTTTGGTTTTATTTGCTATTTTATTTGATTTAGGAAAAATGCGCATTTTTCAAAATTGCATTTAGGCCCCCAAATAAATGTTCACCTGTGCGGCTTGATTGTAGAAACCGGGGAAAATTTATTTCGGGATTTTTGGAGTCCGTTTAGTATTCCTTTTGTTTTTTTCTGAGCGTAATTATTTTAAAAAAAGGGTCCAAACCGACTCTGGGCCGTAACCGGCCAGGACTCCGCCTGGCCGGGGCTTTAAGGATGCGTTTGGTTGCAGGGATATCCTCCGAGGGACAGGGATAGCCCTTCTATACGAGGGATGCCACCCGTTTGGATCCGAGGCGAGGGAGGACAGGGGCAACCGGATGCTTGGAATATTCGCCGAAAATGGGGCTGGGGTCAGCCCCGAAAAACTGGCGGGTCGCGCCAGCTACCCCGCACGCGCGTCGCTGCGTTCACACGCGAAACATTATTTTTGGGTATTGACCCCAGCTCACCCCTCGTGAAACCCTCACTTTCCCCGTTCCTCATCTCTCCCTTTTGTGAGCGGCGGCGGCAGCGACGGCGACGCATCTAGCAGAGGCCGGCGAGAGGTGAGTCCTTCTCTACTCTTTCCCTCTCCTCTCCTTTCCTTCTATCTCCCTACCTCCATCAATCGCGTGTGCCAGCCGGCCGTTGCGGAGGGTGTGCACAGGGGCGACGCGGGCTAGATTTGAGGTGGCGGTGCGACTCGATCTGAACGAGGGCGGCGGCTGGGGGCTTGAGAAGGCACGAGCGGCACCAGGAGGTCGCCCTTGCCCACCGTGGGGAGCCTGGCCATGGGGAGATCTCACCACCACGGTGTGCTGGCGGAGGTGGAGAAGGATTCCCCGGCGAGCGGCTGCATACACACGACAGCGTCCGCTAGGCTGCATCGGCGTGTGTGTGTTCTGATGTGTGTGCGCATGATGCTTTGCTGCTGTAGGCTGATGCGTAGTGTTCATGTGTGCGTGTGATAGAGTCTGCTCATGTGTGCGTGTGCTAGACTAATGTATATTATCTGTTTTTTTGCCGGAACTGATGTACATTGTCTATTGTTGCAGGATATCTGAAGGTCACCATGAGCACATCTAGCAGCACAACTTCAATCTGAGGTAAAACATACACTCCACCACCTACCTCCTATTTCTTTCTCTGAAATATTTGACACTAGAATAGAACGTCGATTTACCTCTGGATAATTGGCTTCTTGTAGATAGATTTTGTGCTATTAAATTATTCTTGTTCACATGTTAAAGTGTCATTCTAATTGCATTGTAGATGGACAGAAAAACAAATATGTTAATTTACGCGACTGCGGCCCAGTGGTTTATCAACATGATAGCATTGGTTGTTCAATCCAGGAAAAGAAAAAGAAGAGAAGCAATTACGTATGCCCCAATTGATGAGAGAGATTGGATGAGAAGAGAGTATTTTGACAACAAAATATGGAAGAATGACACAATTTGTGTGAACATGCTTAGGCTTGGGAGAGAACCTTTCTTTAGGTTTTGTCAACTCTTTAGTGATCGCAACTTGCTAAAGGACACAATACACTTGACTGTTGAGCAACAAGTAGCGATGTTCTTGCACACCGTTGAGCACAACTTTGAAATAGGGTAATTGGTGCCAATTTTGGTAGATCCGGTGAAGTCGTGAGCCGTTACTTCAAAACGGTATTCCATGCCATTGGTGAGCTTCGAGATGACCTTATTAGGAAGCCTTCATTGGAGACCCAAACCAAAATAGAAGGAAACTACCAGTGGGATCCATACTTTAAGGTATGAGACCAAGTGACAATTATATTTTGTCATTGTAGGCATGAATTTGTTTTGATCCTAATATTTGGGTTTTTGTTTTCACCAAATAGGATTGTATTGGAGCTATTGATGGTACACATGTGCGAGCCTCGGTTACACCGGATATGGAGGCTGCTTTTCGTGGTAGAAAGACTTATGCTACTCAAAATGTGATGGCGGCTGTAGATTTTGACCTTCGATTCACATATGTGTTGGCCGGTTGGGAGGGGACATCACATGATGCTCTAGTTTTACGTGATGCTTTAGAATGTGAAAATGGTCTACGTGTCCCACAAGGTAATAGATGAACTATATACATCTGTCTTGTCAATGGGGTATTATATATATAACCAAGTAACCCAAATATTTCTTGTTTAGGAAAATTTTATCTAGTTGATGCTGGATATGGAGCCAAACCAGGTTTTTGCCTCCTTTTCGTGCCGTGAGGTACCACTTGAATGAGTGGGGAAACAACCCCGTGCAAAATGAGAAGGAGTTGTTCAACCTTAGGCATTCTTCTCTCCGTGTGACCGTAGAACGTGCATTTGGGTCATTTAAGAGAAGATTCAAGATACTTGATGATGCCACCCCATTCTTTCCCTATCCAACACAAGTAGACATTGTTGTGGCTTGTTGCATTATTCACAATTGGGTTATAAATGATGGGATAGATGAATATATAATACCCGAGGATGAATGGGTGCCAAATATTACTCATGCTTCATCATCAAGTGGTCAAGCACATGAACATGCATACATGGCTAATTTTAGGCAAGGACTCGCTGATCAAATGTGGGAAGACCGACAAAACCATTTGCAAGGTTAACATATGTAGTAACTACTATGTCATTTAGCTTGTTATGATGAACTATTGTACTTTGGAACTATTGTGTTGGAACTTATTTGTAAGGACATATTATTTTCTGAGATGGCATTCGTAATGACAATTTAAGTTGCTGAAATTGTTTTGTTATGTCCAATTACTTTGTGAAACTATTTTGTTATGTCCAACTACTTGCTGAAATTAGTTTGTCAATGTCCAAACACTTGCTAAAATTGTAGGGAATGGCTGCTAAGCAAGTTTCATGGACACCTACCATGTCAAAGTTCATGCTGACATGGCTAAGTGATTTAGTCTCCAATGGCAATAGAACAAGCACTGCCTTCAAGCAATCACAGTTCAACTCTTGTGCCATTGCTTTGAATGAGCATTTCCAACTTAACTTGAATGGAGATCAGATAAAAAATCATAATAGGACATGGAAGAGGAAACTTCAGAAAATAGTGAAACTCAAGGAGTTGAGTGGTGCACTATGGGATGAGGACAAGTGTATGATTGTTCTTGATCATGAGCATTACACAAATCATGTTAAGGTAACTATTTTCCTGCCCATGAGTATTTGTTGTTATTCTTCCTTTACACAAATCATGTTAAGGTAACTATTTTCCTGCCCATGAGTATTTGTTGTTATTCTTCCTTTACACAAATCATTCTACGTGTTCGCATTGTTTGAAAGTACTTGTCGTAATGGGTTTCTTAAGTTAAATACTTGTTGTACTTCTTTGTTCATGCTCAAATACTTGCTGAAATCAGTATCTATAAGTCGAAATATGTGTTGAAATCAGTATATACAAGTCCAAACACAAGATGGAATTGTTTCTTTATGTCCAAACAATTGCTGTAATTGTTTCTCTATGTCCAAACACTGGCTGAAATTACCTATATTTGCTGAAATCGTTTCTTCATGTCCAAATAATTGTTGTACATCTTTCTTTATGTCCAAACATTTGATGTACATCTTTCTTTTATGCTGAAATAATTTTTGGAATGTTACTTTATGACCAAACACTTGCTGGAATTGTTTCTTTATGTCCAAACACTTGTTGTACATCTTTGTTTTATGCTCAAATACTTGCCAGAATTATTTCTATATGCTAAAATACTTGCCGAATGTTTCTTTATGTCAAAATACTTACTGAAATTACTTATTTTGGTTCTACAAGGCTCACCCAGAGGATGAACAATACCTTAAAAAGACTATTACTCATTATAAGGAGATGGTGAATATAGCTGGAGGGAGCATGGCTACAGGGCAATATGCAAAAGGCTCAAGTGACCCTCTTGCTACAAAAGTGGTAAATCTTGAAGAAGAGACATCCAAGAAACCCACTGCCCCAAATGAGGAGGTTGCGCAATCAACCAATGTAGGTTCATCTAGTCCCAAACCAAAGAAAGCCAAACCAAATCCTTGTGTAGAAGACAAGTTGCACGCAACCATACTAGCATCTAGTGAAAGAATTGCTATTGCGATAGAGAAGAGTACTAGCAGCGAGAACAATGCCATAGATGGTCTTTGGGAGAGCATGAAAGTACTTCCTGGTTTCAGTTTGGATCACCTTGCTCATTACTATGCATATTTGGTTGATAATCCTCGTGTTGCTATGGCATTCAAGGTGTTAGAAGAGGATCAAAGGAAGGTTTGGGTTTCTAGGTATGTCAAGAGTACCTTCCCTGAAGCGTAAGGATGGTGAGTGCATATGTGGTGAGCTGGTGATTGACTTGTACTTTTGATGCAACCAAAACATGAACTATGAATTGTATTGATTAACTCTTTTGATGCAACCAGACAATAACTATGGTTGTATAACTATTACGTTCTAGTAGTACTCCATGGAATGTTGAACTATGAGTTCTATGCACCTGAGTTCTATATATATGAAATGTTGAATTATTATATGTGATGAAGTTCAAAGTTTGCTCTACTGTTTTGTTTTGGCTGTTGTGAAATAGTATAAAATTTCGAAATTATGACTTTACGCAACATATTTTCCTTCCTTTTATTGAAAAAGTGCAAATTATGAGGGTAATCTCATCATCTCAAGTCAAAAAGGTTACCACAACCCTTATTCTTTGATTATCCCTCAAACCAAACACTACAATGGCTATCCCCAACCATGTTTCATCCTTCCATCCAAACAAAACATGGGATAACCTCACCCTTCCAACCAAACAGAAAAAAGGGCTATCCCTAGCCAGCTGGTTGGGGATGCCCTCAGCCACCCTAATCTGTCCCTCAAGCCAAACACATCCTAAGTAGCGCCGTCCGAGGCCCGGGAACAGCCCAAGCCATGCCCCGCCCAAACCCTAACCCTAGCCCCGCCGCCGCCGTAGCCGCCCCGCGCCACCGCTGCCCCGCCGTGCCGCCACCTGCCGCCGCCGCCCCGCTGCCCCGCCGCCGCCGCTGACGATCGCCGAAGTCGCCGCCGCCGCCGTTCATCGGAGTCACCGGAGGTAGACCTCGCCGCTGTCGGTTTTTTTAAAAAAACCGTTCGGTTTTTCGTCGGTTTCATTCGGTTTTTAGTTAGTTCGTTTTTTAAATAGATCGGTTTTTCCGTTTATTTAATTAGCGAGCGTTCACTCGTTCGTTCGTTTTAACGAACACGTTCTTTGATTAGATCCAGTTAATGAACGTCCGTTCGTTAATCTGTTCGTTGTTTTCTTTTCTCGGATTAAATCCACGATTTTTCAGATCGCAATTTCTGATCCGTTTTTTGTTCTAGTATAACTTTTCGCTCATTTATCAGAATCAGGCGATCCAAGCGCCTGGAGTTTCATCTCGAAACCCTCTTTCCGTTTAAACAACTCAAACAAGTTTTTGCCCACTGTAAAAATTGCCCTAGATTCAGAATAGTAAACGAAGCTTGTTTCTTTTGCCGTTTGTCTTTCGTTGCTTCGTTCGATTTGATTCTTTTTGCCAACCGGAGTTCTTAAGTTGAACTTTCTGGTTAGATCTCTTATTCGAGTTTTACCTATGCATTAGTTGAGTACTTATTGTATGCTTGTTTGTTTGTGATAGAGTACCCGGAGTGTGCCACTTGCTACTTCGAATCGCTAGGTTTTGTGGATCATGAGCAAGGCAAGTAGCACTTTGATCATACTTCCAATTACCCAGTTTTATTGCATTAGATCAATCCTCACACATTGCATGATTAGGATATAATTAAATTGTGGGTTTGGGAAGTAGTTGAGGTAGTACCTATTACCTGTTGTTATCAAACCTTTGGGAGTTACTTCTACGTTTGCTTATTATGCCATGCTATGCTAGTAGACGTGGATTGGGTGAGTGTATCAATGATAGATGTGAGATTGTTAAATTAATGGTTTATCTAAGGTGGCAACTTAAATACACGAGGCACCTAGGTATTCCAGCGATTGCCTGTTTTCTTTTGGGACCGCCACCCAGGCTCAAAGGGATTATGAGATTATTCATGCTAGAAACTTCCGTGTGCAGCCACAAGCTACTATGGGCTCTAGCATAGTTGATTAATTCGTGCGAACTCTTACAGTGGTAGACTATCATATGTAGGGGAAAGTAGGTGTAACGGTCTACCCGATCATAAGGTGCTAGCGCTTCTGAAAGACTATGTCTCGGTCATCCGTTTCTCAAACACCTTGTAGTGCGAGAAATCAAACGGAGGCGATCGAGTCTTGTGGGGAAAAGTGCGCAAACCTCTGCAGAGTGTATAAACTAATCATGGTTAGCCGTGTCCTCGATTATGGACATCTTGAGTATCTAGTACCTGGATTATCATGTGAATCTCATCATGTTACTCTAAAATAAATTTTGTTGGGTTTTGTTCAATGATGATGTTTAATTGGGATTGAGAATGCTGTCAACCATTCTCAATGTTTAACAACTACCATGATAGTTAAATAAAATTTATTCCTTTGCAGTAGGGAAAAATTGGCTTTACGCAAAACTGTAACTATAGAGCTTTCCACCAGCCAAATATGCATGTAGTATAGTCTTATTCTTTCATACTCTCTATGTGTTACTTTGCCAGCATATTCCATGTGCTGAACTGTTTCGGACTGCAACGTTAATGTTGCAGATTTTTCAGACGACGATTAAGGTGCTTTTAGGTCGTGGTTCTATACTCAGTGATGCCGTTGGAGTTGATGGACTCGCTTATCTTCCAGGCCTTCCGCTGTTATCGTTATTAGATGGCCTTAAGCCATATTTATTGTAATAAGTTCTCCTTTGAGACTCTCGATGTAATAAGTGTGCGATTGCTACTCTGTTATAAATCTTTCAAGTACTGTGTGGTGTCAGCATTACTGATCCAGGGATGACACCTGAGCACAGAGATTGGACCGTTTGAGGTCTGGTCGCTACAAGAGGAGAGGGCCCTAGGGCTGGCCGCCCCCCCCCCCTTGAGGAGTCCGAATTGGACTAGGAGGGGGCGGCGCCCCCTCCCTTTCCTTCTCCCTATCTCCCTCTCCTTCCTTCCCCATCTCTTCCCTTGTTGGAAACCTACTAGGAATAGGATTTATATTCCTAGTAGGAATCCTACTTGGGGGCGCGCCCCATGAGGGTTGGCTGGCCTCCCCCCTTTCTCCTTTATATAGGGGGGCAAGGGGCACCCTAGAACACACAAGTTGACATTTGTCTTAGCCGTGTGCGGTGCCCCCTCCACACATTTCCACCTTGGTCATATCGTTGTAGTGCTTAGGCGAAGCACTGCATCGGTAACTTCATCATCACCGTCATCATGCCATCGTGCTGACGAAACTCTCCCTCGACCTCAACTAGATCAAGAGTATGTGGGACATCACCGAGCTGAATGTGTGTAGATCATGGAGGTGTCGTGCGTTCGGTACTTGATCGGTTGGATCGCGAAGACGTTCGACTACATTAACCGCGTTACTTAACGCTTCCGCTTTCAGTCTACAAGGGTACGTGGACACACTATCCCCTCTTGTTGATATGCATCTCCTAGATAGATCTTGCGTGATCGTGGGATTTTTTTTTGAGATACTGCATTCCCAACAGTGGCATCCGAGCCTGGTCTATGCGTAGATGTATATGCACGAGTAGAACACAAAGGAGTTGTGGGCGTGGGTATATACATATTGCTTGCCGTCACTAGTTGATTCTAGATTTAGCGGTATTGTTGGATGAAGCGGCTCAGACCGACATTACGCGTACGCTTACGCGAGACTGGTTCTACCGACGTGCTTCGCACACAGGTGGCTAGTGGGTGTCTGTTTTTCCAAGTTTAGTTGGATGGGTTTCAATGAACATGGTTCTTTCTGAAGATCAAAAAGCAATCACTATACTACGTTGTAGTTTTGATGTGTAGATAAGAACGGTTCTTGCTAGAATCCCATAGCAGCCACGTAAAACTTGCAACAACAAAGTAGAGGACGTCTAACTTGTCTTTGCAGGGCATGTTGTGATGTGATATGGTCAATACATGATGCTATATTTATTGTATGAGATGGTCATGTTTTGTAACAGAGTTATCGGCAACTGGCAGGAGCCATGTGGTTGTCGCTTTATTGTATGCAATGCAATCGCCCTGTAATTGCTTTACTTTATCACTAACCGATAGCGATAGTCGTGGAAGCAATAGTTGGCAAGACGACAACGATGCTTCGATGGAGATCAAGGTGTCAAGACAGTGACGATGGTGATCATGACGGTCCTTTGGAGATGGAGATCAAAAAGTACAAGATGATGATGGCCATATCATATCACTTATTTGATTGCATGTGATGTTTATCCTTTATGCATCTTATTTTGCTTAGTACGACGGTAGAATTATAAGATGATCTCTCACTAAATTTCAAGGTACAAGTGTTCTCCCTGAGTATGCACCGTTGTTACAGTTTGTCGTGCCAAGATACCGCGTGATGATTGGGTGTGATAAGCTCTACGTTCACATACAACGGGTGCAAGCCAGTTTTGCACAAGCAGAATACTCGGGTTAAACTTGACGAGCCTAGCATATGCAGATATGACCTCGGAACACTGAGACCGAAAGGTCGAGCGTGAATCATATAGTAGATATGATCAACATAGTGATGTTCACCATTGAAAACTACTCCATCTCACGTGATGATCGGACATGGTTTAGTTGATATGTATCACGTGATCACTTAGATGATTAGAGGGATGTCTATCTAAGTGGGAGTTCTTAAGTAATATGATTAAATTGAACTTAAATTTATCATGAACTTAGTACCTGATAGTATTTTGCATGTCTATGTTGTTGTAGATAAATGGCTCGTGTTGTTGCTCCGTTGAATTTTAATGTGTTCCTAGAGAAAGCTAAGTTGAAAGATGATGGTAGCAATTACACGGACTGGGTCCGTAACTTGAGGATTATCCTCATTGCTGCACAAAAGAATTACGTCCTGGAAGCACCGCTGGGTGACAAGCCTGTTGCAGATGCTGCGGACGACGTTAAGAACGTCTGGCAAAGCAAAACTTATGACTACTCGATAGTTCAGTGTGACATGCTTTATGGCTTAGAACCGGGACTTCAACGACATTCTGAACGTCATGGAGCATATGAGATGTTCCAGGAGTTGAAGTTAATATTTCAAGCAAATGCCCGGATTGAGAGATATGAAGTCTCCAATAAGTTCTATAGCTGCAAAATGGAGGAGAATAGTTCTGTCAATGAACATATACTCAGAATGTTTGGGTACCACAACCACTTGACTCAGCTGGGAGTTAATCTTCCTGATGATAGTGTCATTAACAGAGTTCTTCAATCACTACCACCAAGCTACAAGAGCTTCGTGATGAACTATAATATGCAAGGGATGGATAAGACAATTCTCGCGCTCTACGCAATGCTAAAGGCTGCGGAGGTAGAAATCAAGAAGGAGCATCAAGTGTTTATGGTCAACAAGACCACCAGTTCCAAGAAGAAGCGCAAAGGGAAGAAGAGGAACTTCAAGAAGAACAGCAAGCAAGTTGATGCTCAAGTGAAGAAGCCCAAGTCTGGACCTAAGCCTGAGACTGAGTGCTTCTATTGCAATGGGACTGATCACCGTAAGTGGAACTGCCCCAAGTATTTGGCGGATAAGAAGGATGGCAAAGCGAAAGGTATATTTGATATACATGTTATTGATGTGTACCTTGATAATGCTCGTAGTAGTGCCTAGGTATTTGATACTAGTTCTGTTGCTAATATTTGTAACTCGAAACACGGGCTACGGATTAAGCGAAGATTGGCTAAGGACGAGGTGACGATGCGCGTGGGAAATGGTTCCAAAGTCGATGTGATCGCCGTCGGCACGCTACCTCTACATCTACCTTCGAGGTTAGTTTTAGACCTGAATAATTGTTATTTGGTGCCAGAGTTAAGCATGAACGTTATATCTGGATCTTGTTTGATGCGACACGGTTATTCACTTAAATCAGAGAATAATGGTTGTTCTATTTATATGAGTAATATCTTTTATGGTCATGCACCCTTGATGAGTGGTCTATTTTTACTAAATATTGATAGTAGTGATACACATATTCATAGTATTGAAGCCAAAAGATATAACAATGATAGTGCAACTTATTTGTGGCACTATGATAACCCACAAGTATAGGGGATCACAATAGTTTTTGAGGGTAGAGTATTCAACCCAAATTTATTGATTCGACACAAGGGGAGCCAAAGAATATTCTCAAGTATTAGCAGCTGAGTTTTCAATTCAACCACACCTGGAAACTTAATATCTGCAGCAAAGTATTTAGTAGCAAAGTAATATGATAGTAGTGATAACGGTAGCAAAAGGTAACAGCAATAAAAGTAATGTTTTTGGTATTTTGTACTGATGATAGCAATAGCAACGGAAAAGTAAATAAGCGAAGAACAATATGTGGAAAGCTCGTAGGTAATGGATCAGTGATGGAGAATTATGTCGGATGCGGTTCATCATGTAACAGTCATAACCTAGGGCGACACAGAACTAGCTCCAGTTCATTGATATAATGTAGGCATGTATTCCAAACATAGTCATACGTGCTTATGGAAAAGAACTTGCATGACATCTTTTGTCCTACCCTCCCGTGGCAGCGGGGTCCTTACGGAAACTAAGGGATATTAAGGCCTCCTTTTAATAGAGAACCGGAACAAAGCATTAACACATAGTGAATACATGAACTCCTCAAACTACGGTCATCACCGGTAAGTATCCCGATTATTGTCACTTCGGGGTTAACGGGTCATAACACATAATAGGTGACTATAGACTTGCAAGATAGGATCAAGAACACTCATATATTGATGAAAACATAATAGGTTCAGATCTGAAATCATGGCACTCGGGCCCTAGTGACAAGCATTAAGCATAGCAAAGTCATAGCAACATCAATCTCAGAACATAGTGGACACTAGGGATCAAACCCTAACAAAACTAACTCGATTACATGATAGATCCCATCCAACCCATCACCGTCCAGCAAGCCTACGATGGAATTACTCACGCACGGCGGTGAGCATCATGAAATTGGTGATGGAGGATGGTTGATGATGACGATGGCGACGGATTCCCCTCTCCGGAGCCCCGAACGGACTCCAGATCAGCCCTCCCGAGAGGTTTTAGGGCTTGGCGGCGGCTCCGTATCGTAAAACGCGATGATTTCTTCTCTCTGATTTTTTTCTCCCCGAAACTCAATATATGGAGGTGGAGTTGGAGTCGGAGAGGCAACAGGGGGCCCACGAGGTAGGGGGCGCGCCCCCCACCCTCGTGGCAAGGTGGTGGGCCCCCTGGCCTTCATCTTTGGCAGGTATTTTTCTTATTTTCTGAAAAGTGTCTCGTGAAGTTTCAGGTCATTCCGAGAACGTTTGCTCCTGCACATAAATAACACCATGGTAATTCTGCCGAAAACAGCGTCAGTCCGGGTTAGTTCCATTCAAATCATGCAAGTTAGAGTCCAAAACAAGGGCAAAAGTGTTTGGAAAAGTAGATACGTTGGAGACGTATCAACTCCCCCAAGCTTAAACCTTTGCTTGTCCTCAAGCAATTCAGTTGACAAACTGAAAGTGATAAAGAAAAACTTTTACAAACTCTGTTTGCTCTTGTTGTTGTAAATATGTAAAGCCAGCATTCAAGTTTTCAGCAAAGATTATAACTAACCACATTTGCAATAACGCATAGGTCTCAAGTTTACTCATATCAATAGCATAATCAACTAGCGAGCCATAATAATAAAACTCGGATGACAACACTTTCTCAAAACAATCATAATATGATATAACAGGATGGTATCTCGCTAGCCCTTTCTGAGACCGCAAAACATAAATGCAGAGCACCTTTAAAGACCAAGGACTGACTAGACATTGTAATTCATGGTAAAAGAGATCCAGTCAAGTCATACTCAATGTAAACTAACAGTAATGAATGCAAATGACAGCGGTGCTCTCCAACTGGTGCTTTTTAATAAGAGGATGATGACTCAGCATAAAAGTAAATAGATAGGCCCTTCGCAGAGGGAAGCAGGGATTTGTAGAGGTGCCAGAGCTCGGTTTTGAAACAGAGGTGAATAATATTTTGAGCGGTATACTTTCATTGTCAACATAACAACCAAGAGATGGCGATATCTTCCATGCTACACACATTATAGGCGGTTCCCAAACAGAATGGTAAAGTTTATACTCCCCCTTCCACCACAAGCATCAATCCATGGCTTGCTCGAAACAACGAGTGCCTCCAACTAACAAGAGTCCCAGGGGGAGTTTTGTTTGCAATTATTTTGATTTAGTTTGCATAAAGCATGGGACTGGGCATCCCGGTGACCAGCCATTTATCTCGTGAGTGAGGAGCGGAGTCCACTCCTCTTGAGAATAACCCGCCTAACATGGAAGATACAGACAGCCCTAGTTGATACATGAGCTATTCGAGCATACAAAACAGGATATTTATTTGAAGGTTTAGAGTTTGGCACATACAAATTTACTTGGAACGGCAGGTAGATACCGTATATAGGTAGGTATAGTGGACTCATGTGGAATAACTTTGGGGTTTAAGGGATTGGATGCACAAGCAGTATTCCCGCTTAGTACAGGTGAAGGCTAGCAAAAGACTGGGAAGCGACCAGCTAGAGAGCGACAACAGTCATGAACATGCATTAAAATTAATCAACACCGAATGCAAGCATGAGTAGGATATAATCCACCATGAACATAAATATCGTGAAGGCTATGTTGATTTTGTTTCAACTACATGCGTGAACATGTGCCAAGTCAAGTCACTTAAATCATTCAGAGGAGGATACCACCCTATCATACCACATCATAACCATTTTAATAGCATGTTGGCACGCAAGGTAAACCATTATAACTCATAGCTAATCAAGCATGGCACAAGAAACTATGATCTCTAGTTGTCATTGCAAACATGTTTATTCATAATAGGCTGAATCAGGAACGATGAACTAATCATATTTACAAAAACAAAAGAGGTCGAGTTCATACCAGCTTTTCTCATCTCAGCCAGTCCATCATATATCATCATAATTGCCTTTCACTTGCACGACCGAATAGTGTGAATAATAATAATAATAGTGCACGTGCATTGGACTAAGCTGGAATCTGCAAGCATTCAATAAACAGGAGAAGACAAGGCAATATGGGCTCTTTTGTCAGATCAACAATAATGCATATAAGAGCCACTTCAACAATTTAATCATGGTCTTCTCCTATCGACCCCCAAAGAAAAGAAAAGAAATAAAACTATTTACACGGGAAAGCTCCCAACAAGCAAAAGAAGAACAGGAAATTTTTTGGGTTTTCTTTTTAATTACTACTACAAGCATGGAAAGTAAACTAATTAAAAGCTACAACTAATTTTTTGGTTTTTCTTAAGGTTTATTAAACACACAAGAAGAAAGCATAAAAAGGAAAATAAACTAGCATGGATGATACAATGAAAAAGTATGAGCACCGACATCTAGCAATGAGTGTGTGAACATAAATGTAATGTCGGTGGGAAATACGTACTCCCCCAAGCTTAGGCTTTTAGCCTAAGTTGGTCTATGGCCACGGCTGGCCTGACTGATATCCATAATAGTAGCTGGGGTCGTACTGTGATGCAGCAGCTATCGCCTGCTGAGCTGCAGCGTGGCGACGAGCGGCCTCCTCTCTCCTCTCGTACTCATCTGCCTCCTCTCTGGTAATAGTATATCCTCCTCTTGCCTGATAATCAAAGAAAGCAGGAGCAGGGAGAGTAATACGGACAGCACGGCGTCTGTCAAAGATTAGTCGATACTGGAGAGGTGATTCGTTCCTCTCGACAAACTGGTGGTGAACCATAGCATTAAAATCTAGATAGGCAGGAGGTAATTCAATATCATCTTCGCGTACATCTATACCAAGAAAATTAGCTATGCGGGTTGCATAAATTCCACCAAAGAAATCTCCATTACGTCTATTAAGATGCAACCTACGTGCAACAATGGCTCCCAAATTATATGATTTGTCTCCTAACACAGCACTCCTAAGAATACTGAGATCGGGGACACACATGTGACATGCCTCATCTTTACCATTATGCATCTACCTATGAAGAGAGCAAAATAATGTATAGCAGGAAAGTGAATGCTCCCTATGGTAGCTTGTGTAATATCTCTAGATTCTCCCACAGTTATATTAGCAAGAAAATCTCTAAATTCAGATTTGCGAGGATCCCTTATACTACCCCATTGTGGAAGTTTGCATGCAGTGGTAAAATCCTCTAAGTCCATGGTATAAGATTTATCATAAAGATCAAACAGGACAGTTGGAGAATTACGTGAAGTTGAAAATTCAAACCTCCTCACAAAGGAACTAGTGAGATTATGATACTGACTGCACTTCTCTTCCTCGAAGCTCACGAGATCAGCGTTACGCAAATATGCGTTGAATTCTTCTTTTATTCCCGCTCGATCCATAAAATTTTCAGAAGGCCACTCACAAGGACGCACTGGAGCGTCTCTTGGTGGCTCTTCGTCAGCATCACGCATTGCAAGCCTGGGTCCTTGCTTCCTTGAAGAACCACCTTGGAACATTTTCCTAAGCATTTTTCTTCCTCTGAAAAATTCTGAAATTTTTTAGTAACTTCAAAATAAAAGTAAACCAAACTCAATAATATTGATAGCAACTACTCCTACAAGTGCCTAGGGCCTATATCATGCATCAAAACTACTTTTGACCATATAAATTTGACATGCAAGCTCAAGAACAGGGTCACCTAAGCAGCAAAAATTTGCAATGAATAAAGCACTAGAACAAAAACTAATTGGACCAATGGAGGAGTCACATACCAAGGAACAATCTCCCCAAGCAGTTTTGTGAGAGGTGCTTTGAGCAAGGAGATCGAAAATGGCAGCAAGATGAGCTAGAACTCGTGCTTGAGCTGGATATTCGTGTTTGGGGGAGGAAGATGAAGTGTGTGGGTGCAGGAATAAGTGGAGGAGGGCCACCGTGGGCCCACGAGGCAGGGGGCGCGCCCTAGGGGGTGGGCGCCCCTCCACCCTCGTGGGCAGGTGGTTGACCCCCCTGGTGTGTTCTCAGTTCCATAAATCCTCAAATATTCTAGAAAAAATCATATTTAATTTCAGGGCATTTGGAGAACTTTTATTTTCGAGGTATTTTTATATTGCACGGATAATCAGATAACAGACAGAAAAATATTTATTTTTATTTTATTTAATATAAATAACAGAAAGTAAAAGTGGGGTACAGAAGGTTGTGCCTTCTAGTTTCATCCATCTCATGATCATCAAAAAGAATCCACTAACAAGGTTGATCAAGTCTTGTTAACGAACTCATTCCGAATAACATGGAACCGGAGAAATTTCGAATAACACTATGTTACCTCAACGGGGATATGCACATCCCCAATAATAAGAATATCATATTTCTTCTTGACAGTAGGAAGAGGAAATTCAAAACCTCCAAATATAATCGATGGAATTTTTCCAATAGAGTTGATACTATGAACTTGAGGTTGTTTCCTCGGAAAGTGTACCGTGTGCTCATTACCATTAACATGAAAAGTGACATTGCCTTTAGTGCAATCAATAACAGCCCCTGCAGTATTCAAAAAGGGTCTTCCAAGAATAATAGACATACTATCGTCCTCGGGAATATCAAGAATAACAAAGTCCGTTAAAATAGTAACATTTGCAACTACAACAGGCACATCCTCACAAATACCGACAGGTATAGCAGTTGATTTATCAGCCATTTGCAAAGATATTTCAGTAGGTTTCAACTTATTCAAATCAAGTCTACGATATAAAGAGAGAGGCATAACACTAACACCGGCTCCAAGATCACATAAAGCAGTTTTAACATAGTTTCTTTTAATAGAGCATGGTATAGTGGGTACTCCTGGATCTCCAAGTTTCTTTGGTATTCCACCCTTAAAAGTGTAATTAGCAAGCATGGTGGAAATTTCTGCTTCCGGTATCTTCCTTTTATTTGTAATAATATCTTTCATATACTTAGCATAAGGATTTGTTTTAAGCATATCAGTTAATCGCATACGTAAAAAGATAGGTCTAATCATTTCAGCAAAGCGCTCAAAATCCTCATCATCCTTTTTCTTGGATGATTTGGGAGGAAAGGGCATGGGTTTCTGAACCCAAGGCTCTCTTTCTTTACCATGTTTCCTAGCAACAAAATATTTCTTATCATAACGTTGATTCTTTGATTGTGGGTTATCAGGATCAACAGCAGGTTCAATTTCTATGTCATTATCATTACTAGGTTGAGCATTATTATGAACATTATTATTAGCATTATCACTAGTTTCAGGTTCATTACCAGATTGTGTTTTAGCATCAGAAATAGAAATATCATTTGGAGTCTTAGGTGTTTCGACAATAGGATCACTAGAAGCATGCAAAGTTCTATCATTTTTCCTTTTCTTCTTTTTAGAAGAACTAGGTACATCTATATTATTTCTCTGAGAATCTTGCTCAATTCTCTTAGGATGGCCTTCGGGATACAAAGGTTCCCGAGTCATTCTACCAGTTCTAGTAGCCACTCTAACAGCATAATCATTATCTTTACTATTCAATTCATTGAGCAAATCATTTTGAGCTTTAAGTACTTGTTCTACTTGAGTGGTAACCATAGAAGCATGTTTGCTAATAAGTTTAAGTTCACCTTTGACATTAGCCATATAATCACCCAAGTGTCCAAGCATATTTGAATTATATTTCAGTTGTCTACCAAAATAAGCATTAAAATCTTCTTGCTTAGCCATAAATTTATCAAACTCATCTAAGCATGGGCTAGCAATTTTAGTAAATGGGATTACAGCTTTATCATATCTATAGAGAGAATTTACCTTTACTACCTGTGTCGGGTTATCAAGACCATGAGTTTCTTCAATAGGCAAAGGATTTGGATTGTATGTTTCTTCAACAGGCGGTAAATTAAGACCATGTATTTCTTCAATAGGAGGTAAATTCTTAACATCTTCAGCTTTAATACCCTTTTCTTTCATAGATTTCTTTGCCTCTTGCATATCTTCAGGACTGATAAATAGAATACCCCTCTTCTTCGGAGTCGGTTTAGGAATAGGCTCCGGAGGTGTCCAATTATTTTCATTTTTCAACATACTATTCAATAGAATTTCAGCTTCATCCGGTGTTCTTTCCCTGAAAACAGAACCAACACAACTATCCAGGTAATCTCTGGAGGCATCGGTTAGTCCATTATAAAAGATATCAAGTATTTCATTTTTCTTAAGAGGATAATCAGGCAAAGTATTAAGTAATTGGAGAAGCCTCCCCCAAGCTTGTGGGAGACTCTCTTCTTCAATTTGCACAAAATTATATATATCCCTTAAAGCAGCTTGTTTCTTATGAGCAGGGAAATATTTAGCAGAGAAGTAATAAATCATATCCTGGGACTACGCACACAACCAGGATCAAGAGAATTAAACCATATCTTAGCATCACCCTTCAATGAGAACGGAAATATTTTAAGGATATAAAAGTAGCGAGTTCTCTCATCTTTATTGAACAGGGTAGCTATATCATCCAGTTTAGTAAGATGTGCCACAACAGTTTCAGATTCATAACCATGAAAAGGATTAGATTCAACCAAAGTAATTATATCAGGATCAACAGAGAATTCATAATCCTTATTAGTAACAAAGATAGGTGAAGTAGCAAAAGAAGGTCAGGTTTCATTCTAGCATTTAGAGATTTCTTACTCCATTTAGCTAATAATTTTTTAAAGTTCAGTTCTATTTCTCCAAGCTAAAATGGCTAAAGAAGCATCTTGATCAAAAACATAACCCTTAGGAATGGCAAGTGGTTCTTCATCATCACTTTCATCAGTATCATCAGATTCAATATTTTCAATTTCTCTAGCCCTAGCAAGTTGTTCATCAAGAAAAGCACTAAGTGGCATAGTAGTATCAGGCATAGAGGTAGTTTCATCATAAGTATCATGCATAGCAGAAGTGGCATCATTAATAAACATGCGACATATCAGAACGAATAGCAGAAGCAGGTGTAGGTGTCGCGAGCTTACTCAAAACAGAAGGTGAATCAAGTGCAGAGCTAGATGGCAATTCCTTACCTCCCCTCGTAGTTGAGGGATAGATCTTCGTTTTTGGATCTCTTAAGTTCTTCATAATGATAAGCAGATATATATATATATATATATATATATCCCAAGTGACTCAAAGAATAGAGCTATGCTCCCCGGCAACGGTGCCAGAAAATAGTCTTGATAACCCACAAGTATAGGGGATCGCAACAGTTTTCGAGGGTAGAGTATTCAACCAAAATTTATTGATTCGACACAAGGGGAGGCAAAGAATATTCTCAAGTATTAGCAGCTGAGTTGTCAATTCAACCACACCTGGAAACTTAATATCTGCAGCAAAGTGTTTAGTAGCAAAGTAATATGATAGTAGTGATAACGGTAGCAAAAGGTAACAGCAATAAAAGTAATGTTTTTGGTATTTTGTACTGATGATAGCAATAGCAACGGAAAAGTAAATAAGCGAAGAACAATATGTGGAAAGCTCGTAGGCAATGGATCAGTGATGGAGAATTATGCCGGATGCGGTTCATCATG
Organism: Triticum aestivum; assembly: GCF_018294505.1. NCBI lineage: Eukaryota > Viridiplantae > Streptophyta > Magnoliopsida > Poales > Poaceae > Triticum > Triticum aestivum. The sequence goes on from NC_057806.1 coordinate 452,523,039, forward strand.
TAACAGTCATAACCTAGGGTGACACAGAACTAGCTCCAGTTCATTGATATAATGTAGGCATGTATTCCAAACATAGTCATACGTGCTTATGGAAAAGAACTTGCACGACATCTTTTGTCCTACCCTCCCCTGGTAGCGGGGTCCTTACGGAAACTAAGGGATATTAAGGCCTCCTTTTAATAGAGAACCGGAACAAAGCATTAACACATAGTGAATACATGAACTCCTCAAACTACGGTCATTACCGGTAAGTATCCCGATTATTGTCACTTCGGGGTTAACGGGTCATAACGCATAACAGGTGACTATAGACTTGCAAGATAGGATCAAGAACACTCATATATTGATGAAAACATAATAGGTTCAGATCTGAAATCATGGTACTCGGGCCCTAGTGACAAGCATTAAGCATAGCAAAGTCATAGCAACATCAATCTCAGAACATAGTGGACACTAGGGATCAAACCCTAACAAAACTAACTCGATTACATGATAGATCCCATCCAACCCATCACCGTCCAGCAAGCCTACGATGGAATTACTCACGCACGGCGGTGAGTATCATGAAATTGGTGATGGAGGATAGTTGATGATGACGATGGCGATGGATTCCCCTCTCCGGAGCCCCGAACGGACTCCAGATCAGCCCTCCCAAGAGGTTTTAGGGCTTGGCGGCGGCTCCGTATCGTAAAACGCGATAATTTTTTCTCCTTGATTTTTTTCTCCCCGAAACTCAATATATGGAGGTGGAGTTGGAGTCGGAGAGGCAACAAGGGGCCCACGAGGTAGGGGCGCGCCCTAGGGGGCAGGCGCGCCCCCCACCCTCGTGGCAATGTGGTGGGCCCCCTGGCCTTCATCTTTGGTAGGTATTTTTCTTATTTTCTGGAAAGTGTCGTCATGAAGTTTCAAGTCATTCCGAGAACGTTTGCTCCTGCACATAAATAACACCATGGTAATTCTGCTGAAAACGGCGTCAGTCCGAGTTAGTTCCATTCAAATCATGCAAGTTAGAGTCCAAAACAAGGGCAAAAGTGTTTGGAAAAGTAGATACGTTGGAGACGTATCACACTGCCATTTAGGTCCTATTGGTGTAAAGTGCATGAAGAAACTCCATGCTGATGGACTTTTGGAATCACTTGATTATGAATCACTTGATGCTTGCTAACCATGCCTCATGGGCAAAATGACTAAGACTCTGTTCTCCGGAACAATGGAATGAGCAACAGACTTATTGGAAATAATGCATACTGATGTATGCGGTTCGATGAGTGTTGATGCTCATGGCGGGTATCATTATTTTCTGACCTTCACAGATGATTTGAGCAGATATGGGTATATCTACTTGATGAAACATAAGTCTGAAACATTTGAAAAGTTCAAAGAATTTCAGAGTGAAGTGGAAAATCATTGTAACAAGAAAATAAAGTCTCTACGATCTGATCGTGGAGGAGAATATTTGAGTTACGAGTTTTGTCTTCATTTGATACAATGCGGAATTGTTTCGCAACTCACGCCACCTGGAAGACCACAGTGTAATGGTGTGTCCGAACGTCGTAACCGCACTTTATTAGATATGGTGTGATCTATGATGTCTCTTACTGATTTAGCGCTATCGTTTTGGGGTTATGCTTTAGAGACGGCTGCATTCACGTTAAATAGGGCACCATCGAAATCCTTTGAGGCGACACCTTATGAACTGTGGTTTGGCAAGAAACCCAAGTTGTCATTTTTTAAAGTTTGGGACTGCGATGCTTATGTGAAAAAGCTTCAACCTGATAAGCTCGAACCCAAATCAGAGAAATGTGTCTTCATAGGATACCCAAAAGAGACTGTTTGGTACACCTTCTAGCACAGATCCGAAGGCAAGATATTTGTTGCTAAGAATGGATCCTTTCTAGAGAAGGAGTTTCTCTCGAAAGAAGTGAGTGGAAGGAAAGTAGAATTTGATGAGGTAATTGTACCTGCTCCCTTATTGGAAAGTAGTTCATCACAGAAATCAGTTCCAGTGATTCCTACACCAATTAGTGAGGAAGCTAAAGATGATGATCATGAAAATTCTGATCAAGTTACTACCGAACCTCGTAGGTCAATCAGAGTAAGATCCGCACCAGAGTGGTACGGTAATCCTGTTCTGGAAGTCATGTTACTTGACCATGACGAACCTACAAACTGTGAGGAAGCAATGATGAGCCCAGATTCCGCAAAATGGCTTCAGGCCATGAAATCTGAGATGGGATCCATGTATGAGAACAAAGTATAGACTTTGGTTGACTTGCCCGTTGATCGGCAAGCCATAGAGAATAAATGGATCTTCAAGAAGAAGACTGACACTGACGGTAATGTTACTGTCTACAAAGCTCGACTTGTTGCGAAAGGTGTTCGACAAGTTCAAGGAGTTGACTACGATGAGACCTTCTCACCCGTAGCGATGCTTAAGTCCGTCTGAATCATGTTAGCCATTGCCGCATTTTATGATTAAAAATTTGGCAAATGGATGTTAAAACTGCATTCCTTAATGGATATCTTAAAGAAGAGTTGTATATGATGCAACAGAAGGTTTTGTCGATCCAAAAGGTGCTAACAAAGTGTGTAAGCTCCAGTGATCCATTTATGGACTGGTGCAAGCATCTCGGAGTTGGAATATACGCTTTGATAGTGTGATGAAAGCATATGGTTTTATACAGACTTTTGGAGAAGTCTATATTTACAAGAAAGTGAGTGGGAGCTCTGTAGCAGTTCTGATATTATATGTGGATGACATATTGTTAATCGGCAATGCTACTGAATTTCTGAATATCATAAAAGGATACTTGAATAAGAATTTTTCAATGAAAGACATCGGTGAAGCTATTTATATATTGGGCATCAAGAACTATAGAGATAGATCAAGACGCTTAATTGGACTTTCACAAAGCACATACCTTGATAAAGTTTTGAGAAGTTCAAAATGGATCAAGCAAAGAAATGGGTTCTTGCCTGTGTTACAAGGTGTGATATTGAGTCAGACTCAATGCTCGACCACTGCAGAAGATAGAGAGAAAATGAAAGTCATTCCCTATGCTTCAGCCATAGGTTCTATCATGTATGCAATGTTGTGTACCAGACCTGATGTGTGCCTTGATATTAGTTTAGCGGGGAGGTACCAAAGTAATCCAGGAGTGGATCACTGGACAGCGGTCAAGAACATCCTGAAATACCTGAAAAGGACTAAGGATATGTTTCTCGTTTATGGAGGTGACAAAGAGCTCGTCGTAAACAGTTGCATTGATGCAAGCTTTGACACTGATCTGGATGACTCTAAGTCACAAACCGGATACGTATTTTTATTGAATGGTGGAGCTGTCAGTTGGTGCAGTTCCAAGCAGAGCGTCATGGAGGGATCTACGTGCGAAGCTGAGTACGTAGCTGCTTCGGAAGCAACAAATGAAGGAGTCTGGATGAAGGAGTTCATATCCGATCTAGGTGTAATCCCTAGTGCATCGGGTCCAATGAAAATCTTTTGTGACAATACTGGTGCAATTGCCTTGGCAAAGAAATCCAGATTTCACAAGAGAACCAAGCACATCAAGAGACGCTTCAATTCCATATGCGATCAAGTCAAGGAGGGAGACATGGATATTTGCAAGATACATACGGATCTGAATGTTGCAAACCCATTGACTAAGCCTCTCTCATAAGCAAAACATGATCAACACCAAGACTCCATGGGTGTTAGAATCATTACTATGTAAACTAGATTATTGACTCTAGTGCAAGTGGGAGACTGAAGGAAATATGCCCTAGAGGCAATAATAAAGTTTTTATTTATGTTTTCTTATATCATGATAAATGTTTATTATTCATGCTATAATTGTATTAACCGGAAACTTAGTACATGTGTGAATACGTAGACAAACAGAGTGTCACTAGTATGCCTCTACTTGACTAGCTCGTTAATCAAAGATGGTTAAGTTTCCTAACTATAGACATGAGTTGTCATTTGATGAACGGGATCACATCATTAGAGAATGATGTGATTGACTTGACCCATCTGTTAGCTTAGCACTATGATCGTTTAGTTTATTGTTATTACTTTCTTCATGACTTATACATGTTCCTATGACTATGAGATTATGCAACTCCCGAATACAGGAGGAACACTTAGTGTGCTATCAAACATCACAACGTAACTGGGTGACTATAAAGATGCTCTACAGGTGTCTCAAATGGTGTTTGTTGAGTTGGCATAGATCAATATTAGGGTTTGTCACTCCGTGTATCGGAGAGGTATCTGTGGGCCCTCTCGGTAATGCACATCACTGTAAGCCTTGCAAGCAATGTGACTAATGAGTTAGTTGCGGGATGATGCATTACGGAACGAGTAAAGAGACTTGCCAGTAACGAGATTGAACTAGGTATTGAGATACCGATGATCGAATCTCGGGCAAATAACATACTGATGACAAAGGGAACAACATATGTTGTTATGCGGTTTGACCGATAAAGATCTTCGTAGAATATGTGCGAGCCAATATGAGCATCCAGGTTCCGCTATTGGTTATTGACCGGAGATGAGTCTCGGTCATGTCTACATAGTTCTTGAACTCGTAGGGTCCACACGCTTAACGTCCGATGACGATCGGTATTATGAGTTTATGTGTTTTAATGTACCAAAGGTAGTTCGGAGTCCCGGATGTGATCACGGACATGACGAGGAGTCTCTGAAATGGTCGACACATAAAGATTGATATATTGGACGGTGTTATTCGAACACCGGATGAGTTCCGGTGTCACCAGATAAATATCGGAATGCCGGGGGTTATCAGACCCCCCCCCCGGGGGGGGGCTAATGGGCCAACATGAGCCTTGTGAGAGAGAGAGGAGAGGGCCCTAGGGTTGCCCCCCTTGAGGAGTACGAATTGGACTAGGAGGGGGCGGCACCCCCTCCCTTTCCTTCTCCCTCTCCTTCCTTCTCCCTCTCTTCCCTTGTTGGAAACCTACTAGGAATAGGATTCCTATTCCTAGTAGGAATCCTACTTGGGGGCACGCCCCATGAGGGTCGGCTGGCCTCTCCCCTTGCTCCTTTATATACGGGGGTAGGGGGCACCCTAGAACACACAAGTTGACAGTTGTCTTAGCCGTGTGCGGTGTCCCCCTCCACAGATTTCCACCTCGGTCATATCATTGTAGTGCTTAGGCGAAGCCCTGCGTCGGTAACTTCATCATCACCATCATCACGCCATCGTGCTGACGAAGCTCTCCCTCGGCCTCAACTGGATCAAGAGTACGAGGGACGTCACCGAGCTGAACGTGTGCAGATCACGGAGGTGTCGTGCGTTCGGTACTTGATCGGTTGGATTGCGAAGACGTTCGACTACATCAACCGCGTTACTTAACGCTTCCGCTTTCGGTCTACGAGAGTACGTGGACACACTCTCCCCTCTCGTTGCTATGCATCTCCTAGATAGATCTTGCGTGATCGTAGGATTTTTTTTTTAAAATACTGCATTCCCCAATAGTATTGCAAGCAAGCATTTTCCTGAGTTGAGAACCAAGATTTATCGAACTAGTAGAAACTATCGGTCTTCGGTTAACGGTTAATACATGCACTGTGACATCCCAAGAATTTCCAATTTTGGAATGTGAATAATTAAATATGGTTAGCCCCACTGCTTGATCATTGCTAGTGTTGACCAGGAGTTGTTTGAACTGATTAATATTTGAAGCTCAAATTAATTTTGGAATTATTTACAACCCTAAAATCTTTTTTAGGGATTTTTATAGTGCCAAAATTTGAGCTACAAAATGTGTGTGGTTTTCTATTTAATATTTTGGGTTGGAAAATAATTACTCTAAATCTCAAATATTAATTGAAACCTTAAATTAAATATTGGAAATATTTGAACCCTAAATCACTTCAGGGAATATATATAATGTCCCAAAATAGGGTTGTAAATATGATTTAATATTTTAGGCTGGAAATATAATCCTATAGTCCTAAATGTTATTTGAACTTTTCTGGAATTTTTCAACAAAATATTGGGATTGAATTTGACTTCTAAATAAATTTCAAATTCAAAAGGTGTGTGTCTAGTCTATGTGCCCTGTCGAGAATGGCAGGGACGCTATTGGCCAACCTGTAAAGGTGCGTGTCGCAGGGCCAAACTATATCTTCGCGTTTAACACTTAACAGGCATTGCTTGTTTTGTTTTTCCTTCTTTTCTGTGTTTTTTGTCAGTTTTACTAGTTTTTCTTTATGTTTTTTCATCTTTATTTTCCTGTTTGTTTTTCCTTTTTTTCTTCACTTTATTTTATTTTTTCTTCACGTTTTAATTTATTATTATTTATTCAAATTCATGAACATTGAAGAAAAACTATGAACATTTTTTTAGAATTCATGGGCATTTTTTAGAATTGATGAATGTTTTTAAGTTAACATATGTTTTTTTTGCGGGTGAACATACATTTTAAAGTCTGAACTTTTTAAAATTTCTGAACATTGTTTGAAATCCACACACATTTTTAAATTTTGTGTTTTTTAATTCACAACATTTTTAAAATCCAATATTTTTAAAGTAGGTGATTTTTTATTTAATAAGCTTCTTTAAGTAGCTGATTTTTTCTGAGCTAGCAGTGAAGCGAGCGGAGGGGGGGAGAGGACTAAGCTAGTGAACAAAATAAGGAGTCATGTTGAGCGAGGCAGAGCATCATAGCCGGCCCATGTGAGTGTTGTAGTATCCATAATTTTAATGTGGAGTAAAAGCTCACAAAGGGCTCACACAATCACCACCAGTAGACACTGAGACCAAAACGTGCAAGGACACGACAACCATGTAGGTAACAACATCACTCTTCTCTTAGAACAAATATCATCTCCAACAGCAGACCATCACGATATATGAATGACAAAGCACCGACATAACCTAATTAAAACCCAAGCCAGCATAGATAAACCAAAATGAAACAATCATCCACAATCATTTGTTGTGTGTGTGGGGGGGGGGGGGGGGTGTTAATCCCACAAGTTAAGAATGACGCGCGTTAGTACTATCAGCTTGAGGAAACCAACACAAACGCATAAATAGATTGCAGCTAATTATTTAGCTGAGTTTGCTGCACATACACACACAAGAGAAATGCATACAGTCGCTCACACATACATTACCTTCACCCCCTCAACAAAAAAAAAGACATTACCATCACTTCACACAAAAACATATAGGGTACGTTCACTGTATAAACTTGGCTCTACCAGATTCTTTTATGACGATCCTCATCCTGGTGCCGCTGCTTGTGACTCATGGCCTTGGGATTTAGAAGATTTTCTAGGGGTCGAATTTGGTAGATGGACGGCTAGATCAGGCTCTGATGCAGACTGGCCTGTCGAAGACCCAGCTGAACCTTGCGAACTCGGCCTCTTTTGCGGCTTTGATCGCACGGTCGTGGGCCAGCTCCTCCACCCGCCGGATCTTGCGCGGCAGCCCGCACACGTACTCCTGCGCGCGCCGCCCCTCGCTGGACAACTGCCCCCCGCCGAGGTCCGCCACCTTCCACCTCCGCACGAAGTGCTCCACCATGTCGCCGTAGTCCCTTGCTGTGTACACCCCGGTGCGCTGCGCCACCGCCGAGAAGTGCTCGAACAGGTCGGCGTCGCGGCCGTCGGTCATGAGCTGGCCGGGCATGGTGATCTTGTCCCGCAGCACGGCGGCCAGCGCCCGCACCATTCCGTCCGGGTCGAGCTCGAAGATCTTGGCGGCCACCTTGGTGTAGGCCGTCTCGTGGCGCTTCTCGTCGGCGGCGACGACGCCGCAGATCTTAGCGAGGCAGCGGTCGCCGTGGCGCGCAGCTTGCTTGGCGGTGTGGGCGTGGGAGATGAAGGTTGCGCGCTCCTGGAAGGAACCATAGACGGCATTGTGGTAGGGGCTGGACGGCCTGAGCATCTGCATGCCATTGCGGAGGAGGTGGTGGACGGTCCGCTCGATCTGGCGCATGTCGACGCGGCCGGAGAGGTAGAGGTAGCCGTTGAGGAGGTCGCCGTGGCGGTTCTCCTCGGCCGTCCATCCGCGGATCCAGCGCGCCCAGGGGAGGTCGCTGCAGCCTGTGTCGTCGCGGTAGCCCGGCACCCGGTTGCCCATGCACATGTACGTCGGCAGCGCCTCCTCCGTTACCATGTTGCCCACCAGGCAGACCAGCACGTCATCCGGAACGCCGGAGGCTTGGGCCTGCAGCTCCTCCGTCGTCATCATCATCGACGGCTGCTGCTCGTCGGAGAGGCCAGCTGCAGAGAGGGAAAAGCAGGGGAGCAGGTCGCTGGGCTGCCACGCGTCGTCCACCGGGGTGAGCAGCGGCAGCAGCTGTTCCTCCACCCAGCCGCTCAGGCTCAGACCCCGCACCACCTCCGCCTCCGCCTGCTCTTGCGACGCCATCCCCATCACCGTGCCCTCGAAATTAGCTGTCGCGGTGACCTTGCAGGCCCACCTCCCAGCTCTCGCCGCAGCCCGGCTCCTACACCTGCATGCACAAACGATTCCACTTCACCCGCTTGCCGAATCAAATCGCACACCTAGTTGGATGCTCGTCACATCGCGTGCATATTTGCGTGGGGAAGAGAGCTTTCGTACTTACCAGGTTGGATGCGCCTGTGCCGGCATGGCGAGGCCGTGAGGGAAAGGCTTGAGCATGCTCATCTTCTCAGTGCTGCAAAGGTAGAAGCTTCCCTGACGATGCTGTATTGCAGGCAACGTGATGAGCCCCGGCATATTTGCTTTGTATATATGCATGCACCTACCTATGTTGGTTGGAGGTGAAATGGAAACGGGAGCAGCATGCACGTGCCGACAGGGTACGTAATTTGACTAAGAGGCCTCAAAGCTTGCCGTCGAGCACTAGCTACATGACCAGTGAGGAAATCTAAATTCATATCTGACCTTATAAATGAGAGTTTTAACGTGAATTTTAAAGCTTCGGTTTGAACAGACAATTGATGGAGGAGTGTCCATTCTATAATATGCTGATGACACTATTCTTTTCATGAAACATGACATGGCTAAGGCACGTAATATGAAACTGATCCTATGTCTATTCGAACAATTGTCTGGCTTAAAGATCAATTTCCATAAGGGCGAGGTGTTCTGTTTTGGGAAGGCCAAAGACGAGGAACATACTTACAGACAATTGTTTGGATGCAAATTAGATGCTTTACCATTCAGTTACTTGGGTATTCCAATTCATCACCGTAAATTATCTAATAAAGAATGGAAATGTATTGAAGAACGAATTGAAAAAAAACTCAGCTGCTGGAAGGGCAAGTTGATGTCATATGGGGGTCGATTAGTTCTGATCAACTCAGTACTAACTAGTATGCCCATGTTTTTACTTTCGTTCTTTGAAATTCCGAAAGGGGTCCGAAAGCGACTTGATTTCTTTAGATCTCGATTCTTTTGGCAGTCTGATGAGGCCAAGAGAAAATACCGTCTCGCGCGATGGGATATCCTTTGTCGACCTAAAGACCAAGGGGGTCTCGGTATTGAGAACTTGGAAACTAAGAATAAATGTCTAATGAGCAAATGGTTGTACAGGTTAGGGACAGAGCCAGAGGGTATGTGGTCTCAAATCCTGCGCAATAAGTATTTCCACTCGAAAACGCTAGCCCAAACTACCATCCGACAAACTGATTCACCGTTCTGGAAGGGACTTATGAGAACGAAGGATCTGTTCTTTCGTAGGGTCAAATTCTTGGTTGGCAACGGGATGTCAACTCGATTGGGAGGATACATGGTTAGGAGAGACACCTTTGGCCTTACAATATCCTACCCTTTACAATATTGTGCAACGCAAGGAAGATTACGTAGGTATCGTCCTTCAAACTATTCCCTTGAATATCCAGTTCAGACGTGCGTTAGTGGGTGCGAGATGGACAGCCTGGGTGCACTTGGTTCGGAGATTGATTGAAGTTCGACTCTCCAACGTGCCGGACTCTACACAATGGAAGTTAACTAAAAATGGGATATTTACGGTGAAATCCTTTTATACGGATTTGATTAATTCTGGCCCCCTCTCACAGTCACTTCATATATGGAAGATTAAAGTTTCTTTGTGGATTAAAATTTTCATGTGGTTTGTCCACAAGCAAGTAATACTCACAAAGGACAACTTACTTAAGAGGCGATGGGTAGGCAACTCACGGTGTTGTTTTTGTGCTCAAGATGAGACAATACAACATTTATTCATTGAATACACACTTGCCAAGTTACTTTGGAGAACGATTCATATAGCTTTTAATATTAATCCCCCAGTAGATATTGTGTCTTTGTTTGGGACGTGGTTAGGTGGGGTTGAACAGATCACGGCAGCTCGTATTCGAATTGGAATATGTGCGTTATTATGGGCTATATGGAACTGCAGAAATGATATGATTTTTAACAGACAATACAACTTAAGTTTTTTGCAGGTTATCTTCAGAGCTACAGCTTGGATCCGTACGTGGTCCTTACTCACTCATATGGACTCCAGGGAGCCTTTGGTTACTGGGTGCAACCAATGGGAGATGGTAGCTCGGGCTATATTCAACTGGCTCGGATGGCGGTCGCATAACATGATAGAGGGCTAGAGAGCTTGTCCTTATTATCACCGTATCGGTTGTTTTTTTGTTAGGCCCTTTATTTTTTTCAGATCTTTGTGTTATGACTTTGCTCCGTCTGCGAGCTGTAAGACCTTTATGATGATACTTTCTGGATTTTTAATAAAAGGACCGCATGCATCATCATGATGTAGAGGCCTGGGGTATACCTCCATTTCCAAAAAAATCAAAGATACCAACTTCCAATTAAATAAATCGTGTGTTCTTTGGTAGCCAACAAGGGGACGATAACTGGTGTTTGCCATCGGAGTGGAACTCCTTGGGCAGTCGAACCCTTCAATTGGTCATGCTTTTCTTGTTTCTCTAGATTTATTAGGCATGTGACAGGATCTCTTGATACTATGCCTAGCCGTGGGATTGTTCTTCTTTTTTACTACCTTGTTTGATCACTCACTAATAGGGATCAGGATGATCCAGGCATGCAAGCATTCAGGGTACCATTTTCACCAGCTCCTTCATCCGTTGATATTCGTTGTCGATGCTCAACTATTTTGTTTCGAAATGGCGTTGACATCATGATGGAGGTGGCATTATGAGAATAAAAGTCCCAGATTTCATTCATCTCCATGTGATGAAGTTGTGTGGAGCTCATAGTGGTTACCACGGTTTCGGGTCTCGAGCTTGGGCGAGCAATTGTTTTGGTGGTCTTTCTACTACTAAACTTTGGCCCTTCTTGGTGCAGGAAGCTTCGTGCTTCCTTTGCCTCTTATTGTGGCTTTTTCTTTGATTTCAATTTGCTAACACATTGAAGATGCATCTACATTCTATGGACTCTGACCCACGGCACGACGGTATTAAGATATGCTCTCTAAGGGCGTCGTTTGGTGACGTCCAACACAAACACCTGACCAGTTGTTGTGGGAGCCCAAGTGGTTGAGTGCAGTGAATCATTTCCTCGTCGTCTAGAGTGGCAAAGGTTTGATGTGATGATATGTTTCTCTGAAGAATCAATAAAGAAGAAAACTTACTTTGCTGATTTTCGAGATTGTCTTTCATTATGAATCAATTACTTGAAATTGTTATTTGTCAGAGTCTATAAGATGAACGGTTTGTTGGGAAAATATATCTTGTTTCCAAGTCGTGCTTGCTAGAAACACTTTTATGTTAATTGTTATCCAAAATAAAATGAAGTTGTTTTAGGCTTTTAGCAACATAGATATTCTATAGTGTAGCGCGGTGAACATTCCTGATGTTCACCTACGACATTCAATTTTCCAAAGTTTATGCTTTGAGTTACATATGTGAAAAAAGATCATGGTTAAACCATTAACCCTTAATTTGATTTTATTTTTAGTATAAAAAACCTAGTTAGTTCTTATCCAACTTTAAATATAATTTTAGGGCAACCTCAAGTTTGAAACTCCAAATAGTTTTGTTTCTCGTCTTCATGACCTGGCACAAAGTGGTTAAAAAAGTACTCTCTCTGTAAACTAATATAAGAGCGTTTAGATTACTACTTTAGTGATCTAAACATTCTTATATTAGTTTACGGAGTATGTTGCTAATTCATCCCATGTGGTCACATGTGTTGTTAACCTGCCCCCGCATGTTGCATGAGACTTGTGATGCGATAAAATACATCCTTAGAGAGCATGTTCGGAAAGAGATAAATGTGGGCATCCATGATCTTTTGAAGTATACATCTCGCAGAGTTTTTTGTAGATTCAGATCACGTGGGTAGATTATCATCGTAGAGAGGAAGTCTTTCAGCAAGAGAAGGCTACAACCTCTCATGACCATGTATCATATGCAAGAAAAAGAAATCTAAAAGAATGGGTAGCACACAAGCTAACATACTTGAATAGTAAACAATTGCACTCATAACAAGGTGACTGGCTATACATAAGTCAAATTTTGGGTAAGTCAGTTTTCTAGGCCATTAGATTAAGATTCAACAATCGTTCTTCTTTCTTCTTCCTCCAAATTTCTTCCTCGTCCAATTGTTCATCCTCCCACAAAATTGACTTACCCGGTTTGCAATTCAGTCAACTTACATATAACTATAGTGCATGACAAGATTGCATTCTACTCTCTCCAATTCCAGAATACTTGAAGTTTAAGATTTGTCGTAAATCAAACATCTTTAAGTTTGATGAAGTCTATTGAAAAATATACTAATGTCTATAACACCATGTTCATCAGATTCATCATAAAATACATGTTCATAAAATTTAAATTTTATGTTGTAGATGTTAATATTTTTCTATATACATGGTCAAATTTGAAGAAGTTTGACTTAGGACAAATCAAAACATCAAGTATTGTGGAACGGAGGGAGTAGACCGTTGGTTGTAGACATGGCACAATTACTGCACATCAATCTAGGATGTTCTTTGTCAGCTCAATGTATGAGGTGCTCGTCACTACTGGGTTTTGGTATTGTAAGAACATTTGGAAATTGAGAATGCCTTACGGTTAAGTTTTATTTGGGTGTCTTCTTAAAAGAGTGCTTTTTTAACTAAAAATAATCTAGCAAAAAGAGAATAGCATGGAGCTTGTTTTGCGCATTTCATAATCAGGAGGAGACTATTCAATACAATTCTTCGGATTGCAAGTTTGCGCATCTAAATTGGCTAGTGATTTGGTTAGCTTTTGATTTACACCCCACGTCATTCTATATCTCATATGTTTGGAAATTGGCTCTATCGGATCACCTAGATATTGCAAGCATAATATTTTGTTGGAATCATAGCACGGTGTTGGTCCATTTGGCTTTGCTCTAATGATGTTGCTTTTGATAGAAAGTAAGTTATCAAACTCTTTTGCAAGCTACGTTCTTATCGATTATTTAGCTGTAGTTATGGTTAACGTTGCAACATCTAGACCAATGAGAGGATTTAAATGCCAGCAGTGGCAAGCTGGAGCAAGTTATTAGGGGATTCTTGTCTCATCATAGGTGATGATTTAGCAATAGACTTTGCAATACTGGAGTTCTTAGTATGTTGATGGTGTGTTGTCTTTTTAATAATCTTAAGACTCGTTAAACTTTGTATGTATGCACCCACGGTGCAAGGCACAAAGATGATCTCCCATTTTCTAAAGTCAATGGTGTGCAACAAATTTTGTATATTATAATGCAGGTAGGCTAACGAATTGCTCGGCTCGTTAGGCTCGTGCTCATTAAAACTCGAATCGTTAGGGTTTGGTAAGCTTAACGAGCAAAAATCTTGCTCCCTAAGCTCGTGCTCATTAAGACTCGAGTCGTTAGGGTTTGGTAAGCTTAATGAGCAGAAATCTTGCTCGGCTCGATTCGTTTGAAGCTCATTAGACTCGAAAACGCTTTTTAATAGGCATTACCCTTTTGGTTTGGCTATGAGGTGTTGTGGTCTGTGGGACGAGATTATGACTATGATTTTTACGAAAGTAGAAGGTGGCCACGGAAGGAGGTGTGATAGTTGCTAGTTTCTATGGACTGGATTGGGTGGAGGCGCCATGAAATGCTAGCACTTGAAATAAAAATACGTGTTATGTTGTATTAACAAACTTAACAAGCTCGTTCGTTAAACTCGTTATGTTTAACGAGTTCAGATCAATGATTGGTTGTGTCCATTAAAAAGTGAGCACATCGACTCTATGTATAATAAAGTGATGAAATCCAACTCTCATGTAGTAAGAAAAAGATTGCAGTATGGCTAACCGTGATAAAATGATGTTGGGACAGATGCGTAGCCAGGATATATCTACGCCCCAGGCCAACATCAATACACCATGCTACATGAAACATTGCTGAATAGTAGCTACTGTAGCTACAATCAACGAAGAAGTTTGATGCCACGCCCGGGCCATGGCCAGTATTGCCCGGGGCCTGGCCTGGCTACGCCCCGAACCCAACGGATCCGGCATTCAAGCCTCAACTTCATGTCCCGGTCCTTCAATAAATTGTCGGCACGTCTACACAAATAATCAGTGGATGTACGTCTTTTATTTAGTGCACCGGAGCGAAGTCGACGGTGGCACGTGGGCATGGTAAGTGTTGCACATGCATCAACGGCATCCATGCTTGGTTGCTAGTCCTTCTGCCGCTCCACTATTAGCCTCCGAGCTAGCAGCGTCGTGTCATCCATATGCATGTTCTCGAGTTAATGTGGTATACGTAGTAGCATGTACTAGCCGACCTGTGAACAATGAATATGCCCTTCAATTCCTCTAGGGACAATTTTCTCTCTACCGTTCTCTTTTCTCTCCGCCATCTTTTTAATGCGGCTCACCAAATCACCGTACATGTTTGGGCCGAACAGCCTTTAGGCCTTCAATGTATATCTTCATTTTAGGCTAGACAGGTCCAGATGTCCGAAATCTCGAAATCACTATTTTCAAAGGTCATTCCCACCTTTTAGATTGCGACAAGCGGCGCACTGTATGTGTGCCCGTTGTCGTCCTGAGAGTTTTTCTTTTTTTCATAAAGTCGTTTATTTAAAATATTTTATCTCTTAAACCATGTGTCCAAATCTTGAACCGGTTTCATCGTTGGGTTTCTCGTGTTGAGATCTTTAAAACTAGATTCCATCTTGATAGGTTTAGACAAACTTTTTTCTGAAAAAGATCGAACAAAAAAACCCAAATAGGAAGCATGTTTTTTTACCTTTCCGAAGAGACACAACTATGCCTCTCACGAAAGCAAATTTGCGCCCTTGTGAGAAGCAAATCTATGCATCTTGCATAAAAATATGTTTTTTTTTACCGAAAGGCATGACCATGTCTTTCGTGGAAACAAATCTGTGACTCCACGAAAAATAAATCTGTGTCTCTCAGGAAAGGGAAAAAACATTTTTTTCTCTTTTCGAGAGACACAACTGTTTCTCTCATGGAAGTAAATTCGTGCATCCACGAGAAATAAATATGTGCCTCTCTTAGAAGGTTTTTGAACCCACATGTGTCGGCCCATATAGAAACTACCGTACAGGATGTGTGAGCGCTTTCTATGGTTAACACCATAACCGCCGCGTCAAGGGCAGAATAGGATTTTGCTTTAGCTCAATTATTATTACTAGGACAACACTCGTGTGTTGCAACGGGGCATGCCTATTCTGTGCAACACCAATCAGTTACAAATAAGAAGTAATTTTGACAACATGACTTATCTCCAAAATAAAATAAAATGCAGTAGTCATAATAGTCTTGCGGTGATGGATAAATGAGGAAACTGACTTTGATTTCCTGCCATAATCGACTTACACTGGCTCCAGATCGACATACAAGGCCCTTGAAACGTGTTGAGTGCATCCGTTGCAACCCGGCCCAACACAGCTATCACTACGAAAGGATGGCACAACTTAGGATTGGGCAACATAAAGCTGGACTTTATCGTTGTTACAAACCAAGACACTTGTTAGTATGAAATCCAGAGAAGATTGTTTTAGAAAAGTAAAAATAATACTGGGTGCCTATCAATTCATAAAAGTATCCAGATGCCTACTAAAATTAAACTGGATCAACAAATCATCTAGCAAAAATCCCTGAACATTACACCTTTTCATCATTCGCCAATTCAATTATGAAAAAACAAATCATCAATCAATGATATGAAATAGTAGCAGTATGCTGCATTTGGGCTATAGTTTCTGCAGCTGATGGAGCAAGTGCAAAAGATACCCAACACTCCACACGGCAAGGCACATCTTATTCCCTATTTTAGCTTTTGGACCAAGACCACACGGAGAGACCCGTCGTCCATGGCAAGAACTGTCTTGGCAAGGATTGAAAAGATTCAAGGCCCTACAATGACGATGGATCCCAGTGCTAGCTAAATATGTCTTCTAATCTACTGAATGCCTGAATGCAATGCCCTAATCACGGAGCGGCGACTTTTGAATGTGATGCACTAATCTCACGACTCCTCATGTGGAGGCGGCAGATTAGCGTGCCAGGCCGCCACCGACGTCCGAGCTCTATGCAAACTTGTGGGATCCTGGGGGAGTGAGCGCCCAGGATAGTACGGCACCTATGCATACACACACACCAGTACAAGAAGTTCTCCGAAACGTCGCAGAACAGCGGATCGAGCCGCCGTGTCGACCGCCGAGCCCTCCTTCCACGCTGCCGCAGATCAGTCGGTCGTCCCGTCATCGTTGACCGAGCTCTCCATTAGTGCCACTGTAGAGCAGCCTGCCACATCACCGCGCCAAGCTCTCCATCCGACCCACCACATAACTTTGCCTTGTACTCTAAGAATATAATAGTTAGCAAATCAATTGGTTGTCAAGAAATAAACAAGCGACTGTCTTCTGTATATTACTGTCAGTTGTTCAATGAAGATGGCTGTGCATTGTGGAATTACTCCACTCAAAATACTGGAATGCCCAAACTGAAGACCTAGACACCTAACAACTATTTTATAGAGAACCCCACATAGTTCTTTTATAGAGAACTTCGCAAACCTCGACTAATCTATATCATGCAGGGAAAGTATCAATCATATATATCTTCAGAATCCCCATACACATCAAGAAGCATTATATCCCTTTTCTTATTGTTAAATCATTCTTATTTCCTCCTTGAACCAAACTCGCCATGCCTATATCCTTCGAGCCAAGGGAATATTGTACTATGCAGAGGAGAAGATTAACACTCCATATTGAGAGAACAAATCAAGTTTAGTATAGGTGGTACCAGTGCCATGTTTGAGATCATGTCGTCGCTGCTGAACCTTGTACTATGTCATCTAGCAGAACACGTAATTCCTTTGCCTCGTATATATTTCCCTTGATGCATGGATGGAGCTGAACATGCCCTGAACTCTGCTCTCCTTTCCTGTTTTGACTTCAATAAACTTGAGTACATAGTATTCACACTACTACTACTGTACAACATATAATTGATATTTTACTGTGTGAAAAGAAATTAAGTCAAGACCCTGAAGAATGCTACAAAAATATCTAAATGTCCACAGCGATGTTCTTAAATTCTGGACAAAGCTTGTAACCCAGATGTAGATTTCAAGCTGGAAGTTTTATGCACAATCCTTCATATGTTTGGCAAGAAAAATAATATCAATGAGCTTCTAGCTTCTGCACCAACGAATATATACCAGAATCTAGCCTTTTGTAGCCAACCAAACCTAGAAAACAAAGTTTAGAGGGGGGTGGGAGGGGGAAATAGTCTGTCCACTTGCTCTGTAACATTAGGAGCCATGATACGCCAGTTTTCTGCTCAACTATTCGAAGTATAACATTAGGAGCCATGATACGCCATGAGGTAAGGGTTCCTGCTTCCAAAATATAATTTTCTTTGCAAATTCAGATGACCATTATAAGAATAATTAATACATGGCATGGCCATAAATTATATCCGGAACAAAATTTGTTGAAGCAAGAACTTGAGCAACTATTTCCAACTGTGTGGGTTACCTCTGATCTCTGTGGGGATGAGAAGGTCCTCAGTGAAGGACGAAGTGGCCACAGTGGATCCATGACCTGAGATGGCATCCTGTAGATGCCAAATCATAGAATACAGAGCATGTTTGCCAAAAGATCGCAGCACCTCCGATAGCTCAATTTGGTCGGATGAAGGTAAACAACAATTAAAACTAAAAAGGCGCAGCAAAGATAAACGGAAAAAGGTGCATGGAGGTGCTGTGTCTAGGCAAAAAAAAGGTCAACACCTAACTGTAACTTCTTCATACAATTAAAGAAAACCCGCAGATATACATTTGTCAAGCAATAGGAGTCGGCGTACCCATGTGTCTTGAGACTCCACATGATGTAAATTAATTAGCAAACCATTATTCTAGTAACCTGATTCACTCCCAGCATCATAACATGCTTTGAATCATATGGAAGGAGATTTAGTCTCATGATGTATTCATGTGAGAGTTTACCTTAAGGATCTGTGACTGAAACTGGCTCGGACAAACACACAAACACCTTGTGTGCAAAAAATAACTGAGAACATACACAAACACATGCTCGTCCAAATTTGAGGTGGAGGGGGTGCAGAGGGGACGGCCAGGTCGCCGGCAAGTGCAACGACGCCCAGCTCGCGGTGGCTCTGGTCGAGCGGCGAGCGCAAGCCCTCCTGGGCGGCGCACAACAAGGAGCTCGGGCGCGCGGGAGAGAGGAGGAGCTCGGGCACGCGGACGCGTGGCAGAGGGGGAGCTAAGGTGGAACGGTGGTGCAGGGTGCTGCCATTACCGGCGTCGTCCGGCGGCCGGCGGTCACCGGATCGAGCGCCGCGCGGGCCGCGGGCCTCCTGGCGGCTGGGATCAGGAGGCGAGGGAGAGAGGAGAGCCCGTGCAGCCGCGCTCGTGTCTGTTCACTTTTTTCATGTACAACCCCAGATGAAACGGTTTTTCACTTTAAAATAGGGATTGCGGGTTGATTTCTTAGAAACAAAGGGACTTTGATGCAAAATTACTGACGTACGACCAGAAGCAGTATCTGCTTTATTAGTAGGGAAGGGAAAGAGGGAAAGATTAGGAAATTGTTTATTTTCAACCGGCTGATCGTGGTGTTGGTGCGTTGGAGCATCGTTGGACTGCCGACTGCATGCCGATGGTGCCGCGATGGAGCTACAATGAAGCTTCGTCGGGCGCCGTCGGTGCTGCGATGAAGCTTTGTCGCGCTGGCCGTGTTGCCATGGAGCTGCACCGGAGTATTGCCGAGGGCCGTCGGTGCTGCCATGGTGCAAGCGGGAGCCTACTGCGAAGTGGTTGCCAGAGAGGATCGGTGGCAGCACTAGCGAAGTGCTGCATTGCAGCTCGCCGGAGAGCCACCGGAGAGAGTGCTCATGCTGGATTCACTGCCGTCCCGTCGCTACTGCCGGTGCGGGAAGGGGCCGGGGCCGCTGCAGTTGTGGCTGCAATGGAGGGGCCAGGCCGCTGCTTGTGCTAACGTGCACGGGCGTGAGAAAATGCCAGATGAACAAAAGATCGGACGGTTACTGAGTTTGGGATCGGACGGCTAGCTAGGAGGATGATTTCTCGAGAAATCATCTGGTTGATTCCTAGTAGTCGCTTTATTATTAGGGTCCCGATAACTGCCACATGTGTGGTATATCGGGTAGTTGTGTCACACGTCTCGTGTGGCATGGACAACAACCAGCCCACACACCTACGTGTGGGCAAAACAACTAATGCTCACACACATCTTTTTTTCTCTCCTGAACCCTCTCACACGCGTGTGTGTGGGCGAAGTTGATAACGCCCACACGCCCGTATATCAGGCCTCGTACCCTTCTGGTCCCGCACGCGACGCGTGACGCCCACCGCGCGCCCGCAATTGCCATGGTCTAGACTCTCGTCCATGTTCGTTTATCTGCAGTTGCCATGTCGCTGAACTACGGTTGCCATGTCGGACAACTGCAGTTGCCATGGTTGCTCAACTGCAGTTGCCATGTATGGTCTGATCTAATGTAGTTGCCATGATTTCATAACTTTAGGAGTTGCCACATACTAACACTAGGCAGTTGAGAGAGTTGCCATGTGCTCACAAGCATGCTAGGGCAGTTGCAATGTAATAAGAAAGAGTTGCCATCTGTTTACGTGCACGTTAGGGCAGTTGCCATGTACGTGCATGTTGGGGCAGTTGCGATGTACCATGCAAAAGCACATGGCAACTCGGTAAAAGACAGTTGCCATCTGCTTACGTGCACACTAGGCACTTGCCGTGTACCCTGCAAAAACACATGGCAACTCGGATAAAAAAAAGAGTTGTCACCTGCTTACAAAGCACACTAGAGGCAGTTGCCATGTGCGCTGCAAAAACACATGACAACTAGCAGCTTACGTGTGGGAGAGGAGACGGGCGTGTGGGCGAGATGGCAAATGCCCACACACCAGCCCTTGTGCGTGACTGAAAACTGGTGTGTGGGTGAACTGCTAAACGCCCACACACCGGCCCCTCCATGTGGTAAAACGGATATGTGGGCGAACTATGTCACACACCACACACACGCCTTGTCCTACGTGGCACAGAAAAATCAGCCAGATTGTGTCAAGATTTGTGCATATAGTATTAGACGGTGATGGATGCGTATGATCGAGATGGTCAACGCCCACACGTGTGAACGTTAACATTTCCGCATTATTATTATTATCTATACTAGGCACGTCTAATGTCTCGCATGCTGCAATGCAAGATGGTACGTCCGGAGGGAGCTCCTATACGGTCATGTAAGCGCCTTTGAAGAAGTGGCGCCTACAGCGACCAGCAGCGGGCCGCGCCCCACTAAACACCGCTACATCGCTAAAAAAATCGTTTGCTCCATCAACTCTTCCTCGCTGGCATTTTTTCCCATATGTGTTGCGCTGCTGGTTCAGAAAAAAGACCGTCCTCTGGTTTTTTATGATATTGAATATGTTCATGAAATAAATAAATGTTCATGGATTTATTAAAATATGTTCATTGGTTTAAAAAGGTTCATGATATTTGAAAAAATACACACAAATAATCAAGAATTATCAAAAAAATCATCAATTTTGAAAAATAGTTCATCCCCTTTTTAAAAAATTGTTGTTTTGGAAAAAAAGTTAATCCATTTTGAAAAAAGTACATAGATTTAAAAAACTGTTCATCGAGATTAAAGAAACTTCACGAATATTGAAAAAAACTATTTTAAAAAATCATCAAACTTGAAAAAGTACATAGAATATAAAAAAATTCATAAAATTGAAAAACAAATCCTCTATTTGAACAAAACATTCACGTATTTATGTACAACTCGTCAAAGAAAGGAAGAAGAAAAAATAAAGGAAAAACAGAAAACAAAAAAGGAAATATTTAAAACGAAAAAGAAGGAAAAAAAGAACGAATAAAGGAAGAGAAAAGTTAGAGCTTACTAGATGCCGCTGGGTGACGGGGTGGTTAACAAGCTATGTTGAGGCAGGTCCCTGGTTAGACAAAGAAAAAAACAATATGGGCCGGCCCAGCACGAGGGCGTTCAGGCGCCCGTCTGCAAAACTAGTGACGGACGCCTGATGCGCCAAATAGAGTCTGCCCAGTGGAAATACTTAAGTGTTTTCTCTTCCTTCTTTTTTATCGTGAGGCTTGCGTTTTCCTTTGTGTTTTCTTTTTTTCTTACTTCTATTTATATCCTAAAATGCATCAAATATATACTTCACTTAGATTTTAAAATAGGTTCACCGCATATTAGAAAAATGTTTGTACATAAAAAATGTTCTGGCATTTGAAAAATAAGTCACACATTTTAAAATACTTTTCATGAAGTTTTAAAAAACGTGCAATGTTTAAAAAATGTTTATAATATATAAAATATTTTCAGGGCACTAAAACAATGTTGACAACACTAAAGAATGTTTGCACACTTTAAGACAATGTTCATAAAACTTTCCAAAAATGTTCAATGGTTGCCTAAAAGATGGTCACCGTGTATATAGAAAAATATGTGATGTGCATTTGATAAATGTTCAACATGTATTTTGATAAATGCTCAACATGTATCTGAAAAATGTTCAACTCATATACGATAATGTTCAACGTGTATTCAGGAAAAGTCGACATATATACGAAAATATGTTTCATGACTTTAAAAAAAAATTATCAAATCAAATGCAAAAAATTTATGGGTGTGCTCATTAAAAAATGTTCTTAACATATAAAAGATGTCCGTCCCATTTAAATAATGTTCCAAAACATATATATATAACAAAATATTTGCTAGTTTTAAAAAAATGTTCATGACTTTTTTAATAATGTTCAAACATGCGTTTAAAATTGTACATTGAGTTACAAAATGTTCATTGTGCACTTTGCAAATGTTCTACATGTATTTGAAAAATGTTAAACGTGTATCTAAAAAATGTTTTACTTGCATGGGCAATATATTCACCGTGTATTTAGAATCGACAAAGTATCTTAAAAATAAATAAATAAATGAAAAACAAAAATAATAACTGAAAAACTAATATAAAAGACTAAAAGAAAACGAACAAAGAAAACAAAAAAGAAAAAACTATTAAGAGAACCAATAAAAACACATAAATGATGTGTGGAAGGTGCTAAATTTGGATGTTCCGGTTTGAAAAACCTTTTGAATAAAGCTCTATTGGGCTGGCCCACTATTGCGAGCATACAAGCACGAGAGACGAGACGACAATACATCTCATAGTAAGCCAGATATATCATTTCACAAAAAAAACTTTGAGTGTAAACATGGCCGCTTTATCTATACTCCTATTAAACAAGCAAACATATTCATCGCTAAGTGTACCCATCTAATGCACATGAAACAAACCGAAATAATTAGAACCTCAGATCAGGCCCACTCATATCAATCTAACCGCCAGGATTAACAACTAACCCTTCTTAGATGGGACGAGATTTGCCTGCTCCCCGCGTGTGTGCCAATCCGTGCTCCCGCGTACGTGGCTTCATTTGTTGGAATAAAATATGGCCCGACCCCACCCCTTTAAAATTAGGAGGGGAGATGATTAGATTAGAAAGGAAAAAGGAAAAAAAAGACAACCGTAGGATGAAGTGGAAGCACGGATGGGAGCATGGGAAGGTAGCAGGCAAGCCGAATCCCCTTAGGTCGCCTTTGGTTCGAAGGAATTTTGTAGGAATTTCATAGGATAGGATTTTCATAGGAAGAATTCCTTTTGAGCCATTTGGTTCGTAGGAATGCAATCCTATTCCTGTGGAGGTATTCTTCCTATCCTCCACATTTCATAGGAAAATATAAATTAACCTATACTCAATGAAAAAAATCCTATGATGTGAATCAAAGAACATCTTCTTTCCTATTTCTATTCATAGGATTTGAGATGCATGTCATCTCATTTTCTATGACTTTTCTATTCCTATATTTTTCTACCCTATAAACCATAGGAGGCCTTAGATGTGCGTTTAGCAAATTTACTCGCCGGACGAAAACTCTGACAGCGCATCTCTATCGATTCCAAAAAGAAAGAAAACACCGTAAAAAAAGAAACAAATCCCTACAATCAGGTAACACCCAATCTTCTCCCGAACTGCCCCTGGGACACCTCACGGGCGCCCTTCGCTCCGGCCCTCCTAGCCGGAAAAGAATTCTATGAGACCAGGTCTCACCCGAGACCCATCCTGATGGATGACACGTGGCATTCACAAATCACAAAGTATCCCCCATCCCCATTTAAAATCAGAAGGAGAGAGATTAGATGCTTTGTGATTTGTGAATGCCACGTGTCATCCATCAGAACGGGTCTCACCTGCTAACCGTGAGATCTGGTCTCATATAATTTTTTCCCTCCTAGCCTCCTGCACGCCGCCGCCGCTCCCTTTTTCACGGGTCGCCGCACTCCCTCCTTGCAGCCTCCGCCGCTCGCTCCACCAGACACTTGACGCCCATGCGGTGCTGCTGCCGCACGCAGCAGCAAGGGTTCTGCGGCGGAGATGTGGAAGAAGGATGACCGGTGGGCCCGTTGACGTCGACGAGCGCAGCTCCAAGAAGGCTCTTCAGACGAGGGTACTTCTCTCCCTCACTCTCTATGTTCCTTCTTCCCTCTCTACTCTCCTATCCCTCTCAAGCTGCAGCAAGTCATCACGGCGGTGCCGGCATAAGGGCGTGGGCAGTAGGTTTGAGCTTGCTGGCAGTGCCCAATCTCTTTCTAACCTCTCTGTTCAATAGGTTTGAGCTTGCTGGCAGTGCCCTCTGTGCATGCTCCTATCAGTAAAGATATACATATCATTCGATGAAATATGTAAACACATCTTCTGTGTATGTTCAATTACCTCTTGTATCGAATTTTCTGAAACTTTGGATCGATCAACATGTGAACAGTGATATGGACAGTTCGTTCCCTCCTGGTACGTTAATGATTCCTGACCAATTCAATGTCTTGTGCTGGTTCATGCGATGATTCCGATATGTTCTGTGATTTATTCGGTTTATGGCTAAGGAAATGATGATTTTATTATCTCTTAGATACACAACATTTCACACTCGACATCAGGATGATGCATATACCCAATCCACTTCTGTCCTGACTCCTGATAGGCATCGTATGAATGAATTTGTAGAAGCACTACAGTCACTTCTCATTTAAGTTTCTCTTACCACTTCCATGTTTGTCTTATAGCTTTAAATTTCATGGGTGTTTCAGATCCTAACTAAATATTTTCTGAAAAATAGCAATATTTTTTTGGTTTTGCATCTCCCATTTTTGTAGGATGTGCAGGGCCTCAAAATGTTGAAGGCGTTGAAGACTGCTTCCAATGATTAATTTAGGACGACGATAACTGTCACATGTGTGGGCGTTAAGGGGTCTGCTCACACGTTTTGTGTGGTGTCTAAAAGGACTAGCCCACACACGTTAGCGCCCACACATTTTGTGTGGTGTCTAAGAGGACTAGCCCACACACCTACGTGTGGGCAAAACAACTAGCGCCCACACGCCTCGTTTTTTTTTCTTACGGTCCCTCTCACATGCCTACGTGTGGGCAAAATGCATAACGCCCACACGACCTCTCTCAGCCTCCTACCTCATGGCCCCGCACGCTCCGCGTGACAGTCATCACGCGTCCCCGCAATTGCCATGGTCCGGACCTTCGTCAATGTCCGTTTAACTGCAATTGCCATGTCATTGAACTACAGTTTCCATGTCGGACAACTACAGTTGCCATAGTTGCTCAACTATAGTTGCCATCTCAGGTCAAGTGACAGATGCCATTTTGGACAACTGCAGTTGTTGCCATGTATGGTCTGGTTTACTATAGTTGCCATGATTTGAAAACTTTAGAGGTTGCCACCTCTAACACTAAGCAGTTGACATGTATGGTCTGGTTTACTACAGTTGCCATGATTTGAAAATCTTAGGAGTTGCCATCTACTAACTAGGCAGTTGCCGTGTAGTGCTACAAAGAGACATGGCAAAACAATATGTTTGGGTAAAAGAGAGAGTTGCCATCTGCTTACAAGCACACTGGGGCAGTTGCCGTGTACTCTGCAAAACACAGGGCAACTGACATGTTCGGGTAAAAAAAAGAGAGAGAGTTGCCATCTGCTTACAAACACACTAGGGCAGTTGCCATGTACATTGCAAAACGCATGGCAACTGGCAGCTTGGGTGTGGGAGAGAAAGACAGGCGTGTGGGCGAGATGGCAAATGCCCACACACCAGCCCTTGTGCGTGAGTGAAAACTGATGTGTGGGCGAATTGCTAAACGCCCACACACCGGCCCCTCCGTGTGGTGAAACGGACGTGTGGACAACCGGATGAATGCCCACACACCGGTCCAGTCCTACGTGGCACCACAAACATGCCAAGATTCGTGCACCTACAAACGGACGCGGATCCACGCGTGTGGGCGAGATGCATATGTCCACACGTGTGGGCGTTCGTATTTTCGTTAATTTAATCTCACCCACTATATTTTATCCTAGCCTAAGGGGATCGAGTTCCCAATGAGCTCATGGTAAGAGTTATGTCGAACAAATTTTGTTTCATGTATAATATTAAGCCTGCTAGACCTGGAACTGTTACCCAACAACTCAATATTAAGCCTTGTGTTTCATGAGATTTTGATCAAATTGCAAGGTCTATCAGCTATTCCATCATCTGGTGATTTCTTTTTTAAGTACGTTCGCATTCCTTTTCAATTATTCCCTTGATGCTCTAGCTAGGCCTTAGCTCAGCTCTTAATATATGTTTTCTAATTAATTCCGATCTCTCTGCTATTACACGGGACATTATGTATCACTCATTGTTTCAGTAGCAGTTATAGTTGATTATCATCAATAGTCAGCTTTAAAACATCTGGAACAACTCAAGCATTATTTAGAGTGTTGCTATGAGTTCCCCCATGAAGATACCTATCGACAACTCTGCTCTATACTGTTACTTCTGTACCACAAAATGCCATGCTAAATCTTACTATTTTGCAGGATAATGTCCCTGAGTATATGAACCTATTAGCTTTCCTTAATTCATTAAAAAAGATATAGCAGTTACATCGGCATTGCTCATGCCATCCTATCTTAAATGGTTTTTTTAATGGTTCAGTCATTGTGATATCTCAAGTTAGGCATGGTATGTTTCTTTAACATCGGGTGTGATTGTTTTCGGTTGTGCCTAAAAATTGGTGTTTATATCGCAATGAAGTTTATGCATTACACGTCTTATTTTATTTTATTTTGTAACCGGCTTTTCACCAGCAATTCGAAACTCTATAGATGCAAACCTTTGAGGTAGGCATTGACCAAGGAAGAAAAAGCACCTACTGTTCGTTAGTTGAAATAAATTTCTGATTTTCTCTAATTTAATGGCAATGTCTCCTCCTTGTAGAAGATGGTTCTAGGTGGGCTACTGAAACAACGGCAATATGCCAAGAAGGCTAAGAACAATTGGAGACCACAAGGAACAGATTCCCACTCAGGCAACAACCATCTTTGATGCAGAGAATACATTATTTGTTGACCAGAAGTCCTTGAAGAAGGATGGATACAGCAGATGCAGAGAGCTACATGTTGTTTGCCGGGCATAATGGAAATGTCACAAGAAATGTTCAACCTTGTTATCTGCAGACAAATAAATGATTGTCTGGTTTTTGTTTTGATTGTCAGAAGTTTCCGCCCATGTAGGGGTGCAGAGCGGCGCCCGATCCGCCCCACTTCCAAGTCAAAGTATATCAGGTCTAATTTTCTGGTTCAAATTTAGTTCAGTTTGAATTAATCTGCTGATTTTGCAGGCTTATGCGGGGTACCCGCTTGTATCTCTACGCCCATGTCATGAGTCATGAGTAAGTTTGTAAAATTCTTTTTTATGAGGCATGATATATTGCCATTCAGTATGCTGTTGCCACTTAGTAATGTAACCTCATAAGAGGTGGAGAGTATTTATTCTCAGGATGAGAGCAATAATTAGATTTTCCTTTCATGCTAAAATATTATCCTGGATTTTTGTAAAAAAGAATATGACTGATTTTACTCTTTATTCTCTATTATAATATATACACATGGGAGGTTATCTTATAGAAAACTCAATTACGATAATCGAATAAAGGGATTTGCAAACATGTTTTTTGTCCATATGAAGGTCTTAACATGCATGAATGATCTTGCCGGATGATGCTGACTTATTATTGTAAATTTGAAGGTAATTCATCATACTACACCAGTAAGAAGCATATATGATTTCATCGCTACTGTTTGCTTTGTGTACCACAAAATTGTGGTGCTTCTGGTTGATGACGGTTGTCAATTCGAAATTCTTCTTATACGCATGTAAACGCATTTCATTATGTGAGATTTATCTTTGTAATGGATTATAATATTTTTATTGCTATTTGTTTTAACCAAATGAAGAAGATATTAAAAAATTCTGGAGATAATATTAGTACATACAACTTATTTAGTGTATATATTTGTATTAATTAAGACATGTGTTGCACGTGCAAGCTTACTAGTTGGATGATAATAGTCGATACAACTGTACCGTCGTTAGGCTGGAGTAGCCGAACATGACGACTATGATTTAAGGACAATGTGTTTTTTACAAAATTATGAGCCTCACTGTTTGACCCTGCCTTCATGAATGAAACAGACCTCTGCAAAGTCCCGGCGGCGTACATGAATCTCACGTATAACAGTGCTATATGGTCCTTCGCTTCCATCTTGAATTTGCTTGATTACCTGCTCAGCATCACATGCGATAATGATCCTCTGTAGGTTTAGATCAACAGTGAGATCTAGCGCCTCGGAACATGTCATTGCTTCTAGTGTACCTGGATCCGTTTGATTGCCAATGACACGAGCAAAGGAACCTAGGTAGGCTCATTGGTCATCCCTGCAGATCGCCACCGCTGCTCCCTTGCTGCTATTTTTAGCTATCCCGCCATCAACGTTGAACATGTGAACTTTTCCTCTGTGTCATGTTCTTGACAATCTTCAAATCGGCCAAAAAATGTTGTATGAATCCGTGAATGGCCTCCGGACTGTTGAATCGGTTTGTTTGATTATGATGAGCACAAGTCAATCAAAGCCCAACAAGTTGCATAACTATGGCTCAAGATATTGAAATCACTAATTAAGGAGTACTCGTTACAAAGAACACTCCACTCTCCCAGATCGCGACAAGTGGCGCACTGAGAGTTTTCCCTTTTTTCGTAGATCTGTTTATTCAAAACGTGCGTCCAAATCTCGAACCGTTTTCATCATTGGACTTTCGTATCGAGATCTTTAAAACTAGATCACATGTTGATAGGTTTTGATAAAAAAAATTCACGAAAAAACGGGACGAAAAAAACCGGGCGAAAAAACTGAATCGGAAGCATGGTTTTTTTCCCTTTCCGAAAGAGGCACGCCCGTGCCTCTCGCGAAATCACACCCGTACCTCTCGTGGAAACAAAACCGTGACTCTCATGGAAGGAAAAAAACATAAAACACGTTTTTTTCCGTTTCCGAGAGGCACGGCCGTGACTCTCGCGAAAGCACAACCGTGTCTCTCACAGAAGAAAAACCGTGACTCTCGCGAAAGAAAAAAAATAGAAAACATGTATTTTTTTCCCTTTCTGAGAGGCACGGCCGTGACTCTCGCAAAAACACAACCGTGTCTCTCGCGGAAGCAAAACCGTGACTCTCGCGAAGGAAAAAAAATAGAAAACGCGTTTTGTTTTTTCCTTTTCAAGAGACACGGACGTGACTCTCGCAAAAGAAAAAAAAGAAAAAACGTGTTTTGTTTGTCCCTTACCGAGAGGCACGGCCGTGACTCTCGCGAAAGCACAACCGTGCCTCTCGCGGAAGCAAGACCATGACTCTCGCGAAAGAAAAAAACAAAAAACTCGTTTCCGAAAGGCACGGCTGTGTCTCTCGCTAAAGCACAACCGTGACTCCCGCGAAAGAAGAAAAAAAGAAAACGCGTTTTTTCGCGGAATTTTTTTTCGAATTTTATTTTTATGAAAAGTTAAGAAAGACCGGGGGGAAACCAAAACATCGAAAAAACCTGAAAAAAAACGTTTAAAAAGCCGAAAACGCGTGCGAAAAAATAAAAAAATAAAATCCGAAGGAAGCGTCCAGAACGCGACACGTGGCGAATGGCTGAGAGCGCGCCAAATGACGCTGATCGTTGCGAGGCTCCCGAAGAAGCGCTCGTTAACTAATTGCTTCCGAAAAGATATGCCCTGAAGGGCGTGACTATACCTCACGTGGCGGGATTGTAGGAGCGCTCACCACAAGCGCCTATACTAACGGGCCAACCCAGCGAGCGGGGCATTAAGCGCTCATTCTTTTCCTTTTTTTTTCAAATATTTTATTTTTGTTTTCTGATTTCTTTTTACTTTATTTATATTATACATACAATATATATATATTAGTTATGCATTTAAAAAATGTTAAACGTGTATAAAAAACTGTTCATAATGTATACAAAAAATATACAACATGTATGAAAGAAAAAACTTGACATCAAATTATTTGTTGATATTAGTGCTCGCATTTTCAGGATTTATTTCAGACTTTTCAGCAATGTTTGTTTAGTAGGAGGAGATGTTTCCGTCGACTTCATAGGCGCATGTGGTGACTTCATGAATCTTAAGATGTGATGTTGGCTCAGTGTCTCAAAGGTCCTCATAAGGGTAGGGTGTTTATGTGTGGGTTCATAGGGATGGTTGTATATGCGTTTGTATAAGCGTCTGTGTTTGTATTGTGTTCAAAAAACATATGATTTGAAGAACAATAATCATGTATTTGAAAGAATGCTAAAACGTATATAAAAAATTATTTCTGATGTATACAAAAATGTACTTACAAGGTGTGCGGAAACAACAAGACATCAAAGTAAAAAAAATGTTAATCATGCATTGAATTTTTTGAACATGTATATATAAAATATTATTGATGTATAAGAAAAAAATACAATGTGTACCAAAATATATGGTATGAAAAGAAGTATTATTCAGGCATTTGATTTTTTTTAATATGTATAAAGCAATTATTTTATATGAATACCAAAAAAATATAATGTGTATAAAAAATCAAATAAGAATCAAAACATATATGTGACAAAATATTGATCACGGATTAGAAAATGTTATAGGTGTATGAAAAATGTAGCTGGTGTATACAGAATATATTACTTGTGAATTTGACAAAATATTGACCATGTATTCAAAAAAGTGTTCAAAGATATGTATTAAGAGAAAAATGCACATCGCGTATTTGGAAAAATGTTCACGTGCACACTAAAACAGTACATTGTGTACCAAAGAACTGTAGACATGTGTTCAGACACAAATCAATAAAGCCCAACAAGGAAACAAAAAGAAAATCAAATAAAAGAAAAGAAAAGAAAAGAAACAAACAAAACAAAACCAAAGTAAAACAAAGAAAGAAACAAAAACAAAGATGAAAGTAAGGAAATGAAAAACAAGGAAAACCAAAGTTATAACAAAGAAAAAATAAAATCAAAGAAAATTGGTTAATAACTAAAAGGAAACCAAAGAAAAAAAAAGAAAAAAAGAAGGAGGAAAAAGGAAGAAACTGATGCAAACTATGAAACACAATGAAAGTGGAAAAAATAAGCAGAGAAAGAAAAAAAAGGAAGGAAATGAACAAAAGAAAGAAAGGAAGAAGAAGAAGAAGAAGAAGAAGAAGAAGAAGAAGAAAATGATCAATAGCAGCGACCGAGAAAACCAGTGACTAAGATAGAAATCGCGCTAAAGGGTTGGCCCATATGCGTGAACCATTCAAGCGAGACGAACGATCTCCTCGCTATAAGATCAGCCCACATGGAGCCCACAATACATTACTTATGCCCAATGGGTCAACATGGGAGACATCCAATAGGCGAGCTCTCGCTGTAGCGGGCGCACAAAAGGCCCGACCCATTCGTAGGCGCGGAATAGATGAACAAATGGGACAAAGCCGACCTCCCGGGAGAGAGCTCTTATTGGACGCCCGCATGCCTCCAATAGTTAAGCTTTCGCGCAGAGGCAGCCCGACTGGGCCGGTCCAATACAATTCAAAATGTAAAAATATACCCAAAAGCAGGTGCACGTGGGAGAGGATCAAACTCGGGACCTCCAAACTCTTCAAACCAACTAAGACTTTTTCCCGAAACCCTAAAACCCTTACGACGACTAGGGCTAGGCGACTCTGATGGCGGCGTGTGCCTGTTCCCGGCGACGGTAGCGACATCAGGCACGGGCAAGGGGAAGCAAGGAAGCGGCACTCTCTCTCTCCGCGCTCGGCTCGGGCGCAGATGGAAGAGGCGCTCGGCTCGGGCGCAGAAGGAAGCGACGCTCTCTCTCCGCGCTCGGCTAGGGTTGTAAATCTCCCTCACAACCTGAAGAACAGCACATGGAGCCTGGCCATTGCGAAACAAATTGATCAGAAGGCCACCATGGTGGAGATTGATCCTGTGGGGGGGGGGACTCCTTAGAGCTCGAGTAACCATTGCACTGCAAAAGACCCTACGTAGATGGATCTTGATTGAGTCGGCCAAGAGGAAAAGAACGGTCTGCTATGACATCCAATATGAAAACATCCCGCACTTCTGCTTCTCTTGTGATCGCTTGGGACATTCAGATTTATTCTTCCCTACGCCAGGGGCTCATGATGAGAAGGGGGGTCTGCCCTTCAAATCGAGCCTCTGGGCGCCAGATGACAGAAAGAAAGCAAACTCGGTAGAGCTTACAACGAAGGAGAAACAAGACTCACATCATAGTACATGCGAGTCCCGTTCGTCCAACACCAAGCAGTAGAAAGGAACGGAGGTTAGCTTCCCTGTCAAGAATATCCAGCAGAATAAGCTTAAAGGAGGGCCTTAGTCCACTCAAGTCTACATGTCGGTGCAACAAACCCTGGGTCCGTTGCCCTGACTGTGCCTAGGCACGAGAGCAAGGTTACAACACTAGGAACAGGCCAAGTACAAGAAATCAAGGTCCTCAGAAGGCCAACATGTAGATCAAGAGGACCAAGACCAAGCCAGGAAAGCAAGAAACCACCAAGAGAAAAGCCTCCCTTGCCGGTCAGGCGAGCTCGGCAAGGCCAGGGTTACCCCCGGAAGAAGACATCCAAGACGCCCCGACAAGGCCTGCCGGGATCACGGTGACACATCCACCTCACTAACCCACTTCACCACGACGCACATCATCTACCAGTGCGGTGTCAAGCCGCAAAGTGACTAAATGGCAACCATTTGCCACATGGCGGCCTCTTTCTACACAAGATACCTACAAATGACACCCGTCCTACAACGTGTCAAGCGAACAGGCGCGTGGCTGGCAAGATAGTCCAAACACTGCGAAACTTTTTGTGGATATTTTATGGACCAGAAGACCCCCGATGGGCCAGAGCAGCACCTAGGGGTGCCCCGAGGGGGGGGGCACAACCCACCAGGGCGCGCCAAGGCCCCTTGGCACGCCCAGGTGAGTTGTGCCCACCTCGGTGGCCTGATGTTTCCCTTCTTTGCACTATATATTCCCAAATATTCCGAAACCCCTGGGGGTTAACCTAGATCAGAAGTTCCGCCGCCGCAAGGCTTCGCAGCCACCGAAAACCAATCTAGACCCGTTCCGGCACCCTGCCAGAGGGGGAATCATCTCCGGTGGCCATCTTCATCATCCCGACGGCCACCACGATGAGGAGGGAGTAGTCCACCCTCGGGGCCGAGGATTTGTACCAGTAGCTATGTGTTTAATCTCTCTCTCTCATGATCTATATCATGGGCTTTGTTAATATAGATGGATCATATGATGTTTCTCCCCTCTATACTCTTGTTGTGATGAATTGAATCTTTACCCTTTGAAATTTTGTCATGTCAGATTGAATGTTCAGATTTGAGAACACATGATGTATGTCTTACGGTATGAATACTTGAGGTGACAATGAGGTATCATATTGATTCACTTGATATACATTATGGCACTCAATTTGCGGATTCCCGCGGTGATATTGGGGTAATCTATGCATAGGGGTTGATGCATGTTTTTATTATCTTTTCTCCGGTAGAATCTTTGGGGTCTCTTTGTAGTTCTTTGTGTGGATTGAGTATTATGAATATGAATTTGCTTTGGTGTTATTTTAGTACGAACTCTAGGATAGATCGAATGGAAAAAAATAGCTTTGCGTTATTTTATTATGAACTCTTGAATAGATCGAGTGGAAAGAATAGCTTTGAGGTGGTCACGTACCCTACAAACAATTTCTATCTTTTGTTCTCCGCTAATAGGAACTCGGGAGTGATTCTTTATTGCACTTTGAAGGATAATCATATGATCCAACTATGTTAGCGCTGTTGAGAGATTGCACTAGTAAAAGTACGGACCCTAGGCCTTGTTTTTAAGCATTGCAATACCATTTTTGTGCCCATTTACTATTTGCTACCTTGATGTTTTTATTTATTCAGATTATCAAAATATATTTCTACCACCAATATTACACTTTTATCACCATCTCTTCGCGAAACTAGTGCACCTATACAATTTGCCATTGTATTGGGTGTGTTGGGGACACAAGAGATTTCTTGTATTTGGTTGCAGGGTTGTTTGAGAGAGACCATCTTCATCCTACACCTCCCATGGATTGATAAACCTTAGGTCATCCACTTGAGGGAAAATTGCTACTGTCCTAAAAAACTCTGCGCTTGGAGGCCCAACACGAGTCTACAAGAATAAAGTTGCGTAGTAGACATCAAGCTCTTTTCTGGCACCGTTACCGGGGAGGTGAGTGCTTGAAGGTATATCTTTAGATCTTGCAATTGAATCTTTTAGTTTCTTGTGTTATCACTAGTTTGGTTTATAAAAGAAAACTACATAAAACATGAAGTTGAGGTTGCATCATATTATTGATCATCTTTATAATATCTTTCTTGAAAATGATGGTTCGGAAAATTGTGCTCAATTGTTAGAAGAAGAAGTCAATAAAATGTTTGGCACAAAATATTTGAATGATGAGCATGATTGCAATGTTGGTAGTATAAATTCTTTGAATATCCAAAATGCTAATGATGATTGCAGAAGTCATGACAAAAATGTTTCTTATAAGAATGTCAATTTTTGGGAGTGAATTGGGAATGCATTTGCACACCAAAAAGGGAAGATAGATTTTGTAAGAAGCATAAATATTTAGAAATGAAAAAGTTGCAAGAGAGGCTAGATGATTGTGTTGAAAGATGTAATTTTTTTCACCATCCTTGTGAACTTTGCAATGAACATGGTCATTTAAATCTCCAATGCAAATTGTTTCATGATGAAATCGTGTCCAAAAATTGTGATAACTTGATTTCCCTTGAGCATCATATAGAGCTTAGTCTTCTTTTGGGGTATGAAGAAATGAAACATATCACTAAGGGTTTTCCAAATCCCGGGAGATTTCTTGATTTTGATCTAGAGGAAATTTATATGTTTTGTGCGGTAAATTGCATTGAGAATCCTTATATTGCCAACTATCTAAAGACAAGAAAACAAATAGAATATGAAGAGAGTACTAACGAAAGGGAAAATATTTCCCAATACCCTCCTAGTGTTTATTATGATGAATCAGGTAACGAGGAGGAGCTTCCTATCCAATCAATCTCTTCAACAAAAAGCTTGAAAGAATTAATTAAACCCACACATGATGTGGTGAAGAAGAAGAAGAAAAGAAGAAAGAACAAAGGTAAAATGGTATCTCTCCCAAATAATGTTGCTCCTACCATTGTGCCTCATGAAAGTGAATCAAATATGTTAATGGAGGATGATAATATTGAGCATGATTTTCTATTACCTACTACTTTATGTAATGATTATGATTGGGAAGACAACAATATCAATTATGATCTTGAAAATATTTTTAGAACTTGCTTGGAAGAATATGATAATAATGTTTGCTATACTATTGGTGCCATTCATGTTATTGATAAGAATGATTGTGATCATATGCAAAACCACAAGCTTGGGGATGCTATGTTTGATGAGTATGATATGTTTGAAGATTTATTTGCTGTAAATAGTGATTGTCCAAAGCTTGGGGATGCTTTGCTTAATGAATATGATCCTTTGATTCCTTCTACTTTCAATAAAAAAATTATTATGATGATAGCATGCCTCCTATTTATGATGATTACATTGATGAAAGTGGGTTTGGAAGAGTGTCAACTCTAGGTAGTAGGTGATCCCACTATTTTGGAGGGTGTTTAATATTATTACAATATTGATGAAAGTGGATTTGGAGAGGTCATGACTTTATTTAGTGATACATCCACTATTTTGGAAGAGGTTTCAATTGATTATGACAATAAAGTTGATGTCTATGATGATTATTATGATGACATGTATGCCATAAAGAGTGATAAATATTCTATGCTTGTGCATCATGAAAAGAGTGTTGTATGTGATAATTATATTGTTGAATCCATTCATGATGTTTCTGAAAATTATTATGAGGAAGGAACTTATGCTCTTACATATCTAATAATATCAAGTTTCTTCTCTATGTGTTGATTGCTTTGAAGTTGCACTTGTTTTGCCTTCCTATATGATATCTACTACACAACCTTCTTCTTGTAGACGTTGTTGGGCCTCCAAGTGCAGAGGTTTGTAGGACAATAGCAAATTTCCCTCAAGTGGATGACCTAAGGTTTATCAATCCGTAGGATGAAGATGGTTTCTCTCAAGCAACCCTACAACCAAATAACAAAGAGTCTCTTGTGTCCCCAACACACCCAATACAAAAGTAAATTGTATAGGTGCACTAGTTCGGCGAAGAGATGGTGATACAAGTGCAATATGGATAGTAGATAATGGTTTTTGTAATCTGAAAATATAAAAACAGCAAGGTAACTAATAATAAAAGTGAGCATAAATGGTATTGCAATGCGTTGAAACAAGGCCTAGGGTTCATACTTTCACTAGTACAAGTTCTCTCAACAATAATAACATAATTGGATCATATAACTATACCTCAACATGCAACAAAGAGTCACTCCAAAGTCACTAATAGCGGAGAACAAACGAAGAGATTATTGTAGGGTATGAAACCACCTCAAAGTTATCATTTCTGATCGATCTATTCAAGAGTCCGTAGTAAAATAACACGAAGCTATTCTTTCCGTTCAATCTATCATAGAGTTCGTACTAGAATAACACATTAAGACACAAATCAACCAAAACCCTAATGTCACCTAGATACTCCAATGTCACCTCAAGTATCCGTGGGTATGATTATACGATAAGCATCACACAATCTCATATTCATCTATTCAACCAACATAAAGAACTTCAAAGAGTTCCCCAAAGTTTCTACCAGAGAGTCAAGATGAAAACGTGTGCCAACCCCTATGCATAAGTTCATGAGGTCACGGAACTCGCAAGTTGATCACCAAAACATACATCAAGTGGATCACATGATATCCCATTGTCACCACAGATAAGCACGTGCAAGACATACATCAAGTGTTCTCAAATCCTTAAAGACTCAATCTTATAAGGTAACTTCAAAGGGAAAACTCAATCCATTACAAGAGAGTAGAGGGGGAGAAACATCATAAGATCCAACTATAATAGCAAAGCTCGCGATACATCAAGATCGTACCACCTCAAGAACACGAGAGAGAGAGAGAGAGATCAAACACATAGCTACTGATACATACCCTCAGCCCCGAGGGAGAACTACTCCCTCCTCGTCATGGAGAGCGCCGGGATGATGAATATGGCCACCGGCGAGGGATTCCCCCCCTCCGGCAGGGTGCCGGAACGGGTCTAGATTGGTTTTCCGTGGCTACAGAGGCTTCTAGCGGCGGAACTCCCGATCTATTGTGCTCCCCGAAGTTTTTAGGGTATATGGATATATATAGGCGGAAGAAGTACGTCGGTGGATCTCCGGGCTGTCCACGAGGTAGGGGGGGCGCGCCCAGGGGGGTGGGCGTGCCCCCCACCCTCGTGGGCAGCCCGGGACTCTCCTGGTCCATCCCCGATACTCCGTGGGCTTCTTTTGGTCCAAAAATAAGTTCCGTGAAGTTTCAGGTCAATTGGACTCCGTTTGATTTTCCTTTTCTGCGATACTCTAAAACAAGGAAAAAACAATAACTGGCACTAGGCTCTAGGTTAATAGGTTAGTCCCAAAAATCATATAAAATAGCATATAAATGCATATAAAACATCCAAGGTTGATAATATAATAGCATGGAACAATAAAAAAATTATAGATACGTTGGAGACGTATCAGTATCCCCAAGCTTAACTGCTCGTCCTCGAGTAGGTAAATGATAAAAACAGAATTTTTGATGTGGAATGCTACCTAACATATTTATCCATGTAATTATTTATTGTGGCAAGAATATTAAGATCCATAAGATTCAAGACAAAAGTTTAATATTGACATAAAAATAATAATACTTCAAGCATACTAACCAAGCAATTATGTCTTCTCAAAATAACATGCCAAAGAGAGCTATCCCTACAAAATCATATAGTCTGGCTATGCTCCATCTTCACCACACAAAGTATTAAATCATGCACAACCCCGATGACAAGTCAAGCAATTGTTTCATACTTTTGATGTTCTCAAACTTTTTCAATCTTCACGCAATACATGAGCGTGAGCAATGAACATAGCACTATAGGTGGAATAGAATGGTGGTTGTGGAGAAGACAAAAAGGGAGAAGATAGTCTCACATCAACTAGGCGTATCAACGGGCTATGGAGATGCCCATTAATAGATATCAATGTGAGTGAGTAGGGATTGCCATGCAACGGATGCACTAGAGCTATAAGTGTATGAAAGCTCAACAAAAGAAACTAGTGGGTGTGCATCCGACTTGCTTGCTCACGAAGACCTAGGGCATTTTGAGGAAGCCCGTCATTGGAATATACAAGCCAAGTTCTATAATGAAAGATTCCCACTAGTATATGAAAGTGACAACATAGGAGACTCTTTATCATGAAGATCATGGTGCTACTCTGAAGCACAAGTGTGGTAAAAGGATAGTAGCATTGCCCCTTCTCTCTTTTTCTCTCATTTTTTTATTTGGGCCTTTTCTCTTCTCTTTTTTATGGCCTCTTTTTTTATTTAGTCCAGAGTCTCATCCCGACTTGTGGGGGAATCATGGTCTCCATCATCCTTTCCTCACTTGGGACAATGCTCTAAAAATGATGATCATCACACTTTTATTTACTTACAACTCAAGAATTACAACTCGATACTTAGAACAAGATATGACTCTATATGAATGCCTCCGGCGGTGTACCGGGATGTGCAATGACTCATGAGTGACATGTATGAAAGAATTATGAACGGTGGCTTTGCCACAAATACAATGTCAACTACATGATCATGCATAACAATATGACAATGATGGAGCGTGTCATAATAAATGAAATGGTGGACAGTTGCATGGCAATATATCTCGGAATAGCTATGTAAATGCCATAATAGGTAGGTATGATGGCTGTTTTGAGGAAGGTATATGGTGGGCTTAAGGTACCGGCGAAAGTTGTGCGGTACTAGAGAGGCTAGCAATGGTGGAAGGGTGAGAGTGCGTATAATCCATGGGCTCAACATTAGTCATAAAGAACTCACATACTTATTGCAAAAATCTATTAGTTATCAAAACAAAGTACTATGCGCATGCTCCTAGGGGGATAGATTGGTAGGAAAAGACCATCACTCATCCCCAACCGCCACTCATAAGGAGGACAATCAATAAATAAATCATGCTCTGACTTCATCACATAACGGTTCACCATACATGCATGCTACGGGAATCACAAACTTCGACACAAGTATTTCTCAAATTCACAACTACTCAACTAGCATGACTCTAATATCACCATCTTCATATCTTAAAACAATCATCAAGTATCAAACTTCTCATAGTATTCAATGCACTTTATATGAAAGTTTTTATTATATCCCTCTTGGATGCCCATCATATTAGGACTAAATTCATAACCAAAGCAAATTACCATGCTGTTTAAAGACTCTCAAAATGATATAAGTGAAGCATGAGAGTTCATTTATTTCTTCAAAATAAAAGAACCGCCGTGCTCTAAAAAGATATAAGTGAAGCACTAGAGCAAATGACAAACTACTCCGAAAGATATAAGTGAAGATCAATGAGTAGTCGAATAGTTATGCAACTATGTGAAGACTCTCTAACATTTAAGAATTTCAGATCTTGGTATTTTATTCAAACAGCGAGCAAAATAAAATAAAATAAAATGATGCTCCAAGCAAAACACATGTCATGTGGTGAATAAAAATATAGCTCCAAGTAAAGTTACCGATGAACGAAGACGAAAGAGGGGATGCCTTCCAGGGCATCCCCAAGCTTAGGCTTTTGGTTGTCCTTGAATATTACCTTGGGGTGCCTTGGGCATCCCCAAGCTTAGGCTCTTGCCACTCCTTATTCCATAACCCATCGAATCTTTACCCAAAACTTGAAAACTTCACAACACAAAACTTAACAGAAAACTCGTAAGCTCTGTTAGTATAAGAAAATAAATCACAACTTAGGTACTATTGTGAACTCATTCTTTATTTATATTGGTGTTAAACCTAATGTATTCCAACTTCTCTATGGTTTATAAACTCTTTTACTAGCCATAGATTCATCAAAATAAGTAAACAACACATGAAAAACAGAATCTGTCAAAAACAGAACGGTCTGTAGTAATCTATAACTAACGCAAACTTCTGGAACCCCAAAAATTCTAAAATAAATTTATGTACGTGAGGAATTTATCTATTAATCATCTGCAAAAAGAATTAACTAAATATCACTCTCCAATAAAAAAATGGCAGCAATTCTCATGAGCGCTAAAGTTTCTATTTTTTACAGCATGATCGCAAAGACTTTCCCCAAGTCTTCCCAAAGGTTCTACTTGGAACAAACATTAATTAAAAGCATAAAACCACATATAAACCTAGGCTAGATGAATTATTTATTACTAAACAGGAA
Source organism: Triticum aestivum (assembly GCF_018294505.1). Taxonomy (NCBI): domain Eukaryota; kingdom Viridiplantae; phylum Streptophyta; class Magnoliopsida; order Poales; family Poaceae; genus Triticum; species Triticum aestivum. Next base: position 452,563,467 of record NC_057806.1, read on the forward strand.
CAAAAAGCAAGGAACAAAAATAAAGTTGGGTTGCCTCCCAACAAGCGATATCGTTTAACGCCCCTAGCTAGGCATGATGATTTCAATGATGCTCACATAAAGGATAAGAATTGAGACATAAAGAGAGCATCATGAACAATATGGCTATCACATTTAAGTCTAACCCACTTCCTATACATAGGGATTTGTGAGCAAATAACTTATGGGAACAAGAATCAACTTGCATAGGAAGGTAAAACAAGCATAACTTCAAAACTTTAAGCGCATAGAGAGGAAACTTGATATTATTGCAATTCCTACAAGCATATGTTCCTCCCTCATAGTAATTTTCAGTAGCATCATGAATGAATTCAACAATATAACCAGCACCTAAAGCATTTTTTTCATGATCTACAAGCATATAAATTTTATTACTCTCCTCATAAGCAAAATTTTCTCATTCGGAATAGTGGAAGTATCATAAGAGACTCAAATACTATAAATTGTTTACACATTAAAAGAGTAATGTTCAGAAAAAGGGTAATCATAATCATGACAAGTTTTATAAATATAATCATCACTACTTTTTATAGCATAAGTGTCATCACAATAATCATCATAAGTAGCAACTTTGTTCTCATCATAATCAATCGAAACCTCTTCCAAGATAGTGGAATCATTAATAAATAAAGTCATGACATAGCTAAATCCACTTTCATAAATATAATCATCATAAGTAGGAGGCATGATATCATCATAACAAATTTTCATATCAAAATTTGGGAGGCTAAAAATATCATCTTCATTAAACATAGCATCACCAAGCTTGGGACAAACATCAATTGCAGCAAATATATTCTCAAAAACATCATCTTCTTCAAACATAGTATCCCCAAGCTTGGGACAAACATTAATTGCAACAAATATATTCTCAAAAACATCATCTTCTTCAAGCATAGCATCCCCAAGCTTGGGCCTTTTCATATCATAAGCATAATCACTCTCATCATTAATAGTATGGATAGCACCAATAGTATAGCAATTATTGTCATCACAATGAGTAATAGGAGCAACATCATTTGGGAGGGATACCTTTTTACCTTTGCTTCTCCGTCTTTTCTTTTTCTTCTTCACATCATGTGTGAGTTTAATCCTCTTTTTGGAGCTCCTTATTAATGAGATTGGTTGAATAGAAGGCTCCTCCTTGTTACCCGATTCATCATAAGAAATAATAGGAGGATATTGGGAAGTCTCTTCCCTTTCATTAGTATTCTCTTCACCCTCTATTTGTTTTCTTTTCTTTATGTAAGTGGCAATATAAGTATTTTCAATGCAATTCACCGCACAATACATATAAATTTCTTCTAGATCAATATCGAGGAATTTCTCGAGGTTATATTCTGGAATAATCTTAGTTTGACGTTTCATTTCTTCATAACCCAAAAGCAAACTAAGTTCATTATAATGTGCAAGGGAAATCAAGTCATCACAATTTTTGGACACGATTCGATCATGAAACAATTTGCATTTGATATTTAAATGAACATGTTCATTGCAAAGTTCACAAGTATGTCTAAGAAATTTTAAATTTTCAGCACTAACATTTAGCCTTTCTTGCAACCATTTAGTTTCTAAATGCTTATGCCTCTTGCAATATCTATCTTCCGTATTTGGTGTGTTCTTGCAAACCCAATGCACTCCATAAAAATTGACATGTTTATAGGAGGCATTTTCATCATAACTAGTGCAATCATCATTAGTACTATGGATATTCAAAGAGTTCATACTAATAACATTGCAATCATGCTCATCATTCAAAGATTTAGTGCCAAACATTTTATAGACTTCTTCTTCTAGCACTTGAGCACAATTTTCCTTTCCATCATTCTCACGAAAGATATTAAAAAGATGAAGCGTATGAGGCAAACTCAATTCCATTTTTTGTAGTTTTCTTTTATAAACTAAACTAGTGATAAAACAATAAACTAAAAGATTCGATTGCAAGATCTAAAGATATACCTTCAAGCCCTAACCTCCCTGGCAACGGCCCCAGAAAAGAGCTTGATATCTACTACACAACCTTCTTCTTGTAGACGTTGTTGGGCTTCCAAGTGCAGAGGTTTGTAGGACAGTAGCAAATTTCCCTCAAGCAGATGACCTAAGGTTTATCAATCCGTAGGAGGCGTAGGATGAAGATGTTCTCTCTCAAGCAACCCTGCAACCAAATAACAAAGAGTCTCTTGTGTCCCCAACACACCCAATACAATAGTAAATTGTATAGGTGCACTAGTTCGGCAAAGAGATGGTGATACAAGTGCAATATGGATAGTAGATAATGGTTTTTGTAATCTGAAAATATAAAAACAGCAAGGTAACTAATGATAAAAGTGAGCGTAAACAGTATTGCAATGCGTTGAAACAAGGCCTAGGGTTCATACTTTCACTAGTGCAAGTTCTCTGAACAATAATAACATAATTGGATCATATAACTATCCCTCAACATGCAACAAAGAGTCACTCCAAAGTCACTAATAGCGGAGAACAAACGAAGAGATTATTGTAGGGTACGAAACCACCTCAAAGTTATCCTTTCTGATCGATCTATTCAAGAGTCCGTAGTAAAATAACATGAAGCTATTATTTCCGTTCAATCTATCATAGAGTTCGTACTAGAATAACACCTTAAGACACAAATCAACCAAAACCCTAGTGTCACCTAGATACTCCAATGTCACCTCAAGTATCCATGGGTATGATTATATGATAAGCATCACACAATCTCATATTCATCTATTCAACCAACACAAAGAACTTCAAAGAGTGCCCCAAAGTTTCTACCAGAGAGTCAAGATGAAAACGTGTGCCAACCCCTATGCATAAGTTCACGAGGTCACGGAACTCGCAAGTTGATCACCAAAACATACATCAAGTGGATCACATGATATCCCATTGTCACCACAGATAAGCACGTGCAAGACATACATCAAGTGTTCTCAAATCCTTAAAGACTCAATCTGATAAGATAACTTCAAAGGGAAAACTCAATCCAGTACAAGAGAGTAGAGGGGGAGAAACATCATAAGATCCAACTATAATAGAAAAGCTCACGATACATCAAGATCGTACCACCTTAAGAACACGAGAGAGAGAGAGAGATCAAACACATAGCTACTGGTACATACCCTCAGCCCCGAGGGAGAACTACTCCCTCCTGGTCATGGAGAGCGCCGGGATGATGAAGATGGCCACCGGTGAGGGATTCCCCCCTCCGGCAGGGTGTCGGTACGGGTCTAGATTGGTTTTCGATGGCTAAGGAGGCTTCTGGCGGCGGAACTCCCGATCTATTGTGCTCCCCGAAGTTTTTAGGGTATATGGATATATATAGGTGGAAGAAGTACGTCGGTGGATCTCCGGGCTGTCCACGAGGCAGGGGCCGCGCCCAGGTGAGGTGGGCGCGCCCCCACCCTCGTGGGCAGCCCGGGACTCTCCTGGTCCATCTCCGTTACTCCGTGGGCTTCTTCTGGTCCAAAAATAAGTTCCGTGAAGTTTCAGGTCAATTGGACTCCATTTGATTTTCCTTTTCCGCGATACTCTAAAACAAGGAAAAAAACAGAAACTGGCATTGGGCTCTAGGTTAATAGGTGAGTCCCAAAAATCATATAAAATAGCATATAAATGCATATAAAACATCCAAGGTTGGTAATATAATAGCATTGAACAATCAAAAATTATAGATACGTTGGAGACGTATCATTATGCTAGTTGATTCTTGTTCCCATAAATTGTTTGCTCACAAAATCCCTGTGCATAGGAAGTGGGTTAGACCTAAATGTGCTAGTCATATGCTTCATGATGCTCTCTTCATGTTTCAATTCTTATCTTTTATGCGAGCATCATTTTGAAATCATCATGCCTAGCTAAAAGGCATTAAAGATAAGCGCTTGTTGGGAGACAACTCAACACTTTTACCTACTGTTTTTGTGTGTTCACATGGTTAGGCTACTGTAGTAATCATGTTTTATAGCTTTTGTTTCAAGAAAGTTCCAAGTAAATCCTTTGGGATGGTCTATGGTGATAGTTGATTTGATCTTGCTGAAAAACATAAACTTTTGCGCTCAGGAAAATAATTCTATTTTTTAACAGAAGAGTGATAAAATTATGATTCTTTTTGCAGAAGATCAATAGACAAATATCTCAGGTTTTCCTAATTTTTAAGAATTTTTGGAGTAGCAGAAGTATGGTTTGAGTACAGATTACTACAGACTGTTCTGTTTTTGACAGATTCTATTTTCAATGCATAGTTTGCTTGTTTTCTAGTTTCCATGGCTTATATTGCTCAATATAAATTGTGGAAATTATATGCTACAGTAGGATTTGTGTGATAACAATTATGAATATTGTCTTTGACAGTACCAAAGTAAAATGGTTTGCTCTTTATCATACTAACCTATCTCACAAAGTTCCGTTAAGTATTGTGTGATTGAAGTTTTCAAGTTTTGGGTGAGATGTCGATATGAGGAGAATAAAGAGTGACAAGACCCTAATATTGGGGATGCCTAAGGCACCCCAAGGTAATACTCAAGTAATATCCAAGCAACTAAGCTTGGGGATGCCCCGGAAGGCATCCCCTCTTTCGTCTCCAACATTATCGGTAACCTCACTTGGAGCTATGTTTTCATTCGTCACATGACATGTGTTTTACTTGGAGCATCATTTTATTTTGTTAGGATTTGCTTGCTGTTATTTATAATAATGTTTTGCATCTTTTATTTCAATAAAAGTGGCAATGATAGGCTTTACTATGCTTATTTTACAAGTCTACATGTTGCTGTTTGAAAACAGAAAGTTTATCGCTGTTGCAAAAGTTCCCTAGAAAAGTAAGAATGTGATAAAATGTTGAAACATTTTGCAAAATGATATCTGATAAATTTTCTACAGTGTGGTAAATTTTCATAACTTTTGCAGTTAAGGAAGTATTGATACTCTTGCATTCTTTGCAGCCTATACTGTTTTGGCAGATTGCTGTTATGTTTGCATTGTTTGCATATGTTTGCTTGTTTAATGATTATATTTCAGGATAGGTTTATTGAATATGCAGAGGCATTTAGTATGCAATGTTAAATAATAATTTTAGTGATTTTCTACACTGGAGAATGATAAGGTTTTTGCATTGGTATATACTAACTTATCTCACGAGTTCTTGTTGAGTTTTGTGTGGATGAAGCTATTGAGATTTAGGAAAACTGTGATATGAGAAGAACTAAGGAGACACAAAAGCTCAAGCTTGGGGATGCCCAAGGCATCCCAAGAAAATAATTCAAGAAGTCTCAAGCATCTAAGCTTGGGGATGCCCTGGTAAGCATCCCACCTTTCTTCTCCAACAATTATCGGTTAGTCTCGGTTGAGCCTAAGTTTTTGATTCTTCACATGAGTTGTGCTATCCTCGGAATGTCATTTTTTTGCTTGCTGTTTTAATAAAGTACTTAGAGCTTAGATTTTTAAATAAAATAGAATCCTCAAATAGTTGCCAAGGAGGCTAAGTTAGCGGCATTCACATCCCGTCAATGAAGCTCTTTCCTATGTCATTTACTCTTGTGTTTCACTTATATCTTATGAGTAAATTGTTGAATAAATTGAATATCATGAAGTTGAAATCATATCATGCCTAGTGGTAGCTTCACATTGGGTTTAGAACATGAAATCTTTTGAGGCTTGACAATCACAATATTGGTCATACAAGAAATTCACGAATAATTAGTATAAGGAAGAGAACTTTCACATATAAATACACTATCATGGAAATCTTTTGTGATTGTGAGCCCCCATCAAAATATTATATGCCAAAATTGTTGATGTTGGACAAGGAAGACAACTTAATGGTTTATGTTTGTTGATATTCACACAGAAGTTATATTGTCATAGATCCTTCAACATGTGGTGCTTGCCCCCCATCTTTGCTAGCCAAAAATTCCGCACCAAGTAGAGATACTACTTGTGCATCAAAAAACCCTTAAACCCAAATCTTATTTTCAAGAGTCCACCATAGCTACCTAAGGATTGAGCAAGATCCTTCAAGTAAGTTGTCATCGGTGCAAAAAGGCAATAAAATTTGCTTCTAAAAGTGTGAGATCATTTAGTGTAAGAGAAAATTGAACATTGCACAAACTTTTGATGGTGAAGAATAAAAGTAACATACTTCATAATAAAGGTCTCTATCACAAGGGGCAATGTAACATGACGTTCTTTTGCACTAAGGGATTGAGCATACAAACAAATAAGCGCATGGCAACCTCTGCTTCCCTCTGTGAAGGGCCTATCTTTTACTTTTATGTATTTAATTTTATGCAAAGAGTCAAAATTCTTCTCTCTATCCTTTTTATTTTTCTCTTTTGGCAAGCATCATGTGGTGAGGAAAGATCTAGGCACATATATCCAGTTGGATATGGGTAGCATGAGTTATTATTGTTGACATCACCCTTGAGGTGAATACATTGGGAGGCGAAATTATAAGCCCCTATCTTTCTATGTGTCCGATTGAAATGTTTTGCTCATGTGTACGAGGTGAGTGTTAGCAATCATAGAAGACTATATGATGGTTGAGTATGTGGAGCTCTTACTTAAACTCTGTTGAATAAGTTGAATTGCAATTTCTTGGTTACTGAGAACATAGGTTGTTGGGTTTCAAGAGAATAAACTTTTGCACTTTGCTAGCATTCACACTTCATAAATTATTTCTTTTATCATCTACCTACTCGAGGACGAGTAGGAATTAAGCTTGGGGATGCTGCTATGTCTCCAATGTATCTATAATTTATGAAGTATTCATGCCAATATATTATCATTCTAGGATGTTTTACAATCATTTTATAGCAACTTTATATCGTTTTCTGGGACTAACCTATTGACCCAGTGCCCAATGCCAGTTGCTGTTTTTTGCTTGTTTTTTACATCGCAGAAAATCAATATCAAACGGAGTTCAAACACCGCGAAACTTTTTGTCAATTTTTTATGGGCCAGAAGACTCCCGATGGGCCAGAGCAGCACCTGGGGGGTGCCACGAGGGGGCACAACCCACCAGGGCGCGCCTAGGTGGGTTGTGCCCACCTCGGTGGCCTCCCGTACCCCTTCTTTGCACTATAAATTCCCAAATATTCCGAAACCCCTGGGGGTTAACCTAGATCAAACTTTCTGCCGCCGCAAGGCTCCGTAGCCACCGAAAACCAATCTAGACCTATTCCGGCACCCTGCCGGAGGGGGGAATCATCTCCGGTGACCATCTTCATCATCCCGGCGGCCACCACGATGAGGAGGGAGTAGTCCACCCTCGGCACTGAGGGTTTGTACTAGTAGCTATGTGTTTAATATATCTCTCTCTCTCTCTCTCGTGATCTATATCATGGGCTTTGTTAATATAGATGGATCATATTATGTTTCTCCCTTCTATACTCTTGTTGTGATGAATTGCATCTTTACCCTTTGAAGTTTTGTCATGTCGGATTGAATGTTCAGATTTGAGAACACATCATTTATGTCTTGAGGTATGAATACTTGAGGTGACAATGGGGTATCATATTGATTCACTTGATATACATTATGGCACTCAACTTGTGGATTCCCGCGGTGATATTGGGGTAATCTATGCATAGGGGTTGATGCATGTTTTTATTATCTTTTCTCCGATAGAATCTTTGGGTTCTCTTTGTAGTTCTTTGTGTGGATTGAGTATTATGAATATGAATTCGCTTTGGTGTTATTTTAGTATGAACTCTAGGATAGATCGAACGGAAAAATAGCTTTGCATTATTTTAGTACGAACTCTTGAATAGATCGAGCGGAAAGAATAGCTTTGAGGTGGTCTCGTACCCTACAAACAATTTCTATCTTTTGTTCTCCGCTAATAGGAACTCAGGAGTGATTCTTTATTGCACTTTGAGGGATAATCATATGATCCAAGTATGTTAGCACTATTGGTAGATTGCACTAGTGAATGTACGGACCCTAGGCCTTATTTTTAAGCATTGCAATATCGTTTTTGTGTCCATTTACTGTTTGCTACCTTGCTGTTTTTATTTAGTCAGATTATAAAAATATATTTCTACCATCAATATTACACTTTTTTCACCACCTCTTCGCCGAACTAGTGCACCTATACAATTTGCCATTGTATTGGGTGTGTTGGGGACACAAGAGATTTCTTGTATTTGGTTGCAGGGTTATTTGAGAGAGACTATCTTCATCCTGCACCTCCCACGGATTGATAAACTTTAGGTCATCCATTTGAGGGAAAATTGCTACTGTCCTACAAAACTCTGGGCTTGGAGGCCCAACACGAGTCTACAAGAATAAAGTTGCGTAGTAGACATCACACAACCACAGCGATGGCACTCGCTCCACAGCGAATTGCTGCCCTCCGGCTGCCCCCTCCACGGGGGCAACCGCAGTGCGTGCACCTCCTTGGGGACGAGTCGACCAGGCCGCTGCGCCCAACGGAGCCGCTGACCCTCGAGCGCCTTCGCCTAATCACCATGCCATCCAAATGGCCGCCTCGCAACAGCAAGGACGTGGTGTTGTTGCCACTGGCACCATCAGGAGACGAGCGACAGTGCGGTCCACATCATCATTGTCGGTGTACTAGAGTAAGGGTACCCTATTACCCCGAACTCGTGCATGGGCAGTTGCAGCGCCCCGCGGCAAGGCTTGCCGGGTGACCGCCAGGACCCTCCGTGGTTCCCTTGAAGACCATTCAAGAACAAAGTACTCAAACCAAGGCCCCGGCAAGAGGAGCTTGCCGGGAAGGCCAACCAAGGCCCCGGCAAGAGGATCTTGCTGGGAAGAGACAAGACCCCGGCAAGAGGAGCTTGCCGGGAAGGCCACTCAAGGCATACCAAGAAAGCTTGCCGCGACGCGCCCTGCGTCCCGGTAAGATCCGGCGAGCGACAAGCTTCCGGACGCGACAAGACGACGGCCGCGGCAAGGAGTTTGCCGCGGGAAACCCCCACTTCATGCCAGCGCTCCAGCACACCTGCTAACATGTCGCTCTAGGGCTCTCCCAAGCACACGTGGCAGAAGGCCGTGCAGCTAGGGGTACATGGTGGCAAGCAGAGATGAAGAGAAGCCCATCGTGGCAAACGGTGGTGCTCCTAACGGTCACCTTTTGCACTGTTTAGGAGACTCAGACAGGCATTTAATGCCCTTGTCCCCTGCCGTCAGAGTTAGGTAGGGCGCACTGTATCCACAGTAAGCGGTAGCTGCACCTACTGCATCTTTTTCCACTTTTACCCTTCTAGTCTACGTTGCCACCTGTGGGTAACCCCTTGAAAGTATAAAAGGAGGCCCAAGCGCAACGTAGAAGGGGTTCCGGAGGTTCGGCCAGTTCGGCTCATTCAGCACCAGGAACACTCTCACGCTCAGTCTGGCAGCGTCCATCGCTCCTGAGCAAGAATCCAATATACACCAACAAGCAGCAGTAGGGTTTTATGCATCCGTGCGGCCCGAAGCTGGGTAAAATCGCCCGCGTGCACTGCCTCGATCCGCTCTTTGTGCGCTCTCTGCCCCCTACCGAACCGAAAGGGGCCCTGTCCCCATAGGTGTTGGTGGGAATCAGCATCGCCCCCGACATCTCTGGCGCGCCAGGTAGGGGGCGTCGAGATCATGCGAACCCGATCCGGCATGCACGCAAGCTAGATCTTCATCGTCATGGCTCCCAAGGAGTGGGCTAGCAAAAGAACGACGCCAGTGCGGCGACGGGAAAAGCTAAGTCATGCAAAACTTTAGATATTTCCTTACTATATAAGGTTATCCGCCTCGGAGATCTTGTTCTTTGTACGGAAAACCTGTGCGCGGAGGAATCAACTCGTAGCTAGTCGCGCCCTTACTTTGTTTCGAGTCTGCTCAACAACTTAAGTGAGCTGCTAGCGCCCTTACTTTGCTTCGAGTCCGCTCAGCAACTTAAGTGAGCCGCTAGCGCCCTTACTTTGTTTTCGAGTCCGCTCAACAACTTAAGCGAGCTGCAACTAGTTGCGACAAGATTGCTTGTCGGTAGCGACCCCGCCAGCAGGCTGCTGAAGTTCCGCACTCGACGCTCGCGGCAAGGGTGCCTGCACCGGCAAGTTTCCCTAGAAAGCGTAGGGTGGACGTACAAAGAGGGGTTGAACAGGAAGATAGCATGCGCTATTTATTTGAGATTTCTGCATAGACCTGAATGCCGAGGAGCCTTCTCGGGGCTAGTTGCGCTCCATGATTGCCTCGAGTCCGCTCGGCAACTTGTGCGGTTGCGCTAGAACCAAGAAGGTAAACCTTTCCGGGAGGCGTTGTTCCCGAATAGCCGCTAAGGGCCCGTTCCCTCAAGCGCTACTGGCTGGATCGTACGCACCGGAAAGCATTCCAGCAGGCATAGGGAATATACAGCAAAAGTCAAAATTCGCAAGCAAGTTAAGTGGACTTCGGATGCTAATCACTTGCTATGTTTGAACGCAGTTATGGCCCGGGGGCTGGCAACGCCCTTAGGGCCAATCTTTTCGGCGTCAAGAATGACGAAGCTCTTCGCCATAAGCCTTTCTGGCAACGATCCTGCCGGGAGCCGGTGTCAAGAGCGACGAAGTTCTTCGCCCTAAGCCTTTCCGGCAACGATCTTGCCGGAAGCCGGCGTCAAGAACGCCGACACTCTTCGCCATAAGCCTTTCCGGCAACGATCCTGCCGGGAGCCGGTGTCAAGAGCGACGAAGTTCTTCGCCCTAAGCCTTTCCAGCAACGATCTTGCCGGAAGCCGGCGTCAAGAACGCCGACACTCTTCGCCATAAGCCTTTCTGGCAACGATCCTGCCGGGAGCCGGTGTCAAGAGCGACGAAGTTCTTTGCCCTATGCCTTCCTGGCAACGAGCTTGCCAGAAGCCGGCATCGAGAACGTCAAAGTTCTCTGCTGAAGATAAAAGCCTTCCTGGCAATGAGCTTGCCGGAAGCCGGCATCGAGAACGTCAAAGTTCTCTGCTGAAGATAAAAGCCTTCCTGGCAACGAGCTTGCCGGAAGCCGGCATCGAGAACGTCAAAGTTCTCTGCTGAAGATAAAAGCCTTCCTGGCAACAAGCTTGCCGGAAGCCGGCATCGAGAATGTCAAAGTTCTCTGCCGAAGATAAAAGCCTTCCTGGCAACGAGCTTGCCGGAAGCCGGCATCGAGAACGTCAAAGTTCTCTGCCGAAGATAAAAGCCTTCCTGGCAACGAGCTTGCCGGAAGCCGGCATCGAGAACGTCAAAGTTCTCTGCTGAAGATAAAAGCCTTCCTGGCAACGAGCTTGCCGGAAGCCGGCATCGAGAACGTCAAAGTTCTCTACTGAAGATAAAAGCCTTCCTGGCAACGAGCTTGCCGGAAGCCGGCATCGAGAACGTCAAAGTTCTCTGCTGAAGATAAAAGCCTTCCTGGCAGCAAGCTTGCCGGAAGCCGGCATCGAGAACGTCAAAGTTCTCTGCCGAAGATAAAAGCCTTCCTGGCAACGAGCTTGCCGGAAGCCGGCATCGAGAACGTCAAAGTTCTCTGCTGAAGATAAAAGCCTTCCTGGCAACAAGCTTGCCGGAAGCCGGCATCGAGAACATCAAAGTTCTCTGCCGAAGATAAAAGTCTTCCTGGCGACCAGCTTGCCGGAAGCCGGCATCGAGAACGACAAAGTTCTCTGCTGAGGATAAAAGCCTCCCCGGCAAGCCAGTATCGCTGGGGGCTGTGAGTGCCAAGAATCGTCCTCGGCAAACCAGAGTTGCCGGGGGCTGCAATATCAGATAAGTCTTTCATCCCTCATCATGCATCCTCTTATGGACTGGGGAATGTGAAACCACGTTTCTTCCTGGAAACTGCCGTACTCCCTCGACTCTAGGCCCTGGGGCTCGTTCTCGGGGCCAAGTTTGGTCGTAGTCGCGGCAGCAAAGGGATGAAACGAGGAGACCACACCCACCTCGTTCCTGCCTTCGTTAAAAGCGTGAGAAAGGTTGAGCAACGTGGGAAGGCGGCAGGGCCTGTTGCCGGGAGATGAAATGTCTGTTCGAGGGATACCAAGGATTAGCCCCTTTGGCGTGGGTATAACTTGCGAGACAAATAATCCGGCAAGCATTCCCCTTTTCATTAAAAAAACATCCCACTCAGGTACAGTCCATAGAGGATGAAAAATATGAAAGAGAGGATTACAAGTTCTAGATACAGCTAAGGCCCGAAGGCTTACAAATTAAAAAGATAAGGTGCCCGTAATCCCTTTCCTGTCCCTCTTTTTAGGAGGCAGGTCAAGGAGGCGAAAAGGGCAAAAGGAGTGCCTAGGCAAGCTACGGGTGCCAAAAGACACCAAGGGAACATCCCGGGGGCCGTCCGAAGGCTGGACGGCGACGGCGGCGCCGGAAGCGGGGCTCGAAGACGGGGTGACAGGACGTCAGCACGCTGTCGAGGGCACCACGCCCTCGTACTCCGGCTTGACGGCCTTGTCGCCTACCCTCTTCCCCTTCCGTAGCCTCCCTACACCAGCCGCCCAAGGAGACGACCCCGGGGAGTTCAAGAAGCCGGCGACGCGGATGATGGAGTCGCTGGTGCCGCGCAAGGCGGCGCCCGACGCCTAGTCGGACCCGCTACCCCGCCGCCCGCTACCCTCGTCGTCGCTGTCGCTCCCCTCCTCGTCGCTCTCGCTCGAGGAGGAGCCTTCGCTGTCGGAGGAGCTGTCCACGCAGCACTTCGCCCGAGTGGTGAAGCACCCGAAGGCCTTGACGGAGAGGAGATCGCCCTCCATCAACTTAAAATGGAGGGTAAACCCCTCCGTCAAGCTGTGGATGCGGGCGAACGTCTTCCACCCTCGATCAAGATACATCACATTAGGGGTTGGGAATGCAACACGGACTCGCGTGCCGCTGATCCCACAGCCCCTCATGTGCAGTCTTAGTGTCTCGGGCGGGTCCAACTCCATCGCGCGCGCAAACGGAGCTGGAAGCCGGAGGCGACGACGAGGCGCCCGGCGCAGCCTGACGAAGAACTCGCAAGGGTCGTCCCCTGTATGGACCGCCGTGGGGGGAAGAGCCACCGGCGGAGGTGAAGATAACGCGCCGCCCCATCCGCCTCTTCCTCGAGCGCCTCGACCTCGTCCTCGACCTCGTCCGCGACCTCGCCCCCTCCCTCTTCCCCTTATGGTTGGCTCCGCCACCACGGGCGCGGAAGAGGGAGAGATGCGCTGCCGGGCGGCGACCCTCGCCGCCACCGAAGAAGAGCCTGGGTTCCCTTTCTCCATGGCAGATGAGAGAAAGGGGAGCAGAAGCTGAAGAAAGGAGAAGATGAGAGAGTGTGGGTTTCTGTGCTCCCATCCCGCTCTTTATAAAGGAGCTAGGTGGGGGCTCAGCCGCCCCGCTCAGCGAATCAAGGCACGGGAAGGGCAGGGAGTCGGGGCCAAGTCGCTGCCTCTGCTCACGACAGCCCAGTTTCCCACTCCACCGTCCGTGACCCCAAGCGCATGGGAGCCGCGTGGCGGGGATGCAGAGCCAAGGCGACAGATGAGGCCGCCTCGCTCCGCCCCTTGAATGCGGGGAGTGGACGTCCCGAAAACCACGCACCAGCCCCGTCCAGTAAATGCACCACGCCCCCACACCTACCTCCGTTTAAGGAGGAGGGCGTGAACCGTCCCCATCATCGTGGCCTGACGCATGCTCGGGGGGCTTAGCCCCACGCACGCCACCCACGATCTCTCCCACGACGCCGCGTTTGACGCGTGCCGTTCTGGGCGTGCGCGATGGGAGCGGAGTTAGATTCGGCGTGACCTAGGCCGCGCGTGCCCGTGCACTGTTTTGGTCCTGGCCCAACAGCGCTCGGCACCGTGTATGGCCCAGGCCCGGGGGCTCCTGTCGGTGTACTAGAGTAGGGGTACCCTATTACCCCGAACTCGTGCACGGGCAGTTGCAGTGCCCCGCGGCAAGGCTTGCCGGGTGACCGCCAGGACCCTCCGTGGTTCCCTTGAAGACCATTCAAGAACAAAGTACTCAAACCAAGGCCCCGGCAAGAGGAGCTTGCCGGGAAGGCCAACCAAGGCCCCGGCAAGAGAAGCTTGCCGGGAAGGCCAACCAAGGCCCCGGCAAGAGGATCTTGCCGGGAAGAGACAAGACCCCAGCAAGAGGAGCTTGCCGGGAAGGCCACTCAAGGCATACCAAGAAAGCTTGCCGCGACGCGGCCTGCGTCCCGGCAAGATCAGGCAAGCGACAAGCTTCCGGACGCGACAAGACGACGGCCACGGCAAGGAGTTTGCCGCGGGAAACCCCCACTTCGTGCCTGCGCTCCAGCACACCTACTAACGTGTCGCTCTAGGGCTCTCCCAAGCACACGTGGCAGAAGGCCGTGCAGCTAGGGGTACGTGGTGGCAAGCAGAGATGATAAGAAGCCCATCGTGGCAAACGGTGGTGCTCCTAACGGTCACCTTTTGCACTGTTTAGGAGACTCAGACAGGCATTTAATGCCCTTGTCCCCTGCCATCAGAGTTAGGTAGGGCGCACTGTATCCACAGTAAGCGGTAGCTGCACCTACTGCATCTTTTTCCACTTTTACCCTTCTAGTCTATGTTGCCACCTGTGGGTAACCCCTTGAAAGTATAAAAGGAGGCCCAAGCGCAACGTAGAAGGGGTTCTGGAGGTTCGGCCAGTTCGCCTCATTCAGCACCAGGAACACTCTCACGCTCAGTCTGGCAGCGTCCATCGCTCCTGAGCAAGAATCCAATATACACCAACAAGCAGCAGTAGGGTTTTACGCATCCGTGCGGCCTGAAGCTGGGTAAAATCGCCCGCGTGCACTGCCTCGATCCGCTCTTTGTGCGCTCTCCGCCCCCCGCCGAATCGAAAGGGGCCCTGTCCCTATAGGTGTTGGTGGGAATCAGCATCGCCCCCGACAATCATCACCCATGCCAAGCACGACTATGGAAGCCATGGCGTGGGCCCAGCTGCTACTGAGGTTTCCGCCAACGGCCCAGCAGATGGACGAGTGGCGTGCCACCATCCAGATTCTGCTCGGTTTCACCAAGGATGGGGCCTCACAACGAGCTGGCCTGCCACGACCTCCCCAAGCAACAATGATGTCTTGTGCTGCTGGTCGTATGGAGGGGGACACCCCCACGATGTAGTCCCCGCCACGTCAACCGGCGCGGGCACAGCAGAATCAAGAACCTGACGATGTCTCGATGGCCTCCTCTGACCCTCGAGCACGTCCAGGCCAATAGTGAGCCCCAAAGGACATGAAGAGGGGAGATGCACACGTCATCATCGAGCAGCGCCGCAATGACCCCCGTCGGGCCAATGGGTGCGATGGACCCGACGTTTACGAGCCCGCACTCGAGGTTTGCGGGTACCTACCTTTCGAGGTTGGGTGCCCTGCCTTTACTCATGAGCTGTGGCAAGTTTGTTGGTCGTCCGTCCGCACGTTCAAGCCAGAGATACCCGAGAAGTATGATGGAGGGCTAAACCCGGCAGAGTTCCTGAGCATCTACACCATCACTATTCAGGCTGCCGGGGGAAGGGATGGGAAGGTTTTTGCCAACTACTTCCCTTTGGCACTCAAGTCCAATGTGAGGTCTTGGCTGATGCACTTGCTGGAGAACTCCATCTCATCGTGGGCTGACATTTGCCATGAGTTCATTGGCGCCTTCACCGGCGGTCATCAAGAACCAGGGCGGCCCAGCGATTTGCAGCTTCTCCAACAAAAAGAAGGGGAGACTCTCCGGAAGTACTTGCAGAGATTCAGCAGAGTCCACCGGAACATCCCAAATATCCATCCAGCAGCTGTGATAGCTGCCTTTCAGTCCAATGTGCGCAACCACAGGATTCGTTCCAAGATAAACGTGTGGTTGCCCAAGACTGTGAAGGAGCTTTACACTTTGGTGGACAAGCATGCTCGGATGGAGAAGGGAAGAAAACTCCCCGGAGAAGAGGATTGCATCAACGTCGACTCAGAGGACGACGACGAATCCACTAGTCAGAAGAAGAGCAAGAAGCGCAACAAGAGGCGCAAGAATAAGGTAGTGATGACTGTCGAAGGATCGGCTCGCCTAGTACTCGCAAGAAGGCTCAGGCCGAAGCTCCCGGCGAGGAGGCTACCGTGTGCACTGATTTCCAGGAAGCTGTGGCTGCCGAGAAGGCTGGGAAAGGCGACGGGCCGTACTGCAAGATTCATCGGACCAAGGGCCGTGACCTTCAAGAGTGTTATCAGGTCGAGCAACTCATCAAGAGGCAGAGAGTAGAATATGAGAAGCATGATAAGGAAAAAGGTCAGAATGCTACTAGTAGTAAGGGTCGTGGCGGTGAAGCAAATCGCCCCAGCAAACCCTTTCGGGACCAAGGAAAATCCGGCAGGGGTCGAGAAAAGGAAGCTTGCAATGATGAGAGAGATGGAGGGGATGAAGAGGAAACCCGTGAGTAGGAGTTCCAGAAGGCCACTGACGCCCTGTGCATTGACAGGGGTGCATCTCTGCACTCCTCTCACCAGCAGCTCAACCGGTGGGCGCGTGAGGTCAATGCCATGGAACCAGCGCCAAAGGCTCGGAAACCACTCAAATGGTCACACACGTCCATCATCTTTGACAAAGAGGACCATCCTGACCGTACCACTGTGGTAGGATGTTTGCCATTGTTGGTCTCTCCAACAATTTGTAACCTCAAGGTCACAAAGATGTTGGTTGACGGCGGGGCCGGGTTGAATCTGATTTCCCGAAAGGTCATCAGCAAATTTCAGATAGCGGAGGAAGAACTAAAGGTCACGGGCACGTTTCAAGGAGTTAATCCCGGCAAGAGTCATCCTAAGGGAAAGATCACATTGCCGGTGACATTTGGAGTGGAGCTGAACTATCAAACTGAGAAAATTGTGTTCGATGTGGTTGACCTCCCCCTGCCGTACAATGGGATCCTTGGACACCCAACTCTGGCTAAATTCATGGCGGCATCCCACTATGCCTACAACACCTCGAAGATGCCCGGGCCGGTAGGAGTCATTTCCATCCCGTCAGATGAGAAGGATCCAATCATTTGCATGGATAAGATGTACCGGGACGCAGTCGCGGTAGAGGCAGTGGCAGCAACAGTTCCCGCCAAGGAGAACAGAGGAAAGAAGAAGGACAGCAGGGACACTGGCAAGGAATCCGGGATACGTACCTCTTCAGAGTGTGCTTCGCTCGTTGATGACTTGCCGGAGAGTTCCAACAGCAAGAGATCCAAGGTTGTTGCACCCCAAGTGAAGAAGGTCCCGGCAGGGCTGGCTGGCGTTGATGGTACCTTCACTATCAGCGCCACCCTTGATGAAAAATAGGAAAGTGCGCTCGCTACCTTCCTGCGGGCGAATGTCGATGTGTTTGCCTGGCAACCATCTGATATCCTCAGTGTTCCCAGGGAGGTAATCAAGCACCACCTTATTGTCTGCCCACATGCCCGACCCGTCAAGCAGAAAGTTTAGAAGCAGGCCTTGGAGAGGCAGCGGTTCATTGCAGAGGAAATCAAGAAGCTTGAGGTGGCAGGTTTGGTCAGAGGAGTGCTGCATCTGACATGGTTGGCAAATCCAGTGGTTGTCCGGAAGGCTAACGGGAAATGAAGGCTTTGCATAGACTTCACATATCTCAATAATGCTTGCCCGAAGGACCCATTTCCCTTGCCGCGCATTGATCAGATGGTGGATTCCACTTCAGGCTGCGATTCACTCTCCTTTTTGGATGCATATTCCGGATACCATCAGATCTTCATGTCCAAGGAAGACGAAGAGAAGACCTCGTTCATCACCCCATGTGGTACGTACTATTTTATCTGCATGCCATTCAGATTAAAGAGTGCCGGGTCCACTTTTGCAAGAGCAGTCCAGATTGGTTTCGAGCCACAACTACACAGGAACATTCAAGCTTATATGGACGATATCATGGTCAAGAGCAAGGACAGGGCTACCCTCATCCAGGATTTGGAGGAGACATTTGCCAATCTGCACAAGATCAACTTGAAGCTCAACCCAGAGAAGTGTGTGTTTGGCGTTCCCTTCGGCATGCTACTTGGGTTCTTTGTGTCCCATCGGGGATTGAGGCCAATGATGACCCACAAGTATAGGGGATCTATCATAGTCCTTTCAATAAGTAAGAGTGTCGAACCCAACGAGGAGCAGAAGGAAATGATAAGCAGTTTTCAGTAAGGTATTCTCTGCAAGCACTGAAATTATCGGTAACAGGTAGTTTTGTGATAAGGTAATTTGTAACGGGTAATAAGTAATAGAAGTAAATAGGGTGCAACAAGATGGCCCAATCCTTTTTGTAGAAAAGGACAATCCTAGACAAACTCTTATATAAAGGAAAACGCTCTCGAGGACACATGTGAATTATCGTCGAGCTAGTTTTCATCACATTCATATGATTCGCGTTCGATACTTTGATAATTTGATATGTGGGTGGACCGGTGCTTGGGTACTGCCCTTCCTTGCACAAGCATCCCACTTATGATTAACCCCTCTTGCAAGCATCCGCAACTACAACAGAAGTATTAAGGTAAACCTAACCATAACATGAGACATATGGATCCAAATCAGCCCCTTACGAAGCAACTCATAAACTAGGGTTTAAACTTCTGTCACTCTAGCAACCCATCATCTACTTATTACTTCCCAATGCCTTCCTCTAGGCCCAAACAATGGTGAAGTGTCATGTAGTCGACGTTCACATAACACCACTAGAGGAGAGACAACATACATCTCACCAAAATATCGAACGAATACCAAATTCACATGACTACTTATAGCAAGACTTCGCCCATGTCCTTAGGAACAAACATAACTACTCACAAATCATATTCATGTTCATAATCAGAGGGGTATTAGTATGCATAAAGGATCTGAACATATGATCTTCCACCAAATAAACCAACTAGCATCAACTACAAGGAGTAATCAACACTACTAGCAACCCACAGGTACCAATATGAGGTTTTGAGACAAAGATTGGATACAAGAGATAAACTAGGGTTTGAGATGAGATGGTGTTGGTGAAGATGTTGATGGATATTGACCCCCTCCCGATGAGAGGATCGATGGTGATGATGATGGTGATGATTTCCCCCTCCCGGAGGGATGTTTCCCCGACAGAACAGCTCTGCCGGAGCCCTAGATTGGTTCTGCCAAGGTTCCGCCTCGTGGCGGCGGAGTTTCGTCCCGTGAGATTGCTTATGATTTTTTCTCAGACGAAATACTTCATATAGCAGAAGATGGGCATAGGAGGCCTACCAGGGGGCCCACGAGATAGGGGGCGCGCCCAGGGGGGTAGGGCGCGCCCCCACCCTCGTGGACAGGGTGTGGGCCCCCTCTGGTTAATTCTTTCGCTAGTATTTTTTATATATTCCAAAACATGTTCGCATGAAGTTTCAGGACTTTTGGAGTTGTGCAGAATAGGTCTCTAATATTTGCTCCTTTTCTAGCCTTGAATTCCAGCTGCCAGCATTCTCCCTCTTCATGTAAACCTTGTAAAATAAGAGGGAAAAGGCATAAGTATTATGACATAATATGTAGTAACAGCCCATAATGCAATAAATATCGATAGAAAAGCATGATGCAAAATGGACGTATCAACTCCCCCAAGCTTAGACCTCACTTGTCCTCAAGCGGAAGCCGATAACGAAAAATATGTCCACATGTTTAGAGATAGAGGTGTCGATAAAATAGAATACGGACATGAGGGCATCGTGATCATTCTTATAACAGCAACATATATATATACATAGGGTGGGTCTATTATGATAACACCCCTTAAGACTCTTATTCTAATAACACCAGCCTTATTCTGCACACCACCCAACACATTGCCGCCGCCCCTCCCCTCCCGGCCTTCTTCCGCGGTAGTGGCCTGGAAGTGCCGCCGCCCCTCCCCTCCCGGCCTTCTTCCGCGGCGGTGGCCTGGGAGCGATGCCGCCCCTCCCCTCCCCGCTTTCTCCCGCGGCGGCGGCCTGGGAGCGCCACCGCCCCTCCCCTCCCGGCCTTCTTCCGCGGTGGCGGCCGGCAGCGACACCGCCCCTCCGCTCCCGGCCTTCTTCCGCGGCAGCGGCCAAGCAGCGATGTCGTCCATCGCCTCTCGGCCTTCTTCCACCGCAGCAACCGAGCAACACCTCCCCCACCAGCATATCAGCCTTCTTGCACACCAGCAGCTCGGAAGCGCCGGCGCCGAACTCCTCCGGGCCTTCAATTAGCTGTACTTCATCAGATGTGGATTGGTGCTGCCTCGAAATCAAACCAATTCGAGCAAGGAGGACTGTGCGCAAGGTTCCTTCATCCACGACAGCTGCTTGGAATAAGTCTACAACGGCCTTCAGAGCAAATCCTTCGTCACCACTCACCTTGAGCAACGTCCAGACCGCTCATGAACTTCTGAAGGGCAAGTGGACTGCACGGGTGAACGCAAAAGTTGTGTAGACGGACGAGAAGGGAACTTCCACCTGCAAACGCAAGAAATCACTGCAACACGAGGTTAGCAGTACACTTCCTCAACCATATCAGTTTAGTTATTCCAGACAAAGAAGTACACGCAGTCCAGTACACCTACAAAAAAGATGCAGTGCGGTTGCTTCGGTTCGTTGTGGGTGGAAATGCAGTGCACTTGCTCGGTTATGCAGTATGCTTATGTAGTTTCATGACGGACAATGATGCAGTGCGGTTACTTCAGTTCACCTTGCGGGGTGATGCAGTCATCGTGCATTAGTTTCGCACTACCATTTGAAACACATTGCAGTTTGCATGATTCAGTTCATTTTGCCTGACGATGCAGCTCGTTCATTTTGTGTGCAGGAAATGACGTTCAACAGATACAAAATACCGCGCATAATTGACAACCCAGGGAACAACAACTTTCAAAAGAGTAAAGCTTCTTCTGAAAGAGAAACTGGCTGGGTTACCCCTGATATTCCTTGAGGATTCTTCACAACAACAAACAGGGTGCAATACTCTCCGGAAGAGGATTTTTTTCAGGGAGAAGAGGTAGTCGAGGATGACGACAATGTCACCTTCATCTGGGAAGGCACTCATCGACAGGAAGATGAATATGACGATGATGAAGATGAGCCAATAACAGTTCTCAAGCCAGAGTATAAGCACGAGTTTACTATGTTTGGACAGCATGTCCGAACAAACAATGATGATGCAGTTGAACACGATGTTGCAGCAGATGATGATTATGACTATGATGATGTGCCACCGGTCCAAAATTTTCAAACCAATCCACTAAGATATCGTCACAACACTGGATTACCACCACGTCCACCTGCTTCACCCCAAAACAGAGCTCAGCATCCACCTGCTGCACCGAAAAACAGAGCTCCAAGCAGACCTGCTGCATCAACTTCGACACTGCGACCACCAACGGTGCCTCGGTCAAAAGTCAACAGCAGGTACAAATCCTCCTCACTACTGCCGCCGCGAGATCCTCAACTACACAGATCTGCTATAACCCCGCCATGTCCAATACAACCCGGCGAGCTGCAAACACCATCGGGTGAATGACTCTACACACATGTACGTTTGTGTTCTGAAAAAAAATAGTTGCAGTCCATTCAGATAACATTGCAGTGCACACTGATATTTCTTGTGAGGTTTGACCTAGCATCTAATACATTGGATTCTTCTAAAAACTTAGGAACATTGCAATGCTTTATTAAACTCGTATGCACTCCTCATATTTAAAGAACAGAACAGAACAAATTATCTCATAGAGCATTGCACTTAATGCAGGATAAAAACATGCCGCTGAACCTCATACCTGCCGCTGGAATGAAGTTCACCACGTACGACAAGGCATGAGACTTTTACAACAATTATGCAAGATGTGCAGGATTTGGCATACGCAAGAGGGCAAAACACAGGACAAATGCCTACATTGTCTGCTCAAGAGAAGGGATGCACAAGCAGACTGTGTCAGATTATCACCAGAAACGTTGAAAGACATCAAAAAGGATTGACTGCAAGGCAAAGATTAGAGTCAAAAAGAGGAAGGATGGCAAATTTGTGATAGAAATGGTTGAACTCAACCACAATCACAAGATGCTGGAAAGCCCCGGGATGCTTTTGCACATGCGATCGCACAAAAAAGGCAATCCTTTGATAGACCAGTTAGTGAAAGACATGCAACTGGACAACCACACACACACTCAGATGATATCAACGCTGTTGCATATGTCCGGTGGTCTGCAGTACATGGGAGAGACTAGCTGTGACTGGGTAAACAAGTAAGCACATCACAAACCATATCGCTTGAGCATCTTGTCGGTAATTATTCCCCGTTTGATGAGATGAGTTTGCATTGCGTTTGAAAATGCAGGAAACAAAAGTTTGCCAGAGAAGAGTCCCAAGATGACGTCAAGAAACTTCTGGATTTCTTCGAGAATATGCAGAAGATAAACCCATAGTTTTTCTATGATTATGACGTTGATGCAGATAACCGTGTAAGAAACGTCTTTTGGGCCAACGCAAGTTGCAAAGGATCGTATGAAGATTTTGGAGATTGTGTTACATTTGACACGATGTATAAAACTAACAAATTCCACATGCCGTTGGGAGTCTTCGTGGGAGTGAACCATCATCTACAGAGCACCATATTTGCTGTTGCACTTGTGCGAGATGAAACAATACCGTCGTTCGAGTGGGTTTTCAAAACATTTCTGAGGTGTATGAACAACAAGCATCCAATCTGCATGCTCACAGGTACAAAAAACAAACACCTACATACTTACGTTTGTTTGCTGCACTTATATTTCTTCCATCTATCTTACACACACAAACAACTTAATGAAAAAACACTATTTGTGCTTTCTCATACCAGTGTTCTTCGATGAAGGCAACATTAAGAACTATCGTCCCACATACTCTGCATAAGTTGTGTCGGTGGCATATCATGAAGAAGCACAAAGACCACCTCGCCTTGCTGTATAAGGCGCAGAGAAACTCAAGGATGACCTTAATGTGGTGCTGAACCACCCACTAATGCCGTTAGAATTTGAATGAGCATGGAAGGACCTCAGTCAGAGATACAACTAGCAAGAAGACGAAGTGATGAATTCGCTGTGGGAAGACAGGCACGAGTGGATCTGGGCTTACTACAAGGAAATTTTCTGTGCTCGGATGACTTCCACGCAAAGAAGCGAGAGCATGAACCGCATACTGAAGAAAAACTTTGTCAAAGAGAAGCATGATCTCCATCTGTTTGCTCAGCAGGTGGACAAGTGCATTCAGACCAGGAAGGCCGTCGAGCACGCAGAGACAATAGTAAATGAGGTAAATAAAATTTCACTCAAAAACTGCTAAAAATATAACTACAAAAACAAACAATATTTTCATTTATCTGGTTCGTAACAGTGCATTTCTGATCATGCAGTCAGAGATAAAGACAACAACCCAGTTTGGGTTCAAAATTCAGCTATCAAAAGTGTATACAAGGGCAGTGTTTGTAGATTTCAAAGAAACACTCTACCGTAGCACTGCATTCAGAGCAAAACGGTGCCCCGAGAACCCGACAAAGTATCTCGTACACCACTACAACAGATCGGATGCATTTGACTGGGCAAGGCATAATTTTCAAGTGGCCGCCGATGAACAGAAAGGTGTCTACGAATGTGAATGCAAACTCTGGACACATACAGGTGAGACTCCTATCACAAAAAATTCTAGTTTCTGATAGCATGCACGAAAGCTCACTTACTGGACTTTAAAAGTCCACATGCATGACTAATTCACAAAACCAAATGAAGTTCACTTCTTTAAAATGAACAAATAACAAAAAAAATATGTGTTTATTAATTTCATGCAGTTCACTTACAAACCAAAGAAATCATGTGTTGTCTGTAGGGCTCTTTTGCGTCCATGTGTTATGCATGCTTTCTCATTTGAGAGTACTCAAGATTCCTGAGGTGTACACCATGAAAAGATACACCCGTAACGCAAGATCAAATGCGACGTTTGACAGACGAGACTATGAACAAACAACACTAGATGGAACATCGCTTTTTTGCCGTAGAAAATTGCTGACAGAAACAACAATGGACCTTGCAAACAGAGCGACAAGGTCCGACGCTGGGTGCCACAAAGCGTTGTCTGGTATGATGGCACTGATCGAGGAAGTTGATGTGCTCAACGAAGAAGAAGAAGCAGCAGCAAAACTAAAGCAAGCAGAGAAATCCCAGCATGACAACAATGCCGAGCAAGTAGAAAATACCGAACACAGCGGAACTGGTGCTATCAAAAAAGAAACAATTATTCCACCTCCTGTTTCGAACATAAGAGGAAGGAAGAAAGGGGGCGACGCAACCCAAAAAAGGTTGCATGCAAGGAGAAAAATGATGACAAAAACAATAAGCCACAGCCTGAGCTGGACAGTGATGGTCACCCACTGGGAATAAGAAGGTGCAAGACATGTAATGAAATCAGCGGCCATAATTTCAGGACATGTACAAGAAAAACGAGGACATGGCGATGCACAACCAAACAGAAATTCCACTCACACAACTAAGAAAATGGACGAAACTGAGACGTTGTAGCATCTGCAAAAAGAGGAAGAGACACAATTCAAGAACCTGCCCCAAAAGAACAAGATCAGAAAATGAGGAAGACGAAGAAGATGAAATCAAAGAAGAAGATGGTGACACAACTGAAGAAGAAATGTCTTATGAAGAAGCACATGAAGAAGAGGAGGAAGAAGAAGAGAGTGAAGAGGACGAAGAACATGAATAAACTGAAGAAGTAGTGGCTTATGAAGAAATAGATGATGAAGATGAGGAAGAGGAAGAAGAGAGTGAAGAGAGTGAAGAGGACGAAGAACATGAAGAAACAATGCCAACAAGACCACCATAAGGGAATGCTGCTATACAAAAACAACTGAGAATGACACCACTTTCAAAAAACAAGGTAGGAGCACGAAAGGATGCAGTTCATAGCGCTAGAAAACGAAAGCCACCATCAACGAGCACGCGGGGAGCAAAGAAGGATCCAGTTCACATCACTAAAAAACAAATGCCGCAATCAACCAGCACGCAGGGAGCAAAGAAGGATGCAGTTCACAGCACTGGAAAACGGAAGCAGCCATCAACAAGCACGCGGGGACCAAAGAGGGATGCAGTTCGCATCACTGGAAAATGAAAGCAGTCATCAACAAGCACGCGAGGGACTACAAACACAATGGTGCAGAGACAAGAACCAGCAACACCGCCATGAAAAACAAAAGAAAGTGCGACATTAGACACGCTCCAGTCACCGTGGAGAAGCAGTAGGTTAACGACCAAATAGATGAACTTCAATAAATTAATCATATGCATAGCAGTTTGCTTATCAGTATGACTCATGTATCAGTTTAAATTTTGTGTAAACACAAATTTCCCGCTGACTATGAGTTATTCAACTAAACCATGTAAAGAGAAATGGTGTATAGAGTATACCATATATATATAGCAGTCTAGAGTAAAACTTTGACACATTTTGATCCAAAAACGATGTAAAAAATGCAGTTAGCTCACTGACAGGAATGAAGTTCAGAATAATAATTGAAGCGGTTCAGATCACAAAAGTGCTTGTTCCAAAAACACATCAAAAGATGAAGCGTTCGACATGCAAAAGTACTTATTAGAAATCAACCTCATAACCTTAACCAATCACGTCAAACGTGATTCTAATCATACGATCCTCGAGTTTAAAGAAGTTGAGGACAACAACTTGCTCAGACATCAGGCCACTATCAATGACAAATTCCTTCCACCCTTTCTGCAGATACAGCCGCCCGTCAATGCCTACACGGTACTTGGCTGGTTTAAGGTGTCTATTACCAAGAACAACTTGGAGAATTCCCTTCTTCTTGAGCCGGAGATACCTAACAGCTCGTTGGGGAATTTTCTGCAAAAAAAGCAGTACAGATTAAACGCAAATCTAATGTGCAGTGCGGAACTTCCAAACAAGAAGTACGCTTATAACTATTATGAAGTTCTTTAGACTACCTGCATGTAGTACACAACGTACAAGCGGGGAAAATTGTGGAAACTATTACTTCTCATCTAGTATCTAAGCAGTACACATATTGTAACAATGCAAAATAAAACACGAGATCCATGCACATAAGCAAAAAAATAAAAACAAGATATAAGTACAAAGTGTAGTACACTTCAATAAAACAAAATAAGTGCATTCCTAAAAAACTAGAAGTTTAGACTAGTATGGAATTATACAAAAAAATAGAAAACACAAAGAAAAAAATCAGATCAAGCGAAAAATACCATCTTGTAGTGAGTCTCCACATCTGTTGGCGTAAGCTAATGGACAAAAGGACTTGTGCGACCAAGGCCATGGTTAAGCAGGGCGGAATAGAACACAGAAACGTTGATGTGGCCTGTATCCAATCCTTCTGTGAATACTGTGCCATATGCAAGCTACTCCGCTCGTCCAGCTTGACACAATACCTTCCCCCCACGACGAGCACGACGGGCCTGCGAGCAAGCTGAGCAATCGCAGTGCGTCCACACACCACAACCATGGGCGCACCAGGAGAGATTCGCGCAGGGGCCTGGAGCCATCGCAACAAAAACCTAGAGAAGGAAAAAAATAAAGAGAGGCTAGAGAAAGGAGAGAAGTTGCGGTTAGAGGAGAAATGAAGTGCAAAGGAAGGGTAGAAGTTGGCCTACATTTATAGAAGAAGAAAGCAAAAAGGTCAAAACTGAAAATTAAAGGAGAGTTAATGAAAATTATGTTACCAAGAATGAAGGACAATCTATAAAGGTTTATGTTACCAAAGAGAAAGTCTTACCAGGAAGTTCTACAAAGACTTTGACTGCAGAAATTCCCACGAACTAACAGCAGATCATTAAATAATAATTCTCTAAAAAATTATAATCCACAGACCATTTTATGTGTGTAGTTCTCCAAAGCCTTACCAGGAAGTTCACTATATGTGTGCATGAAGTGCAGTACATGCTCAAAATGAAGCACAAGAGAAGCACTTTCATGCAGTGCACAAAAGCAGAATTAGTGAACCTGATGTAGTCCTTAAATGTAAGCCATGCAGTCCACAACGTTGGCATAACCAGTCTCAACTTTAGCACAAAGAAGCTTGCACGCAGTGCAAAATGTGTACACCTGCAGCACGAGACCATGACGAATGTAGTGCACATAGAGGCAACAAAGCAATGCACACCCGTACACTAGAAAAAAATGACACATAAGCGGGAAAAACAATAAAGAAAAATGCTACCAATGTAGTGCACAAAAATGTAGCACAAACATGTGTAGCACGGAATGCGTGCACATGAGTACATAACCCTAATCAATGTAGTGCATGGACGATTTGCTAAGCAGTGCACGCCCCTACATTGAAAAAAATACTTAAGATAGAAAATACAAAGAAAAAAATTGACCACCGCAGGTGCGCACGGGCCCAGCCAGTCTCGTAGTAGGTCTACACCCACCATAGGCGAGCCGTTCTGAGCCATAATGCATGGTGCTGGGCACACATGGGCCCACAGGTCATAGAGCATAGAGCAGCGATAGCCGTGTATAAGCGTCCAAATAAGTAACTAGAGGAGTTCGACACGGTTGCCTCGCCAGCGCTTATAAACAGGTTGGGCGCGCCTTCCGCGGGCAAGGTGGGACTAAATATTAGGCCACACACAACACGCTGGGAACCAGCCGTGCTCACAGGCCGACTTGGGCCCAATGCGTCTTCAGTCCCCGAACACAGGCCCAACAAGGCCCACTAAGAAAAAACAATAACTTCAAAAATAAAACATCAAAGAAAAATGAGAAACATTTTTTAAATGAATAACAACATCAAAAGAAAATGTGCATGGGCACTGCCAGAAACTACAGTTCGCTATTAATAAATAAAATGCAGGAAGCCCGAAGTCAACGTACAAATGCAGTCCGCGACGTCCAACAAATGCAGTTCTCCACGTGAAAGCACGAAGTATTATTTTTTCGAAATGCAGTTCTCTTTCTAATACATTGCAGTATGGCTAAAATGAAGAACGTAGCCCTGTTAGTTAAGCAAAGCAGTTTGTTATAAAATATAGAACTGCATGAAAGAACTCCATCAAGAAACTAAATGTGCGTAAATCTGTATGAATCCTAATCTGATATAATTCAGTGCACGAAGAATAAATTTCACTTCCATGCAGTACACTATGTGGACATACGCAGTTTTGTCCTGATAGCAAAGAAGTGCACTTACTAGGAAAATTCACCAAAAACACAATCATCACATTTTCTGACAGTTGCGTGCATACCCGAACAAGTCATGGAAAAAGTGCGCGATGACGTTCCGGATTTCCAACGCTAACAGAGCCTCCTCATAGCAGAACCTCTCTGTAGTTGCCACGTAACTAAAAACAGAGTCCCACCACGCTACCACCCCACTCCACCTCTCCCACATCCTGTCAAGGAGAGCAAAGGAGAGTAGAGGAGAAAACACAACTGCTTCGTACCCCCAAAAACCCCATTGCATCTTCTTCCCCACACTTCCTTTCACTAACCTCCCTCTCCAGAACAAACACAAGAGAGCAGAGCAGAGTCATGGCGGATGCATCTCTATACAAGCAGCACCGCAGGTACACTAGGGAGCTCCATGACATCGACCTACACGGCAAACACAAGCTCCACGTCGTTTGCACAAGATGCTGTCCACGCTCAGGAGGAAGCTCGGTGGACTGCACGTCAAACTAGTCGGCGTTGATATAGAGAACACGCACTACGTGAAGCCATAACGGGCAGCAGTGCTCCAGCTATGCGTAGAAAAGGAATGCCTTGTCTACCACATCTCTGCAGCTAAAGACAGGTCAGAATAACTATCAATCTGTACTATTGGTTGTCAATATTGATTTTAAATTTTCTTCATTGCAATTGCCAATATTTAAACTTTGGTTCTCATTTTTGAAAAGCATGGCATATGAATTCATTGACATTTTTCATCTGGCTCCATGTATGTCACTCATGTGTTCAATTCTTGAATTATATGATCTAGCAATACACGCAGTTTTATTTTGTTTTACCAAATACAAACTATTTGACTGAACAATACAAAACTGCAACATTACTATACAAAACATGATAGAAGTCTCCGGTATGGGGGCCAATCCATCCCGTACTTGAATCATTACTACATACACAGATAGTGAATCACGTATTCTAACACTTGGGCACCCTCACAAGCATTGCAGAACTTCTCTTCTCCATGGACTGGGTCCGATAAATCCATTGGTCCTGCAAGCCAAACAAAACCTCTATCGTTTCTTCACAACTCTCGGGTTTACGTAACCTCCTATGGAACGTCTGCTGATGAACTCACAGCTTCTTCCAGAATTCTTTTCTTCAACAAGATTGTGCTTGTTTCCTTATCAAATCCTAGGTCCTGTGGGTTATGGCCCACTTCAACACTTGTATATCTTTAACTCATCCTTGGAGTTACTATTGTTCCATATTCCAACATTACATCTCATTTAAATACAATAGTACTTCATTACTTCATACTCTTGGGGTAACCATCATAACTAAAACCAAACTCCAACTCATTTGTCCAAACTCCACTCTATGGAATACATTTCCTTTTCCATTGTTCAAGTGTTCACATAGACAAGTATCGCCAAAAATGCACTGGTTCATCCATAATTCATATTCTCTTCATATCAAATCCTTTATTATACCCTTAACCACTACTCAAAACTCAAATTTCACAAGTACTCTATTACAAAAGTTGCCATCCACATAGTTTGGTATGGTCAAGCATTACTTCCATCTTTATTCATTTGCCATACTTGAAGATGCTTCAGTCCCACTAGAATTGTGCGATGTGATCCTTCAAATCATCGATGTTTTGCTTCATCGTGGTGGTCATGAGCTGCATCTCCATCATCTCCTCATGGACCTCTCTCAGGTATTCCTGAGTGTGACGAAGTCTTGCTTCAAGTATTTCGCCAATCTGATGTATGGCTTCCATAGCAGCTTCACGAACAGAGTCGAAGAATGTTGCTCGTGGTACTCGAGAAATGAAAAAGTATTGCCCCATAGTCTTTGGGCAAACTCCCTTCACACGGTGGAGGTGTACCTCCACATACCAAAGTTCAACTCCATTCTCCATGAAAGGATAACCCTTGTAGACAGCATCTCCTTCAAGATGAATATGCTTCATCATGTCCTTCAGGATTTTTGGGTAATCCTGACCACTAGTCAGGGTCATGATCGTTTCCGGACCCTTGAGAAAAGACTCGTAAAGGGTTGTCATCTGCAGGCATAAGATAGAAGGGGTACTCAGTATAATGTACGTATTTCCTCGGGTGAAATGTGGTTGTTTTTCTGGGAAAAGTTTGGGGTTAGCTTGTCCATGGGTTCAAGGTTTTAGTCTGGGTGAGATAATGAGAGGGGCCCTCACAATCAACAAACAACTCATAACATTTCATATGAGATTCCAAACACCTCAACTTTTATTGCTTCATGAGCTATTACAATTCCATTTCACAACTCAACTCAACATCCACAATGAAAATAAAAGTGCGTTCCAACTTTATTACATGCTTTATTCCAATATCAAGATCTCAACTACTCTGCTCAAGCTCTCCTCGGGTCTGAACATTCTCCGGCAAAATGTCCTACTCCTTTGCAGCATAAACAAATGACTTTAGACAAATCCAGGGGCTTCCTGGTGGTTATCTTGGCTCCTTGGGTTCTTGGCTTCCTTGCTGGGCATTTGCTAGCGTAATGACCTAATTCCTTGCACCTGTAACAAGTGATATGACTTAGGTCCTTTTCTGCAGAAATTGGGTTGTTCTGGGGACACATGCTCTTTCTCTTCCTCGACTTCTTCGTTCCGATCAATTCCTCTATCTCATGTGGATCAAACTCCACTTCTTCTATCAGGAAGTCTCCCAGATACTCTTGGCTTTCCTTCGTGCAATACTATGTAAAATGTCCTTCTTCTCCACATGAATAACAAGTATTGGAGTAAAATCTGTTTAGGCTTTCTCCATCAGGGCCGTCAACATCTTCTTTCATCACCGGTTTTCTTAAACTTTTCCCGAGGGCTTCTTTCACTGCTTCCTTCTGCTGCTTGGTAATTTCTTGTACCTTGGGATAAATATGACACTGGGCAGGGTAGTGCGTAGTTCCTTTACACAAGAAACAAGAAACCTTCATGGTTGGACATTCTTCAGCTTGGTGATTTCCTTCACAATGAGGGCATCCATCCTTGTGTTCTTCATGGGTATGTCCTATCTCACCACAAATCTTGCATGCACAAGGTTTCTTCATTTTATTGCCATAGGGCTTCTGAATGAGACGAGACCTCAGTAGAGTCATCTTGAATTCCTCCCAAGTTTTTGCTCCGTTACATCCTTGTATGGCCTGATGCATTTTCCACCAGGTTGCAGCACTTTTTGTAAAGTACTGAAGAGCGTATTGAACCTCATACTTCCTTGCAACCAAATTGCTCCTGAAGTGATTCTCCATGCTTTGAATCCATAGTTCTACCTCAAACAGAGTGATCAGTTCAGAGAATGCAAGTCCATCTTCATTCATCATCTATTGGGTCCAAGGGTTTCAGGGTGAGATAAGAGGGATAGAGAGAGATGCACACAATACAAACAATATTGTTTTGAAAATAAGTTTTATTTTTGGCTATCAGGAAAAACATCAAACAATGACAGCTCACAAACATCGCATCTAACATGAGTATACAACAGGGGTTTGGTCTTCTAAAGGTCATATAAATCTTGGAATTTGTCGGTATCTTCAAATTCTTCAATTCTTCAGAGGCTTCGACTATTGTAGCTTCAACTCTTCTAGTGTATGGTGAAGTTTGATATCTTGTCCGTTCTCGGAGTGGCTTCAATTCATCCTCCGTGTGGTCCAAAGGGAACGGGGTTTGTCTAACTAAAAGGGAATATTTGATAAAGCTTAGAAAAGAAGAGAGGTAAAGGATCTTTTTGAAAATAAAGTTTTAGAGAAATCCTTTCCTAAGGGCTTTCCAGTTTCTAGGGTTACGTCCTACAGTCAACATGTGCTCTGATACTATCTCTGTAGCGATCCGACCTCAAATGGTCAAGCCTCTGTGTATCTGTGCCATCCCTGGATCGGTATGCTGGCACACACAGTACATCAATGTATATATCAAAGTGCAATCACATGTATAAATAACGTAAAACTGATATATACCTCATAAGTCTCAGCGGAAACAAACATAAGGGTGTGGAGTCCATCAACGCCAACGGCAAGTTGAGTGTAGACCGTAACCCTACAACGTAACTCTTACTCGTCGTAGAAAATTCCTACAACATAAGACGTTGCAGCCTTGTAGGTCAGTACATTGAATGTACTGGCAAGTCACATCATAAGAATAATGAACCTATTGTACATGCAATTTGGCTGGTGGAAAGCTCTAAGTTTAGTTTTGTTGCATAAAGCTAGCTTTTCCCTAGAATAAAAGATATTATTCTACCACTACTGTATAGCATAGAATGAGTTGGTAAACCCAACTCAATCCATTCCCAAAGTTTCATTTACAACCCAACTGTTTAATTAAGAGTGATGAGATCTCCCAGCATTTCCACTACTAGATGCTCAAGTTGTCTGTAACCGAGGACACGGCTAATCGATTAGGTTTTAACACTCTGTAGAGGTTTGCGCACTTTTCCCCACAAGACTCGATCGCCTCCCTTGAAGTTCTCGCAGTGCTTGGCGTTTGAGAACAGGATGACCGAGACATAGTCTTTCGAAAATGTTCCCCCTTAACCCACGGATAGGCCGGTACACCTACATCATTCTACATCTGCTAGCCCATCCCGGAAGGGGTCACACTAACTACTCAACTAAGCCAGAGCCCATATTGACTTGTGGCTGCAACGTAAGCTTCTAGACATGAGAATATGATTGATCTCTTTGAGCCTGGGCGGCCGACCACTAGTGGTGCACCACCATGGATTAACCATGCATGCTCCCACTGTACTTCGCCACCATTCAAACCAAAATACCGCCCAGGTAGTTCATTTACAAGTCTTGGTCCTGATTACTACTTTGTCACTCATGTCTCACCATTTTCGCTTCCCAAACCACGTCTATATTTAGCAAGGCAAAAATAAACTTACACGGTGGTGACAAGGATGTATAGATCAGACCTACCTCAAATGAACTACTAGGTAATGGCATAGCCATCTGGCAACAATAAATATTACCATGCAATCCTACCTCAAAGGACTAAGTGCATAATAAAAACATAGGTAATTGAAGGAATGGTCAAATGTGAACTTGCCTGGTAATAGTTGATGAAGATTATATCGCTCTCAGAACTTTACTTAATAGAACTATTCGTCACTCTCCAATGAAAATCTATAAAGCCAACATTGCATTTGCATAAGCAATCATTTCAAAGAACCAAGAGGAACATGCAAAGTAAAAAGTCTTGGAAAAACCAAATGAACATACAACACACTTAACTATCACAAAATATTCTAAGTGCAACACAACATATGCATGTGGTTCAGAATTTGTGACGTGAAGCATAGTGCATACAAGGCATACGAGTAAAACTACTATGGACAGATCCTAAGTGTGTGAAAATTAGTGTGACAATGGTCCAGGTGATAGGGTTTGGCAACGGTGACACGGTGCAAAAAGAATCACATCAATCGGAGCTACGGTTTAGGAGATATGGCCAATTGAAGTTTGAATTCAAATCTGAATAAAGTTCAAATTTGAATTTGGCCAAAAGTCTTCAAAGTTGGCTTTCTGGATAAAGCTATTCAAGACGAACATTTTGGCACTGCTTTCATCGAATTTGGATCAACGGTTAAAAAGTTGTGGCTATCTGAAGTTTAGGGGCTAAACTGAAATTTACAGGGACTTGACTATGATAGTTTTATTCGCGATCAGGTCCCTGGCCATGTGGCGGCTCGTGAATGGCCGAGCAGCGTTCGCTGTAGAAGCTATACGACGAACGGCCGGCATTTAATAAAAACACTAACGCACGGCTAACTAACAAAAACCGACCGGTGGTTGTTAAAATAAAACCCAGGGTTAACCGCGGCTAAACTAATTAAGTGAACCGACCGGTTTAAAAATAAAACCGGCGGTTTTGTTTTTCATGTAACGGTTCAAAAAAAAGACCTAGTCTTTGAAAAGAACAAGGAGGCGGGGCGGCTCACAGAGGGCAACTACGGCGGCGCCAGCTTTGGCCAGCACCTCGGCGTCGACGGGGCGGCGGTTCCGGCGGGCTTCGAGGGCGGCGAAGTGGACGAAGGGGACCAGCTTGGCGCGGGCGACCAGATGGTGGTGACGGCGGGTGTTGGCGTGCACCGGATGGGGCAGAGGGAGGCGGCTCTGGTGCTCCGACGAGGGCGCGCGTCGTCGGACAGGCGGCGGCTCCGGCGGGTTCCGGCGACAGCAGAGGGTACAGGGAGATGCGGTGCTTCGAGAGGATCACGACGATGGTGGCGGCTCGCGTCGTCGGCGTTGGAATCGGGCGGAGGACGGGTGGCGTCTTGTGTGCTTCGGCGGGATGCAAACGGACGGGGCAGGGTCTGCGAGCGGCGTGGGGATCAGAGAGATGGTGAGATCGAACAAGGAGCCTCGAGGGAATTTATAGGTGAAGGCAGGGTGTCGGGGAGCAGTGGGATAAGCTCATTCGAGCGGAAGGCGGCCGACGGTTTTGAGCGAGCGCGCTCGCGAGCTCATCCCGAGCGGATTGAGCGGGAGGTTGGGGACGACCCGGGATGGGCCCCACTGGTCAGCGGCAGCGGCGGGAAGCGAGCGAGGGGGAGGCGCGGGCGGTTGAGCGACGTGAAGGCCTTCGGGCGTTGGGGCTCCGCGTCGGGCCGAATTCGGCCATGTGCCGGTTGGGTGCTCCTGGGCCGAACAGTGTTTCGGTCCAGGCGTTTTTTTTGTTTTTGTTTTTACAGAACAAAAACTACAACAGAGCAAAAATAATAATAAAAAAATTACATAGGCATATTATATACCAAAATGTTCAGAAAAATACCCCGAATAAGATGAACTATTTTACAAGTCAAACAGTGCTACTGTTGCATTCAAAATCAATAAAAATCATTTTTAAAATAGCAAAATGATTTCAAATATATTTTCTCCTAATTTTCCATTGAAGGGAATCATTTTACCCTTATTTCCATTTATTTATTTTTAGGAGAAAATATTTTGAAAAGAAACTCAAATAACTCCCAGTTGGATTTAAATTTGGAATTTCAAACAACTTCGAATGGAAAATGGGTTTCAAATAACTTCAAAGTGACTTCCATTTTATTTCTTTGAAACTTTCAACTCTCTTTCTTCAAATATGAAGAAGTCATTTTATCTTCCCTCATGAACTCATTGAGCTGCTTAAAGTTTCTAAATTTAAATATTACAAAATGGAATTCAAATCATTTTCAAACCCCTTTTCATTTCTTTAAATGGAAGAAGTCATATCATCTTCACTCTAGGGTTTTGTGGAGAAATTAATTTGAATTCAGGAAGATCAAAATGCAAGATGCAAAGTTTTGGGAAAGTCCTTTTATTCCCTCTCATTCAACTTTCAAAAAGTTTTCAATTTCCACTCAGTTTCACACAATCAATCACACAAAAATCAAACAAACAATCACAATTATTTATTTAATATAACATTCCAAAATTTAGAATTTTGGGATGTTACAGGTCACGACCCCCTCCCACCCCCTTGCTCGGCCTCGCGCTAACGCACGCAGTGCACTTGGTTGATAGGCGCAGTTCAGACAATTTGTTTTCCAAAAATAGGACACATGAAACCCTAGAGCCATACCCCTAAGATAGACAGGGAGGCGACGGGGTGTGACAGACTCGCCTGCGCATGCAGCGCCGCGGCACGCCGCGTCACCGCCTGCTCCGGCTCGTTCCAGGCTCGGCCTCGTAGGGGGTGGGGAGGGGGGTCACGACCCTCCTCCCATCCCCTACTCGGCCTCGCGCTAACGCACGAAGTGCGCTTGGTTGACAGGCGCAGTGCGGACAATCTGTTTTTCCAACAATAGGACGCACGCAACCTAAGAGCCACACCCCTAAGATAGACAGGGAGGCGACGGGGTGTGACGGACTCACCTGCGCATGCGGTGCCGCGGCACGCCGCATCACCGCCTGCTCCGGCTCGTTCCAGGCTCGGCCTCGCAGGGGGGTGGGGAGGAGGGTCACGACCCCCTCCCACCCCCCGCTCGGCCTCGCGCTAACGCATGCAGTGCGTTAAGTACAGGGAAAACAAGAACAATACAAATCTATAGACAACTAAAAAAATGGGGCCCCCCTAACCCCCCTACCTTACCGTACAAACAATAAAATAAACCAACTTGATGCAGGCAAAAAGCAGTGCATTTTGGTTAGGCAAAGCAGTGCATTTTGTTTAGGCAAAGCAGTGCAGTTACAGGATACACACATGAAGTGCAGCACAAACTTGTAGACAAAATGCAGTGCTTTTTGTTGGACGAAGAAGTTCGGCGTCACATGCAAATGCAGTTTATGGGACACATATGATGCATATAAGCGTGACAAATGCCAGTTAACACAGAACGTGGTCGTCGACAAAATAAAAATATGCACATATACATATTGTATGAGTTATTTATATAAAATACACATATAGATACAAATTCGTCCATATACACTGCTGCAAAAAGCAGAAGAAAACACAACAAACAGAAAACAAAAGTCTTTTCATACATTATCTACCTTAGACCGCACACAGTACACAACATGAACCCTAGTTCTTGTCCATACATAGGCTTTTACCAAGTAGAAAACAATGCCAAAATGACTGTTACTGCGTCTGCGACTGCGTCTGCGATTGCGACGGGGAAGTAAGCCCAAGGTCTGCAATCAGATCTCGTAGCTCAAGTGGCATATCTTCATAACACAACATGTTTGAAGGATTGAATAGCAGCTGGAACATGTACTCCGCCTTCCAATCTTCAACAGCATGCTGAAAAAGAAAATTAAAAAATGCATGCAGTGATTAAATAAAAGGTTGTCATAAAGAACAAAAAGTGAAAAGGTAGAATAATAAAAAAAGTAACAAGAAAGAGAAGAAAATAGAGATGGTGTTATGTCGAATTTGATAATTTTCTCAACTAGACGTTGGCCGTCATACAACTGCGTCAACCTCAGAACATAGATTCCGCACTCGTTTGCTCCTTGCGCTGCCACGACCGGGTAAGAGGGCTTCTCTACCAATTTAACCCAGTCAGGGTGGTTCTTAGATTTATACATTTTTTCACCATAAATCGCCTTCAGCAGCTGAGTCATCCTCCTCATCTGGCAAAAAAAGGAAGCACAAGGTAAAAAATAACACACACCATAGATCAAATTACTATTCAGACGAACCAAAAAATACAAAAGTTGTTCTCAACGTCTAGACAGTCCCTCTTTTAAATGCATGTGAGGTCATTTCCTTTTATTTCCTTTTTTACACAGATTATGGGGGGCCTGAGAAAATGCGGTTTTGTCACGCGTATGTTGCAGTGCACTACATAAACAAGTGTGGTTCTATGTGTGCTAACATTGCATGTGCAGTTTATGAAAATGGGGGGTGTGAGAAAATGCAGTTCTGTCACGCATATGTTGCAGTGCACTACATAAACAAGTGTGGTTCTATGTGTGCTAACATTGCATGTGCAGTTTATTAAAAAATGCAGTAGGAGAAATACAAAAAAGCTTTGCACTTGGAAAGAAAAAATGACATACCACTTCAGTGCAATCTGAGTGGTAATCAGTCCTGCGCCACTTTGTCGTGACATAAGGATGGCCAGTGTACTTCCTAGTGTCATGGATATCAAACGTCTGGCAATGCTGGTTCATCGTATATAAGGAGTAATGACATCCTTGGAGCGCGACATCATAATCTGTTCACATAAAAAAACAAAAAACAAAATGAAAAGTTATTTCGACACGTAGCACTAGGACCACTGTTCCAAAAAATAACTATAAAAAGAAATGCAACAAACCAGAAAAATAAATGACGGGAAACAATGAACTTACTAGTTTTGCATCCAACAGGTTTATGTTGTCACTCACAAAAACCTTGAACTGGTTAACTACATCTTGTAAAACAAACGGGCTATGCACAACTGGCAACACAACGTTTCCTTCATCATCTCACGTCACAAAAGTTTCCATCTGAAGAACATAGTGCAAAGAAAAAAGAACAAAAAAGGACATGAAAAAAAGAATAAACAATGCATGCAGGCATGGACATAAAAAACCAGTACAATAGAAAAAATGACAACACACATTTACCGTGATAAATAAGGGTGAAAGTAGCACACGTTCACCAGAACCATAAACTAAACCCATTTCAGGGTCTTGCTTCCAGTACTTGATGACAAAATCCATGAGATACGAATCCATTAAAGCTCCTTTGCCAAATGTATTATAGATATAGTCAACAGTGTAAGTATCAAGATCACCAAAAAGACTATTCACCATAAAGAACGCATTCTTGCAGTAAACATACAGAGATGGGATCAATAAAATTAAAATTAAAAACAAAACACACAAAAAGGATTAAGAGCACACACATAAAACTTACTCGTGGTATTTGGTTACAAAATCTTTGCTGAGAACAAGATCCTTTATTTTCCTCGCCTCATCAATATATTTGAACCTCGGAGGCTTCAATTTCTCTATAGAGCATCTCAACTTAAAATCCCTCTCACCTGCCCTCTTGTTCGAAAAAACTTCAACGTCATCCACATGAGGACGATTAATTGCTGCACTCCTAGTCCTAGCGACGCGAGGACATGGCGTAACAAAATCATCATCATCAACATCAAATACATCGCGTGGAGAGCTAGGTCGAGAAACACTTCCACCATCAGGTCCAGACGCCACAACTGTGTTCAAACCATCTCCAGCCAAAGAACCAGAATTATCTGGAGAGATTTTAATGGCACAATCCTCCATAACCACCTCAGAACACTGGGACTCGAACAGTGACGTAAAGCCTTCATGAAGCCCCCATCAAAACCTAAAACCGTGTAGAAAAAACATGGAAACACTCAGCACAAAAACACAAAACCTAAAAACATGTAATACATCTCATTAAAATAAAAAATGCAGTTCACTAAAGATTAGAATGCATCACAATTGTCTACAACAATGCAGTCCACTTGTCTACAGCAATGCAAAACAAAAATGTATACAACAATGCAGCGCACTGGTATACAACAATGCAACCCACTTATAAAGAACAATGCAACTCACTTGCCCAATAAATAAAATGCATCTCACTAACACAACAAATAAATATACACATCCATTCTAAATCACGAACTTAACTAAACAAACTAGTAAAAAAAGCCTGTAAGAACCGGAAGCAAGTAGTAGACAAAAAATAAATAAAGGAAGGATAAAGAAGTTCACTAAAACAACCTTTATCTGCAAAAAATAAAAGTGATGTTAAATCAAGGGAACACTTTCTCGATGTGAGACAACTATAGAGCATGGCCTTTCTGATGTAGCCAATGTGCTCCACCCCAAACTGAGCAACTCGAACACCATCCCAAGTCTGCAAGAATTGAAACATATATAATCCACAATCATGCCTGCAATAAAAGAATAAAAAAACATCGGTTTGAAAAAATGAAATAAAAAAACTTGATCAGTATGGAGAAGAGGGGCTGTATAGAACACGCCCATTTGGCTGCATTGGGACAATGACATGTTTCAACACAAATCCATCAAGTGTAGGAGGATTTAGCGGCTCATTAGAACTTGAGCTTCCTTCTTTCCATGCACGCTTGATATTTTTAACCATCCTCCTAAAAATCCTGATCGCATAAGGGCTGCCAGGTTTATTGAGTGTCGTGGTTCTAAGTCTGATAGTAGAATGGGGGTAGGGATGTAGAGGCAAGATCTTAGCTATGGAGGGGTTGTACTTAGGAGTTTTATGAGTTCAGGCCCTTCTCGGAGGAAGTAACAACCCTATGTCTCGGAGCCCGGAGGCGGTCGACTGGATTATATGCGTGTGTGTTACAAAAAGTGCGAACCCTTGTGCCTGTGGAGGGGGTGGCTTATATAGAGTGCACCAGGACCCCAGCCAGCCCACGTCACAAAGGGTTTAAGGTACATAAAAGATGGGGGCGTTACTGGTAACACCTGCAATAAAGATACATAATGACCATTAAAGCTATGACTTAATTCTCGACCATTGCAGAGTGGAGTGGCTCTAGATCTTCTGGTAGTCGAGTGATTATTGATACGTCTCCAACGTATCTATAATTTTTGATTGCTCCATGCTATATTATCTACTGTTTTGAATGTTTATGGGCTTTATTATACACTTTATATCATTTTTGGGACTAACCTATTAACCCAGAGCCCAGTGCCAGTTTATGTTTTTACCCTGCTTTAGGGTTTCGAAGAAAAGGAAAATCAAACGGAGTCCAATTGACCTGAAACTTCACAGAACTCATTTTTGGAAGGAAAGAAACCCAGAAGACTTGGAGTGCATGTTGGGGGATCTGCGAGGAGGTCACGAGGCAGGGGGGCGCGCCCTCCACCCTCGTGAGCCCCTCGTGGGCCCCCTGACGTACTTCTTCCGCCTATATATCTCCATATACCCTAAAAACATCTGAGAGGACAATATATTGGGAGTTCCGCTGCTAGAAGCCTCCGTAGCCACGGAAAACCAATCTAGACTCGTTCCGGCACCCTACCAGAGGGGGCAATCCTTCTCCAGTGGCCATCTTCATCATCCCGGTGCTCTCCATGACGAGGAGGGAGTAGTTCTCCCTCGGGGCTGAGGGTATGTACCAGTAGCTATGTGTTTGATCTCTCTCTCTCTCTCTCGTGTTCTTGAGATGATACGATCTTGATGTATCGCGAGCTTTGCTATTATATTTGGATCCTATGATGTTTCTTCCCCCCTCTACTCTCTTGTAATGAATCGAGTTTCCCCTTTGAAGTTATATTATCGGATTGAGTCTTTAAAGACTTTGAGAACACTTGATGTATGTCTTGCCGTGGATATCTGTGGTGACAATAGGATATCACGTGATTCACTTGATGTATGTTTTGGTGATCAACTTGCGGGTTCCGCCCATGAACCTATGCATAGGGGTTGGCACACGTTTTCGTCGTGATTCTCCAGTAGAACTTTGGGGCACTCTTTGAGGTTCTATGTGTTGGTTGAATAGATGAATCTGAGATTGTGTGACGCATATCGTATAATCATACCCACGGATACTTGAGGTGACATTGGAGTATCTAGGTGACATTAGGGTTTTGGTTGATTTGTGTCTTAAGGTGTTATTCTAGTATGAACTCTAGGGCTGTTTGTGACACTTGTAGGAATAGCCCAACGGATTGATTGGAAAGAATAACTTTGAGGTTGTTTCGTACCCTACCATAATCTCTTCGTTCGTTCTCCGCTATTACTGACTTTGGAGTGACTCTTTGTTGCATGTTGAGGGATAGTTTTATGATCCAATTATGTTAGTATTGTTGAGGGAACTTGCACTAGCGAAAGTATGAACCCTAGGCCTTGTTTACTATCATTTCAATACCGTTTACGCTCACTTTTATCATTCATTACCTTGTTGTTTTTATAATTTCAGATTACAAATACCCATATCTACTATCCATATACCACTTGTATCACCATCTCTTCGCCGAACTAGTGCACCTATA
This sequence comes from Triticum aestivum, assembly GCF_018294505.1. Lineage (NCBI taxonomy): Eukaryota > Viridiplantae > Streptophyta > Magnoliopsida > Poales > Poaceae > Triticum > Triticum aestivum. The sequence continues at coordinate 452,605,083 of NC_057806.1, forward strand.
CAATTTACCATTGTATTGGGTGTGTTGGGGACACAAGAGACTCATTGTTATTTGGTTGCAGGGTTGCTTGACAGAGACCATCTTCATCCTACGCCTCATACGGATTGATAAACCTTAGGTCATCCACTTGAGGGAAATTTGCTACTGTCCTACAAACCTCTCCACTTGGAGGCCCAACAACGTCTACAAGAAGAAGGTTGTGTAGTAGACATCAAGCTCTTTTCTGGCGCCGTTGCCGGGGAGGTGAGTGCTTGAAGGTATATCTTTAGATCTTGCAATCGAGTCTTTTAGTTTCTTGTTTTATCACTAGTGTAGTTTATAAAAGAAAATTACAAAAAAATGGAATTAAGTTTGCCTCATACGCTTCATCTTTTTAATATCTTTCATGAGTATGATGGAAAGGATAATTGTGCTCAAGTGCTAGAATAAGAAATATATAAAATGTTTGGCACTAAATATTTGAATGATGAGCATGATTGCAATGTTGTTAGTACGAATTCCTTGAATATCCATGATGCTAATGATATGCAAAGCCACAAGCTTGGGGAAGCTATGTTTGATGAAGATGATATTTTTTGTCCCCCAAGTTTTGATGAGCAAATTTATTATGATGAAATCATGCCTCCTATTTATGATGATTATATTGATGAAAGTGGATTTGGAGAGGTCATGACTTTATTTTGTGATGAATCCACTATTCCGGAAGAGGTTCCAAGTGATTATGAGAACAAGGTTGCTATCTATGATGATTATTGTGATGACTTGTATGCTATAAAAAATAATGATATCCATGAAACTTGTCATCATGATTTTAGTTTTCAATTGGATTATGCCTCACATGATAATTATTTTGTTGAGTTTGCTCCCACTATTATTCATGAGAAGAATTTTGCTTATGTGGAGAGTAGTAAATTTTCTATGCTTGTAGATCATGATAAGAATGCTTTATGTGCTGGTTATATTGTTGAATTCATTCATAATGCTACTGAAAACTATTATGAGGGAGGAATATATGCTTGTAGGAATTGCAATAATATCAAGTTTCCTCTCTATATGCTTAAAATTATGAAGTTATGCTTGTTTTGCCCTCCTACACTAGTTGATTATTGTTCTCATAAGTTGTTTGCTCACAAAATCCCTATGAATAGGAAGTGGGTTAGACTTAAATGTTCTAGTCATATTCTTCATGATGCTCTCTTTATATTTTATTCTTATCTTTTATGTGAGCATCATTGAAATCATCATGCCTAGCCAGGGGCGTTAAACGATAGCGCTTGTTGGGAGGCAACCCAATTTTATTTTTTTCCTTGCTTTTTTGTTCCTGTTTAGTAATAAATAATTCATCTAGCCTCTGTTTAGATGTGGTTTTATTCTTTTAATTAGTGTTTGTGCCAAGTAGAACCTTTGGGAAGACTGGGGGAAAGTCTTGTTGATCATGCTGTAAAAACAGAAACTTTAGCGCTCACGAGAATTGCTGCCATTTTTATTAAGAGAGTGCTATTTAGTTAATTATTTTTTCATATGATTAATAGATAAATTCCTCAGGTCCAGAAATTTATTTGAGAATTTTATGAGTTCCATAAGTATATGTTTGATTCAGATTACTACAGACTGTTCTGTTTTTGACAGATTCTGTTTTTCGTGTGTTGTTTGATTATTTTGATGAATCTATGGCTAGTAAAATAGTTTATAAACCATAGAGAAGTTGGAATACAGTAGGTTTAACACAAATATAAATAAAGAATGAGTTCACTACAGTACCTCGAAGTGGTGATTTATTTTCTTATACTAACGGAGCTCACGAGTTTTCTACTTTAAGTTTTGTGTTGTGAAGTTTTCAAGTTTTGGGTAAGGATTCGATGGACTATGGAATGAAGAGTGGCAAGAGCCTAAGCTTGGGGATGCCCCGGAAGGCATCCCCTCTTTCATCTTCGTTCATCGGTAACTTTACTTGGAGCTATATTTTTATTCGCCACATGACATGTGTTTTGCTTGGAGCGTCAATTTATTTTGTTAGGATTTTCTTGCTGTTATTTAGAACAATGTTTTGCATCTTTTATTTCAATAAAAGTGGCATTGATAGCCTTTACTATGCCTATGTTACAAGTATACACGCCGCTGTTTAAAAACAGAAAGTTTACCGCTGTTGCAATAATTCCCTAGAAAAGTCAGAATGTGATAAAATGTTGAAACCTTTTGCATATTAAGCTCTGATAAATTTACTACAGTGGGAGTTTTATTTCATAATTTTTGGAGCTAGGGAAGTATGGATGTTGCAGCATTCTTTACAGACTATCCTGTTTAGGCAGATTGCTGTTATGTTTGCATTGTTTGCATATGGTTGTTTCTTTAATGATTCTATTTGAGGATAAGACTATTAAATATGCAGAGGCATTTAGTATGCAATGTTGAATAATAATTTTAGTGATTTGCTACAGTAGAGTATGATAAGGTTTTTGCAATGGTTTATACTAACTTATCTCACGAGTCCTTGTTGAGTTTTGTGTGGATGAAGCTTTTGAGATTTAAGGAGACCGTGATATGAGAGGAATTAAGGAGACAAAAAAGATCAAGCTTGGGGATGCCCAAGGCATCCCAAGATAATATTTCAAGAAGTCTCAAGCATCTAAGCTTGGGGATGCCCCGGTTGGCATCCCACCTTTCTTCTTCAACAACTATCGGTTAGTTTCGGTTGATCCTAAGTATTTGCTTCTTCACATGATGTTTGCCATTCTTAGAATGTCATTTTATTTTGCTTTTCTTGCTGTTTGAATAGAATACCAAGATCTGAAATTATTAAATGTTAGAGAGTCTTCACATAGTTGCATAATTATTCAACTACTCATTGATCTTCACTTATATCTTTCGGAGTAGTTTGTTATTTGCTCTAGTGCTTCACTTATATCTTTTAGAGCATGGTGGTAGTTTTATTTTGAAGAAATAGATGAACTCTCATGCTTCACTTAGATTATTTTGAGAGTCTTAAATAGCATGATAATTTGCTTAAAATCCTAATATGCTAGGTATCCAAGATTAGTAAAACTTTCTTATGAGTGTTTTGAATACTAAGAGAAGTTTGATGCTTGATGATTGTTTTGAGATATGGAGGTAATAATATCAAAGTCGTGCTAGTTGAGTAGTTGTGAAATTGAGAAATGCTTGTGTTGAAGTTTGCAAGTCCCGTAGCATGCATGTATGGTAAATGTTATGTAACAAATTTGAAACATGAGGTGTTATTTGATTGTCCTCCTTATGAGTGGCGGTCGGGGACGAGCGATGGTCTTTTCCTACCAATCTATCCCCCTAGGAGCATGCGCGTAGTGCCGAGGTTTTTGATGACTTGTAGATTTTTGCAATAAGTATGTGAGTTCTTTATGACTAATGTTGAGTCCATGGATTATACACACTCTCACCCTTCCATCCTTGCTAGCCTCTTCGGTACCGTGCATTGCCCTTTCTCACATTGAGAGTTGGCGCAAACTTCGCCGGTGCATCCAAACCCCGTGATATGATACGCTCTGTCACACATAAACCTCCTTATATCTTCCTCAAAACAGCCACCATACCTACCTATTATGGCATTTCCATAGCCATTCCGAGATATATTACCATGAAAATTTCCACCGTACTGTTTATTATGACACGCATCATCATTTTCATATTGCTCTGCATGATCATGTAGTTGACATCGTATTTGTGGCAAAGCCACCGTTCATAATTCTTTCATACATGTCACTCATGAATCATTGCATATCCCGGTACACCACCGGAGGCATTCATATAGATTCATCTTTGTTCTAGTATCGAGTTGTAATCATTGAGTTGTAAATAAATAGAAGTGTGATGATCATCATTATTAGAGCATTGTCCCAAGTAAGGAATAAAAAAAGAGAAAGGCCATAAAAAAGAGAAGGCCCCCAAAAAAGAGAAAGGCCATAAAAAAAAGAAGGCCCAAAAAAAAGAAAAAAGAAAATAAATAAAAAGGGGCAATGCTACTATCCTCTTTTTCACACTTGTGCTTCAAAGTAGCACCATGTTCTTCATATAGAGAGTCTCTTGAGTTATCACTTTCATATACTAGTGGGAATTTTCATTATAGAACTTGGCTTGTATATTCCAACAATGGGCCTCCTCAAGTGCCCTAGGTCTTCGTGAGCAAGCAAGTTGGATGCACACCCACTAGTTTCTTTTGTTGAGCTTTCATACATTTATAGCTCTAGTGCATCCGTTGCATGGCAATCCCTACTCCTTGCATTAACATCAATCGGTGGGCATCTCCATAGCCCATTGATTAGCCTCGTTGATGTGAGACTTTCTCCTTTTTTGTCTTCTCCACATAACCCCCTCATTATTCTATTCCACCCATAGTGCTATGTCCATGGCTCGCGCTCATATATTGCGTGAAAGTTTATAGGTTTGAGATTACTAAAGTATGAAACAATTGCTTGGCTTGTCATCGGGGTTGTACATGATGAGAGCATTCTTGTGTGACGAAAATGAAACATGACTAAACTATATGATTTTGTAGGGATGAACTTTCTTTGGCCATGTTATTTTGAGAAGACATAATTGCTTAGTTAGTATGCTTGAAGTATTATTATTTTTATGTCAACATGAACTTTTGTCTTGAATCTTTCGGATCTGAATATTCATATCACAAGTAAGAAGAATTACAATGAAATTATGCCAAATAGCATTCCACATCAAAAATTATCCTTTTTATCATTTACCTACTCGAGGACGACCAGGAATTAAGCTTGGGGATGCTGATACGTCTCCAACGTATCTATAATTTTTGATTGCTCCATGCTATATTATCTACTGTTTTGAATGTTTATGGGCTTTATTATACACTTTTATATCATTTTTGGGACTAACCTATTACCAGAGCCCAGTGCTAGTTTCTATTTTTACCCTGTTTTAGGGTTTCAAAGAAAAGGAAAGACAAACGGAGTCCAATTGACCTGAAACTTCACGGAACTCATTTTTGGAAGGAAAGAAGCCCAGAAGACTTGGAGTGCATGTCAAGGGATCTGCGAGGAGGTCACGAGGCAGGGGGCGCGCCCACCCCCCCTGGGCGTGCCCTCCACCCTCGTGAGCCCCTCGTGGCCCCCCTGACGTACTTCTTCCGCCTATATATCTCCATATACCCTAAAAACATCCGAGAGGAAAATAGATCGGGAGTTCCGCCGCCAGAAGCCTCCATAGCCACCGAAAACCAATCTAGACCCGTTCCTGCACCCTGCCGGAGGGGGCAATCCTTCTCCGGTGGCCATCTTCATCATCCCGGTGCTCTCCATGACGAGGAGGGAGTAGTTCTCCCTCGGGGATGAGGGTATGTACCAGTAGCTATGTGTTTGATCTCTCTCTCTCTCTCTCGTGTTCTTGAGATGATACGATCTTGATGTATCGTGAGCTTTGCTATTATATTTGGATCCTATGATGTTTCTTCCCCCCTCTACTCTCTTGTAATGAATCGAGTTTCCCCTTTGAAGTTATATTATCGGATTGAGTCTTTAAAGACTTGAGAACACTTGATGTATGTCTTTCCGTGGATATCTGTGGTGACAATGGGATATCACGTGATTCACTTGATGTATGTTTTGGTGATCAACTTGTGGGTTCCGCCCATGAACCTATGCATAGGGGTTGGCACACGTTTTCGTCATGATTCTCCGGTAGAACTTTGGGGCACCTTTTGAGGTTCTATGTGTTGGTTGAATAGATGAATCTAAGATTGTGACGCATATCGTATAATCATACCCACGGATACTTGAGGTGACATTGGAGTATCTAGGTGACCTTAGGGTTTTGGTTGATTTGTGTCTTAAGGTGTTATTCTAGTACAAACTCTAAGGCTGTTTGTGACACTTGTAGGAATAGCCCAACGGATTGATTGGAAAGAATAACTTTGAGGTGGTTTCGTACCCTACCATAATATCTTCTTTTGTTCTCCGCTATTAGTGACTTTGGAGTGACTCTTTGTTGCATGTTGAGGGATAGTTTTATGATCCAATTATGTTAGTATTGTTGAGGGAACTTGCACTAGCGAAAGTATGAACCCCAGGCCTTGTTTACTATCATTGCAATACTGTTTACGCTCACTTTTATCATTCGTTACCTTGCTATTTTTATAATTTCAGATTACAAATACCCATATCTACTATCCATATACCACTTGTATCAGCATCTCTTCGCCAAACTAGTGCACCTATACAATTTACCATTGTATTGGGTGTTTTGGGGACACAAGAGACTCTTTGTTATTTGGTTGTAGGGTTGATTGAGAGAGACCATCTTCATCCTACGCCTCCTACGGATTGATAAACCTTAGGTCATCCACTTGAGGGAAATTTGCTACTGTCCTACAAACCTCTGCACTTGGAGGCCCAACAACGTCTACAAGAAGAAGGTTGTGTAGTAGACATCAATTATCTATACAGTCGAGTGTCTTCAGGATTGTCGAGTGGAACATAACTTCATGGTCGAGTGGATGGTGATTTTTCTTCGAATGCTCCTGGCACCTTTAGGGATGTCCTTGGGGAGGGTATCTTGAACAGATCCATGACCCTACCCTAGGTACATAGCTTCATCATTTGGCCCCGAATGGATCAGGGTTTGAGTGAGGAAGGAGTTGAGAACACTTTCGACTCATTTTTCGTGCTATGAGTATATCTTGCTCTGGATCAATGAACTGAGGGGATGACACCAACTTCTTTTTCAGTCGCCTTGGTCCATTCTTAGTTTTTGTCGAGTGAACTTTTACGGTAGAGTTCCGAATGATGATGCGGAGGATGTCTTCCGTGTGACAAGTTGTTCTACTGTCCGTGGATTTCACGGGATTCGAATTTCGAGAAGCGCGCCGGACGGGCGAGGCCATGGTAATCGGGACGGATTAGGCAGGTTGCCTCGATTCCCGCGCCACCTTTTTCGCCACGTATCGCGCGCGCGACTGTTGCGGGATTTGTTTAGATCGTCCGGGCCTACAAGTCAGTCACTCGGAAGTGACCTTATAAAAGGCACCGGACCGGGCTTTTGAACAGTGCGCCCTCATTCTCTTTCTTCTTCCTTAGATTTCTCCGCTGCGCCCGCTTCCGCTCTCGGCGTCGTAGCCTCGCTCGGACTCGATCCGCCGCCATGGGAAAGGAGAAGACGGTGGCGTTGGAGCGCGTGAAGAAGGCGACTACGAAGGCAAAAGGAAAGAGGACCAGCCGGGGCGGGTCCTCGTCAAGGTTCGGCCTGCCGCCGGGCTGGATCCAGGGTGATTGGATCCGCTCGACGATCAGCCAGGACGACCTCGACGACCTGGTTGAGGGGGGATTGATCCCCCACGAATCGGCGCGGCTCCCGGGGAACAAGACCGAGCCGCGGCCGCTGGAGGGTGAGTGTGTTCTCCTCGCCACTCATGTCGACCGCGGGTTCTCTTTGCCTCCCCATCCTTTCTTTCGTGGCTTTTTGAACTTCTTTGGGGCTCAACTCCACCACTTCACTCCAAACACCATAGTGTATCTTGCTGCCTTTGTGTCGATGTGCGAAAATTTCTTGAGTTGTCGACCGCACTGGGGTCTATTCAAGCACATATTCACCTGCCGCTCCCAGTCGGTCAAGAAGGCCAACCCGAGTGACGAGAGGACGCACGTGATTCAGATGTGCGGGGGCCTTGGAATCCAAATGAGGAATAAGAGCACCTTCCCAGGTATGATCCTTCCTGACTCGGTCCGGGGCTGGTAGTCGGCCTGGTTTTACTGTAAGGACCAGCCGACCCCGGGTCAGTCGACTGGACTTCCCCCCTTTTCCTTGGCTCGAGTGGAGAAGCCCTCCTCCCTGAGGGTGATCCCGGAAGAGAAGGCGCAGGTGAAGGCATTGGTCGAGCAGGTCGTCCAACTTGCCTGTGACGGGGTGACTGGAATGGACCTGCTGGAGGTCTTTCTTAGTCAACGCATCCAACCACTTCAAGCACGTGACCATCCGATGTGGATGTACTCGGGACTCGAGGACTCCACTCGGATCCACCCGAAGGACGTTAGTGAAGACACGGTGGAGAAGTGGCTGAGAGGAATCACCAACAACAAAGATAATCCCCGGGGGTCTAGGAGGGTGATTCCATTCGACCACTCGTGCCAGCCGGAACATGTATGATTCTGCTTTGCCAAGTATCTTCTCGATTCACTATGTAACACCTTGTTGACGATCGACTGTATTTCTTTCGTTCATTGTCTTTTCAGGCTCTTATTGATATGTACTCGATGCCCAATGGAGTGCAGGAGCAAGACGTCGAGGAAGGGGCGAGCGGGGGCGAGAGTGGCGAGTGGCACTCAGATGCAGAAGAGGACGAGGAGAGCGACGACTCGAGTGATGACGAGGAGGTCGACTCGCCTCCTCACAGAGAGAGAAGATCCAAGCACGCTCAAGACTCGGCGAGCACCCCGGTCCTTGCGGCTGCATCGACTGGGCCATCTTCGAAGCACCCTCGGACGTCTTCGCCAGCGCCGACTGAGAAGATATCGAAACAGCCCAAGATTGTGCCGCCTCCTGCGCCAAAAGCATCGAAAGCCACCTCCTCTAAACCACCGAAAGCTTTTCCCAGAATCAAAGTGACCGTCCCCACCATCTCCGAGTAAACATCTGATCTGTTCCTTTGGTCGACTGGAGCAACAAAACGTAACCGACTGAATGTTGACATTTGTAGTGCTGCTACATCTGGAACTTCTTCCTACCAATATCGAGATGAGGAGATGGAAGACGCGGTTACCTCCAACCCAAGTAAAAACTCTTATGATCTTGTTCTTGATTACTTGGACGATTAAACTCTAGCGATTCACTTGGGGTCGATCGATTTCTCTGCAGCTTCACCCAATGTCATCGATCTTCCAGATGATGATGAAGATGTGGCCCCTAGGCCCAGAAAGAACAAAAAGTAGTGCCTAGCAAGACATCTCAGCAGGGACCGACGACCACACCAACCGCCTGGCAATCTGAAGATGCAGACGGGGCCTCTGTAACTTTCACTGTACCATTGTCGAGTGAGCGCCCCGCACCGTCGATTGAACCGGTGTTCCCTTTAGTCGTCCAACCTCACGCTTCGGAGCTCCAAGCTGCCGCACCTGGGTCGTCTGCCCCCTTCTTCACCAACTACCATGTTCCGGAAAACCAGTTGGACGCGGCTGCGGAAGCCATCCATCAGGCTAACGTGATGATGGAGCGGATGAAGACGGTGCACGAGCATAGCCAGGCTGCTTACGACGCCAGCGCTGCTCTCCGGGCCAATGTCCAGGTAAGTAAACTTTTGACTGACCTTGTTCTATTAGGATATGCTACCCGAAATATTTTCTTTCATACAATCTCTTATTGCTTGCGTCGAACCTGTACACCCACTGGGTGTTTTGTTGTCTTTGGTATTTGCGCTCTTCCACTCGGTCTGGGCGAGTAGGATCTGAACTGGTGGGGGCACGCTAAGTGCACCCACTTGGTGTAGTCCCCGAGACCGCAGTCGACTGCGGGCAGTCAACTGGGGTCTGAGTTCTTTTTCCTTTCTTGTCTTCCACTCGACCCGGGCGGACCGGTCGAATGAGATCTGAACCAGTGGGGGCACGTCAAGTGCACCCACTAGGTGTAGTCCCCGAGACCGCGGTCGACTTCTGGCAGGTGGCCGGGGTCTGAATAGTTCTCTTTTTTTTGACCCGGGCAGACCGGTCGAGTTGGGTCTGAATCAGTGGGGGCACACCAAGTGCACCCGCTGGGTGTAGTCCCCGAGACCGCAGTCGACTACGGGCAGTCGACTGGGGTCTAAGTGAACTTCTAAGTTTTATTCACTCGGAAGTAAATAATCTTTGATCTTGTCGATTGGCATGTTGACGGTGTCCTGGACTAGGGGGTACTCACCACGTCGTCTCCTGATCTGTTAGATTGGGCCGAGGACCCCCGTGGCTGTATACTCATGGGCCAGTTCGGACAGCTGCCGCATACATGGAAGATTCCACAAGACTTGGTGATCAAGACAAAGACTCCTCCCCACCGACGTATTCGGCTAGGACTCTTGTTATCCTAGGCCTCTGGTGCATTATATAAACTGAGTCCAGGCTAGTCGATAGATATATACAACAATCATACCATAGGCTAGCTTCTAGGGTTTTAGCCTCTACGATCTCGTGGTAGATCAACTCTTGTACTACTCATATCAGCAATATCAATCAAGCAGGACGTAGGGTATTACCTCCATCAAGAGAGCCCAAACCTGGGTAAACATCGTGTCCCCTGCCTCCTATTACCATCGATCCTAGATGCACAGTTTGGGACCCCCTACCCGAGATCCGCTGGTTTTGACACCGACATTGGTGCTTTCATTGGGAGTTCCGCTGTGTGATCGGCAAAAGGATCGATCGCTTATCTGCAGGTCAACTGCGAGGCCGGCATCTTCATCGCCGGCTCGACTGGTCACCTTGGCTCGACCGAGGACCGTGATCCATCTCCGATCGTCATGTTCGGACAAGGGCCTTCATCAACATCAACATCAACATCAACTTCGATCTCAATCAAGATCATGGAGGAATCATCCATGGAGCTCGGGGGCTCAATGTCAACATTGCCCTCGGGCGACCGTGCTGTTTTTCCGAACAACAAACTTGTATCCGCTTTCACCACCTTTTAGAGCATTGCTTTGACGATCCCTTTGGTGGAATTGTGTAGAATTGAGTCTATAACAACCATGCAAAATTTCATCGAGTTCCGATGGAGGAATCTCCGACAATCTACGATATACCAGAGCCCTATCAAATCTGGATGAGAATCTGGACGAGTTTAGGGCGTGGTCTCCAGAGCCTAGCTCGGAGGTCCTTTGGATGATCCAACCATTCATCTACTTCGGAATTCCCATATCTACCACACCTCCAAATTTCAGCTCGATCCGACGGTTCAAACTCCGGGAACCTTCCGATGAGTGGATCAATTTTCGGATCCGTTTTCTGCGTGAATACGGATCCGACCCGAATTCATGTTTCTTTATGAACGTGACATTGGACAACCTTTTTAGAGGAATTTTCTTCTAGGGTATTGTGCGTTGTTTTTAAACATGTGCCCGTAAATTTTTAAGCCTCCCCTAAGGTCGCCTTCATCATCATGCTGGTGTCAAACCAGTCCAGCGATATTGCTCCAAGGCTGCCGACCTGCGCTAGACACGTCGTCACTTTGTTGAGCTGAGCTCAACTTCTTCGGATCATCATCTCGGCAAGCCGAACAAGAGTCCGGCATCGCGAAGGGTAAATCATCACCAATGTCACCGCCCCACGGATTACACGGAGCGGGCATACCAGCATCACTACACGGTCACTTCATCAAGCCGGCTTCGACCATGTCACGACCTGCATCGGCAGGGCCGCACTATTGCTTCTTCAAGCTGGTGTCCATCACACTGACCTACTTCGACTCATCGGCTGACATCGAGGCTTCGACATTTGGCTAGACCGGGGGCTTCGCCATCTCTTCATCAACCTACTCCGGAGACTTCGACGTCACTAGCCGACCAGCTCCGTCACGTTAGCTGGACCGAGGGCTTTGCCTCGGCGAGCCAACCTTTGCCAGCATCGCCATATCGTCGCTTTATCGCCCATCAGGCAATGGGTGTGCGGACCGAGTCCCAATTTTGGGAATCACCTTTCTTCGGATTGCTACAATAAATAAACCAGATGCTATTAATCCTAGTATTTTTTGCTTGTTTGGGTTTATTTTTCCCAAGGAATTATTACTCTGGTTTGTCCATCATCTGTACACAGGTCTATCAAATGATGGCCGCATTAACGACGGTCGCGTGGTGGTTCGGTCAGTTTCCGTACATAGTCCGGCGAACGCCACATTCAGAACTCGGACCGACCTGTGAATTCAGGCTTTGCCACTCCTTTACCGCATCACGCCGACGCCCTGCATCGACATTGACTTCGGCGCCAGGCCATATTTCTTTTATTACTCACTTTGCATAAATTATTTATTATGCAACGATTTATTATTATTATTATTATTACTATTATCTCTGGTTTGCACTATTTTTTGTGCACATGAAAATGATCCGGGGACTTCGGCGTCACTCTGCCGGTCTGCATTGACCGTGCTATGTCACCACTTCGGCGTGTCGAGCCCTCCGCTCCGCCACCTCGGGACCGCCTTGGGGGATGGAACCTTGTCCCGCATCAAGCTCGGACCACGTCATCAATGCCGAACACATTAACCAGCTAAGTCGCTTTCATGCTCAAATTTTTAATTTTTAACTTGTGTTCGGTTCGACCAAGCATTATACTTTTTTGGAAAAAGTTGCTTGTAAATTTTTTTCCTTGTCCAAACTTTGTTTGTGACACACATATTCAAATACCCCGTTTACTTGGGGGCTTCCTTTATGAAGCTTTTCCTCTTGCATATGATTATACTTGTACGGCTTCGTTCCTTGTTCGTGTATTATGCCACAATATGCACCATATTGAATTAAGCGATTTGCAAGCTGGGTTGCCTCGCTCCTGTGTTTACCCTACGTTCCCGATTGTTCAGCTAGGGAGTAAAGGGAGCACCTCTACGATTGTCACGATCGGGTCATCCGAGCCGGACCTCAGACTGGGTGAAGCTGAAAGCTAGTGCTCTTATTGTTTTCAATGATGGTCGGCACACAAAGGAACTCATGAGTACAAAAAATCTATTGCACAAGTCTCATAGCAATAATGAGCACCGAAGAAAGGTATCGGTGGGGGTAGTATTTTCTTCGAAGATGCTTCTTACACTTCGTCTGTAATATAGCATAAGTTCCCTGAGCGTGATTTGTCTGTTACAGCCTTATGGCCCAGTTGCCTGGTTATTGGAAACACTGTTGATATTCTCGATAGGTGGAGTACATAACAATTTTTGGTCCTTGACCGAAGAGGGAGAAGCCGACGGTCGGTTAAGACGCGTTTAAAGTTCGGTTGAATAGAGATATGATATAAGTACTTCGGTACATACAATCATTATACATAAAATTCTTTTACCCAAGTCACTTGGGGGCTCTTAAAATTTATATGAGCTATTTTATGGTAAATGTGTTTTCTTCTTGGTCGTTGCAAAGCCTTTTTCTATCGCTCCTTTTTTGACGTGAGTGTGTGGTTAATAGCCAGATAACCCATTTTCTCTCTAGTGACCGCTCGAGTTTAGTTCGTTAAACTGGTCTAACGAGAAGCACTCCGCCTTCGAGATAGGAGGCTGTAGCCATAGGCTGACCCGCTTGAAGTCTCGAGATCGGATGTGTAATATTAATGCACGACAGAAGCACAATTTTTTCCCCAATTTTCGGATTGGCACCGAACACTTGATTTTGTCCGTACGTCAAGTTTTTACTGACGTTTTTTGGTTTTCCAAGCTTATGGCACTTTTAAACTATTTGTGTGTTTCCAGCACAAGTCTCGCAGTGCAATGCCGGACACCTTTATAGATTCGGCAAAAACATTCTCGGATCTCACTATATATGCATTGGTTTCGAATTGTTTCTTCGGTCAATAGTTGGGTTGCCCGGCTCCTGCGCTTGCCTCCTACGTTCCGCCTTGTTCGGCTAGGTGTGCAAAGGGAGAACCACTGCGACTGTGCTTCCAGCTCACATGGTTAAGCACCTCAGTGGAGAAAGCCGAAAACTGACTGTCACAATAAGCGTAAACTGGTCAGCAATCCGATGACTGTGTTAAATGACGGCCATTCATAACATTGGCCGAAGTGTTTACGACTTGATCTCGACTGTCGCCGAACACTACCGGGGGCTAGTAACTGGCCTCCCAAACTAAATCCTCAATATTTTGCTCTTACATTAGAGCTGAGGTTTCATGATCATGCTTAGCATGACAACCCAAAGAAAGGAACCGATAGTGGGACTATTTTCTTTAGTAGACATTTTTTATGTTAAACAGTAATATAACATATCTCTCTGCATACCTTTATTTATAAAACCGTATGGCCAGATTGCCTTGTTTGTCGTAAATCTTTGCCCTCATAAAGGCTTTATAAAGTAGGACAAACACTCCTCGGCTACTGGCCGAGGAGGTTGAAGCCGATGGTTGGTCAACAAAGTTTTATACAATGCGGATCCGAGCATTAATGACGTAAAGTACTTGGATACATAGAGTCATTACACATAATTTGTGATTTTACTATGGATATCGATCCTTAATTCGGCCACCCGTGCTCGCATTAAGGCTCGGGGGCTACTGGGCTTCGGGCTTATTATTTACAAATATTAAAGGGGCACATCGATCCCCTGATCTGGTGTTGCCACCCGACCAGTGTCTCGGGGGCTACTGCATTGCCTGTCCAATGCAGAACATTTTATGTGCAATATAGTTTCCGAGGAGATTTTGATCCTTAGGTTGGTCGGCCGCACCCAACCTGAGTCTCGAGGACTGAGCACGCCGCTTTTTGTGTCCCGAAGTATTCTGCCGAGCTAGGACTTGATCCTCAGGCCGATTTTGTAAATCAACCTGAGTCTCAGTGGCTACTGGGATCAGCAGTCTTACGTCATCCTTCAGGTGCATCTCGGGTTTTAGACCGACACAGACCTTGAGGGCTACTGACTATATATCTCGGCAGAGAATAAATTGCACCAATCAAAAATATTGACAAAAAATTGGCCCATAGTCGGGGTGGTGCACCACCTCGAAAATAGTCCTGCATAAAGCTCGGGCGCTAGTGGCTGGCTCCATAGAGGGCATTTCCAGCATTAAGCTCGGCTAAACTCCTTTAACTTTTTGGACCAAGATGATCTATGGCATCTTGGATATAGTCCGGCGTTGGAGCTTGGACACAGTCCGGCGTTGGAGCTTGGATACATTTCGGCGTTACAACTTGGAAGCAGTCCGACATTGGTGCTCGGCTACAAAAAATACCTCGAATGCAGTCCGGCGTTAGAGCTCGGATGCAAGAGGACACTGCCTCCCGAGAACCACTTCAAACCCAGGTGTGGCATAAAAATAACAAGGCATTGATAAAGGCCGAAAACTGAAAGGGGCTCCTCGGATACCCGACGTGTAAACTCGTCGAATGCATTTCGGCGATCCTCAAGATCGAAGATGAGAAGATTTGTTGAACCAGTTTTCAAGACCGACAACCGAAGATGAAGAACAGTTTGGAAGAATCGAGGAGCGTCCCTAACTTGAAGACCGGTTCAGGGGGCTACTGACGGTGTCCTGGACTAGGGGGTACTCACCACGTCGTCTCCCGTTCTGTTAGATTGGGACGAGGACCCCCGTGGCCGTATACTCATGGGCCAGTTCGGACAGCTGCCGCATACATGGAAGATTCCACAAGACTTGGTGATCAAGACAAGGACTCCTCCCCACCGGCGTATTCGGCTAGGACTCTTGTTATCCTAGGCCTCTGGTGCATTATATAAACCGAGGCCAGGCTAGTCGATAGATATATACAACAATCATACCATAGGCTAGCTTCTAGGGTTTTAGCCTCTACGATCTCGTGGTAGATCAACTCTTGTAATACTCATATCAGCAATATCAATCAAGCAGGACGTAGGGTATTACCTCCATCAAGAGAGCCCGAACCTGGGTAAACATCGTGTCCCCTGCCTCCTGTTACCATCGATCCTAGACGCACAGTTCGGGACCCCCTACCCGAGATCCGCCGGTTTTGACACCGACACACGTTTTTTTACCTCCTGCAGAAATCTTGTTCTCTCATTTCTAAGTTTGTCGAGTTTGAGGAGAAGCAGAGGCAACTCAACCTCGACTTGGAGTTGGCCCGACAAAAGTTGAAGAAAGCCGAAGATGAAGCTGCTGGTATGGAAGGTAGCTGCCTGTCAACTGTTCATGTTGATCGTCTTTTAAGATATTTCCTTGATCTCTTGTTTGATCTGATTGCTTCTTTTGCATAGAAAATGAGGTTGGCTCTTGAGAAGAAGGACTTGGACCTTGTAGCTACATAGAAGGAAGCTCAAGACAAGACTGCCCTTGCAGACCAGAAGCTGGCTTCGGTCGGAGCGTTGGAAGGGGAGGTGAACAAGCTGAAGTCCTGTCTCAATGAGTCTAACCAAGAAGTAAGTCATCTGAAGAAGGATAAGATTGCCCTGAATGAGAAGCTGGAGTCTGCGGTCCGCAAGAGAAATGACACGGAAGCCTATCTGAGAACTCTTGCCAAGAAGCTCTCCTTTTAATCCGACTGCTTTGCTGCTTGCAAGTTAATCCTGTCCAGTCGACTCACTAACTCTTTGACTGCAGAATTCTGCCAAAACTTTGACAAGGAAACCGGAAGGATCGAGACTGGTCTAGACCCTATCGTTTCTCCGGTTTGCGACGAGACTGCCATGAGCGTGCTTCGACTGGAATCCCATGTAGCCAGCGTCACAAGTTATCTCGCACGCCTGAAGGTGGCAGTTTCACGGATCGACTCATCACTCTAGCCAGGGGCGACGCTTCAAAATGACCTGGAGTCTATGATGGCTCAGCTCAACGAGATTCCTGGTCGAGTGCAAGAATGGAAGAAGTCCTCTACCCGGTGTGGTGCTGACGTGGCGTTGTCCTTGGTCAGAGTCCACTGTAAGGAAGCTCGTGAAGACAAGCTGGCGGCGATCAAGGTTGCCAACACCAAAAGGCACAACTTCTAGTCCTTTATGGAGACTTTCATCGCTGCTGCCACTCGGATCGCAGATGGAATCGACTTGGACGAATTCGTCGTACCCTCCAGCCCTCCTTCTGCCGAGTGAACAAACTATGAGATTTAAACCTGTCTTAAATTTGCCTCGGAATACTGAGTGGTTGCTGTAACCATTAAACTCCTTCAGGCTTGATGGTCGAATACTTTTTATTTGTTGCTTGGAACTTTAGGATTTATCCGAACTGCTTTTGAGTATACTTGCGATTGCTTTTGGGATCTGCTCCGTTGTATTTGTGGCATAGCTCGGCGGAGAAGGTTGTAGTCGACCTGCGCCTTGCCGTCCTTGCAGACAAGGATGGAGCGCACGTTGTACTTGTGGCGTAGCTCGGAGGAGAAGGTTGCAGTCGACCTGCGCTTCGTCATCCTTGCAGACAAGGATGGAGTGTACGTTGTATTTGTGGCGTAGCTCGGAGGAGAAGGTTGCAGTCGACCTGCGCTTCGTCGTCCTTGCGGACAAGGATGGAGCGTACGTTGTACCGATGGTGCAGCTCTTAGGGAAAGGATTTCACAAACTTAGGCGAGTACTGGACTACAGCTAAGCCCCCGAGTGGGAGGATTGCTCACCACTCGGTAGGATTTTACAAACTTAGGGGAGTACTGGACTGCAGCTAAGCCTCCGAGTGGGAGGATTGCTCACCACTCGGTAGGATTTTACAAACTTAGGCGAGTATTGGACTGCAGCTAAGCCCCCGAGTGGGAGGATTGCTCACCACTCAGTAGGATTTTACAAACTTAGGCAAGTACTGGAATGCAGCTAAGCCTCCGAGTGGGAGTGTCGGTGACAAAACCGGTGGATCTCGGGTAGGGGGTCCCGAACTATGCGTCTAAGGCGGATGGTAATAGGAGGCAGGGGACATGATGTTTTACCCAGGTTCGGGCCCTCTTGATGGAGGTAAAACCCTACGTCCTGCTTGATTTATTCTTGATGATATGAGTATTACAAGAGTTGATCTACCACGAGATCGGAGAGGCTAAACCCTAGAAGCTAGCCTATGGTATGATTGTATGTTGTCCTACGGACTAAAACCCTCCGGTTTATATAGACACCGGAGAGGGTTAGGGTTACACAAGGTCGGTTACAAAGGAGGAGATATCCATATCCGTACTGCCTAGCTTGCCTTCCACGCCAAGTAGAGTCCCATCCGGACATGAGACGCGGTCTTCAATCTTGTATCTTCATAGTCCAACAGTTTGGCCAAAGGATATAGTCCGGCTGTCTGGAGACCCCCTAATCCAGGACTCCCTTAGTAGCCCCTGAACCAGGCTTCAATGATGTCGAGTCCGGCGCGCAGTTTTGTCTTTGGCATTGCAAGGCGGGTTCCTCCTTCGAATACACCCCGGAAGAATTTGAACACAAGGATAGTGTCCGACCCTGCAAAATAAGTTCCACATACCACCGTAGAGAGAATAATATTTCCACAAATCTAATCTGCTGAGAGATTTCGGCAACATGAAGTTATGTCATGGCCCGGTGATTATTCAAACCGTTTCCTTCAACTAACTCCACACATAACGCGAGACAGTTTCCTGACACGTCTTGTCAAAGCAGGGATCGTGTCCCCCTTATTACGAGATTCTTATCAATACGGGCGTGGGTAACCCAACCGTGCCATTGATTACGACACTTGGGGGATAAGCGAGTTTTACCAGGCTGGTGGGGATGCATAGTTTCGTCCGCCCATATAAAGGGACAAGGATTCACCTTTTCATCCACGCCTTCTTCCTCCTTTGCTCATCCATTTTCGCACACTCGAGCTCCAGCGCCCAAGTCCACATTTCCCACGTCAACCTCCTCCAACCATGTCCGGAGCGGGAGGTAGGTGGATGGTCTCCTCCGTCATGGAGGGACACATCAAGAAGCTGAGGAGAGCCGGATACCTGCCCGATGACACCGCGCACCGGCTCCCAGATGAGGGGCAGCTCATCCCCACCCCCAGGCCCCACGAGAGGGTAGTGTTCCTTACCCATTTCCCCCGTGAACTGGGATTCCCTCTCCACCCATTCGTCCGGGGGCTCATGTTCTACTACGGCCTGGATTCCACGATCTGGCCCCGAACTTCATCCTCAACATCTCGGCATTTATCGTCGTGTGCGAGGCCTTCCTCCGCATCAAGCCCCACTTCGGCTTATGGCTGAAGACCTCAATGTCAAGCCGAAGGTAGTGAACGGACGCCAGGTGGAGTGCAGAGGCGCCATGGTGAGAAAGATTCCCAATATCACATGGCTCGAGGGCTCCTTCATGGAGACCATAAAGGGGTGGCAATCGGGGTGGTTCTACATCACCGAGCCGCGTGACCCTGCATGGGCAGCGGCCCTCGAGTTCCGATCTGGCATCCCCACACGGCTCACCTCCTGGCAAGAGAAGGGCATGTCCTGGGGTAGTTCGGGAGAGCTGACCGGACTCCAAACATGTATCCAAAACATGGTGAGCAAGAAGCTCAAACTCGTCAACGTAGTCCAGGTCATGCTCATCCGCCGGATCCTCCCGTGTCAACAACGGGCTTTCAACTTGTGGGAGTTCGACCCAGCCCAGCACCAAACTCTGAACAGGCTCTTCGACACAACACACGAGGATGCCTGGAAGGTGCTATTCAAGGGCGCCGAGGTTCCCCCTCCCACTACCGAGGATCGCGGATTCTGCGCGAAGCGCCAAGCCAGTGTGGTAAGATGTTTTACCTCTTACAGGATACTTGTTTTTCATAGTTTGACTCTATGTAGGATCTAAGCTCCCGTACCTTTGACAGGACTAGCAGGAGAGGGCCGGACAGATCTACTGTCCGGCTCCTTTGCTTGAAGGCCCAGCAGATGCTCTCCTGATGGAGATGCTGACTTCGGCTCCTTACAAGGTGCCGGAGAAGACCAAGAAGGCCAAGGGAACCCGAAAGAGTTCCCGACGCCAGGTGATATCGGACTCATCGTCCGAGGACTCCTCGGCGCTCTCCTCCCATGAAGACGAGGAGGAAGATGAAGACGCTCCCCCTCCAGTCGGGGGAGACAAGAAAAGGAAGGCCGCCCCAACTAGGGGGGCCGAAGGGTCCAAGAAGGGAAGGACTCTCCTTCCGGACAGTTCTACCGCTGCCGCCGAAGGAGAAGACGAGTGGTTGCCCAGGGCCAAGCCCCTGGCGAAGTCGTAAGTATTCGGATACCAGAGTAACTCATAGCATTCCTTTGTCGCACTGCTTCTCCTAACGCCGAATCGTGATTATGCAGACCATCCCGAGCCCGTATCGATGTATCCTCGTCGGACGGCTCCCTGGACTCGTCGGATATGGATAGCGACCCACTTCTGACCGTCACCTCCCCTTGCCCTACGGACAACACTGAGGTGTTGTCTCAAGAGGCACCGAGTCGAGGGGAGACAGTCCCGGAGGCGCCTCAAGGCGACCTTCCGGACTCCAGGAGCAGAGGGAACAAGGCCCCCGAGGGATCCGAGTTTGGCCCTCAGTCAAACACCGCGCCGGAACCTTCAGTGGTTCCGGACTCGGGAAGGCGGCCTCCTTCCAAGAGGGGCAAGACGCCTGTGTCGGTGACCTCTGTCCATCCAGAGGCACCGGACAATCTGCTGGGAGCGCTTCGCAGCACTTCCATCGACGAGGAGCACCGCACTATTATGAGTGTGGTGGTCCAGAAGGTTCAGTCTGCCAAGAGCGGACTGACTGAAGCCTGTGCCTGCCTTCTAACAGGCTTTAAGGTAAGTTTTTGAAATATGGGGAAAAATATTACCGCATAGATAGTAGCCCCTAATGCTCTGTTCGGTTTTCACAAAGAAAAGCCGAACAGAGGATCAAACAATATCACAGGAGTCTAATATAAGTATGTCAATATGCGTATGCAGGCTTCGCTGCTGGCATCTGCCGCACTGACTGCGGAGGTCACCGCACTGAAGCAGGACCTTAAAGGGTCCAAGGATGAGCTCGACCTTGCCAAGAGGTAGCTCGAGGAGAACAAAGGTAAGTAGTACCTAGTCTATGGATATTTATAAAAAGAATGCAATAGCAAAATGACAGGATCATCGTATATTTGCCAGGGGTCACGACCAAGGTGGCGACCCTGAAGCAAGCGCTATCCGAGGCCAAAAACAAAGCGGCCAAGGAGCGCACCAAGCGGGAAAGGCATGAGGCACGGGTGGGCGAGGTGCAGCAAGAGCTCCACGTTCTCGTGACGAAGCACGAGGCGCTAGAGCTTGACTTGAAGACGCGAGAGTCTGAGCTTGCCGCGGTCCTCGAGAGCGCAAAGAGTGCCAAGGCCGAATCCCAAAAGGCCCTCCAGGAGATTGATGCGGTGAAGAATATAGCGGCGGGTAAGGCATTCTATATGCAAAGCAAGCATGTGAAAGTAAATTACCTGTTACTTACCTGAATCCGGAGCTCTCTAGGAACATTCGCAGATTTGCCCCGTAGTGTGTCGGATGCCGCACAGTTTTACCAGGCCGAGGAGGGAAGCTCAACGGAGAAGTTCTTCTGGTCTCAGTATACTGGGACCAAACACCCGATGCCTGTGAGCGACCAGCTGAAGCAACTGGTCGAGCTGCACAAGGTGGCAGAACAGGCCATGAAGGGCTTTATAGTCCGGCTGTGGCCTGGCGACGCCCTTCCGAACAGCTACTTCGGCCTGGTGAGGCGGCTTGTGGGTGTCTGCCCACGGCTAGAAGTCATCAAGCGGCTTGTCTGCATCGAAGGTGCACGCCTAGCTTTCGCCCGTATGAAGGTGCAATGGGCCAAGCTAGACACCGTGAAGCTGATCAAGCAAGGGCCGCCGGAGGGCAAGGAGCATCGCCACCCTGAGATGTACTATGAGGGTGTCCTGAAGGGTGCTCGTCTCGTAGCGGACGAGTGTACGAAAGATATAATATTCGAGTGAACTCGCTTGTGCAATCCTGTAGTTATGAAAACTTGTTCATATGCGCTATGCAATGCTTGTTTGAATTTAAAATATTACCTTCTGTTCGGCTGTTTATCAAATCTTAGAGATGGCCAGTCGTCGGCTTCTGCCCCCACGCCACGAGTGCCGGGGTGTTCGGGATAAACCTGAGCACTCTTGTTCCCATTTTTGGGTCCTTCGAGGGAGGTGCTCAGCACAACGAACAAGGCAATCGGACTATAATGCGTTATCACTCTCACTTAGCCATAGAATTCTATAATTTTAAATTTCGGCGAAGCCCCTAGTGTTCGGAAGGCCGAACTCGGGGCTCGATACACGCCTTAAGCCGGATAGGGCCGACTCCTCGCTCTAAGCAGCATAAGTCTTTAAGGACTCGAAAACCTCTTGAACAGCGACCAGTCTCTCGGCTTATCATGACAGTGAGTTTTAGCTTTCTCTAGTGATGTGCTTAGCCCAGCTAAACCGGGGCACAATCGCAGTAGTTCTCCCAGTGCTACCTTAGCCGATATAGCGGAACTTAAGGTACCAAAACATGGGAGCCGGGCAAACCCAACTTTTGACCAAAGACATGATTCGGAGCTGATGCATATAATGCTATAAGTTTGGGGTGCCGCACTTGTGAAAGTGTTCGGACTTCTCACACCATATTGTGGGGTACTTAAGCCCCTGGTGTTTTGGCCGTACCAAAGTCTACGGTTGCAAGGTGTCATTAATGAACACACACACACATATGTATATAAAAGAATGCAATAAAAGCCTTAATGAAATGCATTGTTTATTAAAAAAACGTGCGTTAGAGCAGAATGATACAGGTAGTGCGATAAGCAAAAAGTAGGACTATGTCCCCTCCAAGGGCAAGCTGAGGAATAACATTAAAGCAAGTATTTCACTCGTTATCGTAATCCACCTGGGAGTTCCGTGGTGTGATGTAGCTTTCTGCCTCCTTGGTTGCTGCATCATGTGTTCGGAAATCATGCTGCCGGACAGGGTTTCCAGAGATTAATGTCCTGAAAGAGAGAAAAATAACAAAGCGGGAAGCCCCTAGTGCGGTTTAAGCCGCGTCTTGGGGCGTGCCGTAGTCGTGCCCCCTCCCTACCTGTGCCCATGGTATTTTTAATGCGTAATTATGTACGCGTGGCACGAGTTTCACCGTTTGGCTTGGGCCGGGGTGGGGGCCGCATTGCTATGCGAGCTCAGAACGTGCCAGGCTGTCCTGTTGCCGATTACTCCGGGCGCGCTTGAAGGTGTTCGGGTCCTTAAACGACCGAACTAGTGGATTGCCTTAAGAGGCTGCTTTGCGCTTCCGCTGCGAGGGCCGCAGTGTGCTCCTCCATTCGGAGAGAGCGCTCTGTGTTTCCATTAACTGTAATGACCCCCTGAGGTCCTGGCATCTTGAGCTTGAAGTATGCATAATGCGGTACCACATTGAATATCGCAAATGCGGTTCGCCCGAGTAGTGCATGATAACCACTGCGGAATGGGACTATATCGAAGATTAACTCTTCGCTTCGGAAGTTATCCGGGGATCCGAAGACCACTTCCAGTGTGACTGAGCCTGTGCAATGGGCCTCTACACCTGGTATGACGCCTTTAAAGGTCATTTTTGTGGGTTTGATCCTTGAGGGGTCTATACCCATTTTGTGCACCGTGTCCTGGTAAAGCAGGTTCAGGCTGCTGCTGCCATCCATAAGGACTCGAGTGAGGTGAAATCCATCAATAATTGGGTCTAAGACCAGTGCGACGAACCCGCCATGACGAATACTAGTGGGGTGGTCCCTACGATCAAAGGTGATCAGACAGGAGGACCATGGGTTGAACTTTGGGTCGACTGGCTCCAATGCATATACGTCCCTGAGCGCACGCTTCCGCTCCGTCTTGGGGATGTGCGTTGCGTATATCATGTTCACCGTCCGCACTTGTGGTGGGAACCTCTTCTGTCCTCCGGTATTTGGCTGCCGGGGCTCCTCCACGTCATCGATATGTGGCCCCTTATCTTTGTTTTCAGCAATTAACTTGCTGGCCTGCTTGAACACCCAACAACCCCTATTGGTGTGGTTGGCTGGCTTGTCGGGGGTGCCGTGTATTTGACACGAGCGATCAAGTATACGGTCCAAACTGGACAGGCCCGGAGTGCTTCTTTTGAATGGATTCTTCTGCTGACCGGGTTTAGAGCCTTTGAATCTGGCATTGACTGTTGTATCCTCGGTATTGTCGCTGTTAATGCGGCGCTTATGTTTGTTGCGACGTGACCTGCTACTGCCGTCCTTGGTATCCGAAGTACCACGGTTCTTTGATATGTTATTACTGCGAGCCAGCCAACTATCTTCTCCCGCACAAAAGCGGGTCATGAGTGTCGTGAGGGGTGCCATAGATTTCGGCTTTTCCTGACCAAGGTGTCGAGCTAGCCACTCGTCGCGGATGTTGTGTTTAAAAGCTGCTAGGGCCTCTGCATCCGGACAGTCGACGATTTGATTTTTCTTTGTTAGGAACCATGTCCAGAATTGCCTGGCCGATTCCTTTGGCTGCTGAATTATATGGCTCAGGTCATTGGCGTCTGGTGGTCGCACATAAGTGCCCTGAAAGTTGTCGAGGAATGCGGCTTCCAGATCTTCCCAACAGCCAATGGACTCCGCTGGCAAGCTGTTGAGCCAATGCCGAGTTGGTCCTTTAAGTTTGAGTGGGAGGTATTTGATTGCGTGTAGGTCATCACCGCGGGCCATGTGGATGTGCAGGAGGAAATCCTCGATCCATACCGCAGGATCTATCATGCCGTCGTATGATTCTATGTTTACGGGTTTGAAACCCTCTGGGATTTGATGATCCATTACTTCATCTGTGAAGCATAAGGGGTGTGCGGCACCTCTGTACTGGGCTATATTGCGACGCAGCTCCAATGAGTCTTGCCCGTTGTGTTCGACCCGGCCGAATTTACTTTTACTGAATCCGGCATGACGTTTATCATCTCGCATAGTGGCGCGCCCTCGTGATCCGTAGATCGAACTTGCGTGTTTTGCTTTGTCCTCCAATACGTCTCGCAGGTCTGGTGTATTTCCCCATGCCTTTTTATTTGAATGGCGTCGGGGTGCAGGCTGAGCTTTTGGCTGGAATGCCTCTCTATCGCGGCCACGAGGTGGCCGATCAGCCGCGTCATACGATTCTTCCTCCAGTCGGGGTAGCAACCTGCATTTTGGGTAACTCTTAGAGGGGCGTTCGAGTTTATATTCCTCGGCCGCGTGGACTTCAGTCCATCTGTCAGCTAGCAGATCTTGATCAGCTTGAAGCTGATGCTGCTTTTTCCTAAGGCTATTTGCCGTGGCTATAAGCCAGCGCTTGAAACGCTCTTGTTCGACGGGATCCTCTGGCACGACGAATTCGTCATCGTCGAGGCTTGCCTCGTCTTCGGAGGGGGCATGTAATTATCATCCTCCGCCTCTCCATCTGCCGCTTTCTCTGGAGGGCTGGCCTCTCCATCCTCCTGTCCTAGATCGTGCTGGAGGGGATTGTTGCCATCTTCGGCACTATCCGGAGTGTTATTATCTCCTGTGCCAGTATCACCACTTTTGCTTTGGCGGGACTTAGAGCGGCGCCGCTGATGTCGGCGCTTGGGTTGCCTCTTGGAGGGGTCATCCTCCGCTGTCTCGTCGCCATTGCCTTCTTTGGGTGTGTCCACCATGTATATATCGTATGATGAGGTGGCTGTCCAGTGCCCTGTGGGCAGTGGTTCCTCTTCGTCTCCCGCATCGTCGTCCATACCGTCGATGTCTTCGGAGTCGAAGTCGAGCATGTCGGTTAAGTCGTCGACAGTGGCTGCTAAGTGGGTGGTGGGTGGAAAGCGAATTTCTTTGTCATCCGCATCCCAATCCTGCCGGACATAGTTCGGCCAGGATCCTCCTGACAAGGAGAGAGACCTTAATGAGTTCAGTATGTCGCCAAAGGGCGAGTGCTGAAAAATATCCGCGGAGGTAAACTCCATGATCGGCGCCCAATCGGATTCGCTAGGAATGGGCGCAGGCGGTTCAGAGTCCATGGCCGGAGAAGGATCCGACAGTCTGATAACACGGCTCTCATGGAGGGTAAGGTCGATGTTCGGCTTGATCGCCGCTGAGGGTAAGGCCTCCGTGGCGGGGTCCATCCACCCGTCCATGGACAGCGCAATTGGCTCCGAATTGAGGGTCGGAGCGGCTGCCGGTGCGATCTCCTGAACACTGTCTGATGGTAGAGCTAAATCGTACTCATCGTGACTGCGTGACGCACAAGGCAGAGGCTCGAATCCGTCGAAGATCAAGTCTCCGCGGATATCGGCCGTGTAGTTTAAGCTTCCAAACCTGACCTGGTGGCCAGGGGCGTAACTTTTGATCTGCTCCAGATGGCCAAGCGAGTTGGCCCGCAGTGCGAAGCCCCCGAACACAAAGATCTGTCTGGGGAGAAAAGTCTCACACTAGACTGCGTCGCTATCGATGATCGTAGGAGCCATCAAGCCTAACAGCGACGACACAGATGAACTCTCAATGAAAGCACCAATGTTGGTGTCAAAACTGGCGGATCTCGGGTAGGGGGTCCCGAACTATGCATCTAAGGAGGATGGTAACAGGAGGCAGGGGACACGATGTTTTACCCAGGTTCGGGCCCTCTTGATGGAGGTAAAACCCTACGTCCTGCTTGATTTATTCTTGATGATATGAGTATTACAAGAGTTGATCTACCACGAGATTGGAGAGGCTAAACCCTAGAAGCTAGCCTATGGTATGATTGTATGTTGTCCTACGGACTAAAACCCTCCGGTTTATATAGACATCGGAGAGGGTTAGGGTTACACAAGGTCGGTTACAAAGGAGGAGATATCCATATCCGTACTGCCTAGCTTGCCTTCCACGCCAAGTAGAGTCCCATCCGGACACGAGACGAAGTCTTAAATCTTGTATCTTCATAGTCCAACAGTTCGGCCAAAGGATATAGTCTGGCTGTCCGGAGACCCCCTAATCCAGGACTCCCTTAGGGAGGATTGCTCACCACTCGGTATGATTTTACAAACTTAGGCGAGTACTGGACTGCAGCTAAGCCCCCGAGTGGGAGGATTGCTCACCACTCGGTAGGATTTTTTAAACTTAGGCGAGTACTAGACTGCAGCTAAGCCCCCGAGTGGGAGGATTGCTCACCACTCGGTAGGATTTTTTAAACTTAGGCGAGTACTAGACTGCAGCTAAGCCCCCGAGTGGGAGGATTGCTCATCACTCGGTAGGATTTTCTTTTAAACTTAGGCGAGTACTAGACTGCCGCTAAGCCCCCGAGTGGGAGGATTGGTCACCACTCGGTAGGATTTTACAAACTTAGGCGAGTACTGGACTGCAGCTAAGCCCCCGAGTGGGAGGCTTGCTCACCACTCGGTAGGATTTTACAAACTTAGGCGAGTACTGGACTGCAGCTAAGCCCCCGAGTGGGAGGATTGCTCACCATTCGGTAGGATTTTATAACCTTAGGCGAGTACTGGACTGCAGCTAATCCCCTGAGTGGGAGGCTTGCTCACCACTCGGTAGGATTTTACAAACTTAGGCGAGTACTGGACTGCAGCTAAGCCCCTGAGTGGGAGGATTGCTCACCACTCGGTAGGATTTTACAAACTTAGGCGAGTACTGGACTGCAGCTAAGCCCCCGAGTGGGAGGATTGCTCACCACTCGGTAGGATTTTACAAACTTAGGCGAGTACTGGACTACAGCTAAGCCCCCGAGTGAGAGGCTTGCTCACCACTCGGTAGGATTTTCTTTCGAACATAGGCGAAACGGATTCGCGGCTAAGCCCCCGAGTGAGAGGCTTGCTCATCACTCGGTAGAATTTTCTTTCGAACTTAGGTGAAACGGATTCGCGGCTAAGCCCCCGAGTGAGAGGCTTGCTCATCACTCGGTAGGATTTTCTTTCTAACTTAGGCGAAACGTATTTGCGGCTATGCCCACTCATTGGGGGATTTCAGAGGTAAATAAAAACAACAACAATTGTGCGATAAGACTGTAAAGCTCTTGTCTTTGATGAACAAATTACAAAGGTATTTCTTATTATATTGTATTCGAATGAGTGCTTAAGTATAAAAGGGGCGGAGCAGCTCTGCCTTCCAAGCCCGTGGCTCGTCCTTCTGATGCTCGACGCTGTAAAGATGGTATGCTCCATTGTGGAGAACTCTAGTGATGATGAAGGGGCCTCCCCAAGCAGGGGCGAGCTTGTGTGGTTTCTGTTGATCCACTCAAAGAACCAAGTCTCCCTCTTGAAAGGTTCGACCCCTCATGTTTCTGGCATGGAATCGACGCAAGTATTGCTGATAAATGGTTGACCGGATCAAGGCCATCTCTCTTTCCTCCTCTAAGAGATCGACAGAATCTTGTCGGGCCTGTTCTGCTTCCTATTGGGAGAAGAGCTCGACTCGGGGTGCGT
Organism: Triticum aestivum; assembly: GCF_018294505.1. Taxonomy (NCBI): domain Eukaryota; kingdom Viridiplantae; phylum Streptophyta; class Magnoliopsida; order Poales; family Poaceae; genus Triticum; species Triticum aestivum. The sequence continues at coordinate 452,633,044 of NC_057806.1, forward strand.
TGTGGAGCAAGTTACTTGGCAGAACAGCTTCGGCTCCATAGAACAAAAAGAAAGGAGTTTGTCCAATCGATCGATTGGGAGTTGTCCTCAAACCCCAAAGAACTGACGGAAGTTCATCGACCCAAGCGCTTGCTGCGTGTTTGAGATCACGCATCAGTTGGGGTTTCAGTCCTTTGAGAATTAGGCCATTCGCTCTTTCTGCTTGTCCGTTCGACTGCGGGTGAGCGACTGAAGCATAGTCGACTCGTGTGCCTTGAGAAGCGCAGAAAGCTCTAAACTCATCAGAATCGAAGTTCGACCCGTTGTCGGTGATGATGTTGTGTGGAACTTCATATCTGAATGTCAATTCTCTGATAAAACTGATAGCGGTGCTGGCTTCAAGATTCTTGATAGGTTTAGCTTCAATCCATTTGGCAAACTTGTCAACTGCTATGAGCACATGAGTGAAGCCGCTCCTACCAGTTCTCAGTGGTCCAACCATATCCAATCCCCAAACAACAAAGGGCCAGACGAGGGGAATGGTCTTCAGGGCTGACGCTGGCTTGTGAGATATGTCAGAGTAAAACTGGCAACCTTCACATCTGTCGACTATATCTTTCGCCATTTCATTTGCTCGTGGCCAATAAAATCCGGCTCGGTATGCTTTAGCCACGATGGCCCGAGAGGACGCATGGTGACCACAGGTCCCCGAGTGGATGTCGTTGAGGATCATTTGACCTTCTTCTGGCATTATGCATCTCTGACCGACTCCAATCATGCTTTCCCTGAACAGTTGTCCTCTTATCACAGTAAAGGCCTTGGATCGACGGACGATCTGTCGAGCCTCTTCTTTGTCCTCTGGGAGTTTCTTCCTAAGGATGTACGCAATGTATGGCACTGTCCAGTCGGGAGTAATGACCAGAACCTCCATGATTAGATCGACCACGGCTGGGACCTCGACTTCAGTCGGATCTGTGGCGCTCTTAGGCTGCGGGGGCTCTTCAGTAAAAGGATCTTCCTGAACTGTCGGTGTGTGAATATGTTCCAAAAACACATTGCTGGGAATGGCTTCTCTCTTGGAACCTATCTTTGCCAAATCATCGGCTGCTTGATTTTTCAGACGGGGTATGTGATGGAGCTCTAACCCCTCAAACTTCTTTTCCAACTTCCTCACCACATTGTAGTAACCAGTCATAGCTGGGCTTCTAATGTCCCATTCTTTCATCACTTGATTGACCACCAAATCTGAGTCGCCATAAACCATGAGGCAACGAACGCCGAGTGAAATGGCCATACGTAACCCATATAGGAGTGCTTCATATTCTGCTTCGTTATTGGAGGAATCAAAGTGAATCTGGAGGACGTATCTGAGCTTGTCTCCTCGGGGGGATACCAGTACCACCCCAACACCAGAACCATTCAGCATCTTGGATCCATCAAAGAACATGGTCCAGTGCTCCGAGTGAACTTGAGTCGCAGTTGTTGTTCGATCCACTCGGCGAGGAAATCTGCCACTGCTTTGGACTTGATAGCTTTCTTTGCCTCAAACTTGATATCTAAAGGAAGGAGTTCAATCTCCCATTTTCCCACTCGACCAATTGCATCTCTGTTGTGCAGAATCTCCGACAATGGAGCATCGCTGACGACTGTAATAGAGTGATCAGAGAAATAGTGTGCAACCTTCTTCGTGGTCATGTAAATCCCATAAACAAGCTTCTGATAGTGTGGATATCTCTGTTTTAATAGAGTCAGAACTTTAGAAACATAATAAACCGGGCGCTGAACTTTATAGGTTTTTCCCTCTTGTTCCTGCTCGACCGTAAGTACTGTACTGACGACTTGTCCAATGGATGCTATATAAAGCAGTAAAGGCTCTTTGCTGATTGGGGCAGCAAGCACCGGCTGGGTGGAAAGCAGGGCTTTTAGCTCTGCAAATGCTGCATCAGCTTCAGGAGTCCACTCAAACTTATCTGATTTCTTCATCAGTCGGTAAAGAGGCAGTGCCTTTTCATCGAGGCAAGAAATGAATCGACTTAGGGCGGCCAAACAACCAGTAAGCTTTTGGACATCATGCACACGCACAGGGCGTTTCTTCCGGAGTATGGCACCCACTTTCTCTGGGTTAGTGTCGATCCTCGTTTGGAAACGAGAAAACCGAGTAATTTTCCGCCTAGAACTCCAAACGTGCATTTTGATGGATTAAGCTTGATATCATACCTTCTGAGGTTGGCAAAGGTTTCAGCAAGGTCAGCCAGTAGGTCGGAACCTTTACGTGACTTGACCACAATGTCATCCATGTATGCTTCCACATTCCGACTGATCTGAGTGAGCAGGCACTTCTGAATCATCCGCATGAATGTGGCTCCAGCGTTCTTCAAACCGAATGGCATAGTGACATAACAGAAGCACCCAAATGGGGTGATGAAAGCTGTTTTTATCTCGTCGGGTCCATACAGACGGATCTGATGATACCCGGAATAGGCGTCCAAAAAGGACAAACGCTCATACCCCGCAGTCGAGTCGACTATTTGGTCGATGCGAGGGAGAGGAAAGTGGTCCTTCGGGCAGGCCCGATTGATATGCTTGAAGTCAATGCACATGCAAAGTGAGTCGTCCTTCTTTGGGACCATGACAACATTAGCTAACCACTCGGAGTGGTAAATCTCACGGATAAACTCAGCTGCCAAAAGCCGAGCCACCTCTTCACCGATTGCCTTCCTCTTCCATACGACGGACCGTTGAAGATGTTCTTTGACTGGTTTCACTTTTGGGTTGACTCGCAAACAATGCTCAGCCAGTCCCCTGGGAACACCTGGCATGTCCAAAGGTTTCCATGCAAAGATGTCCCAGTTCTCACGGAGGAACTGGATGAGCACTTCTTACTATTTGGAGTCGAGTGTTGTTGAAATGCGAGTCGGAGCAGCATTGGGATCCGTAGGGTGAATGTGAGTCGACTTTGTTTCCCCAGACGACTGGAATGCTGAATCCATGGCAGGCTTCTTGGCTCACAACAAATCACTCAGATCTGCATTTTTTGATATTCCTGCAATTCTACTACGGCCATCTGTGCATTGGCAATCTTTGAGCCCTTCTGGAAGCACTCTTCCGCCTTCTTCCGACTACCAGTGATAGTGATCACCCCTTTGGGACCAGGCATCTTCAATTTGAGGTACATGTAACATGGTCGAGCCATAAAACGTGCATAAGCTGGCCTGCCTAGAATAGCATGATAGGCACTCTAGAAATCCACAACTTCAAATGTCAACTTTTCTTTGCAGTAATTCTTGGAATCACCAAAAACCACGTCGAGAGTAATCTAGCTGAGTGATGCTGCCTTCTTGCTGGGAATGACTCCATGGAAACTCATATTGCTTTCACTAAGTCTGGACATCGGAATGCCCATTCCTTTCAATGTCTCTGCATACAGTATATTCAGGCCACTGCCACCATCCATCAGAACCTTAGTCAGTCGGGTGCCTTCGACTACTTGGTCGACCACCAATGCTTGCCTCCCAAGGGTGGCTATATGCGCTGGGTGATCGGACTGGTCGAATGTAATGGTAGTCTGGGACCACTTCAAATAACTGGGTGTCACTGGAGCGACCATGTTCACTTCTCTGTTGATGACTTTCAATCGACTCTTACTCTCAACGTCAGCGAAAATCATCAGAGTGGAATTCACATGGGGATAACCATCATCATCCTCTTCCTCGTCCTCAACCTTGTCTGCTTCTTTCTCCTTTTCCTTGGGTTGTTTCTCTCGGAATTGCTGGATTAGGAGTCGACACTGTCGAGTGGTATGCTTCAGGTAAATGAAATTACCCTCTTCATCTTTTTTGGTGTGAATGTGGCATGGTAAATCTAACACATCATTTCCATCTTGATCTTTTACTTTCTTGGGGTTCCACGGTCCTTTGGGCTTCCCGTTGAACTTTCCTTGAGTCATGGCTAAGGCTTCACCAGGAGCGGCTGGCTCGGCTTTGCGCTTCTGCTTCCGACTGGAGTTTCCTCCTCCGGTTTCGTGGGCGACTGTTTTGTTCTTGCCACTCCGGAGTCGGTCTTCTTCTTCACCGTTGGCATACTTGGTGGCAATCTCCATCATCCGAGTCAGAGTCATATCTCCTTTCTGACCGAATTTCAGAGTCAACTCCTGATATTTGACGCCTTATTTAAAGGCACAAATTGCCTGATGATCAGACACATTCTCCACCATGTGGTGCAATGTGATCCATCTTTGGATATAATCCCTCAAAGTTTCATTCGGTTTCTGAACGCAACATTGTAATTCTGTCAACCCTGCTGGCCGCTTGCAAGTACCTTCAAATGTCCTAACAAATACTCGAGCAAGATCTTCCCAAGTATAAATACTACCAGGTGCTAACTGATTCAGCCATGCTCTGGCCGAGCCCTCCAGCATCAGAGGAAGGTGTTTCATGGCCACTTCATCATTGCCGCCACCAATCTGAACAACCACTCAGTAGTCTTCAAGCCAAGTGTCACACTTGGACTCACCAGTGAACTTACTGACTCCAGTCGCCAACCTGAAGTTGGGGGGAATCACTGCAGCCCTGATGGCTCTGCTGAAGCACTCCGGACCTGAGACATGCACTCTGCTGCTGGTTGGTAGATCTCTGTCATGACCTTCTCGGTGAGCTCTGTTTCTGTCGACCAAGCCCTGAACGAGATAGATCTCGCATCAAAGCCTGGCTCTTCGGGGTCGACTGGAATCCCTCGCCCAACACTGTGAGGGCGCCTGTCTTCATGTTGCCGAGGCACGTATGACCCACTCCTTGGGGGGGGGGTCGGCACTCGACGACGATCATCACGATGGATTCGGTGATCATACTGCTCACAGTTTCTGTACTGATCTCGTCGATCTCCACGTCCCTCACGCCTCGGGGGAGATCTTGGGCTGTGAGCTGACTCGACTGTGTCTGCAACCACAGATCTGCTGTGAATCCTATTCCGCGACTGAGATACTACTATGTTCTGCTCACCCGTGGCTCGGAGCAAGGCCCGGATCTGCACCAAACCCCGACCAGCTTCTGACTGGGAAGGTTGAATTGACTCTGCTATTCGGGCCGCAGCTGCGAGATTCTAGATTGGAGTTCGGTATACCCGAGTCGGAGGCGGAAAAAGTTGACGTCGACTGGATTCGGGAGCACGCTGCCGAGCACGCTCGTCGAGTGCGCGCTGGAGGTTCTCTAGTCGAATGCGCTTAGCCAAGTTGGCCAGGCGCACCTCGTCCAAGGCCTGGGCCTCAGGGGTTTCTCCAACGATAGGAGTGTGAAGTGCATCCATGTTTCGGCGGCGAAGTTCTTCTCTCCGCTGCGAAGAGAGGGGTTCGGGGCGGTACTCTTCAGGAACACGCGACAGATCGCCGCCCCCATCACCTCCGCCTTCACGGGTGAAGCCAGGAGGACTGCGTGGTCCATTGACCATCAAAACTTCTGCCACAGGGTTGCTGCCGTCGCACTCGGATGCAGTCTCTACGGAGCCAGTCGACAGATCGAACATGCCGTAGAGGGTTTCGTCGGGCTCGATTGCCGTGACTTGGGGGGTGGCCGACTAGCGAGCCACCACATGCTTCACCCACCGCTGAAGCCTCAATCGACCGGAACGTTTGCTCCGGCGGGCCGCGGGGAGGGGGAAAGCTACACGAGCTGACCGATACTGGGTCGACGGCTGCCGTAGGAGGACACCACGGACGCACGCGCGAAAGTGCGTTGTCCCGTGGAAGGGGAGTGCGTCGACGTCGAGTGGAGCCTCTTGAAGCCAAGCGGAGTCATCAGCGACAAACACGAGCGCGCCGAGATGGATCTCGCGGCCCTCAGCCAAACCTCCGCTTGAAACCATGATGAAGGGGATCGGAAAAATTGCAACTTCTCTAACAAGTCGCTAAGACACCTGCCCCACGGTGGGCGCCAACTATCGTGGTTCTAAGTTTGACAGTAGAATGGGGGGTAGGAATGTAGAGGCAAGATCTTAGCTATGGAGGGGTTGTACTCAAGAGTTTTACGAGTTCAGACCCTTCTCAGAGGAAGTAACTGCCCTACGTCTCGGAGCCCGGAGGTGGTCGACTGGATTATATGCGTGTGTGTTACAGAAAGTGTGAACCCTTGTGCCTGTGGAGGGGGGTGGCTTATATAGAGTGCGCCAGGACCCCAGCCAGCCCACGTCACAGATGGTTTAAGGTACATAAAAGATGGGGGCATTACTGGTAACGCCTGCAATAAAGATAAATAATGACCATTAAAGCTACGACTTAATTCTCGACCATTACAGAGTGGAGTGGCTCTAGATCTTCTGGTAGTCGAGTGACTATCTATACAGTCGAGTGTCTTCAGGATTGTCGAGTGGAACATAACTTCATGGTCGAGTGGATGGTGATTTTTCTTTGAATGCTCCTGGCACCTTTAGGGATGTCCTTGGGGAGGGTATCTTGAATAGATCCATGACCCTATCCTAGGTACATAGCTTCATCATTGAGTGAGTCAAGAAATTCAAACCGCATTTCTTTCACATTTAACGCAACTACACAATAATGACCAAGGCCATCCCTCATCTCTGGTGGATCAAAAGTTGCAAAAAGGACCTGTTCGAAGCACGAATAAATAAATAAAATTATTATAAAGAAGAAGAAACAGAAACACTATAAAAACGAACACGTAAAATTTAGTTTCCGACACATAAAATCGTTACTCACCATATCCTTTTTATGAACACGCTCCTCGGCTTTTGACGAGAACATCATTTTAATACTCCTGCCTACAGTAACACCATTCCAAATATTTGTCTGCCAATACAAAACCAAAAATCAAATAGTTCTCAAGAAAACATGTCGTCGCACGAAATCAGAAAAGAAAATAGAAAAACAAATTTTTTTGCATTCTTACACAAATATGGTACGGGACAACCATTGTCGGAGATCCCTTAAACTTATCTACCAGCAAAGAAACCCCAAGATCTACAAGTCTTGTAGTGAGCATCCCTTTAGCCCAAAAGGATTGACCAACTTCGCCAATGGTAATATCACCCATCTCAGTTTTAAAAGCAATCATGTCCCTGAATTTTTCATGAAAAACTGAAACATAAGATACTAAAAAAATAACAACAAAGAAAAAGGGCTAAAAACCAAAATTAGAAAATACATATGAACAAAACAATTTCTAAAAAACCATACTTCTTCTTCTTGTCCTTCCGAACCCTCGTAACAGAAGCATACAACTCATTGTATCTTTTCAGAAGAGCTGGATCAATGCTCGACGGTGTCACAACAGGAAGTTCGTCATCTGTAATAAAAAAGATGAAGTTCACTTATCCAAGTAATGAAGTCAAATATTAAGACAAGGAAATTCTGCTAGCTATTTTGAAAATCATAAACAAAAGATCAAGTTTCACTTATCATTAAACACCTAATATAGATACCATAGTAATTAAACAAAAATGAAATAAGAAAAACTTCAACTGTACTGTTCGAAACAAAACTCTTGCCTTCAGTATCAGAGTCTTCATGTTGTTGTTCTTCAGAGCTGACCAAAACATTTTCTTGGATAGATTGCGACGAATTCACCACAACCTCATTGGACTGCCCTTCTGCAGCAACATCAGCATTCTCTGGATTTACAATAGTCTGGTCAACCACAACGTCCTTAGATACTTCAGCTACATGAGGCTCCACTCTCGATACTTCAGGAACATCATTGGCCACCGGACAAACAGGGGAAGCAACAACACTAACAGCAGGGACGACATTCTCCAGGGGCTTTTCAATGCAAAATCAGAATCTTCATGCCGACTGGGGGAAACAGCATCATGGGATTCTTGAGCTACAGAAGGGTTAGCACAGTCGACGCCAACCGATGCAGAAGCACCAACACTGCCACCACCATCAATAGCACAACCGCCCTGATTCAGATCAACATGAACTTCCACGTTTTCTTCTCCAGGATGTGGAAAGATTAAAAAACACACCATAACACAAAAATGAGCGCGGGGATAATTAACACAACAACAACAGCAACCCACGTGTATCAAAACAACTACAACTTCAACCCATATATACGTAAAAAAGAACTATAGTTCACTTTGTCAAATGCTGCAGCTTAGTTATGTTAAATACTAAAGCTTACGTATGTAAAACATTATGGAATGCAGTTCACTTCTGTCAAAGACTGAAGCTCACACATGTAAAACTATTGCAGCTAACATATGTAAATGAAAATGCATATGAGTGAACATAACAACGTACATCAAGTTTATAACAAAAACAAAAAAATTAGATTACAACACACTAACAGAACAAGTAATACAACTATACCTTATCAGCTACAACATCCGGAGGGGACGATGCATCAGCCAAGACCTCATCCTTCCCAGAGCCATCGTAGGACTCTTTGTGCACATCACAAGCAGAAACACCAGTCTACGGGCATAGAACAAACCAAAAATGAAAATAAGATGGTAACGACCAAAAAAGAAAAAACTTCAACCATGCACAAGCAGTACACACTTTACAACCGTGAAGTACACAAAAAACAATAAAAATGGAAAGCAACAAATGCAAGTTTAAGAAGAGGGACGCATAGCAGAACAGACACGGTAGAAGTACTTGTACCTAACCAATTCCATCGTTCCTAGTTCAATGGACACCTGAAGATTCCACTCCAGCCTATCACAAAAAACAGAAATAGTGAGGAGCAGTCCACATAATACACAAAAGAGGTTCAAAGCCACAAAAAACCTAGACCATACATTATCAACACCAACGCCAACGTCTTGACGGTTCATTTCATCCAAAATATGCCCAGCATCCTTCTCATACTAAGCACATTTTTCCTCTTGTGAATGTCTCAATTGAGCATACGAAGACTGAACATTTGTCACTGCAATCTTCAGGCTTTCAATCACGCCACAATCAAAATTGTGAGCAGCAACAATATCTTCATCTCGTGGGCCATGGCCAACAGGGAAAAAACTAGCAATTGTCCTCAACCTGTCACCAGAGGTTGGCAAATCTGCAGTCAACTTCAAAACCTTCAGAAGAAGCTCATAAATCTCCTCGTGTTTTTTGCCACCAACAAATGTCTGTTTAGAAGATCTTCTATCATCAAACATCTGTCGAGCCATGAAACCACGAGTACGCGGCACCTCATCATGACAGGCAGGAAGCTGGCTACAGATAGGCTCATAAAACCTAGCATGAGTGCTAGGCCCCGCATCAGAGCTGTCGCATACAACTGCAACAGGACGGTTGTACACAATATCAGCTGACGCCTTCCACAGCAAAAAAAGACAAGAGGCAAAGAGAAGTACACATGTGAGTACTAGAAAAGTTCATATTTATAATGGCTGCACCTTTAAAAAAATGATATTAAAAACTCAGATGCACTAACCGGCAGCTTCCCAAACTTGTAAGTTTCCAAGTAAATCTTTCCCTTCACAAGCACATCCTCATTGTATAACTTCATCAGGTCCTTGGTCATTAGGTATGACACACGTGGCGTCAACGTGTGCATGACTGAAAATTTATGAAGTTTCAAACAGTAAAGATACATAATCAGGGGGACAATGGCACAACCCTCTGCACAATTCTGCTTGTTGTCTTCTGTTTGCCACCTCACCACAGCTGTCTGTAACTCATCAACAACAAGCTGGCAAAAGTCCATCTGAGCCATAGTCGCATAATCCTTGTTCTCTACCATTGCAGCAACTCTACCCAAACGAACTGCAGGACCGGGGCACAGCAAATTCTCGTAGAGTATCAAGAAAAACACCTTCACAGCAAGGTCGACAGTCACATGATCATCTTCCTCCACCAACACCTTCAACTTCTCAAGCAAGTCCTTGAAATACTTTTTGAACGGCCAAAGCCAAGCTCATCCTTGAGGGCAGTCAACGAGTCATCATGGCCGCTGGCAGCAGGCACGGGTGCAGTGCGACGTCCCATAGGTAAATCAAAAATGTGATGAACTGCATCACGATTGATTCGAAGAACCCTGCCATTCCCAAAGTCCATTATCATGGTGGCAGGGTCAATCACTCCCATCAGATAGCACATAAGAATGCGTGACACATTTTTCTTTACTGTCAGTTCAAAGACAACACCAAATTCAGCATCCTGAACACGACTACAGTGTGCCTCTTTCAACAAAGTAGCAGCCTTACAAACAGTGGGAAGCGACAAATGTACGGTCTTGTTAAATCGAGAATCATCTCCCTCAGCATCATATTCAGCTGCATTTCTCTTACTAGACTTCTTCCTCTGTGTAAAGGGAAATGCAATCCACATCAGAAGACTAGTCATAAAAAAGAGACAGAGAAAACACAGATAGAATAAAAATGAAGGAAACAAATGCAGTCCACTTCAACAAACCTTTGGAACAACATCCACCTCCTCGCCAGAGTCACCACCAACAACTTCATCAACATCATCACGGGCACGCTTGGGTAGACTCTTAGATGAACCACAGTCTTTGCATCTACCACTATGAACATCGCTCACAAAATCAGCAAGCACAAAGTCGTCATCATCAGAGTTGGGACCTTCAGTGACATGAAGTCGCTTACGCTGAGGATCATCCTTTCCACCAGCTTTAGCAGTTCTCTTGCAAAGATTCTTGTTCATGCCAGCAACACGTGGACTCCGCCGAGGTGTACCACCTTCCTCAGCAACAGCACTCAGCCTCTTCTTCTGCAAAGAAGGCTTCATCACCTTGGCAAATTTGGCACCCTTGGCACAATCTGCAGCTCTCCTCTACTTCTCCTTCTCCGCAAACTCTTTTGAGTCACTTTCAAACCTCAACTTCTTCTTGCTTTGCTTCAACTCATATTCACGAAGCTGTTTCGAGACCATCCAATCTTGTGTAACTTCCTCTGTACCATCAACAGACTGCGATTGTGTTTCAGACAAAACGGGGCGTCTCTGGTCAAAGCTCACACCAACATTACCCTCTGCAAAATAATGGTCAATCAATTGAGTAACCTCCTCAAACCCAGGCGCCCCAACATGGAAAATAGACACTGCGTCAAAATGAAGTTTGACTATGGTCGTTAAAAAGTGCACAAAAAGTACAAATGCAGTACACTTAGAAATATAAAATGCAGTGCTCCAACCATAAGCTAAAAATAAAAAAGAATGCATTGCACAAAAAAGTTGAATAAAACAACAATGCAGTTCACACATACATATAGTGGAGTTCACACATACAAAATAAATGCAGTGCTGCATACACTAACTTCACGTTTGTTCCCAACAAAATGCCAGACTAGATAGAGCAAGGCAACGCCAATTGGTACAACATCAAAGTAACCAGCATACACAAAATAAACAAATCAATCACATACCAGAAGGAGGGGCTACACTTATGGGAGAAGATTCAATCGGTGAATTCAATTGATGTCCTCCCTCGACACCATGATCCTTACCACCAGGACAACGAGGGCCAATTGGTGTATCATTATGAGTACTGCAATCACCTACTGGATTAAAAAAGAACCAGAAACAGAAATTGCAAAACATCACATGACAAAATAATGCAAACGAACGCTGACAACTAACAGAGCATAAACCAAATATGCAGGATGATTTAGGAAACTAGATAAACATCAAACAAAATAAAACAAAAGCCTAAAATAAGCACTCCACATACCCTAAACTCCTCCTCCAACTCTGCTCGGCGAAGACATGGCGTTTTCCTGCAGCACAAGGACGAAGTGACAGATATAAGCAACAAAATCGGCAAAAATCTCACGAAACCCTAGATCCACCTTGCTACACACGAGTATCGACTTCAAATCAAGATAAAATCGACTGCCTACGGAAAAATTACACAAGCAAAAACAGCAACAGTAATTACAAGAATCACAAAACAAGACGAGAGGACGATCAAGACCGAGAACAAGCAGAACGTACCACAAAAAAGGTGCGGCGACAGCGACGGCGGCGAGGGGGGCGGGGGGTGCGGCGACGGGAACGGACAGGAGAGGGCTGCGGCAGCGCAGCGGCAAGAGCTCACGGAGAGGACGATGACGCAGAATGCAGGAATAAGAACCTCTTGAGGGCAGCGGTTCCTCGGGCGATGGCGGTTTTGCTCGAGGGAGAGATGCCTCGGGAGAAACTGCAAGAGAGGAGTGGGGATTGTTCTCGGTCTCTCTCCGTTAGCGGAGGAGTGGGATCGCCTGGAACGGACACGTAGGAGGCCTGCGTGTGGCAAAGGGCAACATAAAACGGGCCGGCCCAAAAACAGCCAGGCTAAAAAAAGAAAAAACTACATCAAAACGCACATGATGCAGTTCCCTCTGAAGGACAATGAAGTTCAATCGGTAAAACAAAAATAAAATACATGCAGTTCACAAAAAAAGTTAAAATAAAAAACAACACGCGTGTTAAGAAACCGCATCCGAAAAGAGAAAGCCTACCTTCAAATAAGTGCCACACCAAAAAAAGGCCCCTCCTAACCCCCCTACCCCTCCCGTACCAGGGACTGTAGTAAGTACATGAAAAAAACAGATGCAGTACGCAACACTAGAAAAATGCAGTGCATTTTGTTACATGAAGCTGTACGGTGTAGCATTCCAGTTCCGGATTACCTACATGAATAAATACATGGTATAGAACACAGCGAAAAACTCGTAAAATAGCGGAATACATTGTACTTTATTCAGGGGCTGCAGCAAGGACACGCCAAATCCGATGAAGTACGCACCTGTAGAAAAAATGCAGTTCTCTTTTGTAGATGGTGCAATGTAGAACAATAACCAATGCAGTTCCGTTAACACGCAGGATACATATAAACGTGACAAATGCCCGTTCGTACAGAAAGTGGTGGTTAAAAAAATTACTGATCAAAAAGAAAATAAAACCACGTTAAAAAAACCATGTTCGCATACAACCACCCAATCTGAGCAGTTCCATCTCCACAAGCCCACGATCACAGACGCAACACCAACCCACGATCTGCACAACCGCATCGTCAGCGAGAACGTGCAGTTCATCCGATGCGGCCATCCCACCCCGCGTCCTCCCCTTAAATTCATACCACTGCCAAAGGCCTTCTCGTCCACAACAACACAAGTATCCATTATGCTGCGACCAAATCGCTCCATCACATCCATCTCCACGCAAAACACCAAGCCCTACTACTAGCCATGGCGTTCGCCGACGAGTACCAGGGCATGGAGGCCCACGGCAACACCAAGTTGCACTTCATCCACACCAACAACAAGAAGCAGATGGCGATCACCCTCGCGAAGTACGACTGCCACCTCAGCCTCCAGCGCCACAAGATCGTCGCCATTGATCTCGAGTACAACAACGAGCCTGAAGTGACGCAAAAACCCGCCCTCTGCCAACTCTCCATCGGCAAGAAACATCCGGTGTTGCTCTTCCAATTGAGCGCCGCTGAAAGGTGCACCGTCTTCGACAACTTCCTCACCGACCCCAGGTACACCTTTGCAGGCTTCTCCATCGACGGGGACAAAAAAAGGCTAGAGCGCGTCAATCTGGAGGTCGCCAACTTCGTCGACATCCAGAAGGAGTGGAGGGTGCCCGAGGCAACCAAGGAGTTGGACTCCCTTGGAGACATCTCCGGCATGCTCATCGACGACTACTACAACAACATGAAGAAGAAGATCACTGACGACGAACACAAGCACTGGGCCACCCTGCCTCTGTCCATGAGGCACATCAAGTACGCGGCAAAGGACGCCTATGCAGCATATGAGATATGGAACCACATCACCCTCACCCAGGACGGGCTTCGCCATGCAAAGCTAGAGAAGGAGGAGCCCCCCAAGAAGCGCGCTAGGAGCAGCTGGGGATGGGGAGACGCTAACTGGTGAAGAAGAAGATGGTGCCAACCAAAGAGCCAACAATGCCAGCGTCGTTTTAGAATTATCATCAAATTTGCTTTATGTTGTTTGCTTATGTATCGTTTGTTTGCTTGTGATCATTTGCTTTTGCTAAACTTAGTTTGCTTACCATGCAGAACCGCTTGTAATGATGAACTTTGATTATGTTAGATTGCTTTCTGTCGAAATTAGTTTGCTGATGATGAACTTGTCATACAAAATGCCTGTGATAATTTGTTTTCTGTTGTTTGCTTATGTATCATTAGATTCGAGCGGCGCACAAAACAAAATAAGATGCAGTGGGAAAATAGGATGCATGCAGTGCAAGTTGTGTACCAATGCAGTACAGACTCTATCGAATGAACTTTACACATACCCAACAAAGCAGTGCACGCCCCCTAAAATTGAAAAAACGAATACATAAGAGAAAAAACACAAAAGGAAAAATGCGTTCTGTATATGTAGTGCGGAAATATATGAAGTGTAGTACAGAAACGTAATCAATGCAGTACAAGTATGATTTACTAAGAAGTGCACTCCCCTACATTGGAAAAAAGATTACATAAGAGCAAAAACACGAAAACAAAAATGAGAACTGTGCATGTAGTACGGACTGCGTGCACATGTAGTAGAGAACCCTGATCAATGCAGTGCATGGACGATTTGCTAAGCAGTGCACACCCCTACAATGAAAAAAATATTTAACATAGAGAATACAAAGAAAAAAATTGACCACCACAGGTGCACCCCGCCCCAGCCAGTCTCGTAGTAGGTCAGCGCCCACCGTAGGTGAGTCGTTCTGAGCCATGATGAATAGGGTCGGGCACGCATGGGCCCACAGGTCATGGAGCATAGAGCAGCGAGTGCCATGTATAAGCGCCCAAATAAGTAACCAGAGGAGTTCGACACGGTTGCCTCGCCAGTGCTTATAAACAGGTCGGGCGCGCCTTCCACGGGCGAGGTGGAACTAAACATTAGAGCGCACACACAGCGCACCGGGAACCAGCCGCGCTCACAGGCCGACTTGGGCCCAATGCGTCTTCACTCCCCGAACACAGGCCCAACACACGAAAAGAGAGGCCACTGGAAATCCAAAAAATCCCACATACCATACACAAACGCATGCCCAACCACGCATTCCGCAGTTCGTCTTGATATGACAATGCAGTTCGCTATGTTCAACTAAGCAGTCCTCTTGCTACTCAAATGCATTCGCGGACACTGAATAGGAACCAATCCACCACCTTACACCAACCACAAACATTTATTACTTCCGTTCCTCAATTGGTTGAATAAAAACGTATCCATTCGTGCTCCAGACTAACACAGCTCCTCCCCTTGTTCCTATTTTTCTTCAAATCGTAGATCTAGGGTTCATCCCATCCCCAGCTCTTCTCTGGAGTTCCACTGCACCCGCCATGGACTGCAAGTGCGGTTGTTTGGCAAGGATGGTGTCAGTAGCGGACACATGCGTGTACGCAGAAGATCTAGAGCTCACCAACACCGAGTGGCGCAGCATGCTCGGGTGCGTGATGATACCCAACAGGGGGTTTCGGGCGCCATTTCTTCATCGCCTCACAACCGCAGATCTGCAGGAAAGTTGGGTATGTTTTTCCCCTCACAACTTTGGACATAATCTAGCCTACAAATCCACATCTGAATATATAGTTCAATCAAATTGTTCAGTAGTGTCAACAAAATACAATACATAATTTATATTCTTGTTCAGATTTGTTAGCCTTAAGACTAGATGCTCCCACCTATTTTTCTTTAGTACCACACCAGGAATCGACACTAGTTAGATCAGAACCCCAACACAAGAATAAAAAAGGGTCAGTAGATCAGCGTTGCAGTTCTCTTAACATGCTGGCGAAGTACACTGTAACTGACCTTGCAGTACAAGCATGTTGCAGTATAATATATATCCTAGTAAAACGCAAACTCTTTTGAGTCACTTTCCAACCTCAACTTCTTCTTGCTTTGCTTCAACTCATATTCACGAAGCTGTTCCGAGACCATCCAATCCTGTGTAACTTCCTCTGTACCATCAACATACTGCGATTGTGTTTCAGACAAAACGGGACGTCTCTGGTCAAAGCTCACACCAACATTACCCTCTGCAAAATAATGGTTAATCAATTGAGTAACCTCCTCAAACCCAGGTGCCCCAGCATGGAAAACAGACACTGCGTCAAAATGAAGTTTGACTATGGTCGTTAAAAAGTGCACAAAAAGTACAAATGCAGTACACTTAGAAATATAAAATGCAGTGCTCCAACCATAAGCTAAAAATAAAAAAGAATGCATTGCACAAAAAAGTTGAATAAAACAATAATGCAGTTCACACATACATATAGTGGAGTTCACACATACAAAATAAATGCAGTGCTGCATACACTAACTTCACGTTCGTTCCCAACAAAATGCCAGACTAGATAGAGCAAGGCAACACCAATTGGTACAACATCAAAGTAACCAGCATACACAAAATAAACAAATCAATCACATACCAGAAGGAGGGGCTACACTTATGGGAGAAGATTCAATCCGCGAATTCAATTGATGTCCTCCCTCGACACCATGATCCTTACTACCAGGACAACGAGAGCCAATTGATGTATCATTATGAGTACTGCAATCACCTCCTGGATTAAAAAAGAAACAGAAACAAAAATTACAAAACATCACATGACAAAATAATGCAAAGGAATGCTGACAACTAACAGAGCATAAACCAAATATGCAGGATGATTTAGGAAACTAGATAAACATCAAACAAAATAAAACAAAAGCCTAAAATAAGCACTCCACATACCCTGAACTCCTCCCCCCACTCTGCTCGGCGAAGACATGGAGTTTTCCTACAGCACAAGGACGAAGTGACAGATATAAGCAACAAAATCGGCGAAAATCTCACAAAACCCTAGATCCACCTTGCTACACATGAGTATCGACTTCAAATCGAGATAAAATCGACTGCCTATGGAAATATTACACAAGCAAAAATAGCAACAACTACGAGAATCATAAAACAAGACGAGAGGACGATCAAGACCGAGAACAAGCGGAACGTACCACAAAAAAGGTGTGGCGACGGCGACGGTGGCGAGGGGGGGCGTGGGTGCGGCGACGGGAACGGACAGGAGAGGGCTGCGGCAGCGCAGCAGCAAGAGCTCATGGAGAGGACGATGATGCGGAATGCAGGAATAAGAACCTCTTGAGGGCAGCGGTTCCTCGGGCGACGGCGATTGCTGCGGGCGACGGCGGTTTTGCTCGAGGGAGAGATGCCTCGGGAGAAACTGCAAGAGAGGAGAGGGGATTGTTCTCGGTCTTTCTCCGTCAGCGGAGCAATGGGATCGCCTGGAACGGACACGTAGGAGGCCCGCGTGTGGCAAAGGGCAACATAAAACAGGCCAGCCCAAAAACGGCCCGGCTAAAAAAAGAAAGACTACAACAAAACGCATGCAGTTCCCTCTAAAGGACAATCAAGTTCAATCGGTAAAACAAAAATAAAATACATGCAGTTCACAAAAAAAGTTAAAATAAAAAACAACACGCGTGTTAAGAAACCGCATCCGAAAAGAGAAAGTCTACCTTCAAATAAGTGCCACACCAAAAATAGGGGGGCCCCCAACCCCCCTACCCCTCCCGTACTAGGGACTGCAGTAAGTACATGAAAAAAACAAATGCAGTACGCAGCACTAGAAAAATGCAGTGCATTTTGTTACATGAAGCAGTACGATGTAGCATTCCAATTCTGGATTACCTACATGAATAAATACACGGTATAGAACACAACTAAAAACTCGTAAAATAGCGGAATACATTGTACTTTATTCAGGGGCTGTAGCAAGGACACACAAAAAACCGGTGAAGTACGCACCTGTAGAAAAAATGCAGTTCTCTTTTGTAGACGGTGCAATGCAGAACAATAACCAATGCAGTTCCGTTAACACGTAGGATACATATAAACGTGACAAATGCCCGTTCGCACAGAAAGTGGTGGTTAAAAAAATTACTAATCAAAAAGAAAATAAAACCACGTTAAAAAAACCATGTTCGCATACAACCACCCAATCTGAGCGGTTCCATCTCCACAAGCCCACGATCACAGACGCAACGCCAACCCATGATCTGCACAACCGCATCGTCAGCGAGAACGTGCAGTTCATCCGATGCGGCCATCCCACTCCACGTCCTCCCCTTAAATTCATACCACTGCCAAAGGCCTTCTCATCCATAACAACACAAGTATCCATTGCGCTGCGACCAAATCGCTCCATCACATCCATCTCCACGCAAAACACCAAGCCCTACTACTAGCCATGGCATTCGCCGACGAGTACCAGGGCATGGAGGCCCACAGCAACACCAAGTTGCACGTCATCCACACCAACAACAAGAAGCAGATGGCGATCACCCTCGCGAAGTACGACTGCCACCTCACCCTCCAGCGCCACAAGATCGTCGCCATTGATCTCGAGTACAACAACGAGCCTGAAGCGACGCAAAAACCCGCCCTCTGCCAATTCTCCATCGGCAAGAAACAACCAGTGCTGCTCTTCCAATTGAGCGCCGCTGAAAGGTGCACCATCTTCGACAACTTCCTCGCCGACCCCAGGTACACCTTTGCAGGCTTCTCCATCGACGGGGACAAAAAAAGGCTAGAGCGCGTCAATCTGGAGGTCGCCAACTTCGTCGACTCCAGGAGGAGTGGAGGGTGCCCGAGGCAACCAAGGAGTTGGACTCCCTTGGAGACGTCTCCGGCATGCTCATTGACGAATACTACAACAACATGAAGAAGAAGATCACCGACGACGAACACAAGCATTGGGCCACCCTGCCTCTGTCCATGAGGCACATCGAGTACGCGGGAAAGGACGCCTATGCAGCATACGAGATATGGAACCACATCACCCTCACCCAAGACGGGCTTCGCCATGCAAAGCTGGAGAAGTAGGAGCCCCCCAAGAGGCGCGCTAGGAGCATCTAGGGATGGGGAGATGCTAACTAGTGAAGAAGAAGATGGTGCCGGCCAAAGAGCCAACAATGCCAGCATCGTTTTAGAATTATCATCAAATTTTCTTTATGTTGTTTGCTTATGTGTCGTTAGTTTGCTTGTGATCATTTGCTTTTGCTGAACTTAATTTGCTTGCCATGCAGAACCGCTTGTAATGATGAACTTTGATTTTGTTAGATTGCTTTCTGTTGAAATTAGTTAGCCGATGATGAACTTGTCGTACAGAATGCCCGTGATAATTTGTTTTCTGTTGTTTGCTTATGTATCATTAGATTTGAGCAGCGCACAAAATGAAAGAAGATGCAGTGGGAAAATAGGATGCATGCAGCGCAAGTTGTGTACCAATGCAGTACAGACTCTGTCGAATGAAGTTTACACATACCCAACAAAGCAGTGCACGCCCCCTAAAATTGAAAAAAACGAATACATAAGAGAAAAAAACACAAAAAGAAAAATGTGATCTGTATATGTAGTGCGGAAATATATGAACGTGTAGTACATAAACGTAATCAATGCAGTACAAGTATGATTTACTAAGAAGTGCACTCCCCTACATTGGAAAAAAGATTACATAAGAGTAAAAACACGAAAACAAAAATGAGAACTGTGCATGTAGTACAGACTGCGTGCACATGTAGTACAGAACCCTGATCAATGTAGTGCATGGACGATTTGCTAAGTAGTGCACGCCCCTAAATTGAAAAAAATACTTAACATGGAGAATTCAAAGAAAAAAATTGACCACCACAGGTGCACCCGGCCCCAGCCAGTCTCGTAGTAGGTCTGCACCCACCGTAGGTGAGTCGTTCTGAGCCACGATGAATGGGGTCGGGCACACATGGGCCCACAGGTCATGGAGCATAGAGCAGCGAGCGCCGTGTATAAGCGCCCAAATAAGTAACCAGAGGAGTTCGACACGGTTGCCTCGCCAGCGCTTATAAACAGGTCGGGCGCGCCTTCTGCTAGCGAGGTGGAACTAAACATTATAGCGCACACACAGCGCACCGGGAACCAGCCACGCTCACAGGCCGACTTGGGCCCAATGCGTCTTCACTCCCCGAACACAGCCCCAACACACAAAAAGAGAGGCCACTGAAAATTTAAAAAAAATCCCACATACCATACACAGACGCAAGCCCAACCACGCGTTCCGCAGTTCGTCTTGATATGACAACGCAGTTCGCTATGTTCAACTAAGCAGTCCTCTTGCTACTCAAATGCATTCGCGGACACTGAATCAGAACCAATCCACCACCTAACACCAACCACAAACATTTATTACTTATGTTCCTCAATTGGTTGCATAAAAACGTATCCATTCGTGCTCCAGACTAACACAACTCCTCCCCCCGTTCCTATTTTTCTCCAAATCGTAGATCTAGGGTTCATCCCATCCCCAGCTGTTCTCTGGAGTTCCACTGAATCTGCCATGGACTGCAAGTGCGGTTGTTTGGCAAGGATGGCGTCGGTAGCGGACACATGCGTGTACGCAGAAGGTCTAGAGCTCACCAACAGCGAGTGGCGCAACATGCTTGGGTGCGTGATGATACCCAACAGGGGGTTTCGGGCGCCATTTCTTCATCGCCTCACAACCACAGATCTGCAGAAAAGTTGGGTATGTTTTTCCCCTCACAACTTTGGACATAATCTAGCCTGCAAATCCACATATGAATATATAGTTCAATCAAATTGTTTAGTAGTGTCAACAAAATACAATACATCATTTATATTCTTGTTCAGATTTGTTAGCTTTAAGACTAGATGCTCCCACCTATTTTTCTTCAGTACCACACTAGGAATCGACACTAGTTAGATCAGAACCCCAACACAAGAATAAAAAAAGGGTCAGTAGATCAGCGTTGCAGTTCTCTTAACATGCTGGCGAAGTACACTGTAATTGACCTTGCAGTACAAGCATGTTGCAGTATAATATATATCCTACTAAAACGCAAACTCTTTTGAGTCACTTTCAAACCTCAACTTCTTCTTGCTTTGCTTCAACTCATATTCACGAAGCTGTTCCGAGACCATCCAATCCTGTGTAACTTCCTCTGCACCATCAACAAACTGCGATTGTGTTTCAGACAAAACGGGACGTCTCTGGTCAAAGCTACGAAAGACCGGTGGAAAACCAAAACGTCAAAAAAACTCAGGAAAAAACCATTAAAAGCCGAAAACGCATGCGGAAAAAAATTCGGAGGAAGCGCCCAGAGCATGGCACGTGACGAATGGCTGAGAGCATGCCAAGTGGCACTGGTCATTGTGACGCTCTTGAAGGAGCGCTCGTTAATTAGTTGCTCTCCAAAATCTTCCTTGCTATCTATATAAGATAGCGAGGCGAATCCTATTTGGCGCTGCAGGCGGGAAAACCCTATTCACTGCATTCTGTAGAAAGTTATCGATGTGCCGCACACGTTCGATGGTAAATGGGCCGGGCCGTTAGCTCTTTTTTTACGTGGGATCATTTTCCGGTTTGGGAACCTTCTATATGGTTCCTGGCCAGTTTTGGGAACCTTCCAGAAGGTTCTTGAACCAGGTTTTTTGGTTTTCTTTTTTTTTTCTTCTTTTCCTTTTTAGTTATTTCTATTTCGTTTTTCTTTTTCTTTTTCTTTTTATGTTTGTTTTCTTTCTTTGGTTTTTTATTTCTTTTTCTTTTCGTCTCTTTTAAAAAAATCTAAATTTTTAAAAATGTTCTCAAAATTCAGAAAAATTTATTGTTACCCAAAAACTTTCAAAACTTTCAAAATTCAGAAAATGTTTCAGATTTTAATTTTTTGTTCACATATTCGAAAAATGTTCGTGCTTCCAAATTTGTTCAGAGTTTTTAAAAATTTATTCTCAAGATTCAAAAAATGTTCGTCATTTAACAAATTGTTCGCGCTTCCAAATTTGTTTGGGATTTTTCAAAATTGTTCTCCGTTACAAAATTTGTTCTCAAGAGTTTTAAAAAATGTTCATGCTTTAAGAAATTGTTCACGCTTCCAAATTTGTTCTCAAGATTCAAAAATTGTTCATGCTTTAAAAAATTGGTCACAAATTCAAAATGTTTGGGAAATTCAAAATTTGTTTGTTTTCATAAAATTTGTTTGCATTTTTGAAAAAAACATACATTAAAAATACTCAAAATTTCAAAAAGAATCGGAATTTGAAATTTGTTCATAATTTCCAAGAAGTATTTTGAATTTTCAATAAATGTTTTCAAACCTTTGTTCACTTTGCCATCCTTCTTATCCACCTAGTATTTGGGGTATTTCCGCTTCCAGTGACCATTCGCTTTGCAATCGAAGCACTCAGTTTTTATGATATAGATTGAAAGTAAAGATTACGAAATAAAATAGATTGGAAACTTATATGATAAAAGATAGACCCGGGGCCCATAGGTTTCACTAGTGGCTTCTCTCAAGATAGCATAAGTATTACGGTGGGTGAACAAATTACTATCGAGCAATTGATAGAAAAGTGCATAATTATGAGAATATCCAGGCATGATCATGTATATAGGCATCACGTCCGCGACAAGTAGACCAAAATGATTCTGCACCTACTACTATTACTCCACACATCAACCGCTATCCAGCATGCATCTAGAGTATTAAGTTCATAAGAACAGAGTAACACATTAAGCAAGATGACATGATGTAGAGGGATAAACTCAAGCAATGTGATATAA
The DNA here is from genome assembly GCF_018294505.1 of Triticum aestivum. Taxonomy (NCBI): domain Eukaryota; kingdom Viridiplantae; phylum Streptophyta; class Magnoliopsida; order Poales; family Poaceae; genus Triticum; species Triticum aestivum. The sequence goes on from NC_057806.1 coordinate 452,655,564, forward strand.
ACCCCATCTTTTTATCCTCGATGGCAACAATACAATACGTGCCTTGCTGCCCCTGCCGTCACTAGGAAAGGACACCGCAAGATTGAACCCAAAGCTAAGCACTTCTCCCATTGCAAGAAAGATCAATCTAGTAGGCCAAACCAAACTGATAATTCGAAGAGACTTGCAAAGATAACAAATCATACATATAAGAATTCGGAGAAGAACCAAATATTGTTCATAGATAATCTTGATCGTAAACTCACAATTCATCGGATCTCGACAAACACACCGCAAAAAGAGTTACATCGAATAGATCCCCAAGAAGATCGAGGAGAACATTGTATTGAGATCCAAAAAGAGAGAAGAAGCCATCTAGCTAATAACTATGGACCCGAAGGTCTGAGGTAAACTACTCACACATCATCGGAGAGGCTATGGTGTTGATGTAGAAGCCCTCCGTGATTGATTCCCCCTCCAGCGGAGCTCCGGAAAAGGCCCCAAGATGGGATCTCTTGGGTAAAAGGTTGCGGTGGTGGAAATATGGTTTCATGGTGCTCCTGGATGTTTTCGGGGCATATGAACATATATAGGAAGAAGAAGTAGGTCGGTGGAGCCACAAGGGGCCCACGAGGGTGGAGGGCGCGCCCCCTGCCTCATGGCCTCCTCATTGATTTCTTGACGTCCACTCCAAGTCCTCTGGATCACGTTTTTCCAAAAAATAACTCTCTCGAAGGTTTCATTCCGTTTGGATTCCGTTTGATATTCCTTTTTTGTGAAACACTGAAATAGGCAAAAAATAGCAATTTGCAATGGGCCTTGGGTTAGTAGGTTAGTCCCAAAAATAATATAAAAGTGCTTAGTAAAGCCCATTAAATATCCAAACAAATAACATCATAGCATGGAACAATAAAAAATTATAGATACGTTGGAGACGTATCAAGCATCCCCAAGCTTAATTCCTACTCGTCCTCGAGTAGGTAAATCATAAAAACAGAATTTTTGATGTGGAATGCTACCTAGCATATTTCTCAATGTAATTTTCTTTATTGTGGCATGAATGTTCAGATCCGAAAGATTCAAGACAAAAGTTTCATATTGACATAAAAATAGTAATACTTCAAGCATATGAACAAAGCAATCATGTCTTCTCAAAATAACATGGCCAAAGAAAGTTATCCCTACAAAATCATATAGTCTGGCTATGCTCTATCTTCATCACACAAAGTATTTAATCATGCACAACCCCGATGACAAGCCAAGCAATTGTTTCATACTTTTGGTGTTCTCAAACTTTTTCAATCTTCACGCAATATATGAGCGTGAGCCATGGACATAACACTATAGGTGGAATAGAATGGTGGTTGTGGAGAAGACAAAAAAGGAGAAGATAGTCTCACATCAATTAGGCGTATCAACGGGCTATGGAGATGCCCATCAATAGATATCAATATGAGTGAGTAGGGATTGCCATGCAACGGATGCACTAGAGCTATAAGTGTATGAAAGCTCAACAAAAGAAACTAAGTGGGTGTGCATCCAACTCGCTTGCTCACGAAGACCTAGGGCATTTTGAGGAAGCCCATCATTGGAATATACAAGCCAAGTTCTATAATGTAAAATTCCCACTAGTATATGAAGGTGACAACATAGGAGACTCTCTATCATGAAGATCATGGTGCTACTTTGAAGCACAAGTGTGGAAAAAGGATAGTAACATTGTCCCTTCTCTCTTTTTCTCTCATTTTTTCATTTTTTTTGTTTGGGCCTTCTTCTTCTTCTTCTTCTTCTTCTTCTTCTTTTGGCCTCTTTTATTTTTTTCGTCCGGAGTCTCATCCCGACTTGTGGGGGAATCATAGTCTCTATCATCCTTTCCTCACTTGGGACAATGCTCTAATAATGATGATCATCACACTTTTATTTACTTACAACTCAGAGATTACAACTCAATACTTAGAACAAAATATGACTCTATGTGAATGCCTTCGGTGGTGTACCGGGATATGCAATGAATCAAGAGTGACATGTATGAAAGAATTATGAATGATGACTTTGCCACAAATACGATGTCAACTAGATAATCATGAAAAGCAATATGACAATGATGAAGCGTGTCATAATAACTGAACGGTGGAAAGTTGCTTGGCAATATATCTCGGAATGGCTACGGAAATGCCATAATAGGTAGGTATCGTAGCTGTTTTGAGGAAGGTATATGGTGGGTTTATGATACCAGCGAAAGGTGCGCGGTATTAGAGAGGCTAGCAATGGTGGAAGGGTGAGAGTGTGTATAATCCATGGACTCAACATTAGTCATAAAGAACTCACATACTTATTGCAAAAATCTATTAGTTATCAAAACAAAGTACTATGTGCATGCTCCTAGGGAGATAGATTGGTAGGAAAAGACCATCGCTCGTCCCCGACCGCCACTCATAAGGAAGACAATCAATAAATAAATCATGTTCCGACTTCATCACATAACGGTTCACCATACGTGCATGCTACGGGAATCACAAACTTCAACACAAGTATTTCTCAAGTTCACAACTAATCAACTAGCATGACTCTAATATCACCATCTCCATATCTCAAAACAATCATCAAGTATCAAACTTCTCATAGTATTCAATGCACTTTTTATGATAGTTTTTATTATACCCATCTTGGATGCCTATCATATTAGGACTAATTTTATAACCAAAGCAAATTACCATAATGTTCTAAAGGACTCTCAAAATAATATAAGTGAAGCATGAGAGATCAATAATTTCTATAAAATAAAACCACCACTGTGCTCTAAAAGATATAAGTGAAGCACTAGAGCAAAATTATCTAGCTCAAAAGATATAAGTGAAGCACTAGAGCAAAATTATCTAGCTCAAAAGATATAAGTGAAGCACATAGAGTATTCTAATAAATTCCAATTCATGTGTGTCTCTCCCAAAATGTGTGGACAGCAAGGATGATTTTGGTAAACTAAAAAGAAAAGACTCAAATCATACAAGACTCTCCAAGTAAAACACATATCATGTGGTGAATAAAAATATAGCCTCAAGTAAAGTTACCGATAGAAGAAGACGAAAGAGGGGATGCCTTCCGGGGCATCCCCAAGCTTAGGCTTTTGGTTGTCATTGAATTTTACCTTGGGGTGCCTTGGTAATCCCCAAGCTTAGGCTCTTGCCAATCCTTATTCCATAATCCATCAAATCTTTACTCAAAACTTGAAAACTTCACAACACAAAACTTAAACAGAAAATCTCATGAGCTCCGTTAGTATAAGAAAACAAACCACCACTTAAGGTACTGTAATTAACTCATTATTTATTTATTTTGGTGTTAAACCTACTGTATTCCAACTTCTCTATGGTTCATAACCTCCGATACTAGCCATAGATTCATCAAAATAAGCAAACAACAGGCAAAAAAACAGAATCTGTCAAAAACAGAACAGTCTGTAGTAATATGTAGGTCTCGAATACTTCTATGACCCCAAAAATTCTAAAATAAATTTCTGGACGTGAGGAATTTATCTATTAATCATCTTCAAAAATAATCAACCTAATCTCACTCTCCAGTAAAAAATGGCAGAAAATCTCGTGAGCGCTAAAGTTTCTGTTTTTTACAGCAAGATCGCAAAGACTTTCCCCAAGTCTTCCCAATGGTTCTACTTGGCACAAACACTAATTAAAAGCATAAAACCACATCTATACAGAGGTTAGATTAATTATTTATTACTAAACATAACCAAAAAGCAATAAAAAAAAATTGGGTTGCCTCCCAACAAGCGCTATCGTTTAACGCCCCTAGCTAGGCATAAAAGCAAGGATAGATCTAGGTGTTATCATCTTTGGTATGTAATCCATAAGTGGATCTCATAATAGATTCATATGGTAGTTTAATTTCGTTTCTAGGAAAGTGTTCCATGCCTTTCCTTAATGGAAATTGGAATCTAATGTTCCCTTCTTTCATATCAATAATTGCACCAATCGTTCTAAGGAAAGGCCTACCAAGAATAATGGGACATGTAGGATTTCAATCTATATCAAGAACAATGAAATCTACGGGAACATAATTCCTATTTGAAACAATAAGAACATCATTAAGTATTCCCATAGGTTTCTTAATAGTGGAATCCGCGAGGTGCAAATTTAAAGAACAATCATCAAATTCACGGAAACCTAACACATCACACAAAGTTTTTGGAATCGTGGAAACGCTAGCACCCAAATCACATAAAGCATAGCATTCATGATCTTTAATTTTAATTTTAGTAGTGGGTTCCCACTCATCATAAAGTTTTCTAGGGATAGAAACTTCCAATTCAAGCTTTTCTTCATAAGATTGCATTAAAGCATCAACGATATGTTTAGTAAAAGCTTTATTTTGATTATAAGCATGCGGAGAATTTAGCACGGATTGCAACAAGGAAATACAATATATTAAAGAATAATTATCATAATTAAATTCCTTGAAATCCAAAATAGTGGGTTCATTGCTATGTAAAGTTTTAACCTCTCCAATCCCACTTTTACCAATTTTAACATTAAGATCTAAAAACTCCAAATCATTGGGACGCCTTTTAACTAAAGTTGACTCATCTCCACTCCCATCATTATAAAGATTCATATTGCAAAACAAAGATTTACTAGGGGACACATCAATCACTTTTTGATCTTCATCCTTATTATCATGCAAACTAGAAGAACACGCTTTCACAAAGCAATCTTTTTTATGACGCATCCTAGCGGTTCTTTCTTTGCACTCATTAATGGAAATTCTCATAGCTTTGAGAGACTCATTGATATCATGCGTAGGTGGAATAGATCTAAGTTTCAAATAATCAACATCAAGAGAAATTCTATCCACGTTCCTAGCCAACTCATATATCTTAGACAGTTTTTCTTCAATCAAAGCATTGAAACTCTTTTGTGAACTAACAAACTCTTTAATTTTAGATTCAAAATCAGAGTTCATCTTATTATAATTTCCATAAGAATTGTTGTAGGAAATACCATAATTATTAGAGGAATTACTAGGAAACGGCCTAGGATTAAAATTACCTCTATACGCGTTATTACCAAAATTGTTCCTACCAACAAAATTCAAATCCATAGATTCATTATTATTCTCAATCAAAGTAGACAAGGGCATATCATTAGGATCAGAAGAAACACTCTTATTAGCAAACAATTTCATAAGTTCATCCATCTTTCCACTCAAAACATTAATTTCTTCTATTGCATGCACCTTTTTACTAGTAGATCTTTCAGTGTGCCATTGAGAACAATTAACCATAATATTATATAGGAGTTTAGTAGCTTCTCCTAAAGTGATTTCCATAAAAGTGCCTCCTGCGGCCGAATCTAAAAGATTTCTAGAAGAAAAATTCAATCCGGCATAAATTTTTTGTATAATCATCCAAAGATTCAAACCATGTGTAGGGCAATTACGTATCATTAATTTCATCCTCTCCCAAACTTGTGCAACATGTTCATGATCAAGTTGCTTAAAATTCACAATATCGTTTCTAAGAGAGATGATCTTAGCGGGTGGAAAATACTTAGAGATAAAAGCATCTTTGCACTTATTCCATGAATCGATACTATTTTTAGGCAAAGACGAAAACCAAGTTTTAGCACGATCTCTAAGCGAAAACAGGAATATCTTCAATTTAACAATATCATTATCCACATCTTTATTCTTTTGCATATCACACAAATCAACAAAGTTGTTTAGATGGTAGCGTCATCTTCACTAGGAAGGCCGGAAAACGGATCTTTCATGACAAGACTCAGCAAAGCAGTATTAATTTCACAAGATTCAGCATCGGTAAGAGGAGCAATCGGAGTGATAATAAAATCATTATTGTTGGTATTAGAAAAGTCACACAATTTAGTATTATCTTGAGCCATCGTGACAAACAATCCAACACACAAGCACACAAGAAGTAAGCGAAAAGAGACGAACTAGAAAAGAGAAGGGAACAGAAGAAGAGGGCGAATAAAACGGCAAGGGTGAAGTGGGGGAGAGTAAAACGAGAGGCAAATGGCAAATAATGTAACGCGAGGGATAAGAGTTTATGATGGGTACTTGGTATGTCTTGACTTGATGTAGATCTCCCCGGCAACGGCGCCAGAAATGGCTTGTTGACGGGAGATCAAATCTTGACTTGACTTGGTGCAACCTCCCCGGGAATGGCGCCAGAAATCCTTCTTGCTACCTCTTGAGCACTGCGTTGGTTTTCCCTTGAAGAGGAAAGGGTGATGCAGTAAAGTAGTGTAAGTATTTCCCTCAGTTTTTGAGAACCAAGGTCTCAATCCAGTAGGAGACTACACGCAAATCCCTCGTACCTACACAAACAAATAAGAACCTCGCAACCAACGCGATAAAGGGGTTGTCAATCCATTCACGGTTACTTGCGAGAGTGAGATCTGATAGAGATAATCATAATAAGATAAATATTTTTGGTATTTTTATGATATAGATTGAAAGTAAAGATTGCAAAATAAAATAGATTGGAAACGTATATGATAAAAGATAGACCCGGGGGCCATAGGTTTCACTAGTGGCTTCTCTCAAGATAGCATAAGTATTATGGTGGGTGAACAAATTACTGTCGAGCAATTGACAAAAAAGTGCATAATTATGAGAATATCTAGGCATGATCATGTATATAGGCATCACGTCTGCGACAAGTAGACCGAAACGATTCTGCATCTACTACTATTACTCCACACATCGACCGCTATCCAGCATGCATCTAGAGTATTAAGTTCATAAGAACAGAGTAACACATTAAGCAAGATGACATGCTGTAGAGGGATAAACTCAAGCAATATGATATAAACCCCATCTTTTTATCCTCGATGGCAACAATACAATACATGCCTTGCTGCCCCTGCTATCATTGGGAAAGGACACCGCAAGATTGAGCCCAAAGCTAAGCACTTCTCCCATTGCAAGAAAGATCAATCTTGTAGGCCAAACCAAACTGATAATTCGAAGAGACTTGCAAAGATAACAAATCATACATATAAGAATTCAGAGAAGAACCAAATATTGTTCATAGATAATCTTGATCATAAACCCACAATTCATCGGATCTCGACAAACACACCGCAGAAAGAGTTACATCGAATAGATCCCAAGAAGATCGAGGAGAACATTGTATTGAGATCCAAAAAGAGAGAAGAAGCCATCTAGCTAATAACTATGGACCCGAAGGTCTGAGGTAAACTACTCATACATCATCGGAGAGGCTATGGTGTTGATGTAGAAGCCCTCCATGATTGATTCCCCCTCCGGTGGAGCTCCGGAAAAGGCCCCAAGATGGGATCTCTTGGGTACAGAAGGTTGCGGCAGTGGACATAGGGTTTTGTGGTGCTCCTGGATGTTTTCGGGGTATAAGGACATATATAGGAGGAAGAAGTAGGTCGGTGGAGCCACGAGGGGCCCACGAGGGTGAAGGGCACGCCTAGGGGGGTAGGCGCGCCCCCTGCCTGGAGGCCTCCTCGTTGATTTCTTGATGTCCACTCCAAGTCCTCTAGATCACGTTTGTTCCAAAAATAACTCCCCTGAAGGTTTCATTCTGTTTGGATTCCGTTTGATATTCCTTTTCTGTGAAACACTGAAATAGGCAAAAAACAGCAATTTGCACTGGGCCTTGGGTTAGTAGGTTAGTCCCAAAAATAATATAAAAGTGCTTAGTAAAGCCCATTAAACATCCAAAACAGATAATATAATAGCATGGAACAATCAAAAATTATAGATACATTGGAGACGTATCAATCATCTTATAATGCTACCGCCGTACTAAGCAAAATAAAATGCATAAAGGATAAACATCACATGCAGTCAATAAAGTGATATGATATGTCCATCATCATCTTGTGCCTCCGATCTCCATCTCCAAAGCACCATCATGATCACCATCGTCACCGGCTTGACACCTTGATCTCCATCGTAGCATCGTTGTTGTCTCGCCAACTATTGCTTCCACGACTATCGCTACCGCTTAGTGATAAAGTAAAGCAATTACATGGCGATTGCAATTCATACAATAAAGAGACAACCACATGGCTCCTGCTAGTTACCGACAACTGTGTTACAAAACATCATCATCTCATACAACAATTTATATAATCACGTCTTGACCATATCACATTACAACATGCCCTGCAAAAACAAGTTAGACGTCCTCTACTTTGTTGTTGCAAGTTTTACGTGGCTCCTATGAGCTTCTAGAAAGAACCGTTCTTACCTACGCATCAAAACCACAATGATTTTTCATCAAGTGTGCTATTTTAACCTTCAACAAGGACCGGGCATAGTCAAACTCGATTCAACTAAAGTTGGAGAAACAGACACCTGCCAGCCACCTGTGTGCAAAGCACGTCGGTAGAACCAGTCTCATGAACGTGGTCATGTAATGTCGGTCCCGGCCGCTCCATCCAACAATACAGCCGAATCAAAGTAAGACGTTGCTGGTAAGCAGTATGACTATTATCGCCCACAACTCTTTGTGTTCTACTCATGCATATAACATCTATGCATAGACCTGGCTCGGATGCCACTGTTGGGGAACGTAGTATTTCAAAAAAAAATCCTATGATCACGCAAGATCTATCTAGGAGAAGCACAACAACGAGCAGGGAGAGTGTATCCATGTAACCTCGTAGACACAAAGCGGAAGCGTTTAGTAATGCGGTTGATGTAGTCAAACTTCTTCACGATCCAACCGATCCAAGTACCGAACGCACGGTACCTCCGCGATCTGCACATGTTTAGCTCGGTGACGTCCCTCGAACTCTTGATCCAGTTGAGGCCGAGGGAGAGTTTTGTCAGCACGACGGCGTGGTGACGGTGATGATGATGTTACCGGCGCAGGGCTTCGCCTAAGCACTACGACGATATGACCGAGGTGTTAACTATGATGGGGGGCGCCACACACGGCTAGGAACAATTGATGTTTCTAGGGGTGCCCTCCCCGCGTATATAAAGGAGGGATAGGAAGGGAGGCAGCCTAGGGCGCGCCCAAGCAGGAGGAATCCTACTTGGGCCCCTAGTCTAATTCGCCCCCCCTTACCATATTTGGACAAGGGGGAAAGGAAGGAGGGGGGAGGGGAAGGAAGTAGGAGTCCTACTTCATACTTTCCTTTTCCTCCTCTCCTTTTCCTTTCTTCCCATGTGGCTGGCCCTATAGGGGGCACACCAGCCCCTTGCACTACTGGAATCAGCTTCTTTGCCGTCCGCCATGGCGGACGGCAAAGGCATGGATCACGGACGGCAAAATTCTTTGCCGTCCGCCAGCAGACGGCAAACTCTCTGTTTGAACACGTGCCAGCAAAGGCCTTCTTTTTCGTCCGCTTCCTGGAAACGGGCGGCAAAGGGTTGTGTCGTCCGCCGTTGGTGGCCAGCAGACGGCAAAGATCATGGACAACAGTGAGGTGGGGTGAGAGCCGTTAGGGTTTAACGGCGTGCTTTGCCATCAGCCAGCATACGGCAAAGAGGATAAGGTCTTTGCCGTCCACTGGCTAACGGCAAAGTGCTCAAACATGCCAGTCCCAGGAATCACAGGTAGCTGCCACGTGGCATGTTTGTCGTCAGCTAGCTGACGGCAAAGAGCCTGTACAACCCTGTTTTTAATTTAATTCAATTAATTTGATAGCAATTCACAAATATACATATATACACAACAAGCATATCCAACACAGCAAGCATAACCAACACATATATAGTTCCATCCTTACATATTACAGAAGTTTCACATTCATCCAACACCGTTATCCATCCATCCATATAACAAGTTCCAACCATGCAAGTTCATTGATACAAATAAAAGCACAAATGGAAAAGAAGCACTCCATCCATGCAAGCTTCCGTGAATTAAATCAAATCTGCAAAATGACAAACAAGATGTTAGAAGAAGAAGAAGAAGAAGAAGAAGAAGAAGAAAATGAACAAGAAGAAGACTATAAGAAGTAAGCATACTTATTATGTAAACTTGGTCATTTTGTGCTAACATAAGTAATTTTGGAGTTAACCTCTAGGAAACTAAGCATATTAGAGCTAACTTAGAGCTAAGTTATGTCATTTTGGAGAATAATAATAATAATAATAATAATAAGACTATAAGCTTATTATGTAAACCTGGTCATTTTGTGCTAACATAAGTAATTTTGGAGCTAACCTATAGGAAACTAACCATATTAGAGATAACTTAGCATAGTAGAGCTAACTTAGGTAAAATGGAGCCAACCTAGCTAATTGTGCCATCTTTAAGTGAACTAAGCATATTAGAGCTAACTTAGAGCTAACTTATGTCATTTTGAAGAAGAAGAAGAAGAAGAAGAAGTAGTAGTAGAAGAAGAAGACTATAAGCTTATTATGTAAACTTGGTCATTTTGTGCTAACATAAGTATTTTTGGAGCTAACCAATAGGAAACTAAGCATAGTAGAGATAACTTAGCATAGTAGAGCTAACATAGGTAACTAAGCATATTAGAGCTAACTCAGAGCTAACTTATGTCATTTCAGAGGAAACAAAGCTAAGTATATATAGATCATTTTGGAGATCTGACATACCTGACATAGTTCAGTTCTCATTGTTCTTCTCATTCTCCTTCCTCAGCCTGATGCGCCAAGAGCGGCGAGGCGGTGGAGGCAGTGGGATGTAGTCTTCTATGACAATTGGCGTGGTCATGTCGCCCAGCTGTGGGATCGCCGGTGCCACCACCGGCGCGAGGTCATTGTCAGGCACCACCACCATTGCGAGGCCATCTTCAGGCACGACAGACACGACCATCGCTAGGTCATCCTCGGACACCACCATCTCTTGCCCATGGTCAGCCACCACCATCTCTTGCCCTTGGTCAACCACCACCATCGCTAGGTCATCCTGAGCCTGATGCCCACTTTGCTCCTCTTCTTCCTCACTCCAGTCCGGATCATCCTCCTTGCTGTCTTTGCTGCAGCCAGAATCACTGTTGCTTTTGCTATAGCCAGAATCGTTGTTGCTTTTGCTATAGCCAGAATCGCTGCTGCTTTGGCGGTAGCCAGTGTCGCTGCTGCTGCTCCCATTGCCTATCCAAATGCAATAATGACCGTTAACAATTGATGCGAGACAAAGCCAAATGTAGAGGAATAAGAAGAGGCAGAATGTACTGGCATCATCATTGTCAGCGTAGCGCATGCGACACATAGTCGCGTTGAACACCTTCACGATGAGCATGGTGGTGTCGTCGTCGTACCTGAAAAGAAGGAAGTACCCCTGCCGCAGGTCATAGGCACGGTAGAACTTCTCCCAGCCATTACACAGGTACATGTGGCCCTCCTTGATCACCAACTCCACGTCCCACAGCCTGCGAAACCCGCTGCCCGCCTGTCACAGCTTCACATTATTTGGTGGATCTTCACCCAGCATGTTCATAAAAGTGTCAGGCAGCCTCTGCAGTTTGGTACAATGAGTGATGTAGCAAACAACAGAGTTATCATAATGAGATGGTTGAAGGGGAGATCTCTCCTTTTACATACCTGCCTTGTGGATGATACTGAAGTCCCAAGTATGATACTGAAGAACTCGAAAGCATCCAACTCGTACTTTGGTGTGGCAGATCAGAGTCTGCGGTGGCGGCTTCCCCCCATCTCTGATAAGCAGCAGAAGAGACCAATTAATACCCTTACAACATTATCATACAACATTATAACATAAGAAATTTTGAGCGGAAGATAATCAACTACACCAAGTTATCATTTCTCATTCAAAAAACAATGCACTTGTGGACATATGATGGCTCTAGTTGAATTTATTAGTAGCACTAGTCGTCAAAAATGTTGACTTTAGTTGAATTTAATATAATAACTATTTTAACTTCTTTTGGTCAGCAAACTAGGCAACTAGCTAGCAGTATAAAAACATTCAACTAAAGAAAAGAAAGAAACTGCAAAACGTGGCGGAACCCTAAATAAGAAAGTATAAAAACGTGTCTTTTTCTTCTTCTTCCCCTCTTCTTCTTTTTCCTCCTTTTCCTTTTCTTCTTCTTCCTCTTCTTCCTTTTCTTCATCATCATCATCATCATCATCATCATCATCATCATGATCATCATCATCATCATCATCATCATCATCACCATCTTCTTCTTCTTCTTCTTCTTCTTCTTCTTCTTCTTCCTCTTCTTCTTCTTCTTCTTCTTCTTCTCTTCTTCTTCCTTTCCCTTTCCTTCTTCTTCTTCTTCTCCTCCTCTCCTCTTTTTTTATTCTTCTTCTTTTTTCTTCTTCTTTTTCTCCTCCTCCTCTTCTTCTTCTTCCTTTCCCTTTCCCTCTTCTTCTTCTCCCCCTCTCCTCTTTTTCTTCTTCTTCTTTTCTTCTTCTTCTTCTTCTTCTTCTTCTTCTTCTTCTTCTTCTTCTTCTTCTTCTTCTTCTTCTTCTTCTTCTTCTTCTTCTTCTTCTTCTTCTCCTCCTCTTCCTCCCTCCTCCTCCTCCTCCTCTTCCTCTTATTTCTTCTTCTTCTTCTTCTTCTTCTTCTTCTTCTTCTTCTTCTTCTTCATCTTCGTCTTCTTCTTCTTCTTCTTCGTCTTCTTCTTCTTCTTCTTCTTCTTCTTCTTCTTCTTCTTTATTCTTCTTCTTTTCTTCCTTCTTCTCCCTCCTCCTCTTCCTCCCTCCTCCTCCTCCTCCTTCTACTCTTCTTCTTCTAATGAACTAAAACTAAAACTAAAACTAATTTAAAATAAACTAATGTAAAAATAAAAGTAAAACTAAACTGAAAATAAAACTAAAGTAAAACTATAACTAAAACTAAGGTTTAGGGTTTTCTCTTCCTCTTCTTTTCTTTCTTCTTCTCCCTCCTCCTCTTCCTCCCTTCTCCCCTCCTCCTCCTCTGCTTCTTCTTCTTCCCCTTCTACATATTCTAGCACTAAAACTAAACTGAATCTAACACTAACACATATCTAGCACTAAATCTAACACTAACAATTAAACAACAACAAAAAGAAAAAAGAAAAAAATAACTCACCGGAGCAGATGGGGGCCGGGGTTTCGCAGGGCAGGGTGGCGGTGGCGACGGGGGCCGCAGGGCTCCGGGGCGGTGGAGCTCAGGGGGGTGAGCGGCGGCACCGAGCCGGTAGGGAGGCGGGTGCGATGGGGCCGTGGTGGCGCCGGGGTGGTAGGCGGGTGGTGGGGGCGCCGGGGCAGTCGGGCGGCGACATGGTGGGGCGATGGGGCGTCGGGGTGGTGGGGTGACGGGGCGTCAGCGGGTGGGGGGCGACGGGGCATCGGCGCGTGGGGGCGGCGGGGTGGTGGGACGACGGGACAAGCGGTGGCGGGTGGCGGCGGCGGCGGCGGGTGGTGGGGGCGGCGGCGGGCGGCGGGGGCGGCGGTGGTGGTTGTGTTCGTCGGGAGGAGAGAAGGAGAGAAACACAGAGATGGAGGGGCGGGGTGGGGATCGGCCGCTAGTTAGGTTAGTTCTTTGCCGTTCGCCCCACCTTTGTCGTTCGCTATTTTTGTCTTTGTTGTCCTCTAGCAGACGGCAAAGAGGGGGGCCGTTAAGTTTTTTTAATCAGATCGTTAGTGGGGGTCACCTCTATCTTTGCCGTCTGCCAGTTGACGGCAAAGTTTCTTTGCCGTCCGCTAGCTGATTACAAATAATTGGCTGATGGCAAAGACATTCTTTGCCATCAGCCAGTTCTTTGCCATCAGCCAGCGGGCGACAAAGAATTGGCTGATGGCAAATAAGCTAATTCCAGTAGTGTTGTGGGCTGGTGTTTTCCCTTACTTGGCCCATTAAGCCCATATCTTTGTCGAGGGTTGCTCGGAACCCCTTCCGGTGACCCGGTATCACCCGGAACACTTCCGGTGTCCGAATATAGCCTTCCAATATATGAATCTTTACCTCTCGACCATTTCGAGACTCCTCGTCATGTCCGTCATCTCATACGGGACTCCGAACAAACTTTAGTACATCAAATCACATAACTCATAATACAAACCGTCATCAAACGTTAAGCGTGCGGACCCTACGGGTTCGAGAACTATGTAGACATGACCGAGACACATCTCCGGTCAATAACCAATAGCGGAACCTGGATGCTCATATTGGCTCCTACATATTGTACGAAGATCTTTATCGTTCAAACTGCATAACAACATAAGTTTTTCCCTTTGTCATCAGTATGTTACTTGCGCGAGATTCGATCGTCGGTATCATCATACCTAGTTCAATCTCGTTACCGGCAAGTCTCTTTACTTGTTCCGTAATGCATCATCCCTCAACTAACTCATTAGTCACATTGCTTGCAAGGCTTATAGTGATGGGCATTACCGAGAGGGCCCAGAGATACCTCTCCGATACACGGAGTGACAAATCCTAATCTCGATTGATACGTCTCCAATGTATCTATAATTTTTGATTGCTCCATGCTATATTATCTACTGTTTTGGATGTTTATGGGCTTTATTATACACTTTTATATCATTTTTGGGACTAACCTATTAATCCAGAGCCCAGTGCCAGTTTCTGTTTTTACCTTGTTTTAGGGTTTCAAAGAAAAGGAAAATCAAATGGAGTCCAATTGACCTGAAACTTCACGGAACTCTTTTTTGGAAGGAAAGAAGCCCACAAGACTTGAAGTGCACGTAAGGGAAGCTTCGAGGAGGTCACGAGGTAGGGGGGCGCCCACCCCCCTAGGGCGCGCCCTCCACCCTCGTGGGCCCCTCGTGCCCCCTGGCATACTTCTTCCGCCTATATATCTCCATATACCCTAAAATTTTCGAGAGCACAATAGATCGGGAGTTCTGCCGCCAGAAGCCTCCGTAGCCACCGAAAGCCAATATAGACCCGTTCCGGCACCCTGCCGGAGGGGGAAATCCCTCTCCGGTGGCCATCTTCATCATCCCGGTGCTTTCCATGATGAGGAGGGAGTAGTTCTCCCTCGGGGCTGAGGGTATGTACCAGTAGCTATGTGTTTGATCTCTCTCTCTCTCTATCTCTCGTGTTCTTGAGATGATACGATCATGATGTATCGCGAGCTTTGCTATTATATTGGGATCCTATGATGTTTCTTCCCCCCTCTACTCTCTTGTAATGGATTGAGTTTCCCCTTCGGAGTTATCTTATCGGATTGAGTCTTTAAAGATTTGAGAACACTTGATGTATGTCTTGTCGTGCGTATCTGTGGTGACAATGGGATACCACGTGATTCACTTGATGTATGTTCTGGTGATCAACTTGCGGGTTCCTCCCATGAACCTATGCATAGGGGTTCGCACACGTTTTTGTCGTGATTCTCTGATAGAACTTTGGGGCACTCTTTGAGGTCCTATGTGTTGGTTGAATAGATGAATATGAGATTGTGTGATGCATATCGTATAATCATACCCACGGATACTTGAGGTGACATTAGAGTATCTAGGTGACATTAGGGTTTTGGTTGATTTGTGTCTTAAGGTGTTATTCTAGTACGAACTCTAGGGCTGTTTAGGACACTTATAGGAATAGCCCAACGGATTGATTGGAAAGAATAACTTTGAGGTGGTTTCGTACCCTACCATAATCTCTTCGTTTGTTCTCCGTGATTAGTGAGTTTGGAGTGACTCTTTGTTGCATGTTGAGGGATAGTTATGTGATCCAATTATGTTAGTATTGTTGAGGGAACTTACACTTGTCAAAGTATGAACCCTAGGCCTTGTTTCCTATCATTGCAATACCATTTATGCTCACTTTTATCATTAGTTACCTTGCTGTTTTTATATTTTCAGATTACAAATACCTTTATCTACCATCCATATACCACTTGTATCACCATCTCTTCGCCGAACTAGTGCACCTATACAATTTACCATTGTATTGGGTTTGTTGGGGACACAAGACACTCTTTGTTATTTGGTTGCAGGGTTGCTTGAGAGAGACCATCTTCATCCCACGCCTCCTACGGATTGATAAACCTTAGGTCATCCACTTGAGGGAAATTTGCTACTGTCCTACAAACCTCTGCACTTGGAGGCCCAACAACGTCTACAAGAAGAAGGTTGTGTAGTAGACATCAAGCTCTTTTCTGGCGCCGTTGCCGGGGAGGTTAGCACTTGAAGGTATATCTTTAGATCTTGCAATTGAGTCTTTTAGTTTCGTGTTTTATCACTAGTTTAGTTTATAAAAGAAAACTATAAAAAATGGAATTGAGTTTGTCTCATACGCTTCACCTTTTTAATGTCTTTCGTGAGTATGATGGAAAGTATAATTGTGCTCAAGTGCTAGAAGAAGAAATCTATAAAATGTTTGGCACTAAATATTTGAATGATAAGCATGATTGCAATGTTGTTAGTATGAATTCCTTGAATATCCATTATGCTAATGATATGCAAAGCCACAAGCTTGGGGAAGCTATGTTTGATGAAGATGATATTTTTTGTCCCCCAAGTTTTGATGAGCAAATTTATTATGATGAAAGAATGCCTCCTATCTATGACGATTATTGTGATAACATGTATGCTTTAAATAATAATGATAACAATGAAACTTGTCATCTTGATCTTAATTTTCAATCACATGATAGTTATTTTGTTGAGTTTTCTCCCACTATTATTCATGAGAATAATTTTGCTTGTGTGGAGAGTAGTAAATTTATATGCTTGTAGATAATGAAAAGAATGCTTTAGGTGCTGGTTATATTGTTGAATTCATTCATGATGCTACTGAAAATTATTATGAGGGAGGAATATATGCTTTTAGGAATCGCAATAATATCATGTTTCCTTTCTATGTGCTTAAATTTTTTGAAGTTATGCTTGTTTTACCTTCCTATGCAAGTTGATTCTTGTTCCCACAAGTTGTTTGCTCACAAAATCCCTATGCATAGGAAGTATGTTAGACTTAAATGTGCTAGTCATATTCTTCATGATGCTCTCTTTATGTTTCAATTCTTATCCTTTATGTGAGCATCATTGAAATCATCATGCCTAGCTAGGGGCGTTAAACGATAGCGCTTGTTGGGAGGCAACCCAACTTTTTTTGTTCCTTTATTTTTGTTCCTGTTTAGTAATAAATAATTCATCTAGCCTCTGTTTAGATGTGGTTTTATGCTTTTAATTAGTGTTTGTGCCAAGTAAAACCTTTGGGAAGACTTGGGGAAAGTCTTGTTGATCATGCTGTCAAAAACAGAAACTTTAGCGCTCACGAGAATTGCTGCCATTTTTATTTGTAGAGTGATATTTAGTTAATTATTTTTGCAGATGATTAATAGATAAATTCCTCGGGTCCAGCAATTTATTTTAGAATTTTATGAGTTCCAGAAGTATACTTTTGATTCATATTACTACAGACTGTTCTGTTTTTGACAGATTCTGTTTTTCATATGTTGTTTACTTATTTTGATGAATCTATGGCTAGTAAAATAGTTTATAAACCATAGAGAAGTTGGAATACAGTAGGTTTAACACCAATATAAATAAAGAATGAGTTCATTACAGTACCTTGAAGTGGTGATTTATTTTCTTATACTAACGGAGCTTACGAGTTTTCTGTTAAGTTTTGTGTTGTGAAGTTTTCAAGTTTTGGTTAAAGATTTGATGGACTATGGAATAAGGAGTGGCAAGAGCCTAAGCTTGGGGATGCCCAAGGCACCCCAAGGTAATACTCAAGGATAGCCAAGAGCCTAAGCTTGGGGATGCCCCGGAAGGCATCCCCTCTTTCGTCTTCGTTCATCGGTAACTTTACTTGGAGCTATATTTTTATTCACCACATGATATGTTTTTTGCTTGGAGCGTCAATTTATTTTGTTAATATTTTCTTTCTGTTATTTAGAAAAATGTTTTGCATCTTTTATTTCAATAAAAGTGGCATTGATAGCCTTTACTATGCCTATTTTAGAATTCCACATGTTGCTGTTTGAAAACAGAAAGTTTACCGCTGTTGCAATAATTCCCTAGAAAAGTAAGAATGTGATAAAATGTTGAAACGTTTTGCGTATTAAGATCTGATAAATTTACTACAGTGTGAATTTTATTTCATAATTTTTGGAGTTAGGGAAGTATGGATCTTGTTGCACTCTTTACAAACTATCCTGTTTAGGCAGATTGCTGTTATGTTTGCATTGTTTGCATATGTTTGCTTCTTTAATGATTCTATTTGAGTATAGGACTATTAAATATGAAGAGAGATTTAGTATGCAATGTTGAATAATAATTTTAGTGATTTGCTACAGTAGAGTATGATAAGGTTTTGGCAATGGTTTATACTAACTTATCTCACGAGTCCTTGTTGAGTTTTGTGTGGATGAAGCTTTTGAGATTTAGGGAGACCGTGATATGAGAGGAATTAAGGAGACATAAAAGCTCAAGCTTGGGGATGTCCAAGGCACCCCAATATAATATTTCAATAAGTCTCAAGCATCTAAGCTTGGGGATGCCCCGGTTGGCATCCCACCTTTCTTCTTCAACAATTATCGGTTAGTTTCGGTTGATCCTAAGTTTTTGCTTCTTCACATGATGTTTGCTATTCTTAGATGTCATTTTATTTTGCTTTGCTTGCTGTTTGAATAAAATACCAAGATCGGAAATTATTAAATGAGAGAGAGTCTTCACATAGTTGCATAATTACTCGACTACTCATTGATCTTCACTTATATCTTTCGGAGTAGTTTGTTGTTTGCTCTAGTACTTCACTTATATCTTTTAGAGCATGGTGGCAAGAAATAGATGAACTCTCATGCTTCACTTATATTATTTTAACAGTCTTAATATCATGGTAATTTGCTTAAAATCCTAATATGCTAGGTATTCAAGATTAGTAAAATCTTCTTATGAGTGTTTTGAATACTAAGAGAAGTTTGATGCTTGATGATTGTTTTGATATATGGAAGTAATAATATTAAAGTCGTGCTAGTTGAGTAGTTGTGAATTTGAGAAATGCTTGTGTTGAAGTTTGCAAGTCTCGTAGCATGCACGTATGGTAAATGTTATGCGACAAATTTGAAACATGAGGTGTTATTTGATTGTCTTCCTTATGAGTGGCGGTCGGGGACGAGCGATGGTCTTTTCCTACCAATCTATCCCCCTAGGAGCATGCGCGTAGTACTAGGTTTTTGATGACTTGTAGATTTTTGCAATAAGTATGTGAGTTCTTTATGAATAATGTTGAGTCCATGGATTATACGCACTCTCACCCTTCCATCCTTGCTAGCCTCTTCGGTACTGTGCATTGCAATTTCTCACATTGAGAGTTGGCGCAAACTTCGCCGGTGCATCCAAACCCCGTGATATGATACGCTCTGTCACACATAAATCTCCTTATATCTTCCTCAAAACAGTCACCATACCTACCTATTATGGCATTTCCATAGCCATTCCGAGATATATTGCCATGCAACTTTCCACCATTCAGTTTATCATGATACATTCATCATTGTCATATTGCTTTGCATGATCATGTAGTTGACATCGTATTTGTGGCAAAGCCACCATTCATAATTTTTCATACATGTCACACTTGATTCATCGCAATCCCGGTACACCGCCGGAGGCATTCATATATAGTCATATCTTGTTCTAGTATCGAGTTGTAATCATTGAGTTGTAAATAAATAGAAGTGTGATGATCATCATTTTCTAGAGCATTGTCCCAAGTGAGGAATTATAATAAAAAAAGAGAAGGCCCAAAAAAAGAAAAAGAAAAGAGAAAGGCCATAAAAAAGAGAGGAAGACCAAATAAAAAAATGAGAGAAGAAGAGAGAAGGGACAATGCTACTATCCTTTTACCACAGTTGTGCTTCAAAGTAGCACCATAATCTTCATGATAGAGAGTCTCTTGTTTTGTCACTTTCACATACTAGTGGGAATTTTTCATTATAGAACTTGGCTTGTATATTCCAACAATGGGCCTCCTCAAGTTCCCTAGGTCTTCATGAGCAAGCAAGTTGGATGCACACCCACTTAGCTTCTTTTGTTGAGCTTTCATACATTTATAGCTCTAGTGCATCTTTTGCATGGCAATCCCTACTCCTTGCATTAACATCAATTAAGGGGCATCTCCATAGCCCATTGATTAGCCTCGTTGATGTGAGACTTTCTCCTTTTTGTCTTCTCCACATAACCCCCTCATTATATTCTATTCCACCCATAGTGCTATATCCATGGCTCGCGCTCATGTATTGCGTGAAAGTTTATAGGTTTGAGATTACTAAAGTATGAAACAATTGCTTGGCTTGTCATCGGGGTTGTGCATCATGGGAGCATTCTTGTGTGACGAAAATGGAGCATGACTAAACTATATGATTTGTAGGGATGAACTTTCTTCGGCCATGTTATTTTGAGAAGACATAATTGCTTTGTTAGTATGCTTGAAGTATTATCATTTTTATGTCAATATGAACTTTTGTCTTGAATCTTTCGGATCTGAATATTCATGCCACAGTTAAGAAGAATTACATTGAAATTATGCCAAGTAGCACTCTGCATCAAAAATTCTGTTTTTATCATTTACCTACTCGAGGACGACCAGGAATTAAGCTTGGGGATGCTGATACGTCTCCAACGTATCTATAATTTTTGATTGCTCCATGCTATATTATCTACTATTTTGGATGTTTATGGGCTTTATTATACACTTTTATATCATTTTTGGGACTAACCTATTAACCCAGAGCCCAGTACTAGTTTCTGTTTTTACCTTGTTTTAGGGTTTCAAAGAAAAGGAAAATCAAATGGAGTCCAATTGACCTGAAACTTCACGGAACTCATTTTTGGAAGGAAAGAAGCCCAAAACACTTGAAGTGCACGTAAGGGAAGCTTCAAGGAGGCCACGAGGTAGGGGGGCACGCCCACCCCCCTAGGGCGCGCCCTCCACCCTCGTGGGCCCCTCATGGCCCCCCTGACGTACTTCTTCCGCCTATATATCTCCATATACCTTAAAACTTCCGGAGAGCAGAATAGATCAGGAGTTCCGCCGCCAGAAGCCTCCATAGCCACCGAAATCCAATCTAGACCCGTTCCAGCACCCTGCTGGAGGGGGCAATCCCTCTCCGGCGGCCGTCTTCATCATCCCGGTGCTCTCCATGACAAGGAGGGAGTAGTTCTCCCTCGGGGCTGAGGGTATGTACCAGTAGCTATGTGTTTGATCTCTCTCTCTCTCGTGTTCTTGAGATGATACGATCTTGATGTATCGCAAGCTTTGCTATTATATTTGGATCCTATGATGTTTCTTCCCCCCTCTACTCTCTTGTAATGGATTGAGTTTCCCCTTCGGAGTTATCTTACCGGATTGAGTCTTTAAAGATTTGAGAACACTTGATGTATGTCTTGCCGTGCGTATCTGTGGTGACAATGGGATACCATGTGATTCACTTGATGTATGTTTTGGTGATCAACTTGCGGGTTCCGCCCATGAACCTATGCATAGGGGTTGGCACACGTTTTTGTTGTGATTCTCCGGTAGAACTTTGGGGCACTCTTTGAGGTCCTATGTGTTGGTTGAATAGATGAATCTGAGATTGTGTGATGCATATCGTATAATCATACCCACGGATACTTGAGGTGACATTGGAGTATCTAGGTGACATTAGGGTTTTGGTTGATTTGTGTCTTAAGGTGTTATTCTAGTACGAACTCTAGGGCTGTTTGTGACACTTATAGGAATAGCCCAACAGATCGATTAGAAAGAATAAATTTGTGGTGGTTTCGTACCCTACCATAATATCTTCGTTTGTTCTCCGCTATTAGTGACTTTGGAGTGACTCTTTGTTGCATGTTGAGGGATAGTTATGTGATCCAATTATGTTAGTATTATTGAGGGAACTTACACTAGTGAAAGTATGAACCCTAGGCCTTGTTTCCTATCATTGCAATAGCGTTTATGCTCACTTTTATCATTAGTTACCTTGCTGTTTTTATATTTTCAGATTACAAATACCTTTATCTACCATCCATATACCACTTGTATCACCATCTCTTCGCCGAACTAGTGCACCTATACAATTTACCATTGTATTGGGTGTGTTGGGGACACAAGAGACTCTTTGTTATTTGGTTGCAGGGTTGCTTGAGAGAGACCATCTTCATCCTACGCCTCCTACGGATTGATAAACCTTAGGTCATCCACTTGAGGGAAATTTGCTACTGTCCTACAAACCTCTACACTTGGAGGCCCAACAACGTCTACAAGAAGAAGGTTGTGTAGTAGACATCATCGATCTATGCCAACTCAACAAACACCATCGGAGACACCTGTAGAGCATCTTTATAATCACCAAGTTACGTTGTGATGTTTGATAGCACACAAGGTGTTCCTCCGGTATTCGGGAGTTGCATAATCTCATAGTCAGAGGAACATGTATAAGTCATGATGAAACCAATAGCAATAAAACTAAACAATCATTTATGCTAAGCTAACGGATGGGTCATGTACACCACATCATTCTCTAATGATGTGATCATGTTCATCAAATGACTACACATGTCTATGGTTAGGAAACTTAACCATCTTTGATTAACGAGCTAGTCAAGTAGAGGCATACTAGGGACACTCTATTTGTCTATGTATTCACACATGTACTAAGTTTTGGTTAATACAATTCTAGCATGAATAATAAACATTTACCATGATATAAGGAAATATAAATAACAACTTTATTATTGCCTCTAGGGCATATTTCCTTCATTCTTGCAAAAAAAAACTGGTCATATGCCCTTGTCCCTGCCTCTTAGTCACTGACGGGTGGGCCTTGCGCCATGCTGGCGCACCACATCAGCACCCTGTACGTATACAAGCTTGGTTAGCACCGTAGATGCGTGTTTAAGTCAAGTTTTGTCACTTTTTTAATGTATGCCACAAGGTTTAGCACCAAACTGACTTTTCTCGTCAAATTCAGGCACCTGTGGTGTAATTGACTCAAAACTGAAAAGGTGTCACTGCAAGATTTACCTGCTGATGCAAAGATTTACCTGCTGATGCTTCTACGAAAGGTGTCATCACATAGCTGCCATTTGGCATTTTGGGGTGCCCAAAAAATCCTAGAGTGCATTTCGAGTGAAGGGACTTTCTTTTTAAAAATCCACCCGTACAAATTCTGAATTGAATCCTTGTGATGGTGCCAAAAAAATAATTCTGAACTGAAGTGAAATGATGTTAGCTTGAAAATTCTGAACTGGAGCCATGTCGTTGTTGTGGTTTTTGACGTTTTTCATGTGCTGCCAAAAGTCTGTTGCTAGAACTGTGAGGTCAAGGGGAATTTGCACCTACACGAACTCTGTGAAAAAACAGAGATAAATTAGTGAGCATCCATTTTTGCAGAAACAATCCCAGCCTAGACAACATAAATATCAATCTGCCAGACAGTATGAAGAACTGGCTAAATAGGCGCTGCTGCAAAGCCAACAGACAAACACAACATTTCTTCTAACTTCAAAAAACTGGAACCAATTCCCCCTTACCCTCATTGTTCAAGCAGTAGACGGAAAACATCAAGCAATGGACCTGTCAGGGATATACCCCGCGGTGTAACCCAGCTGGATGTATGACCCGGATGGATCTTGACAACTCACTGGTGACCCGCCCGAAGCTTGGCGATTCACGGGTAACCCGCTCGATCTTGGTGTCTCATTAGTAACCCGGCGGGTGGGTCAGGCGGATGACAAGGCCCGGTGGCCCAGAAGGCGGTTCATGGAAGTCCGGCTCAAGCTATGGTGGGCCGGTTTAAGAAGAAAGCATAAGGAATATTCCCTTACAAAGGAATCAAGACTAGGACTCCACTTGTAATAGAGTAATCCTAATACTAATAGGACTAGTCATGTAAGCTGCCTCTTCAACATATATACGGAGGGGAAGGGCTCCCCAAGAGGAGGAGGTTCCACAAGTTTCATAAGTATAGATAGACAGACAAGTCAATAGCTCTCAAGATAGAGCACCCCTGTAATCGTGATCATCATCATCAATATCAATGAAGCAAGATGTAGGCTTTTACCTCCACCGTGAGGGGCTAAACCTGGGTAAACCTTGTGTCTCTCGATTCCGACCAACCCCTTGAAGCTACTATATAGATGCGTTGGCCTCACGGCTAAGTCCTCACACTAGGACATCTGCCGTGACAATTCCATGACAGTTGGCACTCACCGTGGGGCTTGCGCACGGTGGTGTTGAATTCTTGGAGGGATTTTTCCAAGGCTTCGAGAAGTTCGCGTATTTCCGGATGAAGAAGAACCGATTTGGAAGACGTGCAATTCATGAGATTTGTGTTCAAGGAAAAATTAGGGTGGTGTGTGTCGCCGTCGCGTAGTCTCAATCCGCCGAGTCCGAGACAAGATCTTCTGCACGTGGTGATTTGTCGGCCACATTAGTACTCCGAGGCCGACTGGAGTTCAAGCGATCCATCCGACCATAGGTTCCGCGGAGTTGCCGCAACCGCAGTCATCCCTGCTATTCCGCCGTGTTGCAGCTGCTGTTCTGTATGTAGCGTCCGTATTAGCGGGTGCTCACGAGGGAATCAAGTCCCGAGGCAAACATCACTCTACCGCTGCTGCTTGTGCATGAAGACCAAAATCAAGTCATCAACTACTACTCCATCATCCACTATGACGTGTGAAGGCACTAGTCAAACTGATGGGTCAAACCAAGCACGACGCGGAGGAGATCTCGGTCGCACGGAGTTGGCCTCGCTTCCACGCGCCGCATGTAGGGGGGCGCGCCCACCCCCCTAGGGTGCGCCCTCCACCCTCGTGGGCCCCTCATGGCTCCCCTGACGTACTTCTTCCGCCTATATATCTCCATATACCTTAAAACTTCCGGAGAGCAGAATAGATCGGGAGTTCCACCGCCAGAAGCCTCCGTAGCCACCGAAAGCCAATCTAGACCCGTTCCGGCACCCTGCTGGAGGGGGCAATCCCTCTCCGGTGGCCATCTTCATCATCCCGGTGCTCTCCATGACAAGGAGGGAGTAGTTCTCCCTCGGGGCTGAGGGTATGTACCAGTAGCTATGTGTTTGATCTCTCTCTCTCGTGTTCTTGAGATGATACGATCTTGATGTATCGTGAGCTTTGCTATTATATTTGGATCCTATGATGTTTCTTCCCCCCTCTACTCTCTTGTAATGGATTGAGTTTCCTCTGCGGAGTTATCTTACCGGATTGAGTCTTTAAAGATTTGAGAACACTTGATGTATGTCTTGCCGTGCGTATCTGTGGTGACAATGGGATACCATGTGATTCACTTGATGTATGTTTTGGTGATCAACTTGCGGGTTCCGCCCATGAACCTATGCATAGGGGTTGGCACACGTTTTCGTCGTGATTCTCCGGTAGAACTTTGGGGCACTCTTTGAGGTCCTATGTGTTGGTTGAATAGATGAATCTGAGATTGTGTGATGCATATCGTATAATCATACCCACGGATACTTGAGGTGACATTGGAGTATCTAGGTGACATTAGGGCTTTGGTTGATTTGTGTCTTAAGGTGTTATTCTAGTACGAACTCTAGGGCTGTTTGTGACACTTATAGGAATAGCCCAGCAGATCGATTAGAAAGAATAAATTTGTGGTGGTTTCGTACCCTACGATAATATCTTCGTTTGTTCTCCGCTATTAGTGACTTTGGAGTGACTCTTTGTTGCATGTTGAGGGATAGTTATGTGATCCAATTATGTTAGTATTGTTGAGGGAACTTACACTAGTGAAAGTATGAACCCTAGGCCTTGTTTCCTATCATTGCAATACCGTTTATGCTCACTTTTATCATTAGTTACCTTGCTGTTTTTATATTTTCAGATTACAAATACCTTTATCTACCATCCATATACCACTTGTATCACCATCTCTTCGCCGAACTAGTGCACCTATACAATTTACCATTGTATTGGGTGTGTTGGGGACACAAGAGACTCTTTGTTATTTGGTTGCAGGGTTGCTTGAGAGAGACCATCTTCATCCTACGCCTCCTACGGATTGATAAACCTTAGGTCATCCACTTGAGGGAAATTTGCTACTGTCCTACACACCTCTGCACTTGGAGGCCCAACAACGTCTACAAGAAGAAGGTTGTGTAGTAGACATCATCGATCTATGCCAACTCAACAAACACCATCGGAGACACCTGTAGAGCATCTTTATAATCACCAAGTTACGTTGTGATGTTTGATAGCACACAAGGTGTTCCTCCGGTATTCGGGAGTTGCATAATCTCATAGTCAGAGGAACATGTATAAGTCATGATGAAACCAATAGCAATAAAACTGAACAATCATTTATGCTAAGCTAACGGATGGGTCATGTACACCACATCATTCTCTAATGATGTGATCATGTTCATCAAATGACTACACATGTCTATGGTTAGGAAACTTAACCATCTTTGATTAACGAGCTAGTCAAGTAGGGGCATACTAGGGACACTCTATTTGTCTATGTATTCACACATGTACTAAGTTTCTGGTTAATACAATTCTAGCATGAATAATAAACATTTACCATGATATAAGGAAATATAAATAACAACTTTATTATTGCCTCTAGGGCATATTTCCTTCATTCTTGCAAAAAAACTAGTCATATGCCCTTGTCCCTGCCTCTTAGTCACTGACGGGTGGGCCTTGCACCATGCTGGCGCACCACATCAGCACCCTGTACGTATACAAGCTTGGTTAGCACCGTAGATGCATGTTTAAGTCAAGTTTTGTCACTTTTTAATGTATGCCACAAGGTTTAGCACCAAACTGACTTTTCTCGTCAAATTCAGGCACCTGTGGTGTAATTGACTCAAAACTGAAAAGGTGTCACTGCAAGATTTACCTGCTGATGCAAAGATTTACCTGCTGATGCTTCTGCGAAAGGTGTCATCACATAGCTGCCATTTGGCATTTTGGGGTGCCCAAAAAATCCTAGAGTGCATTTCGAGTGAAGGGACTTTCTTTTTAAAAATCCACCCGTACAAATTCTGAATTGAATCCTTGTGATGGTGCCAAAAAAATAATTCTGAACTGAAGTGAAATGATGTTAGCTTGAAAATTCTGAACTGGAGCCATGTCGTTGTTGTGGTTTTTGACGTTTTTCATGTGCTGCCAAAAGTCTGTTGCTAGAACTGTGAGGTCAAGGGGAATTTGCACCTACACGAACTCTGTGAAAAAACAGAGATAAATTAGTGAGCATCCATTTTTGCAGAAACAATCCCAGCCTAGACAACATAAATATCAATCTGCCAGACAGTATGAAGAACTGGCTAAACAGGCGCTGCTGCAAAGCCAACAAACAAACACAACATTTCTTCTAACTTAAAAAAACTGGAACCAATTCCCCCTTGCCCTCATTGTGCAAGCAGTAGACGGAAAACATCAAGCAAAGGACCTGTCAGGGATATACCCCGCGGTGTAACCCGGCTGGATGTATGACCCGGATGGATCTTGACAACTCACTGGTGACCCGCCCGAAGCTTGGCGATTCACGGGTAACCCGCCCGATCTTGGCGTCTCATTAGTAACCTGGCGGGCGGGTCAGGCGGATGACAAGGCCTGGTGGCCCAGAAGGCGGTTCATGGAAGTCCGGCTCAAGCTATGGTGGGCCGGTTTAAGAAGAAAGCATAAGGAATATTCCCTTACAAAGGAAGCAAGACTAGGACTCCACTTGTAATAGAGTAATCCTAATACTAATAGGACTAGTCATGTAAGCTGCCCCTTCAACATATATATGGAGGGGCAGGGCTCCCCAAGAGGAGGAGGTTCCACAAGTTTCATAAGTCTAGATAGACAGACAAGTCAATAGCTCTCGAGATAGAGCACCCCTGTAATCGTGATCATCATCATCAATATCAATGAAGCAAGATGTAGGCTTTTACCTCCACCGTGAGGGGCTAAACCTGGGTAAACCTTGTATCTCTCGATTCCGACCAACCCCTTGAAGCTACTATATAGATGCGTTGGCCTCACGGCTAAGTCCTCACACTAGGACATCTGCCGTGACAATTCCATGACAGTTGGCACTCACCGTGGGGCTTGCGCACGGTGGTGTTGAATTCTTGGAGGGATTTTTCCAAGGCTTCGAGAAGTTCGCGTATTTCCGGATGAAGAAGAACCGATTTGGAAGACGTGCA
The DNA here is from genome assembly GCF_018294505.1 of Triticum aestivum. Lineage (NCBI taxonomy): Eukaryota > Viridiplantae > Streptophyta > Magnoliopsida > Poales > Poaceae > Triticum > Triticum aestivum. The sequence goes on from NC_057806.1 coordinate 452,683,598, forward strand.
ATTCATGAGATTTGTGTTCAAGGAAAAATTAGGGCTGTGTGTGTCGCCGTCGCGTAGTCTCAATCCGCCGAGTCCGAGACAAGATCTTCTGCACGTGGTGATTTGTCGGCCACGTGTTACTACTCCGAGGCCGACTGGAGTTCAAGCGATCCATCCGACCATAGGTTCCGCGGAGTTGCCGCAACCGCAGTCATCCCTGCTATTCCGCCGCGTTGCAGCTGCTGTTCTGTATGTAGCGTCCGTATTAGCGGGTGCTCACGAGGGAATCAAGTCCCAAGGCAAACATCACTCTACCGCTGCTGCTTGTGCATGAAGACCAAAATCAAGTCATCAACTACTACTCCATCATCCACTATGACGTGTGAAGGCACTAGTCAAACTGATGGGTCAAACCAAGCACGACGTGGAGGAGATCTCGGTCGCACGGAGTTGGCCTCGCTTCCACGCGCCGCATGTAGGGGGGCGCGCCCACCCCCCTAGGGCGCGCCCTCCACCCTCGTGGGCCCCTCATGGCTCCCCTAACGTACTTCTTCCGCCTATATATCTCCATATACCTTAAAACTTCCGGAGAGCAGAATAGATCGGGAGTTCCGCCGCCAGAAGCCTCCGTAGCCACCGAAAGCCAATCTAGACCCGTTCCGGCACCCTGCTGGAGGGGGCAATCCCTCTCCGGTGTCCATCTTCATCATCCCGGTGCTCTCCATGACAAGGAGGGAGTAGTTCTCCCTCGGGGCTGAGGGTATGTACCAGTAGCTATGTGTTTGATCTCTCTCTCTCTCTCTTGTGTTCTTGAGATGATACGATCTTGATGTATCGCGAGCTTTGCTATTATATTTGGATCCTATGATGTTTCTTCCCCCCTCTACTCTCTTGTAATGGATTGAGTTTCCCCTTCGGAGTTATCTTACCGGATTGAGTCTTTAAAGATTTGAGAACACTTGATGTATGTCTTGCCGTGCGTATCTGTGCTGACCATGGGATACCATGTGATTCACTTGATGTATGTTTTGGTGATCAACTTGCGGGTTCCGCCCATGAACCTATGCATAGGGGTTGGCACACGTTTTCGTCGTGATTCTCCGGTAGAACTTTGGGGCACTCTTTGAGGTCCTATGTGTTGGTTGAATAGATGAATCTGAGATTGTGTGATGCATATCGTATAATCATACCCACAGATACTTGAGGTGACATTGGAGTATCTAGGTGACATTAGGGTTTTGGTTGATTTGTGTCTTAAGGTGTTATTCTAGTACGAACTCTAGGGCTGTTTGTGACACTTATAGGAATAGCCCAACAGATCGATTAGAAAGAATAAATTTGTGGTGGTTTCGTACCCTACGATAATATCTTCGTTTGTTCTCCGCTATTAGTGACTTTGGAGTGACTCTTTGTTGCATGTTGAGGGATAGTTATGTGATCCAATTATGTTAGTATTGTTGAGGGAACTTACACTAGTGAAAGTATGAACCCTAGGCCTTGTTTCCTATCATTGCAATACCGTTTATGCTCACTTTTATCATTAGTTACCTTGCTGTTTTTATATTTTCAGATTACAAATACCTTTATCTACCATCCATATACCACTTGTATCACCATCTCTTCGCCGAACTAGTGCACCTATACAATTTACCATTGTATTGGGTGTGTTGGGGACACAAGAGACTCTTTGTTATTTGGTTGCAGGGTTGCTTGAGAGAGACCATCTTCATCCTACGCCTCCTACGGATTGATAAACCTTAGGTCATCCACTTGAGGGAAATTTGCTACTGTCCTACAAACCTCTGCACTTGGAGGCCCAACAACGTCTACAAGAAGAAGGTTGTGTAGTAGACATCATCGATCTATGCCAACTCAACAACACCATCGGAGACACCTGTAGAGCATGTTTATAATCACCAAGTTACGTTGTGATGTTTGATAGCACACAAGGTGTTCCTCTGGTATTCGGGAGTTGCATAATCTCATAGTCAGAGGAACATGTATAAGTCATGATGAAACCAATGGCAATAAAACTAAACAATCATTTATGCTAAGCTAACGGATGGGTCATGTACACCACATCATTCTCTAATGATGTGATCATGTTCATCAAATGACTACACATGTCTATGGTTAGGAAACTTAACCATCTTTGATTAACGAGCTAGTCAAGTAGAGGCATACTAGGGACACTCTATTTGTCTATGTATTCACACATGTACTAAGTTTCTGGTTAATACAATTCTAGCATGAATAATAAACATTTACCATGATATAAGGAAATATAAATAACAACTTTATTATTGCCTCTAGGGCATATTTCCTTCATTCTTGCAAAAAAAACTGGTCATATGCCCTTGTCCCTACCTCTTAGTCACTGACGGGTGGGCCTTGCGCCATGCTGGCGCACCACATCAGCACCCTGTACGTATACAAGCTTGGTTAGCACCGTAGATGCATGTCTAAGTCAAGTTTTGTCACTTTTTTAATGTATGCCACAAGGTTTAGCACCAAACTGACTTTTCTCGTCAAATTCAGGCACCTGTGGTGTAATTGACTCAAAACTGAAAAGGTGTCACTGCAAGATTTACCTGCTGATGCAAAGATTTACCTGCTGATGCTTCTGCGAAAGGTGTCATCACATAGCTGCCATTTGGCATTTTGGGGTGCCCAAAAAATCCTAGAGTGCATTTCGAGTGAAGGGACTTTCTTTTTAAAAATCCACCCGTACAAATTCTGAATTGAATCCTTGTGATGGTGCCAAAAAAATAATTCTGAACTGAAGTGAAATGATGTTAGCTTGAAAATTCTGAACTGGAGCCATGTCGTTGTTGTGGTTTTTGACGTTTTTCATGTGCTGCCAAAAGTATGTTGCTAGAACTGTGAGGTCAAGGGGAATTTGCACCTACACGAACTCTGTGAAAAAACAGAGATAAATTAGTGAGCATCCATTTTTGCACAAACAATCCCAGCCTAGACAACATAAATATCAATCTGCCAGACAGTATGAAGAACTGGCTAAACAGGCACTGCTGCAAAGCCAACAGACAAACACAACATTTCTTCTAACTTTAAAAAACTGGAACCAATTCCCCCTTGCCCTCATTGTGCAAGCAGTAGACGGAAAACATCAAGCAAAGGACCTATCAGGGATATACCCCGCGGTGTAACCCGGCTGGATGTATGACCCGGATGGATCTTGACAACTCACTGGTGACCCGCCCGAAGCTTGGCGATTCACGGGTAACCCGCCCGATCTTGGCGTCTCATTAGTAACCCGGCGGGCGGGTCAGGCGGATGACAAGGCCCGGTGGCCCAGAAGGCGGTTCATGGAAGTCCGACTCAAGCTATGGTGGGCCGGTTTAAGAAGAAAGCATAAGGAATATTCCCTTACAAAGGAAGCAAGACTAGGACTCCACTTGTAATAGAGTAATCCTAATACTAATAGGACTAGTCATGTAAGCTGCCCCTTCAACATATATACGGAGGGGCAGGGCTCCCACAGAGGAGGAGGTTCCACAAGTTTCATAAGTCTAGATAGACAGACAAGTCAATAGCTCTCGAGATAGAGCACCCCTGTAATCGTGATCATCATCATCAATATCAATGAAGCAAGATGTAGGCTTTTACCTCCACCGTGAGGGGCTAAACCTGGGTAAACCTTGTGTCTCTCGATTCCGACCAACCCCTTGAAGCTACTATATAGATGCGTTGGCCTCACGGCTAAGTCCTCACACTAGGACATCTGCCGTGACAATTCCATGACAGTTGGCACTCACCGTGGGGCTTGCGCACGGTGGTGTTGAATTCTTGGAGGGATTTTTCCAAGGCTTCGAGAAGTTCGCGTATTTCCGGATGAAGAAGAACCGATTTGGAAGACATGCAATTCATGAGATTTGTGTTCAAGGAAAAATTAGGGTTGTGTGTGTCGCCGTCGCGTAGTCTCAATCCGCCGAGTCCGAGACAAGATCTTCTGCATGTGGTGATTTGTCGGCCACGTTACTACTCCGAGGCCGACTGGAGTTCAAGCGATCCATCCGACCATAGGTTCCGCGGAGTTGCCGCAACCGTAGTCAACCCTGCTGTTCCGCCATGTTGCAGCTGCTGTTCTGTATGTAGCGTCCGTATTAGCGGGTGCTCACGAGGGAATCAAGTCCCGAGGCAAACATCACTCTACCGCTGCTGCTTGTGCATGAAGACCAAAATCAAGTCATCAACTACTACTCCATCATCCACTATGACGTGTGAAGGCACTAGTCAAACTGATGGGTCAAACCAAGCACGACGCGGAGGAGATCTTGGTCGCACGGAGTTGGCCTCGCTTCCACGCGCCGCATCAAGTTATCGCCATGCCTCCGAGCCATTACAGCTGGCCTGGGCCCTGCCGTCGCCGCTGCTGCACGTATGAACCACCACTGCACTGGGTCACCTTCTACTTCCGTCGACCCCGAACCAAGCAGCCTGCCACCGTCGTCGACCCGCGGGTGCCGCTGCTGCTACTTTGAGCCGCCGGCCGCCAAGCCTCCCAAACCGCCAGCCTCCAAGTTTTGCGAGCCGCCCCGACAGAGTTGTCCTCGAGCCACCCTGGCCAAAGCGGCTTCATCTACACCTCGCCCTCGACCCCGCAGCCTCAAGCCGCCTATACATCCGCTAGTCTGCCTCGGTCTCCATTCCGGGTTGCCACCTGCTTCGCCTGTTTCTGTTCCGAGCTGCCCTGTTGAGCCACACAGCACCTTCAGCCTCCGCCGCCGTTTTATCCTTGTGGAGAGCGGCCTTGCGCCTCCAACGTTGAGCTGCCTCCGCTGCCGCCCGCAAGGTACTCGTCATCTAGCAGGTACCCCTCGACCGAGGCGCCTCCGCTGTCGCTGTCGTCTTCGCCGGCCCTGTCTTCGTGGTCCTCTGCCCACGCCTCGTTGGAGTCGCCGAGCCGCTGCTCCTGCCACCGCATGTTGAGCCTGCGATGCCGGTGAGGTCAACGGTCGTACCCCGCGGTGCCACCTGCACCTGCTGCCATGGTCTTCACAAGCCATTACGGCCAAAACCTTGCTCTGCCTCAGCAATATGTGGCAACTTACTGCGGATGATTTGGACATCATAAAACAGAAGCTGGAAGCAGCAAACAAAGCAATTCATTGATCTATCGAACATGTGAAGGTAACAAGTGCAAGTGGCAGGACCTGGTGATTTAGGTCCCAAGGCTGCAGCTGGGGACGCCACTAGCAAGCTGCATGTGCATGCGTGAATTTTCAAAACAGAAAAATCATGCCAAAGGAAAAAGGGAGCAAGCCCTCACGCAGAGAAAACAAGCTACAAGATTCATTGTCTGAGCTAGACACACACAAAAAAGGAGTACTACCAGCTGCTGACAATGGCAAAAGTAAACTTGGCCGAAACCATTTGGTCAGAAGAAATACAGAGAAGAAGGGAGCAACTGGATTGGTTAAAGCAACTACGACCTGGAGTAGAACGAGGACTCGACTCTACCGCAACCGTGGTTGTACCACGCTAGCGTATCTCCGCTACCGGGCCTCGCCACGTCGACCTGCCGGTGCGCCTTCTCGGTTTGGCTACGCCCGGATTCTCTTCGGCGCCCATGCACCTGCGACGCCCGCACCGGTGGCTTCACCGACCGTTTTTGCACACATACATGGAGACCAAGTGTGCACTAATGGCCGCACCCACATACATGCGAAAAATACCAGGTGCTATTTACCCTATTTATTTTTAAGTACCTATTAATTCATCCAAGCAAAACTACTTTGCCCTGCTATATTTTATATGCAGGAAAATTATTCATTACAAAGTGGTATTATACCGCGGAGATGGAGGCGCGCCAACATCATTCGGCACAGGTGGTCATTGTTACTCAACCAACTCCGCCACCGGCTTACAACGTCGTGGCCGTCTCTTGCGACCGCACCGGCTTACAACACTATGGTCGTCTCTCGCGACCGCACCAGCTTACAACGCCGCGACTGACTCTCCTGTCCGCACCGGTTTAAAACACCACGGCCGACTCATCTGCCTGCACCCACGGCCGACTCGCCCATGATTGATTTCAGCTTCACCATCGTGATCATCAACTCCGCGGCGGATGACTATTGGCCTGATGTATCAGGTGAAATCCATTCAGTATATTTTTATGAGAGAATTCCTTATTTGACACTATCTTAAAATCTGCTTCCTTATTTAACACTGGAAAAAAAATTCTACCTTATTTGACACAAGTTCTAAATTTTATTCCCTATATGACATTTTCGTTCATTTTGAGCCTAAATGACACCTGAAAAGACTCTTTTGCCCCTCATGTGGTATGTGTGTGGAGGGCAATAGCGCACACACACAATACCAGTGCGAGGGCAGAAGCACACACGCAGCAACACATACACATGCACCAACACACACGCACGCACACACACATGCAACAACACGCACACGCACGTGCACACACACACGCACACACACACGCAGCAACACACATGCACGTGCGCACACACGCGGCAACACACACGCAAGCAGCACACACACACACACACACGCAGCAGCAGCACACACGCATGCATCACATAGGCATGCAACAGCACACACACGCGCACGCACGTACACACGCAGTAGCAAACACAGACGCAACGGCACACATGCAGACACACATGCAGTAGAAGCACACATGTGCGTGTGCACCCACACACGCAACAACACACGCGCGCGCACACACATACCACATGAGGGGCAAAATCGTCTTTTCAGGTGTCATTTAGGCTCAAAATGGACGGAAGTGTCGTATAGGGAATAAAATTTAGGACTAGTGTCAAATAAGGAAGAAAAACTTTTCCAGTGTCAAATAAGGAATCGGATTTTAAGACAGTGTCAAATAAGGGATTTTCTCTATTTTTATTACATATTGTTTTCTTTAAAAGAGAAATTACTCTGGCATGCAAGTGTTTCAGTGCAGGGCAAGGTGTTTAATGCAAAGGGGATTTTTATATCACTGAGCTGTTGAAATATTCATACCGGTTTATATAACGGTCAAATATGGAAAATCTCAAGCCAACTCCTCGAGTCGCCTTGAGACTTGGGGGCTATGATGACATGACTCGGTAAATGTTGCCAGTTTGAGCAGATTCAAGAACTCCGGATCATTGGAGGGAAGATAACCCGGTCCCGGAGGCTACCGCCATATTGGTGAAAATTTAAAGGTCGTCGGAAAATTTCTGGCTTAAAAAGAAGGATTCCGGTTTAAAATCCGGCTCAAGGGAAATCTATCTCCTACAAAGCTTTGAAAGTTCTCAATATCCAGTTTAAAAATCCGATTCAAAAAGAATCCATCTCTCGCAAGTTCAAGTTTTCAGAAAAAATTAAAGGTTGCCAAAGAGAACTTGCCGCCATGATGCGCGGTTCAAACATGGGTATCCTGCCCTATGGGCTTATCTTATTGGTCACTTGGGGGCTTCCTGCTCAATGAGTGAAGCTATGATTACCCTTTAATCCGGCTTATACGCCATGCTTACAAAACACTTGGGGGCTTGTTACCCAGGTTAACAGGGACCAAAGAGAGTCTGTTACAAAAGCATAACTCAAACATAGGCGCACATTGAGCACAACACAAAAATATTGCTTGGGGCTCTTTTGTTCTAAAGAACAAAGAGTTTTTATAACCCTTGTAATAGGCTTAAAAGCCAGGCTTGGAAGCCAGATGTATTCACCTAAAACCCCAGGTTATCCTTCCTTTTTAAGTAAGCCATTCCGCCCAGGTAATCCTGGAATGACCCGCCGAACGTTTGACAAGTCAATCTTATGCAGACACTGAACTTGTCAAAGTTAAAACAATGATTGGTTATGTGAGGTCCATCTTATAAGGTTTGTATATAGGTTTAACTCGGTGGTTGTGCGACCCGTGAAAGCACTCGATTTTCGGCCTGGCAGCCCATGAAAAGCCTCGTTTTTTGTTTGTTTTTTATTCGACAAATTTTCTTTTTTGAGGTTTATTTGATGAGGCTTATAAGGCTTTATGATTATAATTCACCGGTGTTTATTAACCCGGCTTGGCTTTTGACTATAAGTCGTCACTATGAGATGAGATACTATCCGATGTTTATTAACCCGGCCTGGCTTTGGACTATAAGTCGCCATTATATGATGAGAAAGTATCCGGTGTTTATTAACCCTGCTTGACTTTGGACTATAAGTCGCTAGTATATGATAATAGCCTATGTGCTTGGAGTTCTGGCTTTAAACTTTGGGATATTACCCCTTGCTGCATACGGCGTTGTAAGCTGATAGTATATGACAAACAGGGCATTATGTACTCATTTTTTTGGGTTTTCACCCTTACTACACTGGTATGATGGGCCAGCAGTGTGATCAAATATCGCATGTATGATATTTTTGTTATATTTTGGTTGCTGATAAACCCCCCTGGTTTTGGACGTCAAGTCGCCAGTATATTTTGAATTGTGCCATTGGAATCATGCGCTTATAAGTTATTGGATTATTACCTTCACTGGGTATGGCAATGTAAGCCAACTGTATAAATCAATCCTACAGGTATGTTTTCCTGGTTATATGAACATGCGAGGTTTGATAACCCGTCCTGGCTTTTGACGTTAAGTCGCCAGGGCATATGTTGCTTAAACTCTATGCAAGATTTGCAGAACTATGACTTATATAAATGATTAAGTTCAAGCTCATCATCAAAATTGATGTTTCAAAAGGATTATCCATTCTGGATTTTCTCAAAGGCTATAAGCCGCTGGGTTATAAAAATTCCGGCTTACAATGAATGTGCATTAAGTCTCCATCGGTCAAGAGCCGCCGAGTATTTAAACTCCGAATTTACTTGTCAACCGATAAAGTATTCACATCTTTCATAACCATGATGATATTGAATGATCAAGGTTTTCATACCGGATTATATTATTCAAATCTTGAATAGCCAACATGGCTGGATTTTTTGGTTATCAATAACCAGTATTATGATTGTGGTTTTCAAAGTCGCTTCAGCGCAATGGCTATTATTTTATCAATGGATATGATTTACTCTAAAATAGAAGGAATAGTCCCGAGTCGCTGCAGGCTTACGACCCGGCACTTGGGGGCTACATTATTCAAATCATGATTATACCAAATATGGAAGTCCCATGTCGCTGCAAGCATGCACCATGACACTTGGGGGCTAATACAAGGTCATTTCTTACTTGCCTCGTTGAAGACCCGACTCATCACATTGTAATGAGCCGACCCTTGGGGCTACCAATTGCTCTTGTCAAAAATTCAAGGTACACAAGCCTTAATCCATTATATTGAAGGATTCGTTGCTCAGTTGGTAAAGTACAAAGCTCTTAACCTTGTGGACGTGGGTTCGAGCCCCATGGTGAGGGTTACATAATATGATGTTATTTTCAATGAAAGTCCCAGCTCGGTATTATGTTACTAAGCCGGCCCTTGGGAACTACACTGGTTCAAGTTTTCATGAGCATAAGGCAATTACAAGTCCCAGGTTGCTGCAAGCATGACAACCTGGCACTTGGGGACTACATATGTGGAACATTCAGTTTGACTAGTGACTGAGATGAATAACCCGGATTTCTTCAAGGTTGCAACATTTATATTGAAGCAAGTTTTAAGTGGTTACTACGCTCCCTTCTTAAGACTTGGGGGCTACAAGTGATATGCATGTAAGGGAGGTACACTTTTCAAAGCTTGATGTTAGCAACAATTATGACCCGGTGCTATCAATATTGACAAACCAAATATTTTGGCAATGATAAACCGGCAAGTTCTGCATCTTTAAGCCGACTGAAAATCAGATGAGTATTTCAAGACCAATATTTTTTAAGCCGGTGCTTTGGAAGTTGATTCAAGTGGATTATTTCTTACAATATTTCTCTACAAGAGATCAATGTCAGCATATTGACTCTGAAGCTGGCCTATTGACCCGGATTTCTCAAAAGAAGTATCTGGATTTTTTACATTGACAAAGTTGAAACATATCTGCTAAGGGAGATTTGCTATGAGATCATGGACATGTATATATCAACAAGGAAATGACAAGGACTTACCGATGATCAGGTGTCGGCTTACAAAATATTTAACCCGGAGCACAACCTGTCAAATTTCTTCTTGTGTTTATATTGCCGATCAGTTTAACATGGATAAATCCAAATTAAACTGGGGGCTAATGTCGGGGATATACCCCGCGGTGTAACCCGGCTGGATGTATGACCCAGATGGATCTTGGCGACTCACTGGTGACCCGCCCGGAGCTTGGCGATTCATAGGTAACCCGCCCGATCTTGGCAGCTCATTGGTAACCCGACGGGCGGGTCAGGTGGACGACAAGGCCCGGTGGCTCAAAACGCGGTTCATGGAAGTCCAGCTCAAGCTATGGTGGGCCGGTTTAAGAGGAAAGCATAAGGAATATTCCTTACAAAGGAAGCAAGACTAGGACTCCACTTGTAATAGAGTAATCATAATCCTAATAGGACTAGTCATGTAAGCCGCCCCTTCAACATATATAAGAAGGGGGAGGTTCCACAAGTTTCATAAGTCTAGATAGACAGACAAGTCAATAGCTCTCGAGATAGAGCACCCCTATAATCGTGATCATCATCATCAATATCAATGAAGCAGGATGTAGGCTTTTATCTCCACCGTGAGGGGCCAAACCTGGGTAAAACATTGTGTCTCTCGATTCCGACCAACCCCTTCAAGCTACTACATAGATGCGTTGGCCTCACGACTAAGTCCTCACACTAGGACATCTGCCGTGACAATTCCACGGCAGGACCAGTTGCGTGCAGACTCGGGTCTAGGAAAAATGTGGCGTGGCAAGACCATTCTGGGTCCCTGCATTGATGGACACTGGACAAGCGACAGTATTACTGTTCAATATTGATGCCACCAAACGCAACACAGCCTTCAATACGGTTGCGGGCATATCTCTTGATGTGGACCAACGGCTCAAATAATGGTACCATGTGGTAGTATGAGCCATATTGAACTTTTGTTATTCATATATTTGTGTTGCCTATTTGATAGTGGAATTGTTGTGACATTCAATTTGTAAAGAATGTGACATATGACAGTGCATGTATGATATGAAATCATATGCTTACATCGGCACTGTATGTGCTTCTATTCTAGAAATAGACTAATAGGGTCTATATTTGGAACAGTACCACATATGAGGCCTTACAAGATGCATGATTGTTATCTTTGCTCATTTTTGTCGGCAGATTGTTGGACCACCTTAACAAAATCTCTGAATCTCTTGAGTATGAGAGTGTCACTTTATGGTGAATTAAGATATTATTTTTGGGCATAGAATTTATGTTAGGGGAATAGAAGTTGAGAGAGCTAAAATTGAAGCCATTGAGAAAATGTCTTTCATAAGGATGTGAGAGCCAAAAGGAGTTTTCTTGTCCATAGTGAATTTTATCTGTACCGGATAATAAAGGGCTATAGCTTCTGGCAGTACGTTATAAAAATTGCCTCTAAAGTTGCAAAATATTACCCACCAATGCCACCTATAAGTGATAAAAAAATGATTCACACACGGGGATCCCCTCCATGGGCCGGCCCATAAAGTAGGGACCTCCTATACCGCGCTCTGCGCACTGAGTGAAGACGCAGCGCGCCCGTTTGGGCCTGCTCATGTCTGGGAGGCTTGTATTTTATTTTTTTCTACTTTAAATAATTTGGGACTTCAAAAATTTCTGAAAATTAAAAACATGTGAGCTTTTAAATAATTTTTTTAATAAATCATAAAATGTTTGTGGATTCAAAAAATATTCGTGATTTCGTAAAAAAAGTTAAATGTTCAAAATTTTGAAAACAAATTCAGAAATCAAAAAATCTTCATGATTTTTAAAAAAATTTGTGTATTAAAAAATGTTTATAAAACTGAAAAAAAATGCCAATTCAAAAAATGTTCATGAATGGAAAAATATCCTAAAAATTCAAAAACTGTTCATGACTTTCAAAATAGTTTTCATTCAAAAAATGTTTGCTGATTAAAAAAATATTCATGCATTTCAAAAAGTTTGTTAAATCAATAAAATGTTCATGAATTCAAAAATTGTTCCACCAATTTCCAAAAAAATGTTTGTCGATTCTACAAATGTTCGTTGATTTAAGAAAATTGTTTAAAAAATGTTCACATTTAAAAAAAATATTCGCAAGTAGTATAAAATGTTCATGAATTCAAAAAATGTTCAAATTTGAAAAATGGTCATGAATTCAAATATGTGCAAGAGTTTTAAAAAATGTTCATGATTTCATGAAATTGAGAGTGATAGTGTATCTCGGTGATGCAGCAAAATGTGGTCATGGCCACATTGGAGATTATGAAAAAAAATTCTCCCGTTGCAACGCACGGGCCGTTTTGCTAGTAGAAGATTTATTAAAGATTCTTCAAAGATTTCTAAGTCTCTTACTATTCTTTGCAAAAATATATACCACTTTCTTATGATAATGATCACATAAAAGTCTTCGAAATTGTTGAGAAATCCTTACTGAATGTTCCTATAATTCGACCACCTTAGTTGAATTTATGTTTTGAAATCATATGTGATGTTAGTGATCATGCCATAGGGGTTGTTCTTGGTCAAGGAGTTAATAAAATGTTGAATGATATTCATTGTGCAAGGGAACCTTAACCTTAGATAATGCTCAAGGAAATTATGCTACAATTGAAAAAGAATTCTTTGTGGTTGTATTTGCTTGTGACAAGTTTAGACTATGTACTGTTGATTCAGAAGTTGTTGCTTACACTCATCATGTTGCTATCAAATAGTACTTAATAGAAAATAAAGATGCCCAAATCTAGACTGATTGTGTGGGTTTTATTACAAAGGAATTTGATTTGCATATCTTTAATCACCAGTAAGGGGGAGATTCTCCATTCTACTCCAATGTGTTTGGAGATTTATTACAATTGTCAAGCTCACTATTTTGTACTTTCTTTCTAGGTCTTCTAGTGAAACCAAGAGTCACATTAGTAGATGGCAATCATACTATGAGGAGGGGCAGACTTCAAGATCATATGCTACGCCAAAATTATCCAAAACACAACTGCCTCGTGTGCGACAACTTGTCCTATGGTTTTCATACGATGGGCTAATTAAACAATCTCTTATGCTTTTGCACAAACCAAAGAATAAATTGGCACCACGATGGGCTAATTGCACAATCTCTTACGCTTTTGTCACGAACCAAAGAATAAATCAGCGGCGCCAATGAAACTTTGTACATTGTTAATCATAAACATAAACTCTATCCAAAATCCACTCCTAGCAAACCTGCCGAAATTTACACACATCTACACTCTATCCAAAACCCCTTCCTAGCAAATATTTGTAGAAATTGCACTAAGCCCCAGTAATTTAGAAGATTTCCTTTCAGTACTATGGGAGCTACTTAGGGTTATTTATACTCATTCCAAATCTAGATTCTAGGGAAATTATGAATTGGTAACTTTTTTTACCACAGTATATGATAATTTTGTACTCCAAATTTGAAGGGTCGTTAAAGGAGGGAACATTAAAATAGAAGTGCATTGTCCTACAGAGAGCTGAACAGTTATGCTCCACATAATATCCAACACCCAACTATGAAAGTACATAACATCCAACACCCCCAATAGTAGCACTACATAATAATAATATCTCAACTCAAACACATAAATAACTGACGGTACACATTGTCTTGTATAGAGTTTAAGTGGTCATCTTTTGATGAACATACACCAAAATAATCTCGTCTTGCATAGAGTTTAAGTGATCATCTTTTGATGAACAATACACCAAAATAATCTCCAGGCTCTCTGCACTGTTGGTATGCGGCAAAACATTACTTAGTCAAAGACACATTTAGTAAAATAAAGAAGCACATGAGCACAAGGACTGACAGGAACACAGTTATAAGATGTTTTGGATATTTCAATATGGAGTACATATGGACTAAAATGAGTGAAACACTCTAAAATGCGTCTATATATACACCAAAATCTGAAAAAGGTTAGAACATCTTATAATTGTGAACGGAGGGAGTACCATAATATGTACTCCCTCCGCTCACAGATATAAGATGTTTTGCATATTTCAATACGGACTGAAGTGAGTGAACAAACACACTAAAACGTGTCTATACATCCAATTCAGAAACAAGTTAGAACATCTTATATTTGTGAACGGAGGGAGTAGATAGCTGGCAGCAACATCTTTAATTAAAGGGAAGTGTTTACAAACGGCGCACCGGCCGAACCGTTTCGCCGGTTCGCACGCCACCCTGGCAACGCGCCCGCGCAATCCCCGCCTCCTTCCTTACGTGCCTCCATCCCCTACCTCCAGCCTACGTGCGCGCACCTCCCCTCCCCCGAGCTGCGACTGGGCCTCCACGAATCCATCGGCGGCGGCCAGGCGCTCCCTCGCCGGCGGCCAGGCGCTCCCTCGCCGGCCGCCATGGCTGCCTGCTGCCATGGCCAGATCCATCCCTAACCTACAGCCTTCAAGGGCGTGCATCCCCTTCCCTCCTCCTCCTCCCGGGCAGCGACTGGGCCACCACAAGCTCCATCGCCGGCGGCCAGGGCGCTCCCTCGCCGCCCACCATAACTGCCTGCCCGCCATGCCCGAATCCACCCCGCGTATAGAAGTGTTACAACCGTCACCTAAAAAAGCTTCAACGGCCATTCAAAAAAGCTTCAACCATAGACATAGAAAGCTTCAATGGCACTGCACAACAAGGGGAAAGCTGCAACCATAGTTGAATTTTGCTACCACCGGCAAAGCTTTTTGCTACATCCATCAGGCGGAGCTCGGACCCTCGCGACGACGACAACGATGTTTTGCTGCAACCGTAGCAGGATTTTGCTACAACTAGCATCGTTTTTTTGCTACCACGGCAACCGGCGGAGGCAGCGACCAGCAATGCTTTTCCAGCAAATGATTTTTGTCCCGGCAAAACCCAGAGATGGAACCAGCTTTTGTTTTTGCTACAACCTGCAAATCGAGAGCTGGAACCAACAACATTTTTTGTTGGAATCAAAAGAAGCAGGGGGCTTCAACGGATGTACGTCAGAGCTGCAACCAGTGCTGAAAAATGCTACATCCGGTAGCCACGAAAGCTACAACCAGGTTGAAAAATGCTTCAACTGGATATGAGGTAGTTGGGGGTCGGCATCTCGCAGCGACAAAAAGCTGCAACCGGCTTGGAGGAAAGCTACAACGCGCTTCTAAAAAAGCTTCAAACCGAGAACGGCTAGCAAACAATGGTGAGCGGCGGCGACGGAGCTGCATGGGCGCGCGGTGCTGCGACGGGCACGCGGCGAGCTATGATGGCGGACTGCGACAATGCTGGAACCCTCACCCGGCGGTGCTGCAACCAGAGGGAGGGAGACACGCCCGGCCCGACGGAGCTGCATACGGCGAACGCCCCAGGTGAGCTGCGACGGCGAGCTGCGACGGCGAGCTGCGAAGGCGAGCGGCCCCGATGAGCTGCGACGCGGCGTCCAAGGGCGAGCACGAGGAGGCTGACCCGCGGAGATCCGTTTTTTTCCTGCGTTTACGCGTGCGTGCGGGAGGAAGAAGAAGCCGGGGGCGATTCGTTTTTTTTTCCTGGATCCAACGACCCGCGCGGCTCACATCCAACGGCCTGGGCTAGACCGGCCGAAACTTTCGGCCGGCGCACCGGCGCCTATCAGCGCCCTTAATTAAAGTCTTAAGAGAAGAACGCAGGAATTGTAAAAACATACTCCCACCGTTCGGATTTACTTGTCGCTCAAACAACACTATCCTAGATACATCCGTTTATTCATTATTTTGATCATCTTCTCCAAGTTTTCCTACGATTTTAAACAAAAGAAAACAAAATAGCAATTTACCAGCCATAAAAAGGGGAACCCAGATAATTATCATTAGTTCTACACCATTATCTAGTGTATGAACAAGTTCGAATATATAAGAGTAATAGGTGGGAAACCGATCAGCAACCTGATTGAGTCATTGAGAATGGGTGACTAGCAGATACCCAATTAATATATCAACATATCCTGTGACTAGAGATCAGCATAATGTAATAAGATTATTATGAATTTAAATTTTGAATTTATCTTGATTTTTTGTCACTGGTTTGGATTTAATATTTTGGGGGTGGTTTTCATAACAGCTTTGGGGCTAAATTTAATTGACAATATCAATTTTTCTTATCTGATTTCGATCAGCAAAGACATGGAATATTTTGTTATTCATTTACTTAACGTCGTATTCCCCTGCTATGCTTTCATTATGTGATAACAAAATTAGTGCTATTTACTAGTACCAACTAGTAGTGGTATGCCTTGTGCTTCAGTCTTCGATATAAATTAGCTTAGTAACACTGAAACCGTGCTCATAAATATGGACAATTCAGCACCTACACTTGGACTGCATTACTACATTCCAATTGCAAAATAATACTTCCATCAATTATCTTCTCCGTCTCATACAGTAGCAGAGCAACTGCACACATCTCTTCAGTCTCCCACAAGTGTAATTGTTTCACTGCAAAATAACACTTCCATTGATTACTTCTCTGTCTAACCATACATAGGGCAAAGTGACCTATCAATTTGACGATAAAGTTGAGGTTGTTACAATGCATTCAATGTTTTTTTCTTCAACAAGATTCAATCTATGAGCATTCTGCTAAGGAGAGGACATGCAATGTCATTTTACAGTGCTATTAATCTATACATAAAAACACACTATAATTCTCTCTATCAATGAAGTGAAATTGTTGTCTCAAAAGATATGACCTGGCTAGTCAATAGAATATTATGGTGAATACCTATATGAAAAAACTAACTATAAACTGGAACTGCACTTAGTGTTAGGATCAAGAAGGAAAAGTGGATATTATATTACTACGAATTTTAGTCAGCTTCGAGGTCATACTAATTTCTTTTGACGACATGACAAAACCTAACCGCCACATCAGACATCACAGCTTATGCTATTGCGTCACTACTCACTAAATCAATAGTCTTCATACTAACCTGCATTATTACACTCTAATAGTTTGGTTTACTGCAAAAAAACTACATATACTTCTCCACGCCATGCCTAAATGGAACATGGTTCAGAACATAGCATGGTCACCACAGCTTGCATAGACTAAAAGGGAGGTGTTTTTTCGCCTTGTTTGTAGCAACCACAGATGGAAAAGGTAACACTGATGATCAATGACAAAGTTTTAGTATTATAGTGCAGTGGTATACAATTTGCAATGTTACTGCCCACATTTGGGCTCAACTGTGATGTCTTCTAGTTGGCTAGGTGTTACCAATATTTTAGATAAATGGATGCAAGTTGCATGAGACACTTGATGCATATAAATAGAGTTGGGCAATTGCTCATGTGCCACCCTTTGATCAAAACGTGTGTCATCGAACACGAAACAAACCCTAACCCTGGTATCTTCCTGAATAAAATTCATTTTCTGCATGCATTTTACCTAGGAAAAAGAGGGGCCGTAGTGGTATTTTACTGATTGTTCACTCTAAACATTACTAAAGATCATACTGAGGTTTCCCATCAAATTAGGCATTAAATCACTTACACAAAATTTCAACTTAGTATGAAAACAAAGATAAATTCATAGACACAAAAATTGCATCCAAGTTGTAGAACATATGGAAAATATACATACCCTAGCTAATTGATGGAACAATTAAACGGACAAGTTAAGCTAGATCACACATACCATGCTGCGGCAGTGTGCAAGTAGCGTATGTAAACAGCAAGATGGTACCCAAGGAAGCCAACCAAGGCCATCAGCAACAGCCAATGCAACAATACCAAGAGGAAAACAGACAGATACATCATCGCAGGAGAGAGCATCGCACATGGGACCAGATAGGGAAGTGAACGCATTGGCCCCTTAAGGAGAACTCCATGCATGAGAACATTAGCGACATAGTATAACCAGAGGGCGACATAGATCCAGCCAATGCAGGAGAGGTATAAGACAATAGGCGGCTCTTGAGTCAGGTTCACTCCATAGACCGTCATCGCCATGTACATAGTCCAACCCACCGAGATAATGAATGTTCTGATACAGACCAAGATGGTAAGTTCTTTGGTCTCATCCTTGCTGTGGCACGACGGCCTAGGCAACTCGTCAATGCCCCGCTCAGTCCTCTTGTGCAGGCGGTGCAAAGCGATGGAGCAGCCCAGGTATCCAGCAGCCCATACCGTGCTCCAATGCAGGATGAAGATGGCGGTGCGAGGGCCGACGGCGGTGGCGGCGAAGAAGCCTAACAGGGGGCCGTAAGAGAGACGTGCGAAGTGTGTGCAGAACCACCAATCACTCCAGATGAACAGGGAGGCAAGGAAGGCGTATGAACACAGAGTGAGCGACATGACCCACACTTGTGCCATCTCTTGCCCGTGGAAGATCACCAGTAACAGGATAGGAACAGCCAAGGCCAGGATCAGCATGGAAGCCATGGCCACAAAGACGCGGATGATCAATGCACGGCGGATGGGGTTGAGCTTCCAAAAGCACCCAAGCCAGTACTTGTTCACTGGTAACAGTAAGGCGTGGATGACCAGTGAACGGAGGGCGGGGTAGAACTGACCACAGCGGCCTAGCGAGAACGTCTTCCCACAGGCACTTCCGGCGTGCGACGGGTAGACCTTGGGACTGGCGGCGGAGGAATTCCCGTCTCTGGCACCGGTGGCCTTCCCCCTCTGAAAAAAGGGGGGATCCATAACGTTGAATCCATGGCGGCAGCAATCTCTTCACCGACTTTGGCCTCCGTCAGCGCCAACGTCGGTTGGGTCTTGGGGTTGGCGGAGGAGGATTTCCCGTCTTCAGCGCCGGCGACCTTGATCTTCGCTGGCGGAATCAACTGGGTGTCGGTCTTGCTCGGTTGGATTTCGGTGTCCCCCGGCTCAATCGAGCAGGTGGCGGCTGAGCATATCGAGTTGGGAGGCCCTTTTATCGGAGGAGGGGAAGCGGCCATGGGGATAGGCGGAAAGACAAGTTGTTTTTTTGGACTGGACTGTTTGCTGAGGGCGTTTTGGATTTGCGCTTGATTGATACGTCCCTATATATAGTACAGGGAAGGGCAACATATGCCAAAAACCAAAAATCACAATTGTATACGAATCCGGATAGATTGATCACGTTAGTTAGGAAATCCTCCGCGTTGCCGAACTAGGAGCCAGGCGTGCATGTCCGATGCAGTTTGACGTCGAAAGAAATCTTTATTCCTAATAGATAATGGAGGAGTTGGTAGTCTCGTTTCTAGGTTTTTTTCGTCTCATCTTTAATGATTTTTTTGGTACCTCCTTCCACCTCACACTGAGCCGCCACGAACCGAAAAAACCTCATACCGAGGGCCACACCCGTCCCACGCACTCCAGGGCCTAACCTTCGATCGCACCCAGGACAGGCGAAGTAAATAAAATCTATGAAAAAAACCAACAAAAAAACCCTACAAAAATTAACCAGCGAAAAAAACCTAAACTAATCGCCCACACGAGAGGCCACCCCTCCCATCGTCTGTATGTCGTTTCGTTCGCTCCTACCCTCCCCCTCACATCGAACGAGAGGCCACCCCTCGATCCCATCCCACTTCCACCGATTTTTTTGATTTTTTTATTAACCAAGACAATCCCCAAATAAACCCCACAAAGCCAAACAATATTAACCGATGGCATCCTTTCCAAACAATATTATCATTTCCAAATAATACTTTCCATACACAACAGCAATCAAATATTAACCGATAGCATCCTTTTCAAATAATACTTTCCATACACAACAGGAATCAAATCGCATTGCAATCGCAAACAGACATACAACGCCAATCAATCTTTTCGTTCTTTCCATCTTACACCTCCCTTGCACAAAAAGAACTTTCATACAATATGATCCTTTCCATCTCACACCTACATGCCCAAAAATAGCTTCCATAGCGGATCCCTTCGTCGCCACCGAGGTCCTAGAGGAGTCACCCCCGCCTTCATTGCGGACCTCCAGGTTGTCGTTGTCCGCCGAGGTCCGAGAGGGGGCCGCCGCCGCCTTCATTACAAACATGGAGGTCTGCGCCAAACCCCAGGGAGATTTGCATGTGCATACAGCCATTAACCCCAGGCAAAGCGGCGCTAGGTATTTTCACGCACGCACAGGTTTCTTGCTGCCTTCATTATGTGAGCCATCAGCCATTAACCACGGTACGTCTGGAACATCTGAAACTGGCTGGGCGCTGATATGCTGTGTTGTGAGACCTGCTGGCTATTGTGTCGACCATTTGTCCACTTGATCCATGCTCAATCTGATAAGTCTACCTGGAGATGAGAGTACCAAAAACTGTATCAGTAGGTAATACACTCTTTTGTAAATAGCATAAAGTCTGTTGGGGACTTTAATTTGCAACAAAGAGCATGTATCAATCCATTAGGGTACAACTTTATTTTGTTTCATATATCAAGCAATGATTTTTTGGTCTCATGGAGCTTCAATTGATAGGTATGTATGGGGAATTCAAAAGGCAAGGCAACTGAACATACAACAGCCTCAGATATACCTACAGGTATATGTTCCGCTATCAGATTTTGCTATACATGGGAAACATCATGCCCTTCTCATAATGGCATTGTGTATACATAATGTGTTGCAGCCATATGGATGGGACAAATGTTGGTGAATACAACACAGAGATTATACCCGTAGCTGAGAATGTTGATAAGAGTTACCCAATGAGTCCAGGTATAAGTCTCTGTAAATATCGTCAACATACTTTTTTACCTGTATCATAGACTTTGTATGTGATAAATCATACCTTGCAGACTTGGAGGGGGGAAACAACACATCAGATGGATCAAGCGTGCTACATGTAGGAATGCATAGTACTCCCTTAGAACGGATGCTACTGGGACAGACCAAACAGGCAAATCTACCCCGACACACAAATTTTCATCAACCTTCACATCTGCTTTCAGGTAAATATGTTTTGTTTTTTACATCATTGTCAAATGTATGAATCTTAAGGAATAAAGTGCCTCGTTTGGTCCAATCTCCTTCATACATAATGATGCTTTGTGGTTATTCTGGTTTGTATTAAATTGGTTTAGCATTAATCTGCCTTGTTCTGTCCAAGATTTGTTATTTTTACATGATGCAGACAACCAGGGAATCCCATTCATTCATAATGATGCTTCGTTGCCGGCTCCCAGTAATCTCACATTGGTTTATGCCACAACTGTACCACAAAGTTCAAATGGTATTACCCGATCCGTCTTTCATATGAACTAACTTGTGCTTATGGGGGTTCATCTTCATATATTTAGATAGCTTATGGATTTTCTGTTGTCGCATTAGCTGTAGAATCTCCCATATCGATGTGGGAAACCAGGTAGGGCTTAATGCTTGTTCTCGTGAATGTTCAGTGTCTATCCCAGCATACGAGCACCAGACAACAGGAGCTATCTTGACTTACGAAAAAAGGTTGCAGGTAAACGCCCGGAGCCGAGCTGATTATTGGAAGAAAATAGAGGGTACGGTCAAGCTCCAAGATGAAAATCATCATTCCCTTACGATGTCTGGTAAGGTGGTTTAATGTTTAAGTGCTAGGATGAACAATGAATACATATAAAGTAATTGTTACATAAATTAAATTGATTTCGCAGACTTCATTATTGTTTAACAATTATGTAGAGAATATGTTGGAACATTATTGTTGAACCAGCCAACCCAACTACATCCCGCTAGACATCCTTCTCACATGATGATTCATACTTTTCCTGCTTCAACTACTCTCCGGGTAGGGTTTAATGTGTACAATTAGTACTACCTCTGTAAACTAATATAAGAGGTTTTCTAAGACATTTTAGATCACTAAACGTCTTAAAGTTGTTTATAGAGGGAGTATATTTTAATTTCTGCCATACCATCAAGCACTACGTCGTGTACTTAGGCAATTATATAACCATTGAAGCAAAGGAGCAGAAGTTGTTTCATATGTGAATGTTCACTTGATTGTAAAGTGTACACATATTTTAACTGCTCAGTTGATGTCGTATGCACAAAATTCAAATCATTTTCTTGTGGCCAGATCAAATCTAAATCTACATGCAGAAGACATCTTGACCACATAATGTATAATCACTAAATTAAGTGGTTCATCTTGAAGATATATGTTCATATGGTGTGTGTAGGACCCAACTCCAGCAACTTTGTAGCTTAGAGACATAATCAAATTAAGGTGAGGAGATGGCAAAAAAAATGAAAGAAAGGACAGTCTGCTGACCTTATAGCCTTGTGGCGGTGGAATCAGGCAATTAAAGCGTCTCTCATAAGTTGGGCAATGATGCTCATGATGCTCCATCAATTTTAAATCCATCTTCAACCTTGTCTGATAATCAAATTCCTATCCAAGAAGGGGATTAGCTCAGAATGCACATCGTCGCATACCTTCACAAGGAAGGAAAAGAAAAACTTTTAGAAAAATAATCATACATATTGACTGTTAACAATCAACTAATTGCTGGTTATGAACTCATAGGAAAACCCTTGATCTGAACATCGTTTGTATTTATGTCTCTCAAATTATGTTTCAAAATTAGGTTTCTCAAGTTAAGTTACCAAAA
This sequence comes from Triticum aestivum, assembly GCF_018294505.1. Lineage (NCBI taxonomy): Eukaryota > Viridiplantae > Streptophyta > Magnoliopsida > Poales > Poaceae > Triticum > Triticum aestivum. Next base: position 452,706,208 of record NC_057806.1, read on the forward strand.
ATATCACCCACTATATACATAAACTGATGGACCTCTGATTTTCCTAAAGAAGAGAAGAAGGCATGTGATTAAAGCATATCATTCAGAAACAAATATAGATGTCTCCCTTTACATAGAAGACCTTGGCAAAACAAAGAAAATGATAAACATGCCCCTGTGGCAGTTGCCTCTTTCCCATCATGTTGCTACACCTCCCGGGTCGCACGCGCGGGCGACCTCGGGGAGACGAAACCCTAGCTAGCAAACCCTACCCCAGATCCACCCGGGTGCTGCCGTTGACACCGCTAGCCCTGCCAGTGGTGGCAGCCTCCTGGCCACCAAAGGCGGCGGGGAGGAGAGCGCGCCCGGTGGCGATGACTTCACGCAGAGGATGCTTCATCGGGAAGCATGCATCGACAGTGCTGAGAGGCGGTGGGCGGCGAGAGGAGGGTCGTGGTGGAGCAGCGTTGTAACGCCCCCGATGCGGCTATATCTCCCACGTGTCGAAGCACGACTTAGAGGCATAACCGCATTGAAAGCAATGTCGCAAGTGAGGTAATCTTCACACAACCCATGTAATACATAAGGGAAAGAGATACATAGTTGGCTTACAATCGCCACTTCACTCAATTACATGAATAAAGCATTACATCATCCAGATACAATCAAGGTCCGACTACGGAACCAAAATAAAAGAAGAACCCCAAATGCGACAAAGGTCCCCGATCGACCCCAACTGGGCTCCACTACCGATCAACTAGAACGAAACAACACAAAGGGCAAGATCTTCATCGAGCTCCTCCTTGAGCTTGGTTGCGTCACCTGCACGATAACATAGGCACCTGCAAACTGGTTTTGGAAGTATCTGTGAGCCACGGGGACTCAGCAATCTCGCACCCGCGAGATCAAGACTATTTAAGCTTATAGGAAGGATGGAGTAATGAGGTGGAGCTGCAGCAAGCGACTAGCATATATGGTGGCTACAATCGCAAAAGAGAGCGAGAAGAGAAGGCAAAGCACGGTCGATAAAAGTATGATCAAGAAGTGATCCTATAGCAACCTACGTCAAGCACAACTCCAACACCGTGTTCACTTCCCGGACTCCGCCGAGAAGAGACCATCACGGTTACACACGCGGTTGATGTATTTTAATTAAGGTCAACTTCGGGTTTTCTACAACCGGACGTTAACAAATTCCCATCCGCCCATAACCGCGGGCACGGCTTTCGAAAGTTCAAATCCCTGCAGGGGTGTCCCAACTTAGCCCATCACAAGCTCTCACGGTCAACGAAGGAATAGACCTCCACCCGAGACGTTCCGATCAGACTCGGTATCCCGGTACAACAAGACATTTCGACAGGGTAAAACTAAACCAGCAACACCGCCCGAATGTGCCGACAAATCCCGATAGGAGCTGCACATATCTCTTTCTCAGGGCACACTCAGATGAGCAATCCGTACAACTAAAACCAAACCTCGAGTTTCCCCGAGGGGGCGCTGCACAGGGCTCTAGTTCGGACCAACACTCAGAGGAGCACTGGCCCGGGGGGGGGGGGGGTTAGAATAAAGATGACCCTTGAGTCTGCAGAACCCAAGGGAAGGTGGTAGGTTGTTGGCGCAAATGGTAAAACCAATGTTGGGCATTGCTGGAGGAGCTTTACTTAAGGCGAACTGTCAAGGGGTTCCCATTATAGCCCAACCGTGTAAGGAACGCAAAATCCGGGAACATAACACCGATATGACGGAAACTAGGGCAGCGAGAGTGGAACAAAACACCAGGCATAAGGCCGAGCCTTCCACCCTTTACCAAGTATATAAATGCATTAATTAAATAAGGTATATTGTGATATCCCAACAAGTAAACATGTTCCAACAAGGAACAACATCTCCATGTTCCAACAAGGAACAAACTTCAATCTTCACCTGCAACTAACAACGCTATAAGAGGGGCTAAGCAAAGCGGTAACATAGCCAATCAACGGTTTGCTAGGACATGGTGGGTTAGAGGTTTGACATGGCAATTTGGGAGGCTGACAAGCAAATGGTAGGCATCGTAGCATTGGCATAGCAAAAGAGCGAGCAAACTAGCATAGCAAAGATAGTAGTGATTTCGAGGGTATGATCATCTTGCCTGAGATCCCGCAAGGAAGAAGAACGAATCCAAGAAGAAGACAAACGGTCGTAGACGAACAAATCCTCACAACTCCGGAACGAAACCGAAGCTAACGAGAGAAGCAACCCGGAAAGAAACAAACAACATAGTAAACACACAAGCATAAACAAGTCATGATGCACAAACAAGTATGATGCATGTCCGGTTTAATGAGGCATGGCATGGCAAAGTGCAACAAACAATACTACAAATTAAGTGGAGCTCAATATGCAACGAGGTGCATGTTGACGGAACACCACATCAATTATTTAGTTCTCTCTTGTTTATGTACCCAACAATATTAAATGTTATTAAACAGGGCAAGCGGGTGAAGCAAAATATAAACTATACCATCTAAACAATTTAAATGGGGCCGGATATAAAAATAACAAATCCGGTAAATCCCCATATGCATTTAGCAATTTAATGCAACAACAAGTTTACAAATTTTAAATGTTGTTATCATGATGTGGATGACATATACAAGTTTTATGCAATTTTATGAAAATGTTGACATGACATGTTATGAAGCATTTGGTCACCATGGCGGAACAAAAAGGGTGCCACGGCGGCGAAACAAAAATGGTGCCACGGCAACATTCCGGTCCCGGTAACTCATGGAGATACCGGTGCAAAAGGAGGCGTGCGGATGTGCGGAACATGCTAGAGATGGTGGGGTGATCCCGGTTACCGGGTTCCCACGGTTCATCGGCATGGCGAACGAGGAGGAACGTGCATGAAGCAAACGGGCACGGTGCAAACATAGGGTGCATCTCATACAACACATGCATTCGGTCCACGGACGGCGTCTCGGGGTTATACCTTTGAAGCGTGCGTTTTCGGAGCGGTTCGAGTCGTCGAGGGAAGTAGTTGTTCACAGCGACGGTAGAGGTACTCGCGATCTTGGCAACGGTAGTCGTACATGTCCGGAGAGGAACTTGTCGCATCCACGGTATTCGGGCGTAGTGGAAGTAGTTGTTCAATTGTTGTCGTGGGAAGTAGTCGTACACGACGTAGTGGAAGTCGTGGTACACGTTCGGAGAGGAACTTGACACCCACGGGGTCGACGGTAGAGGTACTTGACGCATCATGTAGTCGAACTTGGCATATCCGAAGGGGTACTTGACGAAAACCACGAAGAGGGTACTTGTTCTCGCATCGTCGTGGAAGTAGTCGTTTGGGCTCCCGTAGATGAACTTGAAGGGTCCCATGAGTAGTCGTACTCGGCGAATCCACGTAGTTGCACGTATCTTTGTGCTGTAGCCGAACTTGATGAAAACCCACGGTGACGGTAGACGTACACGATCGGCTTGATGGAACTTGGCGGTGGTCTCCTCGGGTCAACAGTGATGTGCAAGGGTTAGAACGCCCGGGCCTTGGGCGCGGGACGGCGTCCTGGTGGCATTGGCGCTCCTGCGGGCGTGGAGGACGACTTCTGCAGGCACGAAGCAGGGGGCAGCAGAGGGACTAGGCGCGGGGAGGACCGAAACCGAGGCGGGGGAGGTCTTGGCGCAGGGCTCCGGCGACGCAGGGCACCGCAACGGGCCTGAGCGATGGCGAAACAGGAGAGGTCACCGGCGGGGACGCGACCTCGGGGCTCTGCTCCTGCAGGCGGAGGCTGGCAAAGGAGGGGCACGGGCGCAGGGAAGGGATGAGGCGGAGCGAGGAGGAGCGGGGGCGCTCGATGCAGGAGGAGGAAGGGCGAGGTCGCGGCGCTGGGGAGGAAGAGAGGCTGCGAGGGAGATGAGGGAGAAGGGAGAGCTGCGCGCTGGGCGCTGCGTGCGGAGGGAGAGAGCGAGGGAGATGAGATCGGGCAAGGAGGGAGGAGAGGGGATCGAGGGGAGCGGCCGCGAGAGGATCGGGCGCAGGAGAGGGCGATGGGGTCGAGCGCGTCCTCTGGTGCGGGCGATGCGGGTGCCTGGCGGCGCTCCAAGGGAGCGAGAGGGAGAGATGGGGTGCGTGGGGGCTGGGCTAGGGTTAGAGGCGGCTGGGCCTTGGGCCGGCTTAGGTAGGAGGGTTAGGTGGGCTGCGGCTGGAGAGGCCGGTTGGGTCGGCCCAAGTGGAGAGGAAATGGCCAGAGGCCTGGCTGGGCTTACCTCTCTCTTCTCTCTCTTATATTTTCTTTAACAGAAAAGCAAAAAGAGAGAGGAAAAGAAAAGGAGGGTTAGGGAAAGAAAATGCGCAAGGGGAGGAAGAGACGAGGGGGACCGAGCGGGACTGCGAGCGAGAGAGGTGGGGATCGGGCGATGGGTGCGAGCGATGCGGCGCTGGAGGGAGGACGAGGGAGATGGAGATCGAGCGGAGGGGAGGCTAGGGTTAGGTAGCGGCGTGGCTGGGCCTTGGGCCTAGGGAGACTGGGCCGGCCTGGTGGGGAGGGGAATGGCCAGAGGCCTGGCTGGGTCTCTCCCTCACTCTAATGAAAAAATAAAATAGAACAGAGAAAAGAAAGAAAAGAAAGAGAGGTTTAGGGAAAGGATTTGCGCATGGAGACAATTTTCCCGGACTCACAAAAATGAGCTTGTTCCAAGAAAAATAGAAAGGCCAAGATTGAACGGAAGTGAGGGTTTGGGAAGGTCCAAAAATGTTTGGATTTTTGGTGGAGCTCCGGAAAATGATGAAATAAATTATTGGACATCGTTGGAGACCAAACTTGAAGCAGAAAAGGAACGAAATTATTTGTAAGTGTGTTTTAGTGATTCCAAAATAGTGGAATATTTAATATAGCTCCCTAATATTGGAGGATATGTTATAAAGAGAAGTCACCATGTGAGTCCCTCGATTTAAATGGATCAAAAATTCCATACAATTTATTTAGTTGAGTTTTTAAAAAATAAATGACATGATGGCATGATGCAATGCAAATGATGCAACAAACAAAACAAATCACACGACGAAACTCGGAGTAGCTGGAAGTCTTCTGGAGCGTCGGTCTCGGGGCGTTACAACACTCCACCACTACAAGAGGATCTCGTCCCGAGATCTAGAATGGCACCGGAGAGAAAACGGAAGAGACAGAGAAGAGGTAAAACTAAGTTGCTTCTTCGACCAATGAGTGAAACCACGAACCTTGAGAGGTTGAGCAATTTAAAAGAAAGAGCACAACTGAGAAGAACGAGATTGCAAACAATCCGTTAGAAAAAAAAGGAACAAGGAACATTACGAGAACTTGAAGGTTGCAAAGACATGAATCAAGAGTTTAGTGGACAAGATAGAATTCGAAACCACTCCGGTTAAAACAAGATGAGAGGGGAAGAATTCGGGCAGTACTCCGGTTGAACATGGAAGGAATAGAACATGAACTTGAGAAGATGGGATGTTACTTGATGAAATCAACAACACACTGCCTCCGGAACTATTGAAAGAATGGCACAATGGGTAAGAAGGATTTCAGACAGCTCTCCAGTTGAGGAAGGAGGGAAAACTTGATAAGATTAGAGAACTCGAATGAAAACACGACACTCCGGTTAAATGGATAAGCAAGAAAAGAACACGATCCTCACGAATCGAGATGGTGAGTGAAAAAGAGCAACGTCACAATGCCTCCGAAAGAAATAATAGAAGATATATCATTGGAATAACAGAATGGAGAAGAAAATGCCAACTTCTGCCACAAATGAGTTTGGAAAGCATCCTTGCAAAGAAGAATTGAACGGAGTTGTTGGAAAATCAACAACGAAAAGCACAAGCTTGTAGTGGGCTTATGGAAAACATCTCAAAATTATGAGGTGACAACCGGCCACTAACGGAAACAATTGCTTGCTTGAGATCAACGAAGAGATGAAAACTTCTTCCACCAAGATGATAAAGAGATAACTTGGATCATTGGCAAGCACCACAAATAGCAACATTCCCAATGGAAGGCTTTTAGGTGAAATATGACACAAGATAACTCCAACAACGAGGTTGATGGATTTAAAAATAACTCATTCTTAACAACATGTGAATCATGGAACATGAACTCAAATTATCAAGAATGACATAATACCACCTCCAAAATATGGTAGAAAGAATTGCACTCCGGATTACCATATGAAGAAAGCTTGAGCTCCTTAGGAAAGAATCTCGATGAAAACTTCGAGAAGGAAATTAAATCCTTGATGAACCATCATGTAGAACCTCCATGAAGAACTCCGGTAAACAAAAGGAATGAAAAGAAAGAGAAATTGAAAACACAAGGTGAATCCTTGCAATGATTTAGATGGATCTCCGTGATAATTAGAGCTTGGAACTCCGGGAAAAAGAGAAGATGAAACAAATGAAACCGAGAATTTTAAGGGCCTCCGGAATAAAGAATTAATCACTTGGATGAACAAGAATAAGAATTATGTTATGCTTATCCTTCACCAATTAAATTGACGACAATCAACGGATTTGGCATACTACTTATTCTCGTAGAAAGGATTAAAAGAGATATAGCGTAAACTTGAGAAGGTCTTCAACGAACCACCGGTAGGATTGGAACAACAAATGAATTGATATGATGAACAAGGAAGAGAGATCTTGAAAGAACCACCGTAAGAATTGAAAATGATCGAAGTAGGGGTGCATCACCGGTAAGAATTAGCAAATGAACGAAGGTGCTTGAGACAAACTAGATACATGAGAACAAAGAGATCAAGAACTGATTAGAGGATATTCGATAGATGCACCGGCAAGATAGGAGAATGATAACTGACGGCTGAGAATGAATAAACCTGAATTGATGGACTCCGGATGACAAACTGAGAAGACTCTTGAATATCTCCTGATGGGTGAAAAAAGATTCTCACAATCGAAAACAATTATGAGAGGATGGCAACAAGCTAGCACCATGAATCTTGAAGAGAATAGAGCAAGATTAAAGAGAAACTCTTCTTCGGTCTTCAAATGATGAGAATGACAACGAGAAACACCACCAAGAATTATTGAGGCACACCGGAAGAATCAAAAGCGAAGAGGTTGAGCCAACTATGAAAAGAATTTGAAAGATCTTGGAGAAAAGCATTTGACTAATGATAACTCATTCTTACGTCAAACTTGGAGAAGAATTTAGGATAGCTCTGGGAAAATAGAAGAGTCAGGTAAGATCCTGGGAAAAGACCTGTGGGTTAGGGCCCACTCAAAAGAACACTGTTGAAAAGATTTAAAAGAGATGTTGCACCGGTTGAATTAAATGGCTTGAATGAGGGAACATCCTCGAAAGAACTTGAACGAAAGTAGAGTGGAAACACGAATCTTCGAGATATCTTGAGCACTCCGGAACAATTGAATAGCGGAAGTGAATTATTATGAGGTGCACTGGTATGAGAATGTATTTAAAACAAGGAGAAAGATATGATCAATAACGCTTGAATTTAAACCACCGGAGAAGAAAACGAGTGAAGAGTGACGAACTTGAAGCTCCGTTAGAATATACGTGAGAATCACCGGATAAGAATATTGACGGGAAAAGAATGGAGAGATTTCCACCAATAAAATGGATACTTGAATAAGAATCTGGGTCCTTGGAGAAAAACAAAGGGAGGGAGGGTGGGAAAAACAAAGGCAACTTGGAGATGGATGACACAAACAACGTTGAGAAGAACTGATACTTGATCTTGTGAATGTTGAAATGATCGGAACCACTTGGAGAGAAAACACGCCGGTTGAAAAGGATTAACATAACAACATCAATGATCATGAAGGATTGGTATTCACATCGGAGTATGAGAACACCATTTCGGAAAGGTATGGAATCAACACTTGACATTGAAGCAACTCGAATACCACAACTCAAAACAAAAACAAAGGACTGGCTTGCAGAATAAGCCAGAACAAACATATGATAGAGATTTCGTCCGAAGTTTTCGTGGTGGGGCCGACACGGGCTCGATCGTACAGCACCATCATGTACAAGGCAGTGCACATGACATACGAAGCGTCCCCGAGTCGGCATAGCCAAGGACTCTTTAAGACACAACGAGACCACTGTAAAACCAACCGTGAATAGGCGGACCACTAGACGTCGAACCCCAATTTCAAATCATACATCTGTCGGAAAGATATCCTAAGAGCTACTTGAATACCCACCTATGAAACTCCCGAAATTTTCAGGTTATGCAATCAGGTGTTGGGGATACAGGGGAAGCATAATATCTCACCCAAAACTAACAAATCCTACATCCAGCTGTATCCATCCTTCAACACATAACCAAGAAACCTTCGGAAATCGTCTACCTCAACCTTCGAAAAGCATCCGTTATACAAGTCATGGCAATACTCCCGTACTCACCTCAGTACTGGGTTATCGGGGTTATCTCACCAACAACTGCATAAAAGAGATTTTCGATGTCGGCGTACTAAACTCAGGTATTCCAGAACTGCAACGATAAAATTATGACGACAACACCTCAGAGCTCAACTCCCCGGGACACTTCCACTAAACCCCTGACAGGAGGCACCAAGACAATGTTCTCATCATAAAACCATCGGAACGATTCCAAGATACCCGCGTGATCCTAAATTTTTTTTAGTGAAATTTGAGAAGAGAAGAGTCAAAACTCTACGTCAGGATGCCTTACCAGAGCGATGAAGAGACTGGGGAGTAAAAAGAATTCCTAACTCTCCGATATATATAATCCTAAATGACTCAAAATATTTTTCTAGACACAACTCGGCCGCTAAAAACGATCAAGCAGTGGGGCTCCTAAGGTCGGGGAAGGCTCTGATACCAACTTGTAACGCCCTCGATGCGGCTATATCTCCCACGTGTCGAAGCACGACTTAGAGGCATAACCGCATTGAAAGCAATGTCGCAAGTGAGGTAATCTTCACACAACCCATGTAATACATAAGGGAAAGAGATACATAGTTGGCTTACAATCGCCACTTCACACAATTACATGAATAAAGCATTACATCATCCAGATACAATCAAGGTCCGACTACGGAACCAAAATAAAAGAAGAACCCCAAATGCGACAAAGGTCCCCGATCGACCCCAACTGGGCTCCACTACTGATCAACTAGAACGAAACAACACAAAGGGCAAGATCTTCATCGAGCTCCTCCTTGAGCTTGGTTGCGTCATCTGCACGGTAACATAGGCACCTGCAAACTGGTTTTGGAAGTATCTGTGAGCCACGGGGACTCAGCAATCTCGCACCCGCGAGATCAAGACTATTTAAGCTTATAGGAAGGATGGAGTAATGAGGTGGAGCTGCAGCAAGCGACTAGCATATATGGTGGCTACAATCGCAAAAGAGAGCGAGAAGAGAAGGCAAAGCACGGTCGATAAAAGTATGATCAAGAAGTGATCCTATAGCAACCTACGTCAAGCATAACTCCAACACCGTGTTCACTTCCCGGACTCCGCCGAGAAGAGACCATCACGGTTACACACGCGGTTGATGTATTTTAATTAAGGTCAACTTCGGGTTTTCTACAACCGGACGTTAACAAATTCCCATCTGCCACATAACCGCGGGCACGGCTTTCGAAAGTTCAAATCCCTGCAGGGGTGTCCCAACTTAGCCCATCACAAGCTCTCACGGTCAACGAAGGAATAGACCTCCACCCGAGACGTTCCGATCAGACTCGGTATCCCGGTACAACAAGACATTTCGACAGGGTAAAACTAAACCAGCAACACCGCCCGAATGTGCCGACAAATCCCGATAGGAGCTGCACATATCTCTTTCTCAGGGCACACTCAGATGAGCAATCCGTACAACTAAAACCAAACCTCGAGTTTCCCCGAGGGGGCGCTGCACAGGGCTCTAGTTCGGACCAACACTCAGAGGAGCACTGGCCCGGGGGGGGGGGTTAGAATAAAGATGACCCTTGAGTCTGCAGAACCCAAGGGAAGGTGGTAGGTTGTTAGTGCAAATGGTAAAACCAATGTTGGGCATTGCTGGAGGAGCTTTACTTAAGGCGAACTGTCAAGGGGTTCCCATTATAGCCCAACCGTGTAAGGAACGCAAAATCCGGGAACATAACACCGATATGACGGAAACTAGGGCGGCAAGAGTGGAACAAAACACCAGGCATAAGGCCGAGCCTTCCACCCTTTACCAAGTATATAGATGCATTAATTAAATAAGATATATTGTGATATCCCAACAAGTAAACATGTTCCAACAAGGAACAACATCTCCATGTTCCAACAAGGAACAAACTTCAATCTTCACCTGCAACTAACAACGCTATAAGAGGGGCTAAGCAAAGCGGTAACATAGCCAATCAACGGTTTGCTAGGACATGGTGGGTTAGAGGTTTGACATGGCAATTTGGGAGGCTGACAAGCAAATGGTAGGCATCGTAGCATTGGCATAGCAAAAGAGCGAGCAAACTAGCATAGCAAAGATAGTAGTGATTTCGAGGGTATGATCATCTTGCCTGAGATCCCGCAAGGAAGAAGAACGAATCCAAGAAGAAGACAAACGGTCGTAGACGAACAAATCCTCACAACTCCGGAACGAAACCGAAGCTAACGAGAGAAGCAACCCGGAAAGAAACAAACAACATAGTAAACACACAAGCATAAACAAGTCATGATGCACAAACAAGTATGATGCATGTCCGGTTTAATGAGGCATGGCATGGCAAAGTGCAACAAACAATACTACAAATTAAGTGGAGCTCAATATGCAACGAGGTGCATGTTGACGGAACACCACATCAATTATTTAGTTCTCTCTGTTTATGCTACCCAACAATATTAAATGTTGTTAAACAGGGCAAGCGGGTGAAGCATAATATAAACTATACCATCTAAACAATTTAAATGGGGCCGGATATAAAAAACAACAAATCCGGTAAATCCCCATATGCATTTAGCAATTTAATGCAACAACAAGTTTACAACATTTTAAATGTTGTTATCATGATGTGGATGACATATACAAGTTTTATGCAATTTTATGAAAATGTTGACATGAGCATGTTATGAAGCATTTGGTCACCATGGCGGAACAAAAAGGGTGCCACGGCGGCGAAACAAAAATGGTGCCACGGCAACATTCCGGTCCCGGTAACTCATGGAGATACCGGTGCAAAAGGAGGCGTGCGGATGTGCGGAACATGCTAGAGATGGTGGGGTGATCCCGGTTACCGGGTTCCCACGGTTCATCGGCATGGCGAACAAGGAGGAACGTGCATGAAGCAAACGGGCACGGTGCAAACATAGGGTGCATCTCATACAACACATGCATTCGGTCCACGAACGACGTCTCGGGGTTATACCTTTGAAGCATGCGTCTTCGGAGCGGTTCGAGTCGTCGAGGGAAGTAGTTGTTCACGGCGACGGTAGAGGTACTCGCGATCTTGGCAACGGTAGTCGTACATGTCCGGAGAGGAACTTGTCGCATCCACGGTATTCGGGCGTAGTGGAAGTAGTTGTTCAATTGTTGTCGTGGGAAGTAGTCGTACACGACGTAGTGGAAGTCGTGGTACACGTTCGGAGAGGAACTTGACACCCACGGGGTCGACGGTAGAGGTACTTGACGCATCATGTAGTCGAACTTGGCATATCCGAAGGGGTACTTGACGAAAACCACGAAGAGGGTACTTGTACTCGCATCGTCGTGGAAGTAGTCGTTTGGGCTCCCGTAGATGAACTTGACGGGTCCCATGAGTAGTCGTACTCGGCGAATCCACGTAGTTGCACGTATCTTTGTGCTGTAGCCGAACTTGATGAAAACCCACGGTGACGGTAGACGTACACGATCGGCTTGATGGAACTTGGCGGTGGTCTCCTCGGGTCAACAGTGATGTGCAAGGGTTAGAACGCCCGGGCCTTGGGCGCGGGACGGCGTCCTGGTGGCATTGGCGCTCCTGCGGGCGTGGAGGACGACTTCTGCAGGCACGAAGCAGGGGGCAGCAGAGGGACTAGGCGCGGGGAGGACCGAAACCGAGGCGGGGGAGGTCTTGGCGCAGGGCACCGCAACGGGCCTGAGCGATGGCGAAACAGGAGAGGTCGCCGGCGGGGACGCGACCTCGGGGCTCTGCTCCTGCAGGCGGAGGCTGGCAAAGGAGGGGCACGGGCGCAGGGAAAGGATGAGGCGGAGCGAGGAGAAGGGCGAGGAGGAGCGGGGGCGCTCGATGTAGGAGGAGGAAGGGCGAGGTCATGGCGCTGGGGAGGAAGAGAGGCTGCGAGGGAGATGAGGGAGGAGGGAGAGCTGCGCGCTGGGCGCTGCGTGCGGAGGGAGAGAGCGAGGGAGATGAGATCGGGCAAGGAGGGAGGAGAGGGGATCGAGGGGAGCGGCCGCGAGAGGATCGGGCGCAGGAGAGGGCGATGGGGTCGAGCGCGTCCTCTGGTGCGGGCGATGCGGGTGCCTGGCGGCGCTCCAAGGGAGCGAGAGGGAGAGATGGGGTGCATGGGGGCTGGGCTAGGGTTAGAGGCGGCTGGGCCTTGGGCCGGCTTAGGTTAGAGGGTTAGGTGGGTTGCGGCTGGAGAGGCCGGTTGGGTCGGCCCAAGTGGAGAGGAAATGGCCAGAGGACTGGCTGGGCTTACCTCTCTCTTCTCTCTCTTATATTTTCTTTAACAAAAAAGCAAAAAGAGAGAGGAAAAGAAAAGGAGGGTTAGGGAAAGAAAATGCGCAAGGGGAGGAAGAGACGAGGGGGACCGAGCGGGACTGCGAGCGAGAGAGGTGGGGATCGGGCGATGGGTGCGAGCGATGCGGCGCTGGAGGGAGGACGAGGGAGATGGAGATCGAGCGGAGGGGAGGCTAGGGTTAGGTAGCGGCGTGGCTGGGCCTTGGGCCTAGGGAGACTGGGCCGGCCTGGTGGGGAGGGGAATGGCCAGAGGCTTGGCTGGGTCTCTCCCTCACTCTAATGAAAAAATAAAATAGAACAGAGAAAAGAAAGAAAAGAAAGAGAGGTTTAGGGAAAGGATTTGCGCATGGAGACAATTTTCCCGGACTCACAAAAATGAGCTTGTTCCAAGAAAAATAGAAAGGCCAAGATTGAAAGATTTAAATTCAAACTCATTTGAATTTAATTCAAATGGGTTTGAACGGAAGTGAGGGTTTGGGAAGGTCCAAAAATGTTTGGATTTTTGGTGGAGCTCCGGAAAATGATGAAATAAATTATTGGACATCGTTGGAGACCAAACTTGAAGCAGAAAAGGAACGAAATTATTTGTAAGTGTGTTTTGGTGATTCCAAAATAGTGGAATATTTAATATAGCTCCCTAATATTGGAGGATATGTTATAAAGAGAAGTCACCATGTGAGTCCCTCGATTTAAATGGATCAAAAATTCCATACAATTTATTTAGTTGAGTTTTTAAAAAATAAATGACATGATGGCATGATGCAATGCAAATGATGCAACAAACAAAACAAATCACACGACGAAACTCGGAGTAGCTGGAAGTCTTCTGGAGCGTCGGTCTCGGGGCGTTACAAGCGTGCTGGCTGGCGGAGGATTCGGAGCTCGGGGGGGGGGGGGGGGGGAAGCAGCGGCTGCGGTGTGAACAACATGGACGGTGGTCCCATTCTGATGAGCGAGGAGGATGGTGTGCGGCACAGACGAAAGTCTTTGCCCGTCTTCGGTTGGAGCCGGTGACGACGGCGTCCGTGGATGTTGTTCCCCTCCTTGGAGGCGTCACTGAGGTGTGTCGACACCATACTCGCTTCATTCCGATTTGGTCGGGTCGATGTCTCCAGGTGAAAGCCTAGGTTTGGAGTTGGACCGGCGTGATTATTGTTGATCTGACAAAAGAGCCCATATTGCCTTGTCTTCTCATGTTTATTGAATGCTTGCAGATTCCAGCTTAGTCCAATGCACGTGCACAATTATTATTATTCACACTATTCGGTCGTGCAAGTGAAAGGCAATTATGATGATATATGATGGACTGACTGAGATGAGAAAAGCTGGTATGAACTCGACCTCTTTTGTTTTTGTAAATATGATTAGTTCATCGTTCCTGATTCAGCCTATTATGAATAAACATGTTTGCAATGACAACTAGAGATCATAGTTTCTTGTGCCATACTTGATTAGCTATGAGTTATAATGGTTTACCTTGCGTGCCAACATGCTATTAAAATGGTTATGATGTGGTATGATAGGGTGGTATCCTCCTCTAAATGATTTAAGTGACTTGACTTGGCGCATGTTCATGCATGCAGTTGAAACAAAATCAACATAGCCTTCACGATATTTATGTTCATGGTGGATTATATCCTACTCATGCTTGCATTCGGTGTTGATTAATTTTAATGCATGTTCATGACTGTTGTCGCTCTCTAGCTGGTCGCTTCCTAGTCTTTTGCTAGCCTTCACCTGTACTAAGCGGGAATACTGCTTGTGCATCCAAATCCCTTAAACCCCAAAGTTATTCCACATGAGTCCACTATACCTAACTATATACGGTATCTACCTGCCGTTCCAAGTAAATTTGTATGTGCCAAACTCCAAACCTTCAAATAAATATCCTGTTTTGTATGCTCGAATAGCTCATGTATCAACTAGGGTTGTCCGTACCTTCCATGTTAGGTGGGTTATTCTCAAGAGGAGTGGACTCCACTCCTCACTCACGAGATACATGGCTGGTCACCGAGATGCCCAGTCCCATGCTTTATGCAAACTAAATCAAATAATTGCAAACAAAACTTCCCCTGGGACTCTTGTTAGTTGGAGGCATTCGTTGTTTCGAGCAAGCCATGGATTGATGCTTGTGGAGGAAGGGGGAGTATAAACTTTACCATTTTGTTTTGGAACCGCCTATAATGTGTGTAGCATGGAAGATATCGCCATATCTTGGTTGTTATGTTGACAATGAAAGTATACCACTCACAATATTATTCACCTCTGTTTCAAAACCGAGCTCTGGCACCTCTACAAATCCCTGCTTCCCTCTGCGAAGGGCCTATCTATTTACTTTTATGCTGAGTCATCATCCCCTTATTAAAAAGCACCAGTAGGAGAGCACCACTGTCATTGCATTCATTACTGTTAGTTTACATTGAGTATGACTTGACTGGATCTCTTTTACCATGAATTACAATGACTAGTGAGTCCTTGGTCTTTAAAGGTGCTCTGCATTTATGTATTGCGGTCTCAGAAAGGGCTAGTGGGATACCACCTTGTTATATCATATTATGATTGTTTTGAGAAAGTGTTGTCGTCCGAGTTTTATTATTATGGCTCGCTAGTTGATTATGCTATTATATGAGTAAACTTGAGACCTATGCGTTATTGCAAATGTGGTTAGTTATAATCTTTGCTGAAAACTTGAATGCTGGCTTTACATATTTACAACAACAAGAGTAAACAGAGTTTGTAAAAGTTTTTCTTTATCACTTTCAGTTTGTCAACTAAATTGCTTGAGGACAAGCAAAGGTTTAAGCTTGGGGGAGTTGATACGTCTCCAACGTATCTACTTTTCCAAACACTTTTGCCCTTGTTTTGGACTCTAACTTGCATGATTTGAATGGAACTAACCCGGACTGACACTATTTTCAGCAAAACTACCATGGTGTTATTTATGTGCAGGAGCAAACGTTCTCGGAATGACATGAAACTTCACGGAGACACTTTTCAGAAAATAAGAAAAATACCTGCCAAAGACGAAGGCCAGGGGGCCCACCATCTTGCCACGAGGGTGGGGGCGCGCCTGCCCCCCTAGGGCGCGCCCCCTACCTCGTGGGCCCCCTGTTGCGTCTCCGACTCCAACTCCACCTCCATATATTGAGTTACGATGAGAGAAAAATTAGAGAGAAGAAATCATTGCGTTTTACGATACGGAGCCGCTGCCAAGCCCTAAAACCTCTCGGGAGGGCTGATCTGGAGTCCGTTCAGGGCTCCGGAGAGGGGAATCCGTCGCCATCGTCATCATTAACCATCCTCCATCACTAATTTCATGATGCTCACCGCCGTGCGTGAGTAATTCCATCGTAGGCTTGTTGGACGGTGATGGGTTGGATGGGATCTATCATGTAATCGAGTTAGTTTGGTTAGGGTTTGATCCCTAGTGTCCACTATGTTCTGAGGTTGATGTTGCTATGACTTTGTTATGCTTAATGCTTGTCACTAGGGCCCGAGTGCCATGATTTCGGATCTGAACCTATTATGTTTTCATCAATATATGAGTGTTCTTGATCCTAGCTTGCAATTCTATAGTCACCTATTATGTGTTATGATCCGTTAACCCCGAAGTGACAATAATCGGGATACTTACCGGTGATGACCGTAGTTTGAGGAGTTCATGTATTCACTATGTGTTAATGCTTTGTTCTGGTTCTCTATTAAAAGGAGGCCTTAATATCCCTTAGTTTCCGTAAGGACCCCGCTGCCACGGGAGGGTAGGACAAAATATGCCATGCAAGTTCTTTTCCATAAGCACGTATGACTATGTTCGGAATACATGCCTACATTATATCAATGAACTGGAGCTAGTTCTGTGTCACCCTAGGTTATGACTGTTACATGATGAACCGCATCCGGCATAATTCTCCATCACTAATCCATTGCCTACGAGCTTTCTATATATTGTTCTTCGCTTATTTACTTTTTCGTTGCTATTGCTATCATCACTACAAAATACCAAAAACATTGCTTTTACTATTGTTACCTTTTGCTACCGTTTTCATTATTGTCATATTACTTTGCTACTAAATACTTTGCTGCAGATATTAAGTTTCCAGGTGTGGTTGAATTGACAACTCAGCTGCTAATACTTGAGAATATTCTTTGGCTCCCCTTGTGTCGAATACTCTACCCTCAAAAACTGTTGCGATCCCCTATACTTGTGGGTAATCAGTTGGGGACGAGCGATGGTCTTTTCCTACCAAACTATCCCCCTAGGAGCATGCGCATAGTACTTTGCTTCGATAACCAATAGATTTTTGCAATAAGTATGTGAGTTCTTTATGACTAATGTTGAGTCCATGGATTATATGCACTCTCACCCTTCCACCATTGCTAGCCTCTCTTGCAATTTTCGCCGGTACCATATCACCCACCATTACCTTCCTCAAAACAGCCACCATATCTACCTATTATGGCATTTCCATAGCCATTCCGAGATATATTGCCATGCAACTTTCCACCGTTCCGTTATTATGACACGCTTCATCATTGTCATATTGCTTGCATGATCATGTAGTTGACATCGTATTTGTGGCAAAGCCACCGTTCATAATTCTTTCATACATGTCACTCATGCATCATTGCACATCCCGGTACACCGCCGAAGGCATTCACATAGAGTCATATTTTGTTCTAAGTATTGAGTTGTAATTGTTGAGTTGTAAGTAAATAAAAGTGTGATGATCACCATTTTTAGAGCATTGTCCCAAGTGAGGAAAGGATGATGGAGACTATGATTCCCCCACAAGTCGGGATGAGACTCCAGACTAAATAAAAAAAGGGGGGCCATAAAAAAGAGAGAAAAGGCCCAAATAGAAAAATGAGAGAAAAAGAAAGAAGGGACAATGCTACTATCCTTTTACCACACTTGTGCTTCAAAGTAGCACCATGATCTTCATGATAGAGAGTCTCCTATGATATCACTTTCATATACTAGTGGGAATTTTTCATTATAGAACTTGGATTGTATATTCCAATGATGGGCTTACTCAAAATGCCCTAGGTATTCATGAGCAAGCGAGTTGGATGCACACCCACTTAGTTCTTTTTGTTGAGCTTTCATATACTTATAGCTCTAGTGCATCCGTTGCATGGCAATCCCTACTCACTCACATTGATATCTATTAATGGTCATCTCCATTGCCCGTTGATACGCCTAGTTGATGTGAGACTATCTTCTCCCTTTTTGTCTACCCCACAACCACCATTCTATTCCACATATAGTGCTATGTCCATGGCTCACGCTCATGTATTGTGTGAAGATTGAAAAAGTTTGAAAACACCAAAAGTATGAAACAATTGCTTGGCTTGTCATCGGGGTTGTGCATGATTTAAATACTTTGTGTGGTGACGATGGAGCATAGCCAGACTATATGATTTTGTAGGGATAACTTTCTTTGGCCATGTATTTTGAAGAGACATAATTGCTTAGTTAGTTTGCTTCAAGTATTATTATTTCTATGTCAATATTGAACTTTTGTCTTGTATCTTTCAGATCTGAATATTCATTACACAATTAAGAGAATTACATTGAAATTATGCCAAGTATCATTCCACATCAAAAATTCTGTTTTTATCATTTACCTACTCGAGGAGGAGCATGAATTAAGCTTGGGGATGCTTAATACGTCTCCAACGCATCTATAATTTTTTATTGTTCCATGCTATATTATATCCTGTTTTGGACATTATTGGGCTTTATTATACACTTTTATATTATTTTGGGGACTAACCTATTAATCGGAGGCCCAGCCCAGAATTGCTGTTTTTTTGCCTATTTCAGAGTTTCACAGAAAAAGAATATCAAACGGAGTCCAAACGGAATGAAACCTTCAGGAACGTGATTTTTGGAACGAACATGATCCAGAGGACTTGGACCCTACGTCAAGAAAGCAATCAGGAAGGCACGAGGTAGGGGGGGGGCCTACCCCCCCCCCCACAGGCGCGCCCTCCACCCTCGTGGGGCCCATGTTGCTCCACCGACGTACTTCTTCCTCCTATATATACCTACGTATCCCCAAACTACCAGATACAGAGCCAAAACCCTAATTCCACCACTATAACTTTCTGTATCCGTGAGATCCCATCTTGGGGCCTTTTTCGGAGCTCCAACGGAGGGGGCATCGATCACAGAGGGCTTCTACATCAACACCATAGCCTCTCCAATGAAGTGTGAGTAGTTTACTTCAGACCTTCAGGGCCATAGTTATTAGCTAGATGGCTTCTTCTCTCTTTTTGGATCTCAATACAAAGTTCTCCCCGTCTCTTGTGGAGATCTATTCGATGTAATCTTCTTTTGCGGTGTGTTTGTTGAGATCGATGAATTATGGGTTTATGATCAAGTTTATCTATGAACAATATTTGAATCTTCTCTGAATTCTTTTATGTATGATTGGTTATCTTTGCAAGTCTCTTCGAATTATCAGCTTGGTTTGGCCTACTAGATTGATCTTTCTTGCAATGGGAGAAGTGCTTAGCTTTGGGTTCAATCTTGCGGTGTCCTTTCCCAGTGACAGTAGGGGCAACAAGGCACGTATTGTATTGTTGCCATCGAGGATAACAAGATGGGTTTTATATCATATTGCATGAGTTTATCCCTCTACATCATGTCATCTTGCTTAAAGCGTTACTCTGTTCTTTTGAACTTAATACTCTAGATGCATGTTGGATAGCAGTCAATGTGTGGAGTAATAGTAGTAGATGCAGGCAGGAGTCAGTCTACTTGTCTCGGATGTGATGCCTATATACATGATCATACCTAGATATTCTCATAACTATGCTCAATTCTGTCAATTTCTCAACAGTAATTTGTTTACCCATCATAATACTTATGCTCTCGAGAGAAGCCACTAGTGAAACCTATGGCCCCCGGGTCTATTTTCCATCATATTAATCTTCCATCAACAAGCTATTTCCTTTTCCATTTATTTTGCTTTCTTTACTTTGCATCTTTATCATAAAAATACCAAAAATATTATCTTATCATATCTATCAGATCTCACTTTCGTAAGTGATCGTGAAGGGATTGACAACCCCTTTATTGTGTTGGTTGCGAGGATTTTATTTGTTTGTGTAGGTCCGAGGGACTCACGCGTGGCCTCCTACTGGATTGATACATTGGTTCTCAAAAACTAAGGGAAATACTTACGCTACTTTGCTGCATCACCCTTTCCTCTTCAAGGGAAAACCAACACAGTGCTCAAGAGGTAGCAAAAGTCAAGATGAAAATGTTCTTCTTGGAGGCGGCTGCATTGGTTGAGACGCGGCCTTGCTGCTTAGTTTGGGATAGGCTTTTGTTGTTTGTGTGTGTGGTGCTATTGTGTGGTGTTGTCTTCTTGTGTGTGTGGTGCTGTCTTCGGACTAGCCGGTGTTGAGTATTGTGACAGGGTTGTGCGCAATGGACTGTCATTTTCTTATACTCAAACCCCTGCCTTCTATAAAGCTAAGGTACGCATTTTGCGTACTCTCGAAAAAAACCTGTCGCTTATGTTTTCATATTGGCTAAAATAGGAAGCAACTCATGAAATAATTATTTTTGGTACCATTGCAAAATTTGTTAGTTTGTATTTCTGAAATGCAGTGAAAATACTAGTGGCCTTAGTAAAAAATGCTATTAGAGGAAATCATTTCTACTACATTTATTAGTAATACTGCCCCGTGTACTACTATACAAGCTCGAGCCCCTGAATAAGCTGTCATATATCAATCTACTTCCCAGATACGTGGTCTATTTTATTCTTCAGCTAAGTGGAAAACCACGTCAAGTTCTGTTTTAGTACTCTATTTCTCAATGCATGCAATTGGTTTCATCTGGACAACATCATAGAACCACCAATAAAGGACACTGAAAAAATATATAGAGAAGCCTATAGTTCCTATCCTTGAGTAGCATGATGAGAGATGAGTAGATATCCTAAAGGTGTCCTAAGCACCTGCTATTACTCTTGGAAGCAATGCAAACATGTAAAAGTTACTACTGTTGACAATACTACTCAAATATCCAACTAATTAGTACACTAACTGCAGCCCAAATACTATCGGATATTTGTGCTTGAGCTTTATAAATTGAAAAAACATGGCAATAGTAAGAAAAAATCATTGTGTATCTAGCTTACGGTCTGGAAGTTTGCATTGTATACCCGAGACAAAGTTGCTCACCTATTATTCTAAACTTAGCAATTATAGATGGTTTTTCTTAGGCAAGGCCATGAGCTCTAACACTCTTTATAAGTAGAAGAAACTTGTTTGGTTATTTATAAATAAAGGGAAAAAACCATTTTAGATAAACATCAGGGAAAATATATGCAAGGGGTTGTAAACAGAGTTAGTCTATGCAGAAAGCAAAATCAAGGGGCATTATCCGTAAGTGCAATTACAATTTTACAAATAGCATCAGCAAAACAAATAAACTCAAATTATGAGGCGAGATAAAGCTGCATAGGTATGAAAATAAGTAGTCTGCACTGTCAAAATTTAGAGAATAATTACCGTTAGACACATCACTATTTCGGTGTTACTAGGTTCAGCAGCAATGTCATCTTTAATCACATCACTAGATTTAACAATAGTAGGTCCACTCCCTTGCGATTCTCTTTTCACTTGAGTACTTGCAAATGACAGGGATTTGACAATTCTAGAAAACTTCTCAAAACAAACCTGAATTTGATGAACTCAATCTTGAAAATGACAGGGATTTGACAATTCTAGAAGACTTGTCTTCCTCTTGATATCTTGGAACTAGAAACTCACAAACATCTTTAAAGCCTGTATTTTTTTCTGAATGTACTCTTCCGTTGAAGCCTCCAACTTAAGCTAGACTACCAGGTCAGTCTCATCTAGCTCCATACCACACCGGTCATCAACTGACAGCATAACAAGATCTTCACTGATTTCAGTATCTACGATTATCACTTTAAAAGTGCCCAAATTACTAAAGAATGAATACTAATGGTTGTGTTGATATGGGTCAAATGTACAGCCTTGGTTGAAAGTTAGATTACCTTTGATTCTACCATATACATGTTGTGCGGCGATACGGTGAGTAGAAGGTCGTGTCGCTGGTGTGGTCGCCCTCCGCGCAACGGTATGCACACCTTCGCACCGGGAATCGACCTGGAATGGCCTCGTCATGCAGATCGACCGTGCGGCAATGCGACTATGCTCCAGTGCTCAGCTGGGTAGAAGACCGGAGCCAACAATGAGGGCGGCGTTTCTCTTCCTCGTTGCGCCGCAAAGTTGTGCCCGAGGTCGTCCCACCCACATCCGAATGGGTCAGCTACATATCCGGCATGAATGGAGAGCGGCGAACCCTTCTGCACCGACCGCCCGGATCTGGCTACACAGGATGCCATACCGACGGGCGCGTGGGCTCGCTACCGAGGTGGGGAGAGGAGGGGTCGGTCAACGTCGTGGCAGGAAGAGGAGGGGTCAGACAATGTCCAGGGAAGGGGAGGCGCCATGGGGAGGAGTGGCTGAGAGCCTGAGGGAGAGAGGAGTGGCTGTCAGGGGAGAAAACGAGAGCAGTAGCTGCGGTGGACATCCAACGAGAGCAGTAGTTCAATTGACTTGCCTTGTGTAACATGCGCCTATACATCCAGGGCGTGTTTGGTTGCAGTTTGCAACAGTAGTTGCATTGCATGTCCATCTCCAGCCAGCCTGGTTGATGAAATGGAGCCTCATATGCAGCAGATGCAACCTGTTTGGTTGCCTGCATCGCATGGAGAGGCATTTACCCCCCTGCTGTTTGGTTGTCGTTTTTGTGCTTGGGGTGTGAGCAGATGCAAACTTCAGCTGTTTGGTTGCAAACAGCACTTGAGTTCTGCTCACCCCCGTTCAAATGTGGTGGCCTTACCACCACATGATCGGCACAACGGCAACAGCAGAACAACAAGATCAAACAAAGCAAGCAATGTAATGACAGCAAACTTAACACAGCAAGCAAGGAAAAGACACCAAACTACTTAACTACATAGCATAAGTCTAGATTAAAAGCAGGGGCATCCTCCTTCCCTGCTCCATGCCAGGGTGCTGCTCCTGGCCAAAATATGAACAAGTTACCAGCACAAGTCTCGCCACACACCATAAAAGTTCTCCACTAACACCTTACTTAAGTTAACTACATATCATGCTCGATGTTGCCAATGCAATTGTGCCTGCTGCAACGAAACCTGCACATCACCGAGGAGTCGTGGTTGTAGATCTAAACCTTCAGTCTGAGTCCTGAGATGCGCACAATGACGAGTTCGCCGGGGACAATCCGGTGGTGGCGGGAGAAGTAGTTCCAGCCCCGGCCAAGCACCATGTGCCCCTCGAAGGTCTGCACCTGCACCCAGAACACGCACCGCTTGTTCGCGGACAGCCTGACCACGCGCAGGAGCCGCTTGATGACCAGCCAGGTGTTCATCACCTCCACGAACTTGTGAGGCACGACGAGCATGGCGAGGTCCTCGTTGTCCTTGATCTGCTGGTAGAAGCACAGCGGCTCCCTGGCCCCCTCCTCATGTCCCTGCCTCAGAGATCGTTCCCTTGAACGAGGCATGCTCATGAAGGTGATCCTGCCAGGCAGGTCCACCTTCCTGAGCCACCTCTTCGTGGGGATGAAATCCTCGGCGCGCTCAGCTCCGGCCACCACCTGAGCTCCTCCTCATGGCACATCCTAGTCAGTCTTCAATATCTTGTCAAGTAAGATGAAAAGTATTAGTGCACAAACTCTTTGCAAAATGGCACTTATCAGGGACATTTTCCCAAGAGCAAATGACACTGATCAGTCCACAAACTCTTTGAGGAAATGCCACTTATCAATGGCACTTGCTGTTGGGCAAGTCCACTTATCAATGGCACTTGCTGTTAGGCAAGTCCACTTGTCAAGTAAGAGTGGACTTGCCCAACAGCAAGTGCCATTGATAAGTGACATTTTGCCCAACAACAAGTGTCATTGATAAGTGGCATTTGCCTATGGGCAAATTCCACTTATCAATGACACTTGTTATTGGGCAAATGCCACCGATCAGTGGCACTGATCAGTTGACTTGTTGTTGGGCAAGTCCATTGGTCAGTGCCATCTTCTTTGATGCAACTGACACTCATCACTGCACTATCCTAAACATGGAAACATCTAAAAATAGCAACATCAAGTGCCAATAGCACCCATGTGCAGCCATGCAGATTTGGCACCATCCTAAAATGGTCCTACTACATGCACGTATAACATACAACACAAACCCTAGCTTGAACATGTATGTTAGCAACATGAAACATGAACATGATCCTAGCTTGAACATGAACATGCCAACACTCAACATGATTCTAGCATTCATCACTCAACATGAACATGCCATCAGTATAACATTCATCACTCACCATGAACATGATTCTAGCATGAACACACCTACTAGCATGAACACAAATCATAGGACACACAAGCAGTAGCACAAGAAAAATTATCCTAGCACACACACTGTACAAAACAAGAACAGATCAATCCGATTGGATTCGATTGGGATCGCATCCAATCGGATCTGCTATAATCCTATCTAATCCTATCGAATCCACTAACTACTACCACATGCCTAAAAAATAAACATCTAATCTAAATCTAGGAGAAAGGATTGAGGGGTTTGACTCACCAGAGCAAGCGCAGCCGCGGCGAATCGAGGCCCGGGTGAAAACCCTGGCAGGAAGGAGAGAGGGGGTGGAGCAGAGGAGGAGCCAGCCCCGGCGACAGCCTGCGGCCTCAGCCCCGTGCTCAACGCCACGCCGGAGGTCAAGAAGGACGGCCCACCGACCGGAGAAAACCCTTGGACGGGGGTCAAGAAAACCCATGTGTCCAATGGGGTCCCAAGAAGGGGTGGCTCAGTAACCGGCGCCGGCGCCGAGCCCAGGACCACGAGGTCCGGAATCGGTGTTGGAGCAGGAGCGGCTGGCACTGCATTGTCCGACGCTCGTGGTGGCCAGCAACAGATGGGGGACGACGCTTGCAGCGCCGACACCAGGTCGCGGCCTGAGTTCTGGAACCCGGCCAGCCAGCGCTCCTGGATGTCGGCGATGCGCTGGTCGACGAGGGTCAGAGGGCGGTGATAACCCACAAGTATAGGGGATCAACAGTTTTCGAGGGTAGAGTATTCAACCCAAATTTATTGATTTGACACAAGGGGAGCCAAAGAATATTCTCAAGTATTGGCAGCTGAGTTGTCAATTCAACCACACCTGGAAACTAAATATCTGCAGCAAAGTGTTTAGTAGCAAAGTAATATGATAGTAGTGGTAACAATGGTAAAAGTAATATTTTTGGTTTTATAGTGATTGTAACAGTAGCAACGGAAAAGTAAATAAGCGAAGAACAATATATGAAAAGCTTGTAGGCATTGGGTCAGTGATGGATAATTATGTCGGATGCGATCGATCATGCAACCGTTATAACATAGGGTGACATAGAACTAGCTCCAGTTCATCAATGTAATGTAGGCATGTATTCCGAATATAGTCATGCGTGCTTATGGAAAAGAACTTGCATGACATCTTTTGTCCTACCCTCCCGTGGCAACGGGTCCTATTGGAAACTAAGGGATATTAAGGCCTTCTTTTAATAGAGTACCGGACCAAAGCATTAAGACATAATGAATACATGAACTCCTCAAACTACGGTCATCATCGATAATGATCCTGATTATTGTCACTTTGGGGTTAACAGATCATAACACATAATAGGTGACTATAGACTTGAAAGATAAGATCAAGAACTCACATATATTCATGAAAACATAATAGGTTCTATCATGGAATTGTCACGGCAGATGTCCAAGCGAAAGGACTTAGTCGTAGGGCCATCGCAACTAGGAAGCTTAAAGGGGTTAATCGGGAAAAAGGACACGAGAGGTTTATACTGGTTCGGCCCCTTACAGTGAAGGTAAGGCCTAGTCCAGTTGATGTTGTATTGCTAGGTTTCGATGACCAAGGAGCGAATCCGCTAACTTGGCTATCGATCTGTTGTTTCTTGTCCTATGCCGCCGCCGGGTCATCCCCTTATATACACGGGTTGATGCCTGGCGGCCTACAGAGTCCCGACCGGCTCATAAAACGTGTCCGTCTCAGTGAATTCTTTTATATGCCTTTCTTTACAAGTCTTTCTTTACATATGGAGGTTTACAATAATGGGCCTTAAGCCGCCTCTAGGCTTAGGCCTTCTACAATTCTTAATAAACTATCACCTTGAATATTACTGGGCTTCTCTTAACAATCCGCCATTAGGGTTGACCCAGCCCCTCCTGGGCGGGTCATACCTAAAAGTTATATTCCCAACATTAGGCCCCATGTTGATTTGAACCTTGTTCTTGTCAACCTTCAACATTTAGGCGAAATCCATCTTCCTTTGTTTGTAAAAGCTTTGTAACCCGCCATGACATCATCTTCCGAAAATATGAAAGCCTGCTATGACGTCATCTCCAACAGATCTTTATCCTTAAATGTCTTCCAAGAATGGAGGCGTCCATTTAGCTGGATAATCATTATTTGGGTCTTCCTCGATTTTCATGCCTGCCTGTTCGCTTATCCCCTTATAAATAGGCACGACCAGGTATTTCCTCACTCTTCCCTTTCTTCATCTTCTTCCTCTCACAACCCTACTGCCGCTCGAGCTCCGCCGTCGTCGCAGAGCACCTCGTCTTCCTCGACCTCGGCCGCTGCATCAACTTGAATCGATCCAAAGAACGGCAGCAACCCTCCGCAGAAGATCCGTGGCTGTAACTGTTCACCTTCCTGCTCCTCAGATCCGCATTAGGGTTTCTAGGTTTCTGTGTGTTCTTCATAGTTCATCACAGTTTCTTCATAGTTCCTCCTTCGCAGCCTCTTCTGATCCAAAAAGGAACACATAACTCGTGCGGTAGTTGTTTCGCGTCCATTTTTGATACTAGTAGATCCCTTTTTCTTCTAGAAATGCCTCTTTAGAGCTGACGAACTCCTCTGCGCTCGTTTTTTAGGTCTAAATTTATTTTTCTTTTCTGAACCATTTTGATCCAGAATAATAGCAACAACTTAAGAAACTTGTTTGTCTCAACACTTCAGCCAATTCTGTTTCTGTCATCCTTCAAATATCTTTAGTCATGGCGGCTTATAATGATGGCTCACTTTTCCTTTATATGTCATTAGCCCTTGCTTAAACCGCCATTACCCGTCTGTACTATACATGAACCTGTAACTCCACCAATAAATTGAACCGGCAAATTACTTTCTTCATCATGCCGTCAAAAGCGCCAACTGTCTTCATCATGCCGTCAAAAGCGCCAACTGTCTGCAACTGGGTGCCTTCCACAGTTACTGAGGATGCCTTGAAAGAATTTGTCACCATTGGATTTTTCCAGAGAAACACGTTTTGTCTTATCATGCTCCTGACCCGGACGAAGAACGGCCTCAGCCCAAAGACGGTGAAGTTATCATTTTCATTGATCACATGAACCGGGGCTTCTCACCACCCAGCTCAAAGTTCTTTCGAGACGTTCTGCATTTTTTCAAGCTTCATCCACAAGACATTGGACCCAACTCTATATCCAATATCTGCAATTTTCAAGTTCTTTGTGAGGTATATCTTCAAGAAGAACCGACCGTGGAACTCTTCAGGGAATACTTTTATCTGAACTGCCAGAACGAATGCACCAACGGCCTTAGTTTGGAGCTTGGTGGAATCGCAATTCGGCGCCGACAGGGCACCGTGTTTCCCTTAATAGTCTTACCGAGCCATCCCAAAGATTGGAATCATATCTGGTTGTACTGCCAGGATACGTCTCCAGCCAATGAAAAACCACTGCCGGGTTATCGCGCAGAGCGTCTGGATTCCAAGTTTGTGCTCCCTAATAAGCTTACTGCTGCTGAACGCAAGAAGCTTATTCCATCTATTAAAAGGATTCAAGCTTTATTGGGGAATGGATTAACTGGAGTTGACCTGATCCGTTGCTGGGTCGCATGACGGGTCATCCCTCTAAGCCGCCGATCCAAGTTAATGTATGAGTATGGCGGAGGCCCAGATGACTCTCTGCATTATAGCTCTATTCAATTGACTGAAGAAGACATTGTCGCAATGTCAACCATCCTTGTGAACGGCAAATACGAGGACTGCAGTAAGGTTCGGTTAAACCCCTTCTCCAAACTTAACCCGACACCAGAGGTGAAAACCCATGACCTTTCTTTTTTGTGTGTTTTCCTCAGTAGTTTAAATACTTGCATGACCTTTTAACATGTATTTGTTTACAGGCCAAATCTGACTTCTGGAAGGCCAAGTATGATCATGAAGTTGCCAAGAAGGCTAGAGCCGCTGCCATAGCCGCCAGGAGAACGACCCGGAAGCCCAAGAATAAGAAGATTGCATCTGACTTATTCCACTTGGATGATGCTTCTGAGTCGGAGGTAGCCCTTGACTCCCTTGGTCGGTTTTTAACTACCTTATTGACACTGACTATTGCCAGGACGACATGGGGGCCATCCAGGCCGTGGAAGAAGAGGTAACTATTTCCTCCGACTCGGCCCCTTTGCCAAGACAAAAACATCGACTGGTAACCCAGGAAGTAAGGTTTTCGCACCCTTTGGCTTATCTGGACCCTCATTTTCTTTTGAAAAAGCAGCAACATGAGAGCCGCCGTCAGGCCCGGACTAATGACGATGATGAACTGCCTTCCGATTTACAACAAACCCCTCGAAAACGCCAGAATGAGGTTTCTTTCATCTTTGTCTTTTGCTTCCATTAATGGATCTATTCCCTTGCATCACTAACTTTATTTTACCTTTGCAGGAGGTTTCTCGCTCTTCTAGCGACTTGAGTCAGACTCAATTTCCGGCTTTCAAGACCGCCCCTGGGTAAGGAAAATCATCTTCCTCTGCATCTTTTAAAACTACATCATTATACTAACTGTCTCAAAAAATCTTTCTTAGTGGTCAAGCGAAGTCCAAGAAAGCCAAGGTGATTAAACCGGCAGAAGAACCAAAAAATTCTACACCTGAACCAGTAACATCAACTCCTCCCGCTCAATTTGAAGCGCTAGAAAATCTAGCTGTGCATGCTCAATTGGACCCTCCTGATCCGTCAGCTAACGATATTATTGTCGATCCATCCACCGTCAGACCGCCTGGTTTAGCTAACCTGCCAGCATCTTCTGACCATGATGTTCTGATTAGTGGCCGCAGATTTGTTGCACCAGGTAATCCGACTGCGCTAGCTAGGAATTCTGCCAAATAGGAGGCCTTGGAGAGGCAGAAAGTACAGTTTGATATCTCTCACTATGCTCACCTGAATGTTAGTGACGTGCTGTCCGACTATCTCAGTCATGTGCATTCCAGCCGTGACTCAGAAATTGAGATGGTCAAGCAATTGCAACTGAAATATGAGGTATGTACTCTGGTTTATATATACTCTGCCAGCCCCCAAGTCTTCAGATTATGATGAACATGAATGATATGTAGACTTATGATATAGGTTGATACCTTGTCTTTAGATTTTTCCTAAGTCCAACATATTAGTATAAACTTGCACCTATGGTCCCCAAGGGCCGGCTCATTTTATCATAAATAAGCCAGTGCTTCACTTCATAACTGTCTTAAACCAGTCCAAATAAGTAGTGTGATCCGGCTCAACTTGAAAACTTTCTGAATGCCATGCATTAGCCCCCAAGTGCCAAGTGGTATTGCATTTGCAAAACACTTGGGACTTCAATCATTATAACCTTTAGTTAAATCTTGACACACCTATGCCTGCTTGTAGACCGCCCTAACTGAATTGGGCTCTCAATTAATGGATGCAAAGACCCGGCTGGCGGATCAGGAAGCAGAGATAAAGACTGCTAATTCCAAACTTCAATTGAGTCTCTCTGAGACTGAAAAATTGAAGACCAGTTTGACTGAGAAGAAGAAATCCTGGGCTGATGATAAGACCTTGTTGATACAATGTGCCGAGACAGCAAAGGCGACTCTTGAGGAGGTTACCACAGAGCTCACCGGCTTAAACAACCGTGTGTCTAAAATGGTCTCCGCCATCTTCAGTAAGTCATTTGTATTAATCACTTATACTTTATTTTGACCAGGAATATAAGCCGTCTGCTAAGCCTTTGTTAAAAAACACTCGCAGGTCCACGAAGCAAAAATCTGAGCCAAGACAGTGTGACAAAACTGATGGCGGTTTATACCTTGGTGGAGCAATTGTATACTGGCGCTCAATGAGCACTTGCTACTATCTCCCCTGCCAACCAAGGACCCAACCGTTTGAGTGATGTCTTGAAGAATTTATCGATCTTACCCTCCAGGTTTCAAGAGGTCAAACGATCTTGTGCCAGAGCCGGAGCCCTGACTGCCCTGAGCCGCTCCAAAGCCTGGGTACTGGATTTAGACCCGGTGGACGTGACTAAGGGGTACCCTACCGTGAAGGAACATGGGACTCCATTTGAGCAAGATGACTTTACTGCCTGTGTGAGGGGAGTTCGTCCTCAAGCTACCATTCTTGGAGAGGAGACCAACATCGACAAATATCAGCCGGGTTTTGATATGGAGAATAAGAAGATGGCGACTCCCTCTTATAAAGTGACGGATCTTATCCCGCCGGTTCGTCAACACACTTTTGCCCCGAAAATTGACCCGGCCGGCCTAATTGACGATGAGGCTGAGTTCATTGCTCTGAACGGCTTTGACTGGTCCAATCCCAGTGTCCAACCAGTGGAGGGAGGTGAGCCGGCAAGGAGGGACTCATAACCATCTAAACAGTCCAGCTTTTAGCTTAAGACCTGCTTAGGAGAGAAAAACAGTCTAACCTTTTGGGCTCTCAATGCCTTGTAATAGGTTAGTTTGAAAACTGCATATTTTGCCTATGCTGTCGTGCATAAGATGTTGCATATGCCTCTTTACCCATGATGTCAATATATATATGCCTTACATCCATGGTTACATCTGTAATGTTTTAACTCTGTTCCTGTAAAAGATGAAAAAACTACCCTGCCGGTTTAGCACCGGACGGGTCAAAAACACCCGATATATGACTATGAAATTATCATAGTGGAAAAAACAGAACCAGGTGTAAGATAAACAAGGCTGAAAAAACCTTTGATTAATGAAAAAACATAGAGAAACTTGTTCATGAATGACACTGTCATACATGTGTTCTTTGAACCTGGACTACCGGTTTACATGACCCGGATGATGAGGTTGATAACCCAATCTTTTGTAGAAGTCAATACTTCCATATGTCTGATGACTATTATGCCTTGGCAACTCATTGTCAAATAACCGAGGCGGATTAATTTGAAATCATACCGACAGTTAGACTCGAGATGATAAAAATTAGTAAGACAAAACACTAGGCCTCAGACAATGTAAATCAAAACATTTAAAAACTGGAGGCTTCTAATTCGAATACGATCAGTAAACCGGACCAAAGGGGTTAATGCTAAGATTCGAATACGATCATATAGCCCCCAGTGGCTTTGGCGTTGCACCGATCAAGAGGGTACCGACAGCTATGTTCTCTTTGGTTCGAATACGACCTATGTTTGAACAGGAAGCCCCCAAATGACCTTGAGAGGTTTTTAACGACCCTGATTCGAATACGATCCAAGTCGGACCCAAAAGGGGTTAAGCTATGATTCGGATACGATCAAGAAGCCCCCTAGTGAGTTTGGCTTTGAGCCGATCAAGAGGGTTACGACAGCTATGTTCTCTTTGGTTCGAATATGACCTATGTTTGAACAGGAAGCCCCCTAGTGATCATGAAGTTTATGGCTGGATTCAAATACGATCCTGAGCCGGACCAAAAGGGTTAAGCTAGATTCAGATATGATCAGCCCCTTAATAGTCATTTAAATAATGAAAATAGTAAAGATATATGATCATTGAAGAGGAAAAGGTCAAAGGTCCTGCATTATTACTTATCATAATATATACAATGTCAAAGTATGTACATGACGAGAGCCAGTGGCTCAGGTGTAGTATGGCCGGAGTTGGGCAATATTCCACGGCCGGCGGGTCTCCTCCTCCGACTTACATGAGTCTTTGTGCTCTCGAACGTCAATAAGGTAATATGAACCGTTGTTTAAGTTCTTACTGACCACAAAGGGCCCTTCCCAAGGTGGGGATAGCTTGTGTGCGTCGGACTGATCCTGGATGAGTCAGAGCACCAAGTCGCCTTCTTGAAAGGTTCTAGTTTTAACCTGGCGGCTGTGATAATGGCGCAGGTCTTGTTGATAAATTGCTGATCGGGTTGCTGCCAAATCTCATTCCTCATCTAACAAGCCAAGTGCATCATGTCGGGCTTGTTCATTATTAGCTTCAATGTAAGCCTCCACGCGGGGCAAGTCATGACGGATGTCACTAGGCAGGACTGCTTCTGCTCCATAAACCATGAAGAAAGGTGTATAACCTGTAGACCTGTTAGGAGTGGTATTGATACTCCATAGCACCGAAGTTAACTCCTCTACCCAAAAACCTGGTGTTCGTTGTAAAGGAACCATAAGCCGGTGCTTGAGACCTTTTAAAATTTCCTGATTTGCTCTCTCAGCTTGACCATTAGATTGGGGGTGAGCTACAGAAGAAACATCAAGCCGTATTTGCTCACATTGACAAAACTCCTCCATATCACCTTGGGACAAATTAGTGCCATTGTCAGTTATAATATTGTGTGGAAAACCAAAGCGAAAAATCACCTTTTTCATGAACTGAACCGCCGTGGCTGCATCACACTTGCTCACTGGCTCTGCCTCAACCCATTTTGTGAATTTGTCAACTGCCACCAAAAGATGTGTCTTTTTATCTTTGGATCTTTTGAAAGGTCCAACCATATCAAGCCCCCAAACTGCAAACGGCCAAGTGATTGGAATCATCCGCAGTTCTTGAGCTGGTACGTGTGCTCGTCGTGCGAACTTTTGACATCCATCACACCTACTGACCAGATCCTCTACATCAGCGCGAGCCGTTAACCAGTAAAAGCCATGACGAAAAACTTTGGCCACTAGAGATTTTGAGCCGGCATGATGGCCACAATCTCCCTCATGGATCTCACGAAGAATCTCTTGACCTTCTTCAGGAGAGACACATCGTTGAAACACCCCGGTGACGCTGCGATGATACAACTCACCGTCAGAAATTGTCATTGACTTGGACCGCCGGGTTATCTGTCGGGCCAGGGTCTCGTCCTCTGGCAACTCGCCCCAGGTCATGTAAGCCAAGAATGGTACTGTCCAATCTGGAATGACATGAAGAGCCGCCACCAACTGTGCCTCCAGGTTAGGAATGGCCAAATCTTCCTCTTCGTTCTTCCTACGGTCAACGTGTTCCACTTGATAACCCTTAAAATGCCCCGCAACAGCGTTGACCTCGCGGCGATAAGCCGCCATGAGAAGATCCTTAGAGTCCCACTTGCCTGACACTTGTTGAGCCACTAGATCTGAGTCGCCTAGGCACCGTACCCGGCTTAAACTCATTTCCTTAGCCATTCGAAGACCATGAAGTAAGGCCTTGAACTCAGTTGCATTGTTAGTGCAAGGAAACATCAACCATAACACATAACAAAATTTGTCACCTCGAGGAGAAGTTAGAACAAGTCCAGCCCCCAAGCCTTCCAATTGTCTGGACCCATCAAAGTGAATCGTCCAATATGTGTTGTCTGGTTTCTCCTCTGGCATCTGCAACTCTGTCCAGTCATTAATGAAGTCAACCAGCGCTTGAGATTTGATCGTAGTACATGGCACATACTTCAAACCATGAGACCCAAGTTCAATAGCCCACTTGGCGACTCGTCATGTGGCTTCTCTATTTTGAATAATGTCTCCTAGAGGAGCAGAGCTAACCACAGTGATTGGGTGACCCTGAAAGTAATGCTTGAGCTTCCGGCTTGCCATGAACACCCCATAAACAAGCTACTGCCAATGTGGATATCTTTGTTTAGATTCAATGAGCACCTCACTGACGTAGTAAACCGGGCGTTGGACCAGATGTTCCTTGCCAGCCTCCTTGCGCTCCACAACAATGGCCACACTGATAGCATGTGAGTTAGCAGCCACATACAACAACAACGACTCTTTCTCAACCGGAGCAGCAAGAATCGGCGGCTCAGCGAGCTGTTTCTTCATATCCTCAAAAGCAGAGTTAGCAGCGTCACTCCAGACAAAGTCATCCGCCTTCTTCATCATTTGATATAAACGCATCGCCTTCTCCCCTAACCGGCTTATAAAACAGCTTAAGGCTGCGACGTGACCCGCCAACCGCTGAACGTCATTGATGCACGCCAGTTTAGCCAGAGATGTAATTGCTTTAATTTTCTCCGGGTTAGCCTCAATACCTCTGTTAGACACCAAAAAACCCAAGAGTTTGCCAGCTAGGACTCCAGAAACACACTTGGTCGGGTTAAGCATCATCTTGTAGACCCAGAGGTTATCAAAGGTCTCCTTCAGATCAGTTACCAAGGTTTCCTTGTCTCTGGATTTCACCACTATATCATCCACATAAGCATGAACATTACGCCCAATCTGATTGTGAAGGCAATTCTACACACATCATTGATAAGTCACCTGGGAACTCTTAAGCCCAAAAGGCATAGACACATAGCAGAAGGCTCCAAACGGAGTGATGAAAGTTGTCTTCTCCTGGTCCTTAACTGCCATCTTGATCTGATGTTAACCCG
Source organism: Triticum aestivum (assembly GCF_018294505.1). Classification (NCBI taxonomy): domain Eukaryota; kingdom Viridiplantae; phylum Streptophyta; class Magnoliopsida; order Poales; family Poaceae; genus Triticum; species Triticum aestivum. The sequence continues at coordinate 452,740,536 of NC_057806.1, forward strand.
AATAGGCATCCAAAAAACTCAAACGCTCGCAACCCTCTGTGGCATCAATGATCTGATCAATATGAGGGAGAGCAAAAGGGTCGGCCGGACAAGCCTTGTTTAAATCAGTGTAATCCACACACATACGCCAGGTGCCATTATTTTTTAGTACAAGCACCGGGTTAGCCAACCACTCCGGGTGAAAAACTTCAACAATGAACCCGGCCGCCAAGAGACGGACCACCTCTTCTCCAATCGCCTTGCGCCTTTCCTCGTTAAACCGTCGAAGACACTGCCTGGCCGGCTTAAATTTCGGGTCAATATTGAGAGTGTGCTTAGCGAGTTCTCTCGGGACACCCGGCATGTCAGAAGGCTTCCATGCAAAGATGTCCCGGTTCTCACGGATGAACTCGATGAGCGCGCTTTCCTATTTTGGATCCAAGTTAGCACTGATAATGAACTGTTTGGATGAGTCGCCAGGCACAAAATCAACCATCTTGGTGTCATCAGCTGATTTGAATTTCAACACCAGTTCATGCTCCATAGCTGGCTTCTTCAAAGACGTCATGTCTGTCGGGTCAACATTATCTTTATAAAACTTTAATTCCTCTGTTGCACAAACGGACTCAGCATAAGCAGCATCACCTTCTTCACATTCTAGGGCTACTTTCCGGCTTCCATGTACTGTGATGGTTCCTTTATAACCTGGCATCTTGAGCTGCAGATATACATAACACGGCCAAGCCATGAACTTGGCATAAGCCGGCCGTCCAAATAGGGCATGATATGGGCTTTTGATCTTAACCACTTCAAAAGTTAACTTCTCAACCCTAGAATTGTATTCATCCCCAAAGGCTACTTCCAGCTCAATCTTACCAACTGGATATGCCGACTTACCAGGTACAACACCATGAAAAACAATGTTGGATTGTTTAATACTCTTGTCAGTCAACCCCATGCGACAAAACGTCTCATAATAGAGGATGTTGATGCTACTGCCTCCGTCCATGAGCACCTTAGTAAACTTAAACTTATACCCACCAACCTGAGGCACCACCACCAAAGCCAAGTGACCCGGATTATCAACCCGGGGAGGGTGATGCTCCCTACTCCACACAATAGGCTGTTCTGACCATCTCAAATAATGTGGAACCGCCGGCTCAACGGCGTTTACAGCCCTCTTATGAAGTTTATGGTCCCTCTTGCACAAACTAGTGGTAAATACATGGTACTACCTAGTGTTCAGCAGTTTCGGGTTACTCTGATACCCGGACTGCTGTTGCTGTTGCTGCTGATTACTTTGGCCGGATTGCTGATTATAACCACCTTGGTTACCCGGATGGCCCTGGCCGTGAAAACCGCCTCCGCCTGAGCCGGCGCCCGGGCCATGAAAGCCGCCGCCGCCTGAACCGCCGCCAGGTCCGTGGTTACCATCGAACATGTTGGAATTTTTAAACGCCTTCATGATCGTATAGTCCTTCCACAGATGGGTAGCTGGCTTCTCCCGGGTGTCGTGTCTCGGACAGGGTTCATTCAGTAGTTGCTCAAGGGTGGGACCTGACCCGCCTGACCGAGGAGGTGGCATCCCCTTACGCCGTTGGTTGTTGCCCTGTGTACTGGCGTTAGCCACAAACTTGTCAGCCTTACGTTTATTACCTCCTTGATTCGCCGGGTTATGCTGGTGACCCTTACCATTGTCGTTCTTTTTCCCTTCCCTGCCTTCTCTTCATCAGACGCGGGATCCTTGGTACTATCTGAATCAGCATATTTGACCAGAGTCGCCATCAACTGGCCCATGTCATGACAATCATGCTTGATCCGCCCCAGCTTCTGCTTCAGAGGTTCAAAACGGCAATTTTTCTCCAACATTAAGACCGCAGAGCTGGCATCCATCTTATCAGATGAATGTATTATCTCCTTGACCCGGCGCACGCAATGGGTCATGGACTCACCTTCCTCTTGCTTACAGTTAGTCAAGTCCACAATTGACATAGGTTGCTTACATGTGTCCTTGAAGTTCTGAATGAACTGGGCTTTTAACTCCGCCCATGAGCTGATGGAGTTGGGTGGCAACCCTTTCAACCAAGTGCAAGTTGTTCCATCCAACATCATAGTGAAAAATTTAGCCATTGCTGCATCGTTGACCTCCAATAGCTCCATCGTCATCTCATAACTTTCAATCCATGCCCCAGGCTGCAAGTCGGCCGTGTAATTAGGCACTTTACGAGGCCCCTTAAAATCTTTTGGCAAGCGCTCATTACATAGAGCCGGCACCAGGCAAGGGACACCTACTATCCTTGTGGCCACTCGTGCCTCAATAGAGGTTGATGGATAAACCGGAAAAGCCTGATGAGCCGCCTGCTCAGCTGCCAGTTGAACCGCCCGCTCAGCCTCCTGACGAATCCTCTCCTGATCCACCAAGTTAAAGGCTCCATCGTGCACCAGGTCATGCTTGTGTGGTTGGTTACGGCGTTGGGCATTGCTTGACATAGCCGCTGAGTCCATATGCCTGCTATAGCTCGGGCTATGGCTTGGGCAAGGGGTTGAATGGACTCTGTCTCGACTATAAGAGTATGCATCCTATTGTGCCAGGGTTGTCTAAAGAAGTTCTCTGACCCTTCATGTTTCGATCACCGTTGGAGAGTCGCCTTCCATTGGGAGAGCCGCCAGACGAGCCGACGCACCAATTAAATTCTCCAAAGGGTTAGAGAAGTGACCCGGTGGTACTGGCATGTAATGAGGCGGAGCAGTATTCACACGGGGTGGTTCCATGGTCCTCAGCTGAATCGGCGCCCCCGTCCCGGCTGTTGTGATCCGGTTTGCCTCTGGCGGGTTGCTCGGGCTGGCCCCGAGTGTGTGGAAAAGGTTCCTAGGATCGTAAGTCAGAGGAAGACATGACTGAGTTTTCTGGTGTCTTCTCCTCATGACCTCGTTTGACGCGTTCAGATTCACCGAGAGCCGGAAAGTCTCTGCTTGAAGCTACCGAGCACGAGCATCCAAAACCGCCCGCTCTGCAGCCATCCTGACATCTTCTGCTGCTAAATTTTCCTTGGCTTGTGCCACCTCTTCACGTAGTCGTGCCACCTCCGCGTCATGCTGAGCCTTATCCGCCGGCTCAACCACAGCAGTCAACAGAGCCGTCATCCTATCCATGAGGTCCATTAGTACCTGAGCCAGGGGGCATGCAGGGTCTCCTGACCTGGCTGCTGCCGACCCGGTGGTTATTGCTGCTGTAGCCATAGAATTCTACCCGGGTTGAGTGCCGACCATGAAGACTCCGACTCGATTCGGTGGCTCAGAGGGGTCCGGAATACTGCTGCCATCGGAACAACCCCCAAGCACGCCATCTTGTAGCTGATACAAAGAATCTGTCTCGCCTGTGGATGATGCACCGTCAGAGCAGACGGTCATCTCACCACCGTCTATCAATCCTTCAGAAAATTCCCCTCCATGGATGCAACCCACGAAGGCCCGCCGCACGGCGGGTTGAGCCCGGGTGGGTCTCGCGCGCTGAGCCATCTCGATGAGGTTGGTGTAGATGTCCGGCTCAGGGCCTGACTCGCCGATCCGGCCGATGAAGACATGGAATCCGCCGAAGGGGACCCAGTACCCGTACTCAATCGAGTCGGCGTCGGGGCCCCAGCCTTCGTCGTTGATGTAGAGCTTGCCGCGACGACTCTTGGTCATCCGGCCCAAAGTGTATCCCTTGAGCCCTTTGAAGTTTCCCTTCAAGAACTCAAATCCACCGTGCGCTGGCCCCACGGTGGGTGCCAACTGTCGTGGAATTGTCACGGCAGATGTCCTAGCGAAAGGACTTAGTCGTAGGGCCATCGCAACTAGGAAGCTTAAAGGGGTTAATCGGGACAAAGGACACAAGAGGTTTATACTGGTTCGGCCCCTTATGGTGAAGGTAAGGCCGAGTCCAGTTGATGTTGTATTACTAGGTTTCGATGACCAAGGAGTGAATCCACTAGCTTGGCTATCGATCTGTTGTTTCTAGTCTTAAGCCGCCGCCGGGTCATCCTGTTATATACATGGGTTGACGCCTGGCGGCCTACAGAGTCCCGGCCGGCTCATAAAACGTGTCCGGCTCGGTGACTTCTTTTATACGTCTTTGTTTACAAGTCTTTCTTTACATATGGCGGTTTACAACATTGGGCCTTAAGCCGCCTCTGGGCTTAGGCCTTCTACAATTCTTAATAAACTATCACCTTGAATATTACTGGGCTTCTCTTAACAATCCGCCATTAGGGTTGACCCGGCCCCTCCCGGGCGGGTCATACCTGAAAGTTATATTCCCAACAGGTTCAGATCTGAAATCATGGCACTCGGGCCCTAGTGACAAGCATTAAGCATAGCAAAGTCATAGCAACATCAATCTCAGAACATAGTGGATACTAGGGATCAAACCCTAACAAAACTAACTCAACTACATGATAAATCTCATCCAACCCATCACCGTCCAGCAAGCCTACAATGGAATTACTCACGCACGGCGGTGAGCATCATGAAATTGGTGATGGAGGAAGGTTGATGATGACGATGGAGACAGATTCCACTCTCCGGAGCCCTGGACAGACTCCAGATCAGTCCTCTCGAGAGAGTTTAGAGCTTGGTGGCGGCTCCGTCGTAAAACGCGATGAATCCTTCTCCTTGATTTTTTTCTCCCCGAACACGAATATATGGAGTTGGAGTTGAGGTCGGTGGAGCGTCAGGGGGGCCACAACGCAGGGGGGTGCGCCCAGGGGGGTAGGCGCGCCCCCACCCTCGTGGACAGGGTGTGGGCCCCCTGACGTGGATTCTTCTTTCTAGTATTTTTTATATATTCCAAAAATAATCTCCGTTGATTTTCATGTCATTCCGAGAACGTTTGCTCCTACACATAAATAACACCATGGTAGTTTTGCTGAAAACAGTGTCAGTCCGGGTTAGTTCCATTCAAATCATGCAAGTTAGAGTCCAAAACAAGGGCAAAAGTGTTTGGAAAAGTAGATACGACGGAGACATATCAACTCCCCCAAGCTTAACCCTTTGCTTGTCCTCAAGCAATTCAGTTGATAAACTGAAAGTGATAAAGAAAAACTTTTACAAACTCTGTTTGCTCTTGTTGTTGCAAATATGTAAAGCCATCATTCAAGTTTTCAGCAAAGATTATGAACTAACCATATTCACAATAACATTTAGGTCTCATGTTTACTAATATCAATCGCATAGGCAACTAGCGAGCAATAATAATAAATATCGGATGACAACACTTTCTCAAAACAATCATAATATGATATAACAAGATGGTATCTCGCTAGCCCTTTCTGAGACCACAAAACATAAATGCAGAGCACCTTTAAAGATCAAGGACTGACTAGACATTGTAATTCATGGTAAAAGAGATCCAGTCAAGTCATAATGTAAACTAACGATAATACATGCAACTAATAGCGGTGCTCTCCAACTGGTGCTTTTTAATAAGAGGATGATGACTCGGCATAAAAGTAAATGGATAGGCACTTCGCAGAGGGAAGCATGGATTTGTAGAGGTGCCAGAGCTTGATTTTGAAATAGAGATGAATAATATTTTGAGCGGTATACTTTCATTGTCAACATAACAACCGAGAGATCTCGATATCTTCCATGCTAAACACATTATAGGGGGTTCCCAAGCAGAATGGTAAAGTTTATACTCCCCCACCACCAACAAGCATCAATCCATGGCTTGCCCGAAACAATGGGTGCCTCCAACTAACAACAATCCTGGGGGAGTTTTGTTTGCAATTATTTATATTTGATTTGAGCATGGGCTGGGCATCTCGGTGACCAGCCATTTTCTCGTGAATGAGGAGCGGAGTCCACTCCTCTTGAGAATAACCCGCCTAGCATGAAAGATATAGAAAACCCTAGTTGAGACATGAGCTATTCGAGCATACAAAATAGAATTTCATTTGAAGGTTTAGAGTTTGGCACATATAAATTTACTTGGAATGGCAGGTCGATACTATATATAGGAAGGTATGGTGGACTCTTAGGGAATAACTTTGGGGTTTATGGAATTGGATGCACAAGCAGTATTCCCGCTTAGTACAAGTGAAGGCTAGAAAGAGACTGGGAAGCGACCAGCTAGAGAGCGACAACAGTCATGAACATGCATTAAAATTAATCAACACTGAATGCAAGCATGAGTAGGACATAATTCACCATGAACATAAATATCGTAGAGGCTATGTTGATTTTGTTTCAACTACATGCGTGAACATGTGCCAAGTCAAGCCACTCGAATCGTTCAAAGGAGGATACCACCCATCATACCACATCACAACCATTTTAATAGCATGTTGGCACGCAAGGTAAACCATCATAAACTCCTAGCTAATTAAGCATGGCATAAGCAACTACAATCACTAATTGTCATTGCAAACATGTTTCTTTCATAATAGGCTGAACTAGGAACGATGAACTAATCATATTTACAAAAACAAGAGAGGTCGAGTTCATACCAGCTTTTCTCATCCTAATCAGTTCATCAAATAATCATCATTATTGCCTTTCACTTGCACGACCGAACGGTGTGGATAATAATAATAGTGCACGTGCATTGTGTAACACCCCGGATGTAACTTGCTATATTCGTAACTCTAACTCTTGCCATTTTCGGCTTTAAGTTATAAGATTCCCTTCGTGGTTGGGTTTTGTCTTTGTTTTGCATTTTGTTCATGGCATGCATTTCATATCATGTCATCATGTGCATCACATTTGCATACATGTTCATCTCATGCATCCAAGCATTTTCCCCGTTGTCCGTTTTGCAATCTGACACTCCCACATGCACCGGTGCCCCCTCTTGTCTCTTTTCATGAGCGGGTGTTAAATGTTCTCGGAATGGACCGACATTTTCCAAGTGTCCTTGGTAAACCACCGGTAGACCGCCTGTCAAATTTCGTTCCATTTGGAGTCCGTTTGATACTCCAACGGTTAACCAGGTAACCGCAAAGGCCTCTCGTGTGTTGCAGCCCAACACCCCTCCAAAACGGCCCAAAACCCCATCTAAACCACTTACATGTCCTCCTCCTTGGATCACGATTGTGTGGGCGAAAACTACACTCCATTTGGACACTCCTACCTCCTCCTACCTATAAATAGGTGCTCCCCTCTGAAATTTTCACTCAGTCCAACCCTAGATCCAACCCTCCGCGCCGCCGGACACGTCCGCCGCCGGCCGGACGCGTCCGCCGCCCCCTCAGCCAACCGGCGTCCGACATGTGGCACCTCCACCGCCACCCGCCGCAGCGGCCCGGTGAGCCCGCATTGGGCCCGCCCGTCCCATCCGCCGGTGCCGCCCGATTGCCCCGCGCTGTTCTCCGCCTCCGGTCGCCACCCCGCCATCGCTGACCGTCGACCGCTGCCGCTCCGCGACCTCGCCAGCCGCCGCTCCTCGTCGTCCGACCCCGCCCCGCCAGATTCGGCGAGATCCGGCTGGATCCGCCACGGACCGACCTCGCCGGCGCGGCGGCGCCTCCCCGCGTCTCTCCGGCGACGTCTCCGAGCTCCGGCCACCCTTCCCGACGATCCTCAAAGTCCGCGCCAACTAGGACCAGATCCACCGGGGCGGGGTCCAAACGCCGTCCCCGTCCCGGATCCCTCCATCCCGGTACCGCTCTGTCCTGCATTGACTTTCGCGGAGGTGAAATTCCACCAAGTCCTGGAGCTCTCTGTTATTTCCATGCCCTGTTCTTTGCCTCATATATCCATGACCGTAGCTTCGATTCATGCATATGATATATCAAAATGTTCATTGTGAGATGCTCTTCATTTCATTCCATTGTGGCATGCTTGTTTGAGTTCACCTTGATGCCCAAATCATTGGTGCAATAATGCTATAAAATGTTTACTGCTGCTACTTATCAGATTATGAGGTTTTGTCATTTTTGTTGCATTTGATGTGTGCATCATATGAGCATGAGCTCTACATGTGTTTTGAACTATGTCATTCCATATTTATAGAGGTGCTTGTCTTGAATTTTTTTGATCAATGTGGTGACTAGCACAAGCATGCAAACTAGGCTTCGTGATATTGCTGTTTTCAGGGACTTAGGATTTTGCTAAGTCTTTTGCCTGCTGTTATTTTGATGCCATGTAAACTTGATGCTACAGTGAGATACATGCTTATTTTGGGATACTTCAGTAAGGATGTTTTGAACATGTGGTTATGCTCTATCCATCCATGCCCCTGTTTTCAATTATGGAGTTCCCTAGCATGTCTTGTTCTTACTCTACTTTTGCTATAAAATATTCCTGGCAGAATGTTAACATGTTAATCAATTTTTCCATGGTTGTTGTTAGTGATCCATGCATCCTATGAACTTGCTCTTGCCATGGTTAGATTCATGAACATGTCATGTTGCTGTTTGTATGCTTGTTTTGCCATTCAAGGCTTTGTTATGAGTGGTTTGAGATCACAAACATTCTTTCATAATTATGTTTATGCCCTGCTCTATTTTTCTGCTGTGTCTGAAACTGTTAATAAAAGTTGCTATGTTTACATGGGTGCCATCATATCTTATGTGCCTTTTTGGCTCATGTTGAGTAAGGGTCTTTTGTTTTATGCATTTAGTAGATTCATGACATGCCTTGTATTACTATGATATGTTCCTGTAGAATGTTGTTTGCTAGCTCTAAACATGGCTTCCTGATGTTATTTCTGGCATGTTAGTATTTTCACTAAGTCTGTGAAGCTGATATCTTTTGCACTTTTTCCATGCTTATTTGAACCTGCTCTTGTGTGATTTAGCCGTAGCTCAGTGTTCATGTTTTGTCAAGCATCTTGTGTACATCACTGCCATGTGCTTTGTTGCTATGTTGGAGTGCAGTAGATTAGTTTCTTGTTGCATTCTAGATGGCATCGTGTTGTTAATCGCAGAATTGTGTCATTCTTGTTTTGCTTGCCATTTGCAAACCGTGCATCCGTTTCCGGTGATCCTTATATCGATTTCAATCGAAATCATCTCATCTTTCCAACGGCACACTTGGTTTGCCAAGTTGATTCCTTGATCATTATTTTCCTTTCGGAGCACGCATATGCATTGCATATCACACCTCGCATATCATGCCATGTTTTGCATCATGTTGCTTGTGCATTGCACCGTGATTGATTGTTGGTCCTTTGCTTGTGTTCTTGCTTTGGGTAGAGCCGGGACACGAGTACGTGACTGGGGAACCTGTTGAGTACGCTAACGAGGATCAAGCTTTCGACAACTCTAAGAACTTTGCAGGCAAGATGACCACACCCTCGAAATCACTTCTATCTTTGCTTGCTAGTTGCTCGCTCTTTTGCTATGCTGCGTGACCTACCACTTGCTATATCATGCCTCCAATATTGCCATGTCAAGCCTCTAACCCACCTTTCCTAGCAAACCGTTGTTTGGCTATGTTACCGCTTTGCTCCGCCCCTCTTATAGCGTTGCTAGTTGCAGGTGAAGGTGAAGTTTGTTCCTTGTTGGAACATGGATATTGTTGGGATATCATTATTATCTCTTATTTACTTTAATGCATCTATATACTTGGTAAAGGGTGGAAGGCTCGGCCTTATGCCTGGTGTTTTGTTCCACTCTTGCCGCCCTAGTTTCCGTCATACCGGTGTTATGTTCCTTGATTTTGCGTTCCTTACGCGGTTGGGTGTTATGGGAACCCCTTGACAGTTTGCCTTGAATAAAACTCCTCCAGCAAGGCCCAACCTTGGTTTAACCATTTGCCACCTAAGCCCTTTCCCTTGGGTTCCACGGACTCAAGGGTGATCTTTATTTTAAACCTCCGGGCCAGTGCTCCTCTGAGTGTTGGTCCAAAACAGAGCCACTTGCAGCACCACCTCGGGGAAACTTGAGGGTTGGTTTTAGTTGTATGTAGTGTTCATTCAGTGTGCCCTGAGAACGAGATATGTGCAGCTCCCATCGGGATTTGTCGGCACATCGGGAGGCTTTGCTGTTCTTGTTTTACCATTGTCGAAATGTCTTGTAACCGGGATTTTGAGACTGATCGGGTCTTCCTGGGAGAAGGAATATCCTTCGTTGACCGTGAGAGCTTGTGATGGGCTAAGTTGGGACACCCCTGCAGGGTATAACATTCGAGAGCCGTGCCCGCGGTTATGTGGCAGATGGGAATTTGTTAATATCCGGTTGTAGATAACTTGACACTTAACTTAATTAAAATGAATCAACCGCGTGTGTAGCCGTGATGGCCTCTTTTCGGTGGAGTCCGGGAAGTGAACACTGCCTTGTGTTATGCTTGAGCATAAGTAGCTTCAGGATCACTTCTTGATCATTATTAGCTTCTCGACCGTGCGTTGCTTCTCTTCTTGCTCTCATTTGCGTATGTTAGCCACCATATAAGCTAGTGCTTGTTGCAGCTCCACCTCACTACCCTTTCCTACCCTTAAGCTTAAATAGTCTTGATCTCACGGGTGTGAGATTACTGAGTCCTTGTGACTCACGGATACTTCCAAACAGATGCAGGTGCCGATGATGCCAGTGTAGGGGACGCTACCGAACTCAAGTGGGAGTTCGATGAAGACTTGGGTCGCTATTATGTTTCCTTTCCTGATGATCAGTAGTGGAGCCCAGTTGGGACGATCGGGGATCTAGCATTTGGGGTTGTCTTTCTTTATTTTGGTTCTGTAGTCGAACCTTTGATTGTATTTTGGATGATGTATGGATTATTTATGTATTGTGTGAAGTGGCGATTGTAAGCCGACTCTTTATCCTTTTCTTATTCAGTACATGGGATGTGTAAAGATTACCCCTCTCGCGACATGCCTACCATGCGACTATGCCTCTAAGTCATGCCCCGACACATGGGAGATATAGCTGCACTGTGGGTGTTACACATTGGACTAAGCTGGAATCTGCAAGTATTCAATTCATGGGAGAAGACAAGGTAATATGGGCTCTTTGTTAGATCAATAATAATGCATATGAGAGCCACTCAACATTTTCATTATGGTCTTCTCCTCTTGACCCCCAAAAGAAAGAAATAAAACAAAACTATTTACACAGGAAAGCTCCCAACAAGCAAAAGAAGAACGAGAAATAGTTTTGGGTTTTATTTTTAATTACTACTACTACACGCATGGAAAGTAAACTAGCTAAAGGCTACAACTAATTTTTTTGTTTTTATTAAGGTTATTCAAACACACAAGAAGAAAGCTTAAAAATAAGATAAACTAGCATGGATGATACAATGAAAAAGTATGAGCACAGACAATTGGCATGAGTGTGTGAACATGAATGTAATGTCGGTGAGAAATACGTACTCCCCCAAGCTTATGCTTTTGGCCTAAGTTGGTCTATGTCCATGGATCAAAACTGTAGTTGGGGTCATACTGAGAAGGGTCCTCAGATTGCCACTAGCTGGAGATCCCCTCTGAATTCCACTGGTAAACGGAATGACAGTGAGGGTCGGATGGTGGCTCCGGCTCTGCAGCTGACATCTGGCTCCGGTAGGCATGTATGTCCTCCGGTGGAACAAGGTATATGCGTGAAAATATGTTAAACAAAGAGGGCATAGGCAAGGTAATAAACTCACAATAATTTTTGTTAAATATCAATTTATATTTGAGTGTTTTATTTTTATCCTTAACAATAAACTCATGTGCTACCATACTCTTATAACCTAGAGCAATAGGAGGCAGCAACTTTTCCTCTTTCTCATAATGCCTGATAGGTATGTTAAAGTGTGCAGCAAGGCGCGAGCCAAAGATGCCTCCGAGGACGGGGCCCTTTGTACGGTTCATATTTAACCGTCTAGCAACAATAGTGCCTAATCTGAAAGTAGTATCATGAAACAAGGCATGGCGCAAAATAGCAATATCAGGAACACTAAGGTTCCCACAGTTCCTGTGACCAATTAAGCATCTACTAGCAAATATTGCGAAGTAACATAGAACAGGGAAATGTATGCTAGTGATTCTAGCATCAGAAACTTTCCTCGTTTCCCCTACAGCAATCATATCAATAAATCCCTCCACATCATTACGATGTGGTTCCTCTATGCTTCCCTCAAAGGGTATCAAACAGACCTGGCAAAAATCATAAAGTGACATCTCCTTATGCCCATCATATAAATAAAATTCCACCGAAGGTGTTGATCTCCTAGCATGGAAATGAAAATTTTGCATAAACATATTGGTGAGTAAGAGGTACTGTTCACGCTGGTCGTGGAGGAAGGCGGTGAGGCCTGCATTCTCAGCCAAATGATAAAAATCTTCATGAATCCTAGCCTCTTTCAAGAACTCACAACAAGGCCATTCACATGGCCGAACCTCCGCAGTACAAGGGATATTATACTTGAGCTTCTTGTTCTCTTCACTTTGCTTATCCTTCGAGCTTCGGCTCGATGAGCCCCTCAAAAATCTCTTCATCTTTTTCTAAAAATTTCTGAAATTTTTAGTAACTTAAAATAAAAGTGAACCAGACTCATAAAAACCGATAGCAACTACTCCTACAAGTGTCTAGAGCCTATATCATGCATTAAAACTACTTTTGACCATGTAAATTTGACATGCAAGCTCAAGAACAAGGGAACCTAAGCAGCAAAAATTTGCAATGAACAAAGCACTAGAACAAAAACTAATTGGACCATTGGAGGAGTCACATACCAAAGAACAATCCCCCAAAGCAGTTTTGTGAGAGGAGCTTTGAGCAAGGAGATCGAAAATGGCAGCAAGATGAGCAAGAACTCGGGTTTGAGTTGGCTAGTGATTTTTTCTGGAGCAAGACGAAGTGTGTGGGTGAAAGGATAAGTGGAGGGGGCCCACGTGGGGTCCACGAGGCAGGGGCGCGCCCTCCACCCTCGTGGGCACGTGGCTGCTCCCCCTCATGTGTTCTCAGTGCGAGATGTTCTCAAATATTCTAGAAAAAATCATATTTAATTTTCAGGGCATTTGGAGAACTTTTATTTTCGGGGTATTTTTTATTGCATGGATAATTCAGAAAATAGACAGAAAAATACTATTTTAGTCTTATTTAAACTAAATACAGAAAGTAAAAGGAGGGTATAGAGAGTTGTGTTTTCTAAATTCATCCATCTCATGCTCATCAAAAGGAAACCACTAACAAGGTTGATCAGGTCTTGTTAACAAACTCATTTCGAATAACATGAAACCGAAGAATTTTGGAATAACACTAGGTTACCTCAACGGGGATATGCACATCCCCAACAATGAGAATATCATATTTCTTCTTAACAGTAGGAAGAGGAAATTCAAAACCTCCAATGGTAATTGTTGAAATTTTTCCAATAGAACTGATACTGTGGACTTGAGGTTGTTTCCTCGGAAAGTGTATCGTGTGCTCATTACCATTAACGTGAAAAGTGACATTGCCATTATTGCAATCAATAAAAGCCCCTGCAGTATTCAAAAAGGGTCTTCCAAGAATAATAGACATACTATCGTCCTCGGTAATATCAAGAATAACAAAGTCTGTTAAAATAGTAACGTTTGCAACCACAACAGGAACATCCTCACAAATACCGACAGGTATAGCAGTTGATTTATCAACCATTTGCAAATATATTTCAGTAGGTGTCAACTTATTCAAATCAAGTCTACGATATAAACAGAGAGGCATAACACTAACACCGGCTCCAAGATCACATAAAGTAGTTTTAACATAGTTTCTTTTAGTGGAGCATGGTATAGTTGGTACTCCTGGATCTTCAAGTTTCTTTGGTATTCCACCCTTAAAAGTATAATTAGCAAGCATGGTGGAAATTTCAGCTTTCGTATCTTTATTTTATTAGTAACAATATCTTTCAGGTACTTAGCATAAGGATTCATTTTAAGCATATCAGTCAAACGCATACGCAAAAAGATAGGTCTAATCATTTCAGCAAAGTGCTCAAAATCCTCATCATCCTTTTTCTTGGATGGTTTAGGGGGAAAAGGCATGGGTTTCTGAACCCATGGTTCTCTTTCTTTACCATGCTTCCTAGCAACAAAGTCTCTTATCATAACGTTGATTCTTTGATTGTGGGTTATCAAGATCAACAGCAGGTTCAATTTCTACATCGTTATCATTGCTAGGTTGAGCATCAACATGAACATCATCATTAACATTATCACTAGGTTCATTTTCATTACCAGATTGTGTTTCAGCATCAGAAATAGAAATATCATTTGGATTCTCAGGTATGTAAACAACTGGTTCACTAGAAGCATGCAAAGTCCTATCATTTTTCTTTTTCTTCCTCTTAGAAGGACTAGGTGCATCAACATTAGTTCTCTGAGAATCTTGCTCAATTCTCTTAGGATGGCCTTCAGGATACAAAGGTTCCCGAGTCATTTTACCACCTCTAGTCATAACTCTAACAGCATTATCATTCTTCTTATTATTTAATTCATTGAGAAAATCATTCTGAGCTTTAAGCACTTGTTCTACTTGAGTGGTGACCATAGAAGCATGCTTACTAATAAGTTTAAGTTCACCTTTAACACTAGCCATATAATCACTCAAGTGTTCAAGTGATACGTCCATTTTGCATCATGCTTTTATATCAATATTTATTGCATTATGGGCTGTTATTACACATTATGTCGCAATACTTATGCCTATTCTCTCTTATTTTACAAGGTTTACATAAAGAGGGAGAATGCCAGCAGCTGGGATTCTGGGCTGGAAAAGGAGCAAATATTAGAGACCTATTATGCACAGCTCCAAAAGTCCTGAAACTTCACGGAAGATGTTTTCCAAATATATAAAAAAATACTGAGAGCAAGAACTTCACCAAGAGGCCACACCCTACCCACGAGGGTGGGGGCGCGCCCTACCCCCTGGGCGCGCCCCCCTACCTCGTGGGCCCCCTGGTGGCCCTCCAGTGGCCATCTTCTGCTATATGGAGTCTTTCGATGGAAAAAAATCATAAGCCATCTTCTCGGACGAAACTCCGCCGCCACGAGGCGGAACCTTGGCGGAACCAATCTAGGGCCCTAGCGGAGCTGTTCTGTCGGGGAAACTTCCATCACGGAGGGGGAAATCATCGCCACCGTCATCACCAATGCTCCTCTCATCGGGAGAGGGCAATCTCCATCAACATCTTCATCAGCACCATCTCATCTCAAAACCCTAGTTCATCTCTTGTATCCAATTCTTGCCTCGAAGTCCGGGATTGGTGCTAGTAGGTTGCTAGTAGTGTTAATTACTCCTTGTAGTTGATGCTAGTTGGTTTAATTGGTGGAAGATCATATGTTCAGATCCTATATTCATATTAATACCCCTCTGATTATGAACATGTTTATTCTTTGTGAGTAGTTACTTTTTTTCCCGGGGACATGGGAGAAGTCTTGCTATTAGTAGTCATGTGAATTTGGTATTCGTTCGATATTTTGATGAGATGCATGTTGTCTCTCCTCTAGTGGTGTTATGTGAACGTCGACTACATGACACTTCACCATTATTTGGGCCTAGAGGAAGGCATTGGGAAGTAATAAGTAGATGATGGGTTGCTAGAGTGACAGAAGCTTAAACCCTAGTTTATGTGTTGCTTCGTAAGGGGCTGATTTGGATCCATATGTTTCATGCTATGGTTAGGTTTACCTTAATACATTTGTTGTAGTTGCGGATGCTTGCAATGGAGGTTAATCATAAGTGGGATGCTTCTCCAAGTAAGGACAGTACCCAAGCACCGGTCCACCCACATACCAAATTATCAAAGTACCGAACGCGAATCATATGAACATGATGAAAACTAGCTTGACGATATTCCCATGTGTCCTTGGGAGCGCTTTACATCATATAAGAGTTTGTCCAGGCTTGTCCTTTGCTACAAAAAGGATTGGGCCACCTTGCTGCACCTTATTTACTTTTGTTACTTGTTGCTCGTTACAAATTATCCTATCACAAAACTATCTGTTACCACTTATTTCAGTACTTGCAGAGAATACCTTGTTGGAAACCACTTATCATTTCCTTCTGCTCCTCGTTGGGTTCGACACTCTTACTTATCGAAAGGACTACGATAGATCCCCTATACTTGTGGGTCATCATCAAGCATATCAGCATTGTGTTTCAATTGTCTACCAAGATAAGCATTGAAATTTTCTTGTTTAACCATAAAGTCATCAAACTCATCCAAGCATTGGCTAGCAAACTTAGTAAATGGAATTTTGTATTTATCAAATCTATAGAGATAATTTACCTTTACTACTTATGTCGGGTTATCAAGACCATGTATTTCTTCAATAGGTGGTAAATTCTTAACATCTTCAGCTTTAATACATTTTTCTTTCATAGATTTCTTTGCCTCTTGCATATCTTCAGGACTGAGAAATAGAATACCCCTTTTCTTCAGAGTTGGCTTAGGAGTTGGTTCAGGAAGTGCCCAATTATTTTCATTAGTCAACATATTATTCAATAGCAATTCAGCTTGATCAACAGTTCTTTCCTTGAAACACAACCAGCACAACTATCGAGGTGGCCTCTAGAAGCATCGGTTAGTCCATTACAAAAGATATCAAGTATTTCATTTTTCTTGAGAGGATGATCAGGCAAACCATTAAGTAATCGGAGAAGCCTCCCCCAAGCTTGTGGGGGACTCTCTTCTTCGATTTGCACAAAATTATATATTTCCCTTAAAGCAGCTTGTTTCTTATGAGCGGGGAAATATTTAGCAGAGAAGTAATAAATCATGTCATGGGGACTACGCACACAATCAGGATCAAGAGAATTAAACCATGTTTTAGCATCACCCTTTAATGAGAATGGAAATAACTTAAGGATAAAGTAATAACGAGTTTTCTTATCATGAGTAAATAGGGTGGCTATATCATTTAATTTAGTAAGATGTGCCACAACAGTTTCAGGTTCATAGCTATAAAAAGGATCAGATTCAACCAAAGTAATTAACTCAGGATCGACAGAGAAATCATAATCCTTATCAGTAATAAAGATAGGTGAAGTAGCAAAAGCAGGGTCATATTTCATTCTAGCATTTAAAGACTTTTCTTTAAGCTTAGCTAATAATTTCTTAAGAGCAGATCTATCTTTGCAAGCAAGAAAGTCTAGCAATTTCTTCATCCATAACATAACCCTCAGGAACAACAGGCAATTCAAATCTAGGGGAGAATCTTCATCATCACTTTCATCAATATTATCGGTTTCAATAATCTCATTCTCTCTAGCCCTAGCAAGTTGTTCATCAAGAAATTCACCTAGTGGCACAGTAGTATCAAGCATAGAAGTAGTTTCATCATAAGCATCATGCATGGCAGAAATGGCATCATCAATAACATGCGACCTATCAGAATCAATAGCATGTGTAGGTGTTGCAAGTTTACTCAAAACAGAAGGTGAATCAAGTGCAGGGCTAGATGGCAGTTCCTTACCTCCCCTTGTAGTTGAGGGAAAAATCTTGGTTCTTTGATCTTTCAAGTTCTTCATAGTGATAAGCAGATATAACTCCCAAGTGACTCAAAGAATAGAGCTATGCTCCCCGGCAACGGCGCCAGAAAATAGTCTTGATAACCCACAAGTATAGGGGATCACAATAGTTTTCGAGGGTAGAGTATTCAACCCAAATTTATTGATTCGACACAAGGGGAGCCAAAGAATATTCTCAAGTATTAGCAGCTGAGTTGTCAATTCAACCACACCTAAATACTTAATATCTACAACAAAGTGTTTAGTAGCAAAGTAATATGATAGTGGTGGTAACAGTGGTAAAAGTAATATTTTTGGTTTTATAGTGATTGTAACAGTAGCAACAGAAAAGTAAATAAGCGAAGAACAATATATGAAAAGCTCGTAGGCATTGGATCAGTGATGGATAATTATGTCGGATGCGATCGATCATGCAACCGTTATAACATAGGGTGACACAGAACTAGCTCCAGTTCATCAATGTAATGTAGGCATGTATTCCGAATATAGTCATACATGCTTATGGAAAAGAACTTGCATGACATCTTTTGTCCTACCCTCCTGTGGCAGCGGTGTCCTACTGGAAACTAAGGGATATTAAGGCCTCCTTATAATAGAGTACCGGACCAAAGCATTAACACATAGTGAATACATGAACTCCTCAAACTACGGTCATCACTGATAATGATCCCGATTATTGTCACTTCGGGGTTAACAGGTCATAACACATAATAGGTGACTATAGACTTGCAAGATAGGATCAAGAACTCACATATATTCATGAAAACATAATAGGTTCAGATCTGAAATCATGGCACTCGGGCCCTAGTGACAAGCATTAAGCATAGCAAAGTCATAGCAACATCAATCTCAGAACATAGTGGATACTAGGGATCAAACCCAACAAAACTAACTCGATTACATGATAAATCTCATCCAACCCATCACCGTCCAGCAAGCCTACG
The DNA here is from genome assembly GCF_018294505.1 of Triticum aestivum. Taxonomy (NCBI): domain Eukaryota; kingdom Viridiplantae; phylum Streptophyta; class Magnoliopsida; order Poales; family Poaceae; genus Triticum; species Triticum aestivum. The sequence goes on from NC_057806.1 coordinate 452,758,876, forward strand.
ATGGAATTACTCACGCATGGCGGTGAGCATCATGAAATTGGTGATAGAGGAAGGTTGACGATGACGATGGCGACGGATTCCACTCTCTGGAGCCCCGAACGGACTCCAGATCAGCCCTCCCGAGAGAGTTTAGGGCTTGGCGGTGGCACCGTATTGTAAAATGCGATGAATCCTTCTCCCTGATTTTTTTCTCCCTAAACACGAATATATGGAGTTGGAGTTGAGGTCGGTGGAGCGTTAGGGGGCCCATGAGGCAGGGGGCGCGCCCCCCACCCTCGTGGACAAGGTGTGGGCCCCCTGACGTGGATTCTTCTTCCAGTATTTTTTATATATTCCAAGAATAATCTCCGTTGATTTTCATGTCATTCCGAGAACTTTTATTTCTGCACAAAAATAACACCATGACAATTCTGCTGAAAACATCGTCAGTCCGGGTTAGTTCCATTCAAATCATGCAAATTAGAGTCCAAAACAAGGGCAAAAGTGTTTGGAAAAGTTGATACGACGGAGATGTATCAGGCGGCGTGGCGGTGGGTGTGGCGGAGCCATCAGAGGAGAGGAGAAGGAGGGACGGTGAGGGAGAGAGAGGGAACGGTGGGAACAGTCTGGGCGGTGACAGGAGAGTGGGGGAGAGTAATGAGACGTCGCCTCCATCTCCCGCGCTGCCCGAGGCGTGCAACTGCCTCCCACGCGTGGCCGCGCGCGGCCAGGCTCGCGAGAAACTGCCGATTTGGCAGTTTCTGCCGGGCCAGGCTGCGGGCTGCTTTAAGGTCCGTGCGGGCGTCAAACCGCATGCAGCCCAGGCAACCAAACAGGCCACGCACATCCCGCGCGGACCTGGTTGGGATGCATACTGGCAACCAAACACGCACCCAACATTCATTCCATATCCAAGGGACAACAACGATTCAAGGCCAAAACTGCCGAGACTTAGGCCAACTCCACCGCACGACTACCAACGGAGGTCTGCTTTGTTCGGATTTTGTCCATTTGAGTTGCGAAAAAAGACCGGTCAATAGCAAGAATGTGGTTTCTGCATCCAACGTGGTCGAAGCATCTCCAAATTTGCGACCAAAAGAATGTTAAAAACCAAAATAAAATTTAAAATAGATAAACTTAATAATTTAAATGTCCCCAAAGTCCACTTACATTAATAATAACTTAAAATAGAAACAAAAAAAGACAGTGGACAGCGGATCTAGGGTGCATCTAGGCATCGTCATCCTCGTTGGTGAGGTAGACGTACTCCAGCGCTTGCGCCCACAAAAAGGTTTCCTGGTACTCATCCAGAGCCTCCACCTGCTGGGACGCCTGAGCCGTCGGTGTCTGTGTCGTTGCCACCCTCTGGGTCGCCTCCTCCTCGAGCTCGCGGCGCTCGGCCTTCGCGTCAAGCTCTAACTGGCCTCCACCTGCATCATGCGCTCGCGCTCCACCCGCTCCGCCTCCATTGCCCGTGACTCCCATTCCAGGAGGTGTTGGCGCAGCACCTCCTCTGGCACGCCCAGCCAAACAGGCGGAGCAGCCACATACACGGGCACACTAGATGGAGCCCACATGTACGTTTGGCCCTCCGCCTGAGGAGGGGGTGGAGGCGGTGGCCTCCATGCCTGGCACGGGAGGCGTCGGCGGTGCATTGGCTCCAACGTCAGCAACGCTATCGGCCATCGCCTGCGCCATGTGAGGCCAGTATGACTCCTCCAAGCATTCGAACTCCTCGATCTGGCATCGGCTGGCTTCCTCAAGGGTGGCCACTTGGGCGACTTCCTCCTTTTCCTCCTCCTTCACGACCACTGGCGGTGCCGGCGTAGACGGTGCAACAGGAGGACCCAAGCTTTGTCGCTGCCAGTCCTCGTTTATAATTTATGTGTTTCACATTTGTGGAACGGAGATAAAACTAATGGATTTTGATCTCATGGATTCGAATGATGATTTGATAATGTCGACTAAGATAGGCACTGATTGATGACATAGACTCACCTAAGATTCTTTGCACATTACCATTTCTGTCACAGTACAAGTAACATGGATTTCAATTATTACCCGATTATTACTCTTTATTTTTATACATACGAATTTTAACATGCATTATGTTTATATGTAAATTTAACAAATTATTTTAAATTCCCGTGGCAAGGCACGGACATTCTACTAGTCCACGTAATAACCCTATGGGGGTTTCAGAAACCAACCAACTAATCTACCCCTGTGGTCCAAAACCATTTTTTATGGGTGGGTGGGGAGGGGGGAGGGGGGCCTCCGCCAGCCGCCCGGGGCTTTGCCCGGCGACCTCCTCCAACAGCGGCGGAGGAGAGGAAGAGGTTAGTTGTGCCCGGCAGTGGTGGGGTTAGGGTTCCGCCCGAGCCACCCTAGCGGGGGGCGACCCGGGGGCACGTAGGTAAGGTCTACATAGACTCTATCATTGGGGGAGAATTTCACTTCCCCGGCCTCTGCACCAACTAGGGATGCATACGGCCTTTTAAGTATGAGTACTAGGATTTAATCTCGGTTACGCACCGAGCCTAGTCCTCAATAAATGCGTGAGTACCAGGAAAGCCTGGTCAAAATTCCAAATATTTATTTATTTATTATGTATCATGAACAAATATTAAATATAAGTTTAACAATTTTGTATAATAAGCTGAACAATTTTTAAAATACACACCGAACATTTTTGTGATATACGCTGAACAATATTTTAACCCAAATGGTAGGTCCCACATGTCCCTCCGACCCTGACGCTTTCGATGGCAATTCCAGTAACACATGACAAGTTTCTTTCAAAAATAAATTAAATCATGAATGTTGCCATGGTTGGCATCTAAAGTTGACATCATTGCATCACTAAACTTGCCATCCAGAATGTTTGAAGTTGCCGTGTGCTTGTACCTGACGTTCAGAGTCCGCCATGTGCTGGTACCTTACATCCAGTACTTATTAGGCCGTATTTTAAATACACGTTGAACATTTTTGTGATATACTCTGAACAATTTTGAATTACACTATGATTTTTTTAAAATATGTTGAACATTTTCCTAATATAGGGTGAATATTTCCTTAAATACACGATGAAGATTTTTATATATAAACATGCAATGAACTTTGTATACATGAAAAAAGAAAGATAAAAAAACAAGAAAACAGAAAAACAGAAAAAGGAGACAAATAATAACCGAAATATAAAAGACAAAAAAGGAAACAGAGAGAGAAAGAAACAGCAGAGCGACATGGGCTGGCCCAAACTAGGGCATCGGGACCCCTTGCTTCAGCGAAGCCAGGTCGTTTTGTCGGCGGCACCTTCAGCGCTTAACCTGCATTTTGTTAACTGACGCCAAAGGTGCTCTTACCTGGGTCAGGCCATATATAAATTCTGTAAACTCCGGTTCAAACTCACAACCTGTGCGTTCAGTAGGGGAGCAACTAGTTAACAAGCTCTCCTTCGGGAGCCTCGCAACGATCACCATCACGTGTCACGTTCTGGGCGTTTCTTTCGAATTTTATTTATTTTTCCGCACACGTTTTCGACTTTTTCAATGTATTTTTTTGACTTTTAGGTTTTTCATCGGCCTTCCTTAGCTTTTGGACTAAAAAAATTCTAAACCAAAAAAATTACGCGAAAAATCTTTTTTTGCTTCCTCTAAAGGCAGGATTTGCTTGCACGAGAGGCATGGTTTTGCTTTCGCAAAAGACACGCGGTGCCTCTCATAAACAGAAAAAATGCATTTTCTATTTTTTTTACACGAGAGGCACGGATTTGCTTTCGCGAGAGGCACGGCTGTGCCTCTCGGAAACGAAAAAAAATGTGTTTTCTGTCTTTTCCATGAGAGGTTTTGTTTTTGCGAGAGGTTTTGCTTTTGCGAGAGGCACGGTCGTGCCTATCGGAAACGGAAATTAAATGTGATTTCTATTTTTTTTCTTTCATGAGATCACAGTTTTGCTTTTGCGAGAGGCATGGTCGTGCCTCTCGGAAATGGGAAAACGCGTTTTTTATTTCTCTTTTTTCCGCGGGAGGCACGATTTTACTTTTGCGAGAGGCACGGTTGTCCTTTTGTGAGAGGCACGCCTGTGCATCTTTCGGAAAGAGGAAAAATGTGCTCCTGATTCGGTTTGTTTGTCTAGTTTTTTTGTCTGGTTTTTTTTGTTAAAAAAGGTTCGTCAAAACCTATCAACATGGGTTCTAATTTTGAAGATCTCAATCCGAGAAAATCAACGGTGAAAACGGTTCGAAATTTAGACGCATGGTTTGAGAGATAAACGTTTTGAATAAACAGATCTACGAAAAAAGGAAAACTCATAGGTTGCGATAAGTCTTGTCACAACCTGAAAAGGTGGGAGTGATCTTTGCAAAAAATACTCACAGGACTGTGGTATCCCCGGCCCATCAGGGTTCAAGTCCCGGTGCTCGCATTTGTTCCTGAATTTATATCAGGATTTTCGGCGATGCCCATTCAGTGAGAGGTGTTCATAGGGGTAGGGTATGTGTACGTTCATAGGAGTGAGTGTATGCGCGTGTATATGAGCGCTTACGTTTGTACTGTGTTAAAAAAATAGTGATTTCGTTTTGATGGGAAGCATAATCACTCGACTATCCCTCCCGTTGTGACACACTTACCTTTGCTGGAATTTAGTCTATTTTGGGCAGCCCAATAACTATTTTAGAAATTCCTAATAAATCCTAGAGGCCCACTTAGCCCGTTTGTGCAAGGCAAGGGATACTTCTAAAGTTTAGTCCCACATTGCTAGTTTAGTGGGAGTTGGACCTCCTTATAAGGGAGGTTCTTTCCCCACATGTACGAGTATAAGAACAAGAGGGATATCCACGCGCGCTCCTCCTTCGCCGCCCGCCTCACCACGCCTCGCCGCGGGCTGCGGGTTGCGGGAATGAGCCGAGCCGATATCTAAATTTTTGCCACGCACTACGAGCATACGAAAGGTCACGCGGAAGCTGAAAAGATTTTTGCGAAAGTGGAGTTCGAATGCGAACGGTGTTCTCTTCGCCTCCATCTCTTTGTTTTGCCTCCCATCGCTGCCCTCTCGCCTCCTTCTCTTGCGCCTATAAAAAGGAGGTCGCTCTTCCTAGAGAGACGCACCAGAACCTCTTCCTTCTCTCTCCACAAATTCCTGAGCACTGCGATGCTGCTACGATCTTCCCCATCCCGGCTTGCGGCGTGCACCGCGGGTCGGGACAGTAGGCCTCCGAAGCCGCACCAGGGTGATAAGGTTTTTGGGGAGCGCTCAGCGCGACTACTGGCTGCTTCATCACGGACGATCCGGTCGCCGACGACTACTTCCCCAACGACGACTTCTTCCCCGACGTCCACGACCTCCTCGACGACATGGCAGGCGAGGACACCGACCCCAAGTCCAGCACTTCTACTGCTGCTGTCCCGTACGTGTTCTTGCTCTTTCTGTTAGATGTCATGACACTGTTCTTTGCTCTACTTTCCGTCCTACATGTGTTAGGTTCTACTTCTTATATGCAACTTCATCTACTATCTGTTCTAGATGTGTTCAGTTCAAGTTCATATATGCAGATGTTCTTTACCTTCTCTCTGTCCGAACGCATGACTTGTTTTATCTCTTCTATATTAGTCATGCTTTATCTAGTATTTTTGTTAACAAAATCATTTGGTAAATTGCTCATATTTCCAACAATCCAAAAACCTTATTATAGGCAATTTACCCCAAGTGGTTTTGCTGCTTCCATGAGACCTCCTATGTTTGAGGGTATCCACTATAAGAGGTGGCACGTCAGAGCAGTCTTATGGCTTCAAACCATGAGTTGCTACGACGCCACTCTTGGCAAACCTGAAGGAGAGCTCGATGCTCAACAGGCACAAGCTTTTCAGAAAATGGATACTCTGTTTAAGGCTACTCTCTTGAGTGTTCTTGGTGAGAACATAGTTGATGCTTATGCATCAATTGATAATGGAAAAGATATGTGGGATGCACTCGAGGCCAAGTTCGGGGCCTCGGATGCTGGCACTGAGCTGTACATCATGGAGCAATTCTATGATTACAGGATGACTGAAGAGCGCTCCGTGGTTGAGCAAGCTCATGAGATACAGTCATTTGCTAAAGAACTTGAGCACTTCAGTTGTATGCTACCGGACAAGTTTGTTGCCGGGGGTATTGTCGGTGTCAAAACCGGCGGATCTCGGATAGGGGGTCCCGAACTATGCGTCTTGGCCGGATGGTAACAGGAGGCAGGGAACACGATGTTTTACCCAGGTTCGGGCCCTCTTGAGGGAGGTAAAACCCTACGTCCTGCTTGATTAATATTGATGATATGGGTAGTACAAGAGTAGATCTACCACGAGATCAAGGAGGCTAAACCCTAGAAGCTAGCCTACGGTATGATTGTTGTATATGGAGTTGATTGCCTATGGACTACAACCCTCCGGTTTATATAGACACCGGATAGGGTTAGGGTTACATAGAGTCGGTTACAATGATAGGAGATCTTGAATATCCACATCGCCAAGCTTGCCTTCCATGCCAAGGAAAGTCCCATCTAGACACGGGACGAAGTCTTCAATCTTGTATCTTCATAGTCCAGGAGTCCGGCTGAAGGTATAGTCCGGCTACCCGAACACCCCCTAATCCAGGACTCCCTCAGTAGCCCCTGAACCAGGCTTTCAATGACGACGAGTCCGGCGCGCAAATTGTCTTCGGCATTGCAAGGCGGGTTCCTCCTCCAAGTCCTTCATAGAAGATTGTAAACACCAAGAGTAGTGTCCGGCTCTGCAAAATAAGCTTCCACATATTGCCATAGAGAGAATAATATTAATACAAATCAAATCTGCTGACGTATTCCGCAGTGCGTCATCACACTACAGCCAAGTCCTTTACTCGAATCGTTTTCACTTTTCCACCTCAGCGTGTTTTGCGAGGCGGTTTCCTTGGCACGTCTTGTCAAAGCAGAGATCGTGTACCCCCCTTTTACGGGATTCTCATCAATACGGACGTGGGTAACCCAACCGCGCCACTTATCACGGCGCTTGGGAGGCAAGCGAGTTTTACTAGGCAGGTGGGGACGCACAACCGCATCCGCCCATATAAGGGGATAAGGATCCACCTTTTTACCTACGCCTTCTTCCTCCTTTGCCTATCCATCTGCTGCGCACTCGAGCTCCAGCGCCCAAGCCCGCACTTCCCACCTCAACCTTCTCCAGCAATGTCCGGAGCGGGAGGCAAGTGGATGGTCTCCTCCGCTACGGAGGGCCAAGTCAAGAAGCTAAGGAAGGCCGGATACCTGTCTAAGGACATCGCGCACCGGCTTCCCGAAAAGGGGCAGCTTCTCCCCACCCCAAGGCCCCATGAGAGGGTAGTATTTCTTCCCCACTTCCTCCGCGGACTGGGTTTTCCACCCCACCCATTTGTCCGGGGGCTCATGTTCTAGTACGGCCTGGATTTCCACGATCTGGCCCCGAACTTCATCCTCAACATCTCGGCGTTTATCGTCGTGTGCGAGGCTTTCCTCCGCGTCCGCCCTCATTTCGGCCTCTGGCTCAAGACCTTCAACGTCAAGCCCAAGGTGGTGCGCGGCAGCCAGGCGGAGTGCGGAGGCGCCATGGCGGGCAAGATGGCCAACGTCCTATGGTTCGAGGGCTCTTTTGTGGAGACCCTAAAGGGGTGGCAATCCGGGTGGTTTTACATCACCGAGCCACGCGATCCGAACTGGATCGCAGCCCCCGAGTTCCGATCCGGACCCCCCACGCGGCTTATGTCCTGGAAAGAGACGGGCCTGTCGTGGGGTGACGAAAAAGAGGTGACCGGATTGCAAACATGCATCCAGTCCCTGGTGAACAAGCCAATCCGGCTTGTTAATGTAATCCAGGTTATGCTCGTCCGCCGGATCCTCCCGTGCCAACAACGGGATTTTAATCTGTGGGAGTTCGACCCGGCGCAGCACCAAACCCTTAGCAGGCTCTTCGACACGACGTACGAAGATGCCTGGAAGGTGCTATTCAAGGGCGCCGAGGCTCCCGCATCCGCTTCCGAGGACCGCGGATACAGCTCGCAGCGTCACGCTAGCGAGGTAAGCTATCTTCACCTTTTACAGGATGTTAAGCTTTTTTCTATAGTTTGACTCTATGCGGGATCTAAACTCCCTTACCTTTGACAGGCTTGGCAAGCGATATCCGGACCGATTAACTGTCCGGCTCCGCTGCCCGAAGACCCAACCCCAGCTCTACTAGTGAAGCTGCTGGTTCAGGTGCCTTATGTGGTGCCGGAGAAGAAGGCCAAGAAGAAGAAGACCACGGGGACTCGAAAGAGTGCCCGTAACGTGGTGGTGTCGGACTCGTCATCCGACGAGTCCGAGACGCCCTCTTCCCGTGAAAACGAGGAGGAGGAAGAAGAAAACTCTCCTCCCCAGCGGAGGGAGGAGAGAAGAGGAAGGCCGCCCCAACAAGGGAGGCCGAGGGGTCTAGGAAAAGGAAGACCCCTCCGCCGGACTACTCCCCCGACGCCGAAGAGGGCGAAGAGGAGTGGCCAAACAGGGCCAAGCATCCGGCGAAATCGTAAGTTCGGACATCAGAGTAACTCATGATGTTCCTTTGTTGCATAGCTTTCCCTAATGTCGAATGTAATTATGCAGCCCGCCCCAGGCCGAATTCAACGAATCGTCAGGCAGCTCCCTGGACTCATCAGACGTGAACTCAGTTCCGCCCGTTGTCTTCCCCTGCACTGCAGATGACGCCGAAGTGGCGTCGCGACAAGCTCCGGGGCAGGAGGAGGTGGTCCCGGAGGAGCCGCAAGGCAACCTCCCGGACTCCAGGAGTGAAGGGGATAAGGCCCCCCAGGGCTCCAAGTCCGGCTTTGTGCCGGACACCGCGCCGGAATCTTCCATAGTTCCGGACCACGGTAGGCGAACTCCTTCCAAGAGGAGCAAGCCTTCTGAGCCGGCGGCCTCCGTCCAACCGGAGGTGGCGGACAATCTGCTGGAGGTGCTTGACGGCGCCTCCATCGACGAGGGCACTGTACTATTATGAGTACGGTGATCCAGAAGGTTCAGTCCGCCAAGAGCGGACTGACTGAAGCTTGCGCTAGCCTTCTAACAGGCTTTGAGGTAAGTAAAAATATGTAAAAATATTACCGCATAGACAGTAGCCCCTGATGCTCTGTTTGGCGTTCGGAAAGAAAAGCCGAATAGAGGATCTATTAAATTTCGCAGGAGTCTAACAAAAAGAGTCAATATGCATATGCAGGCTTCGCTGCTATCCACCGCCGCACTGACTGCAGAGGTGGGTGTCCTGAAGCAGGACCTCAAGCAGACCGAGCAGGAGCTCGGCCTTGCCAAGCGGCGGCTCGAGGAGAAAGAAGGTAAGAAATACCTTACAGAAAAAGTGCCTATAAAAAGGCGTGATTGCAAAAAGATAACAAGATTGTACTGCTTATTGTAGGGGCCACGACTGAGGTGGCGACCCTTAAGCAGGCGTTGTCTGAGGCCGAAAAGAAAACGGCCGCGGAGCGCACCGAGCGAGACAGACTTGGGGCTCAGGTCGGCGAGGTTCAGCAAGAGCTTCAGGTTCTCATGAAAAAACATGAGAGTTTGGAGCTTGAGTCAAAGGTCAAGCATCCGAGCTCGCAACGGCCCTTGAGACTGCCAAGTCTGCCAAGGCCGAAGCCCAAAAGGCCCTCCAAGAGTTGGAGGAGATGAGGAAGATAGCAGCGGGTAAGGCATTCTTTATGCAAAGCAGAAATATAAAGGTAAACTACTTGTTACTTACCCGAATCCGGAGCTCTCCAGGGGCATTCGCAGATCTTTCCCGCAGCGTATCCGACGCCGCCGCATTCTACCGAGCTGAAGAGGGCAGCTCGACGGAGAAGGTGTTCTGGTCTCAGTATTCTGAGGCCGGACACCCTGTGCCTTTGAGCGACCAGCTGAAACAGCTGGTCGAGCTCCACAAGGCGGCCGAACAGGCCATGAAGGGCTTCATAGTTCGGTTGTGGCCCGGAGAGGCCCTGCCTGGGAGCTATTTCAGGCTGGTGCGGCGGCTGGTGGAGGCCTGTCCGAGGCTCGAGGTCATCAAGCGCTCCGTCTGCATCGAAGGTGCCCGTCGGGCCCTTGCCCGTGCAAAGGTGCACTGGGGTAAGCTGGACGGTGAGAAGCTTGTGAAGGACGGGCCGCCGCCGGGGAAGGAGCATCGCAAGCCCGAGAACTACTACAAGGATGTTCTTGCAGGTGCCCGCCTTGTGGCGGATGAATGTACCAAGGATGTGATTTTTGAATGAACTCGCTCGTGTTTATCCTGTGCGCTGAAAACTTGTTCATATGCGCTAAGCAATGCTTATTGAATTTAAAATATTACTTTCTGTGCGGCCGTTTATCAAAAAATTGAGAGATGGCCAGTCGTCGGCTTCTGCCCCCATGCCACTAGTGCTGGGGTGTTCGGGATAAACCTGAGCGCTTCTTTTCCCATAGTTGGGTCCTTCGAGGGAGGCGCTCAGCACAACGAACCAGGCAATCGGACTATAATGCTTGAACACTCTCACTTAGCCATAGAACTCTATAATTTTAAATTTCGGCGAAGCCCCTAGTTCGGAAGACTGAGTTCGGGGTGCTATCCACGCCTTGGCCGGACAAAGCCAGCTCCTCGCTCGAAGCGGCATAAGCCTTTAGGGACTCGAAAAACCTCTCGAATAGCGACCGGTCTCTCGCCACATCATGACAGTCAGTTTTAGCTTTCTCCACTGAGGTGCTTAACCTAGCTGAACCGGGGCACAATCGCAGTGGTTCTCCTAGTGCTACCTTAGCTGATAGAGCGGAACGTAAGGCACCAAAACATAGGAGCCGGGCAAACCCAACTATTGACCCAAATCATGATTCGGAGCCGATGCATATAGTGCTATAAGTTCGGGGTGCCGCACTTGTGAAAGTGTACGAACTTCTCACACCATTATGAGGGGTATTGAAGCCCATGGCGTGTTTGTCGTACCATGGTGTACGGGTGCAATCATGTCATTTAATAAACATAAATGTGAAAAGAGGATAATGCGAAAAATAGACAAAAAGCTATGCATTGTTTATAGAGAGGCTATTTATCAAAGCCGAACGATACAAATAGTGCGGTAAGCAAAAGATATTGGACTATTCAGTATGTCCTGACCAGGGGCAGGCCGCAGAATTTTATTTAAAACAGGTATACCGCTCATAACAGAGACCACCTGGGAGTTCCATAATGCGGCATGGCTTGTCTGCCTCCCTGGATCTTGCATCGTTTGTGCGGCAGTCGAATTGCTGAACAGGTCGTCCGAAGTATGAAGTCCTGAAAGTAAGAAAAAATTAAAAAAAGAATCCGGCAGCCCCTAGTAAGCCGTATTTTGGGCGTGCCGTTATTGTGCCCCTTCCCCTGTGCTCATGGTATTTCAAGGGCATAGTTGTGTACGCGAGGTACTGGTTTCGCTATGTCGCAAGAGCTGGGGTTGGGGAAGCATTGCTACGCTTGCTCACAGTGTGCCAGGCGGTCCTGCTGTGGGTTACTCCAGGCGCGCTTGGCAGTGTCTGGCTTTTTAATGGCCGGACTGGAGAATTGCCTGAGAAGGCTACTTTGTACCTCTACTGCGAGAGCCGCCATATGCTCCTCCGTACGGAGGGAGCGTTCGGTGTTTCCTTTGACCGTAATTACTCCTCGAGGGCCTGGCATCTTGAGCTTGAGATATGCGTAGTGCGGCACCGCATTGAACTTTGCGAATGCTGTTTGTCCGAGCAGGGCATGATAGCCACTGCGAAACGGGACTATATCGAAGATTAACTCTTCGCTTCAGAAATTGTCCGGGGATCCGAAGACCATGTCAAGTGTTACTGAGCCTGTACAGTTGGCTTCTACACCTGGTATAACACTTTTAAAGGTCGTTCTTGTGGGCTTAATCCTTGAGGGATCTATGCCCATTTTCCGCACTGTATCCTGATAAAGCAGGTTCAGGCTACTGCCGCCGTCCATGAGGACTCTTGTGAGATGAAATCCGTCGATGATTGGGTCGAGAACCAATGCGGCGAAGCCGCCATGACGGATGCTAGTGGGATGGTCCCTTCGATCAAAAGTGATCGGGCAGGAGGACCATGGGTTGAACTTTGGGGCGACTGGCTCCATCGCGTATACGTCCCATATCACACGCTTCTGCTCCCGCTTGGGAATGTGGGTTGCGTATATCATGTTCACCGTCCGCACTTGTGGGGGAAAGCCCTTCTGTCCATTGTTGTTCGGCGGCTTGGGCTCCTCGTCGTCGCTGTGCAGCCCCTTGTCTCTGTTTTCGGCCCTTAACTTGCCTGCCTGCTTGAACACCCAACAATCCCTGTTAGTGTGATTGGCTGGCCTTTCGGGGGTGCCATGTATCTGGCACAAGCGATCGAGTATTCGGTCCAAACTGGACGGGCCCTGAGTATTCTTTTTGAATGGCTTTTTCCGCTGACCGGATTTATAGCCTTTGAATCCGGCATTGACTGCCGTGTCTTCATTGCTGTCGCTGTTAACGCGGCGTTTTTGCTTATTCCGACGTGTCCTGCCACTTTTGTCCTTGGTATCCGAATTACCAGGGTTCTTTGATAAGTTGTTACTGCGAGCTAGCCAGCTGTCTTCTCCCGCGCAAAAGCGGGTCATGAGTGTCGTGAGGGCTGCCATGGATTTCGGCTTTTCCTGTCCCAGGTGCCGGGCAAGCCACTCGTCGCGGATGTTATGCTTGAAGGCTGCTAGGGCCTCTGCGTCCGGACAGTCGACTATCTGGTTTTTCTTTGTTAGGAACCGTGTCCAGAATTGTCTGGCCGATTCCTCTGGCTGCTGAATTATGTGGCTTAAGTCGTCGGCATCCGGCGGTCGCACGTAAGTGCCCTGGAAGTTGTCGAGGAATGCGGCTTCCAGGTCCTCCCAAGAACCGATTGAGTCTGCTGGCAAGCTGTTAAGCCAATGTCGGGCCGGTCCTTTAAGTTTGAGCGGGAGGTATTTGATGGCGTGTAGATCATCACCGCGTGCCATGTGGATGTGAAGGAGATAATCCTCGATCCATACTGCCGGATCTGTTGTGCCATCGTATGATTCGACGTTTACGGGTTTGAAACCCTCTGGGATTTTATGATCCATTACTTCATTCGTGAAGCATAGCGGGTGTGCGGCGCCTCTGTACTGGGCTATATCACGACGCAGCTCGGAAGAGCTATGTCTGTTGTGTTCGGCCCGGCCGGATTTGTTGTATCCGGAGTGAAGATCATTGTCACATGCCGTAGGGCGCCTGCGCGATCCGTGGATCGATCTTGTTTGTCTCGCCTTATCCTCCAGTATGTCTTGCAGGTCGGGCGCATTTTCCCGTGTCTTAGTTGAGCGGCGTCGGGGCATGGCTTGAGTGGAGGGCCGAGAGGCCTCTCTGTCGCGGCCGCGAGGTGGCCGGTCTGCCATGTCATGCGCTGGTGATGTAGGTGCTTCCTCCTCTGATCGGGGTAGCGGCCTGTGCTTCGGGTAACTCTTGGAGGGGCGTTCGAGTTCATACTCTTCGGCCGCAAGGACTTCAGTCCATCTGTCAGCTAGCAAATCTTGGGCAGCTCTAAGCTGTTGCTGCTTTTTCTTGAGGCTGCTTGCCGTGGCTAAAAGCCTGCATTTAAAACGCTCTTGTTCGGCGGGGTCTGATGGTATGACGAATTCGTCGTCATCGAGGCTTGCCTCGTCTTCGGAGGGAGGCGTATAGTTATCATCCTCGACCTCTCGGTCTACCGCCCTCTCATGAGGGCTGGCTTCTCCATCTTCTTGTGCCGAATCTTGCTGAGGTGGGTGTTCTTCAGTGCTATCCGGGGTAGTATTATCTCTCGTGCCGGAATCACCGTTTTTGCTTTGGCGGGATTTAGAGCGGCGCCGCTGACGCCGGCGCTTTGGCTGTTTCTTGGGGGCGTCATCCCCCACTGTTCCATCGCCATCTCCATCTTTTGGAGTATCCACCATATATATGTCATATGACGAGGTGGCCTTCCAGCGCCCTACAGGTGCTGGTTCCTGTTTGTCTCCTACATCGTCGTCCATGCCGTCAATGTCTTCGGAGCTGAAATCAAGCATGTCAGTTAGATCGTCGACAGTGGCTACAAAGTGGGTGGTGGGTGGGCTTTGAATTTCCTCATCGTCCGTATCCCACCCTCGCTGACCGTAGTCCGGCCAGGGCTCTCCTGATAAAGAGAGAGACTTACGAGAATTCAGGATGTCGCCAAAAGGCGAATGCTGAAAGATGTCTACGGCGGTGAACTCCATTATCGGCGCCCAATCGGATTCGATTGGCAGGGGCGCGGGGGGTTCGGAGTCCGGGGAGGAGTCCGGATCCTCAGAGTCACGGGTCGTGTAGAGTGCGGGGCTAGCGTTCGGCTCGATCGCTTTCGGGATCGCAGCCCCCGAGGTGACGTCCAACCGCTCATCCTCGATTGGCGCAATAGGCTTCGAGTTAGGGGTCGGAACCGATGCGTGTGCGGCCTCCAGGACACTGTCCGGGGGCAGAGCTAGATCATGCGCCTCGAGATAGTGCAGCGCGCTTGGCCGTGGCTCGAGCCCGTCGAAGATCAAGTCTCCGCGGATGCCAGCCGTGTAGTTTAAGCTTCCAAACCTGACTTGATGGCCAGGGGCGTAGCTTTCGATCTGCTCCAGGTGGCTGAGCGAATTGGCCCGCAGAGCGAAGCCGCCGAAGACGAAGATCTGTCCGGGGAGAAAAGTCTCACCCTGGACCGTATCGTTGTTGATGATCAAAGGATCCATCGGGCCTAAAGGCGACGACACAGAGGAACTCTCAATGAAAGCACCAATGTCGGTGTCAAAACCGGTGGATCTCGGGTAGGGGGTCCCGAACTATGCGTCTAGGCCGGATGGTAACATGAGGTAGGGAACACGATGTTTTACCCAGGTTCGGGCCCTCTTGATGGAGGTAAAACCCTATGTCCTGCTTGATTAATATTGATGATATGGGTAGTACAAGAGTAGATCTACCACGAGATCAAGGAGGCTAAACCCTAGAAGCTAGCCTACGGTATGATTGTTGTATATGGAGTTGATTGCCTACGGACTACAACCCTCCGGTTTATATAGACACTGGATAGGGTTAGGGTTACATAGAGTCGGTTACAATGGTAGGAGATCTTGAATATCCGCGTCGCCAAGCTTGCCTTCCACGCCAAGGAAAGTCCCATCCGGACACGGGATGAAGTCTTCAATCTTGTATCTTCATAGTCCAGGAGTCCGGCTGAAGGTATAGTCCGGCTACCCGAACACCCCCTAATCCAGGACTCCCTCAGGTATCATCACTAAGCTTCCTCCTTCGTGGAGGAACTTTGCTACCTTGCTGAAGCATAAGAGGCAGGACTTTTCCGTCCCGGATCTCATTGGCACTCTTGATGTGGAAGGAAAAGGCGAGAGCAAAGGACACACGTGCTCGAGGTATTGAGGGAGGATCTAGTGCCAATCTGGTACAGAAGAAGAACTTCCAGTCCCACAAGTTCAAGAACAAGGGCAATTTTGATGGTAAAGCAAAGTTTGATGGGAAGAACAAGGCTGTGCAACACATGAACTTCAAGAAGAAGAATGACAAGAAGAAAGGTGCTTGTCATGTGTGTGGGGATCCTGATCATTGGGCTCCTAGTTGCCCTAATCGCTATGACAAGCGTCATCCTGGGAAAGGCGGCAAGACCGCTAATGTTGTCATTGGAGACACTGACATGAAGGATGCTGGGCATGGTATATTTCCCACTATTCTTTCAGTATGTCATTCTCCTGATTGGTTGATTGACACGGGTGGTAATGTGCATGTATGCGGTGATATTTCCATGTTTTCGTCTTATCAGACCGTAGGGACTTCAACCGTGCTGATGGGCAACGGTTCAAGTGCTTATGTTCATGGTGTTGGCACGGTCGATCTGAAGTTTACTTCGGGGAAGATCGTGCGGCTGAAGAATGTGCATTATGTCCCCTCCGTCAATAAAAATCTTGTTAGCGGATCTCTTCTGTGTAGAGATGGCTACAAGCTTGTCTTTGAGTTGAATAAATTTGTAATATCCAAGTATGGAACCTTTGTTGGTAAAGGCTATGAGTCAGGAGGTCTGTTTCGTTTATCCTTATCAGACGTTTGCAATAAAGTTGTTAATCATATTTGCAACAATAGTGAATCCAATGTGTGGCATTCACGTCTTTGTCATGTTAACTTTGGTTGCATGTCGCGACTAGCGAAGTTGAACTTAATCCCTAGTTTCACCACTATCAAGGGATCTAAGTGTCAAGTGTGTGTGCAAGCTAAGCAACCTCGTAAGTCTCACACGACTGCGGAAATGAGAAATCTTGCACCACTAGAGCTCATACATTCAGATCTATGTGAAATGAATGGTGTGTTGACAAAAGGTGGAAAGAAGTATTTCATGACGTTAATTGATGACTCCACTAGATACTGCCGTGTGTATCTTCTGAAATCTAAGGATGAGGCTTTGAACTTTTTCAAGATCTATAAAGCTGAAGTGGAAAACCAACTTGATCGAAAAATCAAGAGGCTTAGGTCTGACCGTGGTGGAGAGTATTTTTCCAATGAATTTCATGCTTTTTGTGCGGAACATGGTATAATCCATGAGAGGACGCCTCCCTATTCACCTCAGTCAAATGCGGTGGCCGAAAGAAAGAACTGTACTCTAGCAGATTTGGTTAACGCCATGTTAGACACTTCAGGTCTCTCCAAGGCATGGTGGGGGAGGCGATATTGACTGCATGTCATGTCCTAAACCGAGTTCCCACAAAGAACAAAGAGATAACTCCATTCGAGGAATGAGAGAAGAAAAGGTTAAAACTCTCTTATGTACGAACATGTGGTTGTTTGGCGAAAGTCAATGTTCCAATTCCAAAGAAGCGGAAGCTTGGACCAAAGACTGTGGATTGTATTTTCCTGGAATATGCTTTTCATAGCATTAGCTATAGATTCTTGGTTGTAAAATCTGAGGTACCTGACATACATGTCGGTACGATGGGGGGAGGCGATATTGACTGCATGTCATGGCCTAAACCGAGTTCCCACAAAGAACAAAGAGATAACTCCATTCGAGGAATGGGAGAAGAAAAGGTTAAAACTCTCTTATCTACGAACATGGGGTTGTTTGGCGATAGTCAATGTTCTAATTCCAAAGAAGCGGAAGCTTGGACCAAAGACTGTGGATTGTGTTTTCCTGGGATGTGCTTTTCATAGCATTGGCTATAGATTATTGGTTGTAAAATCTGAGGTACCTGACATACATGTCGGTACGATCATGGAGTCGAATGACGCGACTTTCTTTGAAGATATCTTTCCCATGAAGGATATGGCTACCTCATCTAATCATGAGATGCCTAGTTCATCGAATCAGGAACCAGTTACAATTACCGAACCTGCCATTTTGATGGAACACTTTGAAAGTCCTGTGGAGGAGAACAATGAATTTCCTACTAGGAGCAAGAGACAGAGGACTGCAAAGTCCTTTGGTGATGATTTTCTTGTGTATCTCATAGATGACACTCCCAGTTTTATTTCAGAGGCCTATGCATCTGAAGATGCTGACTA
Source organism: Triticum aestivum (assembly GCF_018294505.1). Classification (NCBI taxonomy): domain Eukaryota; kingdom Viridiplantae; phylum Streptophyta; class Magnoliopsida; order Poales; family Poaceae; genus Triticum; species Triticum aestivum. The sequence goes on from NC_057806.1 coordinate 452,776,408, forward strand.
CTGGAAGGAAGCGGTTCATAGCGAGATGGATTCCATCTTGGCGAATGAAACCTGGGAGATAACTGATCGTCCTTATGGGTGCAAACCTATAGGATGCAAATAGGTATTCAAGAAGAAGCTTAGGCCTGATGGTACTATTGAAAAGTACAAGGCTCGGCTCGTGGCTAAGGGTTATACCCAAAGGAAGGTGAAGACTTCTTTGATACTTACTCACATGTGGCTCGACTGACCACTATTCGAGTTCTACTTTCACTAGCTGCCTTGCATGGTCTTCTCGTTCATCAAATGGATGTTAAGACTGCTTTCCTAAATGGAGAGTTGGACGAGGAAATTTATATGGAACAATCAGATGGGTTTGTACTAGATGGCCAGGAAGGGAAAGTGTGCAAGTTGCTGAAGTCTTTGTACGGACTTAAGCAAGCACCCAAACAGCGGCATGAGAAGTTTGAAAGAACTTTAACAGCTGCAGGCTTTGTTGTGAACGAAGCTGACAAATGTGTGTACTATCGCCATGGTGGGGGCGAGGGAGTTATCATGTGCTTGTATGTTGATGACATACTGATTTTCGGAACAAATATGAATGTTATTAAGGAGGTCAAGGATTTCCTATCTTGTTGTTTGGAGATGAAGGATTTAGGAGTGGCTGCTGTCATTCTGAACATCAAGTTGTTGAGAGACGATGATGGTGAGATTACATTGCTTCAATCTCACTATGTGGAAAAGATCTTGAGTCGCTTTGGCTATAGTGACTGCAAGCCCTCTCCAACACCATATGATGCGAGTGTGTTACTTCAAAAGAATTGAAGAATTGCTAGAGATCAATTGAAATATTCTCAGATTATTGGCTCGCTTATGTACTTAGCAAGTGCTACAAGACCTGACATCTCTTTTGCTGTTAGCAAACTGAGTCGCTTTGTCTCAAAACCAGGAGATGTGCATTGGAAAGCTCTAGAGAGAGTTTTGCGTTATTTGAAAGGCACTGCAAATTATGGAATTCACTACATCGGGCATCAAAAGGTGCTTGAAGGGTATAGTGACTCAAACTGAATCTCAGATGCTGATGAGATAAAGGCCACGAGCGGTTATGTATTCACTCATGGAGGTGGCACTGTTTCTTGGAAGTCTTGCAAGCAGACCATCTTAACGAGGTCAATAATGGAAGCATAACTCACAGCACTAGATACAGCTACGGTTGAAGCAGATTGGCTTCACCGGCTCTTGAATGACTCGGTTGTTGAGAAACCTATACCGGGTATCCTTATGAACTGCGACAATCAAACTGTGATCACGAAAGTGAGCAGCTCAAAGGATAACATGAAGTCATCAAGACACGTTCAGAGAAGGTTAAAGTCTGTCAGGAAAATGAAAAACTCAGGAGTTATTGCGTTGGACTATATCCAAACGTCTAAAAATCTGGCAGATCCTTTTACTAAGGGTCTATCACGTAATGTGATAGATAATGCATCGAGGAAGATAGGTATGAGACCCACAATATGAGTTGTTCACAGTGGTAACCTATTCTTTGTGATCGGAGATCCCGTGAATTAGATGTGGAAGACAAGCTGTTGGTCAACTGAGAGGAGGGTATCCTTACTATTCACAATACCACTCCATGAAGATGCAATACTCTCCTAATCTGCATGGCAGGTTGATGTATATCTTAATGTGTTCTAAGTGGCTTATTTAAGCAGAGATGTTATCCTGCAGAACATCTTTTGAAAAAGACACCTATATGAGTCTGATTGTCAAACGTCGCAATCTATGAGAGTAGGGTTCTCTCTAGTAAACTCATGAAAGGTCACGGAGTATGACGCATAAGCTCCACCCGCGGGGAAGACCCACGGTAGCCACGTATCGGTCAAGGCTTTATGTGAAGCTAGATTCGCAGAAAACTTGCAGTTCAAGGCCCAGTCTACTGTTCAAATTGCCTACTAGTGTAGCATAGAGTTCTAGGTGGAAGTTCAACTTAATAGTCTCCACTGCGTACCGGTATATAAAACAGTGTTTTGGAACCAAAAGCAAATTTCGGTGTGCCTCTGGGATCTGGTGGGGGATTGCTGGAATTTAGTCTATTTTGGGCAGCCCAATAACTATTTCAGAAATTCCTAATAAATCCTAGGGGCTCACTTAGCCCATTTGTGCAAGGCAAGGGATACTTCTAAAGTTTAGTCCCACAGTGCTAGTTTAGTGGGAGTTGGACCTCCTTATAAGGGAGGTTCTTTCCCCACTTGTACGAGCATGAGAACAAGAGGGATATCCACGCGCGCTCCTCCTCCGCCGCCTGCCTCGCCACGCCTCGCCTCGTCACGATGCACCGCACCGCGCCGCGGGTTGCGGAAATGAGCCGAGCCGATATCTAAATTTTTGCCACGCACTACGAGTATACGAAAGGTCACACGAAAGCTGAAAAGATTTTTGCGAAAGTGGAGTTCGAATGCGAATGGTGTAGCCCTTCGGCTGCTGGCTGTTTGCTTCGCCTCTGTCTCTTCGTTTCGCCTCCCGTCGCTGCCCTCTCGCCTCCTTCTCTTGCGCCTATAAAAGGGAGGTCGCTCCTCCTAGAGAGAGCACCAGAACCTCTTCCTCCTGTCGCCACAAGTTCCTGAGCACTGCGCTGCTGCTACGATCTTCCCCATCCCGGCTTGCAGCGTGCACCGCAGGTTGGGACATAGGCCTCCGAAACCGCGCCTTTTGAGTCATGTACGGGAGAAGGGTGATAAGGTTTTTGGGGAGCGCTCAGCGCGACTACTGGCTGCTTCATCACGGACGATCCGGTCGCCGACGACTACTTCCCCAACGACGACTTCTTCCTCGACGTCCACGACCTCCTCGACGACATGGCAGGCGAGGACACCGACCCCAAGTCCAGCACTTCTACTGCTGCTGTCCCGTACGTGTTCTTGCTCTTTCTGTTATATGTCATGACATCATTCTTTGCTCTACTTTCCGTCCTACATGTGTTAGGTTCTACTTCATATATGCAACTTCATCTAGTGTCTGTTCTAAATGTGTTTAGTTCAAGTTCATATATGCAGATGTTCTTTACCTTCTCTCTATCCGAACGCATGACTTGTTTTATCTCTACTATATTAGTCATGCTTTATCTAGTATTTTTGTTAATAAAATCATTCAGTAAATTGCTCATATTTCCAACAACCTTTTCTTTTCTCTTATTTCCTTGTTCAATTCGTGGGCTTGTTTTGAACGTTTTTATTCAGCATTTTTATTTTTCCTTTATATTTTATATTAAAAGCTTGCATTCTTTTAAAATCCATGAACTTTTTCTTCAAAATCCATGAACCTCTTTTTTTCCAAAACCCATGAACTTTTATTCAGATTTGGGAAGCTTTACATATTCTTGAGCACCTTTTTCAAAATGGAAGAACTTTTCCATCAAATGAATTCTTTTTCAAATTTAATGATTTTTTTCCAAAATCTATGATCTTTTTTCCAAAATTGATGAACTTTGGTTAAAATCGATGAACTTTATTTCAAAATCAATGAACCCTTTTTCAAATTTGATGAACTTTTCTCAACTTCGATGAACTTATATCCAAAATCAATAAACTTCTTTCAAATTTGTGAACTACTTTTGAAATCGATGAACTTTTTTCAAATTTGATTATCTTTTTTTTCAAAATCGATGATTTTTATTTTTGAAATGAGTAAACATTTTAAATTTCATGATTTTTTCTAAATTAAACTGGTAGTTTGTTTCCTAGGAGATCAACTGAAGAAAATTTTTAAAAATACAAGCTTTTTTAGAGAAAGAAAAGGAAAAAAATCTAGCGGGTGAAGCGGTCACGCAAGGTGGCGCGATACTGGGCCGCGGCCCAGTGGAATGCATGTGAGCGCCAGCTGCCTAGTCGGTGCTAAAGGGGAGGAACTAGTTAACGAGCGCTCCTTCGGGAGCCTCGCAACGATCAGCGCCACTTGGCGCGCTCTCAGCCATTCGCCACGTGTCGCGCTCTGGACGCTTCCTCCGGATTTTGTTTTATTTATTTTTCCGCACGCGTTTTCGGCTTTTTAACGGGTTTTTCTAGGTTTTTTCGACGTTTTGGTTTTCCCCCGGTCTTCCTTAGCTTTTCGATAAAAAAATTTCAAAAAAGAAAATTTGCGCAAAAAAACACATTTTTTTTCTTTCGCGAAAGTCACGGTTTTTTTTCCATGAGAGGCACGGTTGTGCTTTAGCGAGTCACGGCCGTGCCTTACGGAAACGGAAAAAAACGCGTTTTCTGTTTTTTTTCTTTCGTGAGAGTCATGGTTTTGCTTCCGTGAGAGGCATGGTTGTGCTTTCGCGAGAGTCATGGCCGTGCCTCTCAAAAAAGGAAAAACAAAATGCGTTTTCTGTTTTCTTTTGCGAGAGTTACAGTTTTGCTTCCGCGAGAGGCACGGTTGTGCTTCCGCGAGAGTCACGGCCGTGGCTCTTAGAAAGGGAAAAATATACGTTTTCTGTTTTTCTTTCTTTCGCGAGAGTCACGATTTTGCTTCCGTGAGAGACACGATTGTGCTTTCGCGAGAGTCACAGTCGTGCCTCTCAGAAACAGAAAAAAAATGTGTTTTCTGTTTTTTTTCCTTCCACGAGAGTCACGGTTTTGCTTCCACGAGAGGCATGGGCGTGATTTCGCGAGAGGCACGGACGTGCCTCTTTCAGAAAGGGAAACAACCGTGCTCTCGGTTTCGGTTTTTTCGCCCGGTTTTTTTCGTCCGATTTTTTCGTGAAAAAAAGTTCGTCAAAACCTATTAACATGGGATCTAGTTTTGAAGATCTCGACGCGAGGAATCCAATAGTGAAAACGGTTCGAGATTTGGACGCACGGTTTAAAAGATAAAACGTTTGGAATAAACGGATCTACGAAAAAAGGGAAAACTTCCAGATTGTAACAAGTGACGCGCTGCATGTACGCCATTTGTCACGACCTGAGAAGGTGGAGTGTTTCTTGCAATGAGTACTCCTTAATTAGTGATTTCGGCGCTAAAGCGCTGACTAGGAGCTCCCCACCAACTCGCGAGCGCCTTCAGCGCCGCTTTGTGTCGCTAGCGCTCAAGTAGCTAACTTCGTGGGCCGGCGCGAAAAAACGTCTGGTTCGATATTCACCATTCGTGCTTGCCGGTCAACCATTGACTTTTGAAAAAGAGCAAAAAAACAAAAAAATCAATAAATCAGAAAAGACACGACATTTTAAAAATGTTCATAACTTCAAAAAAAAGTTCATGGATTTGGAAAAATTCATTGATTATGAAAAATCATCAAGATTTTTGAGAAAAAAGTTCTTGAATTTGGTAGACATTCATCAATTCGAAACAAAATCCAGAATTTGAAAAAAGTTCATTGATTTTATGAAAAGACCACAAATTAGAAAAATAAATCGCAGGCGTTTGGGGAATGTTCATTACTTTGAAAAATAGTTTATCAATTTTGAGAATAAATTTTGCGGACTTGAAAAAAGTTCATCTATTTTGAAAAAAAGTTCATCTATTTCGACAAAAATCATGAATTTTTTAGGAGGTCCGTAGCTTTCAAAAAAATTATCACTTTTGAAGAAAAAAGTTCACTAATTGAAAAATGTTTCGTGCACTTAAGCAAACCGAAAAGGAAAAGAATAAGAACAAGAATAGAGAAAAGTAATTAAAAAGGGGTCCACGATGTTAACATTTTCGCGGAATCCTAAAGTTATGCCATAATTCATAGAGTTTTAATAAGTGTTCATAAATTTTAGAAAGTGCTCATAGAAATTTCAAAATTGGTTGTGCATTTTTATATCATGTTCATATATTTTTAAAATCTTTTCACGCATTTAATAAAAAATTCTCACATCTGCATGAAGCTTTCACATAATTTTCAGAGAGTGTGCTATTTTTGGAAATTTATTCACACCTTTTAAAAGAGTTCATACAATTTGCAAAAGCCATTACAAATTAAAGAGGGTTCATGTAAATTAAAAATTGTTTGCCTATTTTTGAAGTGATGTTCATGTATTGTTTTTAAATGTTACAAAGGGTTCACACATTTTAAGAAAAAACAATGTAATATTTAGCAAATGAAAAGAAAAAAAGGCAAAAGGTTTCGAAAACAAATAATACAAAAAACTTATCGAAGGGAAAACGGTCCGAAAAAGGACAGGAAACAACGAAATCACTAATTAAGGAGTACTCGTTGTAAAGAACACTCCACTTTCCCAGGTCATGACAAATGGCGCACATGCAGCGCGCCACTTGTCGCAATCTAGGAATTTTCCCTTTTTTGTAGATCCGTTTATTCAAAACGTTTTATCTTTTAAACCATGCATCCAAATCTCGAACCGTTTTCACTATTTGATTCCTTGCGTCGAGATCTTCAAAACTAGATCCCATGTTAATAGATTTTGACGAACTTTTTTTCATGAAAAAAAACGGATGAAAAAATCGGGCGAAAAAACCGAAACCGGGAGCACAGTTTTTTCCCTTTCCGAAAGAGGCACGCCCGTGTCTCTCGCAAAATCACGTCCGTGCCTTTCGTGGAAGCAAAACCGTGACTCGTGAAAGGAAAAAAACAGAAAACACGTTTTTTCCCGTTTTTGAGAGGCACGGCCGTGACTTTCGCGAAAGCACAATCGTGCCTCTCGCGGATGCAAAACCATGACTCTCGCGAAAGAAAAAAAACAGAAAACACGTATTTTTTTCCTTTCTGAGAGGCACGGCCGTTACTCTCGTGAAAGAAAAAAAGACAAAAAATGCGTTTTGTTTTTCCCTTTCCGAGAGGCACGGCCTGACTCTCGCGAAAGCACAACCGTGCCTCTCGCGAAAGAAAAAAAACAGAAAACATGTTTTTTCGTTTTCGAAAGGCACGACCGTGACTCTCGCTAAAGCACAACCGTGCCTCTCGCGGAAAAAACCGTTACTTTCGCGAAAGAAAAAAATGTGTTTTTTCGCGGAAATTTTTTTTTCAAATTTTTTTATCGAAAAGCTAAGGAAGACCGGGGGAAAACCAAACGTCGAAAAAACCCGAAAAAACCATTTAAAAAGCCGAAAAGGCGTGCGGAAAAATAAAAAAACAAAATCCGAAGGAAGCGTCCAGAACGCGACACGTGACAAATGACTGAGAGCGCGCCAAGTGACGCTGATCGTTGCGAGGCTCCCGAAGGAGCGCTCGTTAACTAGTTGCTCCCAGAAAACAAAGACCTCCCCAAACAAATACGAAGAAAAACCACCGGTAGGTAAGCCATAGGCGAGTGTGGCGTATACGTCGCATTAAGCGACATATACCCTTTTCGTCGGCTCCTCCGTTCTCATGCCTTTCTTCTCCTTTCCGAAAATTTGCAGGTAAAGGGATATGTGTCGGCACCTGCACATTTTCATCCACTTACCTACAGCTAGCCGGTCAGTACTCTCTTCGTCCGAAAAAATTTGTTCCAAACTTAACACTCAAATGGATATATCTAGTACCATGTTAATACATTCATTTGAAAGACAAAAGGTTTTTCGGACGGAGGAAGTACGTATATCCGTGGAAGGCACCGTGCCAATTAAAGGGCTGTATAATACAGGCGCCGGTGCACCGCACAGCCAGCCTTTCATGGCCGTTCACGTTTGCGGCAGGTGAAAAAAGGAGACGTACTGGTGCGTAACGTACGTGCGATCACGCGTGGAGAGGAGCAGACGTGACTCCGATTCACAAGCCACCACCTCACCTACTTACTGTACGCGCGAGCTGCACATGCTCTCACGTGCGCCGCGCGCCCGCTCGTGTGGACATTATACTTGCCCGCACGACTGCATCAGCCACGCTCGCCACTTCTACCAACCCGCTTTTACCGCGAGTAATTAACCATTCACCTCCCTAATCCAGCAGTAGAGAATAAGTACTGATCCGCAAAGTCGCGAGATGCCTGCTGCTCGGTACTTGCGCGTGTAACTGTTGGGGAAGAAGATGCATGCCTGCGAATGGCTGCTGCTCTGTCAGTGCAGTGCAGTTTTTTTTACTGCCGAGAGCGGTCAGATTGTGCTCGAGAAGGCGGCAGAAGCTGGGTGGCGTGTGACTTACATCACCAGGAAGAACAACCACCTTTGATCACGAGCGTACACGCACGGCTTCGATGTCAGTGTGCACTGAGTGTGTTCCAAGGAACATGCATCATTAACTAATGTGGTCGCTGTTGAAATACAGTGACAGACAAACTGTCCTTCCGGCTGATTTGTCCCGCTCTCTTTTCCTTGTCTGAATCGCTACACGGTTTCGTCTGCCGTGCAGTCCTATACAGTCATATCATTTCGACATTTCCCACTATGCGCGACGACGTTGGCCTACAGCCAACGGACCGTGCTAATCTAAGATTCTAAGGAATCACCTCACCTCAACCACGAAGCAATCTAGCATAGATAGCCATTGCGAGTCGTCCGATCAAGAAAGGAGTTCACACTTGTATCACATGTTGACAAAGCCACACCATCTCCAACTTGCTCTTGTGCTTTATCACTTCATTCTCTCGTTCTCACTTGTATTCTGACAGCGCCAGGTCGAGGTCGACGACAAGCAGAGAGATTGCCCAAGGAAGGCAGCACGCCGAGATTCCAAAGAAAGCTCAATGTATACGTAGCCAACTGCGACAAGTATTCCCAGAACTGTCGCTGCGCTATAGTGCCAGCCGGTGTGACTCACGCTTCGCAAAGGCGCGACGGCCGGCTAAGATCTGGACGTCGCGTCAATTTGATGGCTAAGATTTCACTGTCACGTCGACTTTTTATGCGGTCCAGATCAGACCGGGCCGCATCAAATGCTGCGCTGCCTGCCGTTCCACATCCAAAGGGACAAGATTATGCCCGACGTCGAAACGGCTGCAGGCGTGCTCAACCAGGCCGCTCCCGTCGATGCGATGGCATGCTGACAGGTGACCTAGCATCTCAGCTCACAGAAAGATAACACCAAGCTTCAAACTTTTATACTAGTAACGTTTCCAGTGATTTTTCCAAGTCACCGGTGACCGTGGGACGAAGAACCATGTGATCTGAACAATTGCATTGCACCGACACGGCATTTTTCCAAGAAACTGCGAGCAAAATTCAATCCATCTTGTCCGGGACTGTTACGTTGATACAGCACGTACGCGCTGCCGTACGTACAGGCTGTACCAAACAGAGCCTAAATAGTGTGGCGGACAGCGGCGGCTCGATGAGCCCATCAACGGGTGCGTGGGTCCTGGGAGACCAAAATCATGGGAAACCACAGGTGGGCTCCGACCATTATCTTTACGTATTATTGAATTTTGGCAGGGGATGAACAGTTGAACAACGAAGCAGGCTGAGTGAACCAGCATCCCCCCTTCCCTATGCTGGGCAGGGCACATCCGGATCCTATCCGCGTGTACTGTTCGTTGCGCTGGCCTTTGGGGGCTTTGGGCTATGAACATATGTGTTCCTTGGCGTGGAGCTCCTTCTCTATTACTCTAGGCTATGGCAAGAGCTTGTCCATTTTGATGTGTATACGCTTGGTCGCCGAGCTTGCATGATACTATGATCCAAGCCTCCTGGGCGACGAATGGCAAGTACTCGGAAATTATTTGCAGGGTCTTTAAGCTGCGCAAACAGCAAACCCGGGGGTCTTTCTTTGTCTCTACTAGTAAATGCGGCAATGCAGGCTGATGTTATTAGAAAGAAAATTAAGTATAATTTCAATTGGTACGTGTTTGTTATGTGATTAGTATAGATTTTGTTGATATGATATTAATTGCATGCTAAATATATTGAGCCTCTCCATTGAAGCAATCTAGAAGCCCTCTATGATCGAATCCCCCTCCGGCAGGAAACCGGTAAAGGCCCCTAGATGGGATCTCACGGGTACAAAAGATTGCGGCGGTGGAAAAGTGTTTTCGTGGATGCCCCTGTTGGTTTGGGGATATATATGCGTATATATAGGCAAAAGAATTAGGTCAGGAGGTGCACGAGGGGCCCACAGGGGTGGGGGCGCACCCTTTGTCCTTGTGGCCGCCTCGTGGCTCCTCCGACTTCATCTCCAAGTCTCCTGGTTGTCTTCTGGTCCAAGAAAAATCATTGCGAAGGTTTTATTCCGTTTGGTATTCTTTTTCTGCGAAACACAAAAACAAGGAAAAAACAGGAACTGGCACTGGGCTCTATGTTAATAGGTTAGTCCCCAAAATAATATAAAATAGCATATAAATGCATATAAAACATCCAAAACAGATAATATAATAGCATGGAACAATAAAAAATTATAGATACGTTGGAGACGTATCACCTGGATGCCCATATTGGCTCCTATATATTCTACGAAGATCTTTATCGGTCGAACCATTATGACAACATACGTTATACCCTTTATCTATCGGTATGTTACTTTCTCGAGATTCGACCGTCGGTATCTTCATACCTACTTCAATCTCATTACTGACAAGTCTCTTGACTCGCTCCGTAATACATCACCTTGTGACTAACTCCTTAGTCATTTGCTTGCAAGCTTATTATGTGTATTACCGAGAGGGCCCAGAGATACCTATCCGATACTCTGAGTGACAAATCCTAATCTCGATTTATGCCAACTCAACAAACACCTTCGGAGATACCTGTAGAGCATCTTTATAATCACCCAGTTATGTTGTGGCATTTGATAGCACACAAGGCATTCCTCCGGTATCCAGGAGTTGCATACTCTCATAGTCGAAGGAATGTGTATTTGACATGAAGAAAGCAATAGCAATAAAACTGACTGATCAATATGCTAAGCTAACGGGTGGGTCTTGTCCATCACATCATTCTCCTAATGATGTGATCCCGTTATCAAATGACAACACATGTCTATGCTTAGGAAATCTTAACCATCTTTGATCAATGAGCTAGTCTAGTAGAGGCTTACTAGGGACATGATATTTGTTTATGTATTCACACATGTATTTAGGTTTCCGATCAATACAATTATAGCATGAATAATAAACCTATATCATGAATAAGGAAATATAAAATAACAACTTTATTATTGCCTCTAGGGCATACTTCTTTCAGTCTCCCACTTGCACTAGAGTCAATAATCTAGTTCACATCGCCATGTGATTAACACCTATAGTTCACATCGCCATGTGACCAACACCCAAAGGGTTTACTAGAGTCAATAATTTAGTTCACATCGCCATTTGATTAATACCCAAAGAGTAATAAGGTGTGATCATGTTTTGCTTGTGAGAGAAGTTTAGACAACGGGTCTGTCACATTCAGACCTGTATGTATTTTTGCAAATATCTATGTCTACAATGCTCTGCATGGAGCTACTCTAGCTAATTTCTCCCACGTTCAATACGTATCCAGATTGAGACTTAGAGTCATCTAGATTAGTGTCAAAGCTTGCATCGACGTAACTCTTTACGACAAACTCTTTATCACTTCCATAACCGAGAAACATTTCATTAGTCCTCTTTAACGCACCTAAGGATAATTTTGACCGCTGTCCAGTGGTACACTCCTGTATCACTCTTGTACCCTCTTTGCCAGATAAGTGGCAAGACAAACATCAAGTGTGGTACACAACATGGCATATCGTATAGAACCTATGGCTGAGGCATAGGGAATGACTTTCATTCTCTCTCTATCTTCTGCCGTGGTCGGGCTTTGAGTCTTACTCAACTTCACACCTTGTAATACAGGCAAGAACGCCTTCTTGGACTGAATCATTATGAACTTCTTCAAATCATACCAAGGTATGTATTTTGTGAAAGTTCTATTAAGCGCTTTGATCTATCCCTATAGATCTTGATGCTCAATACACAAGTAGCTTCATCGAGGTCTTTCATTAAAAAATCTTATTCAAGTATCCTTTTATGCTATCCAGAAATTCTATATCATTTCCAATCAATAATATGTCATCCACATATAATATCAGAAATGCTACAGAGCTCCCACTCACTTTCTTGTAAATACAGGCTTTACGGTAAGTCTGCATAAAACCATATGATTTGATCACCTCATCAAAGAGTATATTCCAACTCCGAGATGCTTGCACCAGTCCATAGATGGATCGCCGGAGCTTGCACACTTTGTCAGCACCTTTAGGATTGACAAAAACTTTTGATTGCATCATATACAACTCTTCTTTAAGATATCCATTAAGGAATGCAGTTTTGATGTCCAGTTGCCAGATTATAAAATGTGGCAATTGCTAACATGATTCAGACAGACTTAAGCATCGCTACGGGTGAGAAAGTCTCATCGTAGTCAACCCCTTGAACTTGTCTAAAACCTTTCGTGACAAGTCAAGCTTTGTAGATGGTGACATTACCACACTACAATAAAAAGACACATCCGTGACATTTTGGGCCGAACGAATTTTTGTTCTGTCATACCTATGAAACTTCTATGACGATAATTGTGACAAAACCCGGTATCATCATAGATGTGATGGGGTCCTACTTCTATGACAAAAAATAATGATAGAAAATGGGCTTTTCGTCCTGCACGGGCCGGAGACGCAGCTGCATGACATTCTTTGGGCCGTCCATGACGGAAAAAACCATGGTAGAAGCCAGGACGCAAAAAATATCGGGGAGTCCCCGATTACGGTGGGTGGTCGGGGGCCGAGCGATGCGCGTTTCTCTCGTACGTACGCACGTGTGTGCGAGGCGTTGGGCTCTAACTGAACCCGAGCGAGGCGTTGGGCTCTAACCAAACCCGAGCGATTGCACTGCAGGCTACATGTTACTGAACCTGAGCGATCGATCGATGGCTATTAACTGAACCCGATCGAGCGATTCCTTCGCTACTGCTGCTAACTGAAGCCGATTGATGATGCATCTGGATGAACAGCGAGCGTTACTCGGGGGTTTGGATGAATAGTTCCCGGTGGGGGTGGATGAACAAGACCCCGTGGTGTTGCCTCTAGATGAACATGACCCTGATCGATCGAGCCGGTTGGGGCTGGATGAACAGGACCTCGTGGAGGGCAGGATGAACAGGACCACCCCGTGGAGGGAAGGATGAACAGTAGACGGTGGAGGGTAGGATGAACAGTAGCCCGTGGAGGGGTGGTTGAACAGGAGCCCGTGGAGAGGGCTGGTTGAACAGTAGCCGGTGGAGTAGCGCGCGGTGGAGGCTGGATGAACAGGAGCCCGTGGATGAACAGTCGCAAGTGGAGGCTGGAGGAGGTCGACGGTGGATGAACAGTAGCCCGTGGAGGCTGGAGGGGGTCGACGGTGGAGATGAACAGGACCCCCGTTTCGACCATAGCGCTCCAACACAAGTCCGTTTCCTCCGTTTTGCGGTACGCCACACCCCTCCCGATCAATATGACCCCCGTTTCGACCGTAGGTGGTCCGTTTCCTCCGTTTTGCGGTACGCCAGACCCCTCCCGATGAAGAGGATCCCGTTTCGAATGTAGCCGGTCGAACACAAGGTCGTTTCCTCCGTTCTGCGGTACGCCAGGCCTCATTTCCATCGGTTATTCCGTCCAAGCCCTCCCGATGAACACGACGACACATTTCGTTCCGACCCAGCCGGTTGGCTCCCCATGAACACGACGACGACGCTATTTCTTCGTTTAGACCCAGCCATGTACACGAGCTTTGGCCATACGTATGCCGAGTAGGCGTTCGAGACCCTGCCCGTATGTACGTACGTGGCCGTATTTTTTTTCATGCACACTGGCCGTTGTACATACGTGTACATGCTACATGCGTGCCTCTACTACGACACGTGCACGCCTCTACATCGACCAGTATGTACATACACGTTCGCGACCAGAATGACAACGCTATGTACGCTTCGACCAGGTGGGTCCCGACTGTCAGGCACTTCCTTGCGTGCGAAGATGTAGCTGGTGGGTCCCAGCAGTCAAGGGGGCGAATCGTTTTTTTACCCGGATGCACTTCCTTGCATGCGAAGATGTAGCTAGTGGGTCCCAGCCGTCAGGGGGAAACATTTTTTTTGCGAAATACGGTGGCCCGTCCGGTGGGTCCCCGCTGTCAGGTGAAGGAATAATTATTTTGCGCGTGATAAGGAGGCACTTCCTTGCTGCGGCCGTGGACTCAGCTGTCAGCCTCTCCACATACAGTCCACATCTGATGGAAGCCGTTCCTTGACCACATTTACCACGCCGCGCTGAGAGCACCAGGGCGGTGGACGACGATGAGGCATAGGAAGGGGACGACGCGGAGCCGGGGAAGACGCGGCCGTGGATGCCCACGCGTAGAGGAGTACGATGGTTCACTGGTTCGCTGCGGTATGAGGCTGCCGTCGCCGCAAAATAACAGGGGGTGTGGGTGAGTAGAGGGATGGCCTGGCCAGCGGTGGGAATAGTAGGGGGCGGTGAGGCCTCCGCGATAGCATAGCCGGCCACGGGAGGCAGGAGCATGCGGCATGACCGGTGCTGCTTTGGGTGGCTGGAGCAACAAGACCAGAGGTTGAAGAAGCACTACGACCGTTGGATGGACATCGTATGGTCACTGGAGTTAGAATTGTTCATATTGACTAAGTTGACAAAGCACTCCGTCCCCGTCAACTTAGTAGGCCCACAAGTCAGCCTCCCACCAAGGTGGGTCCCAACTAGCAGGGGGAGTATTCATTTTTTTGTGCGTAATAAGGAGGCACTTCCTTGCGTGCGAAGATATAGCTAGTGGGTCTAGCCTGTCAGCGGTGGGAACGTTTTTTTCGCGAAATACAGAGGCCCTTCTGGTGGGTCCCAGCTGTCAGGTGGAGGAATCATTATTTTGCGCGTAATAAGGAGGCATTTCCTTGTGTGCGGTCGTGGACCCAGCTGTCAGCCTCTCCACACACAGTCTACTTCCGATGGTGTCATTCGTTGACTATGTTGACCACTCCGCGCCGAGCGCATCCAAGGTGGTGGACGATGGCGAGGCCCCGGACAGCAACGAGTCGGAGATGGGAAGACGCGGGAGTAAAGTCGCAGACGGAGAGGTGTATGAGGGTTAACTGGTTCTGGTGCGGTGTGGTTCGGTAGTCGGTGGAGAAGAACAGGAGGTGTGGAGGGATGGCCTGGCCAACGCTGGAGTAGCGCTTCACAGCGAAGCGTGCTAAGCAGAGCTGCTAGCAGCAGGAGGCGGGAGCAGGTGGTCCCGGCGGCGCTGGAGGAAGAAGACGAGAGATTGAAGATGGATGACAGTCGTTAGATGTAAATCCAATGGCTAACAATGTCAGAATCATTTGTTGACTAAGTTGACAACGACTTGCATTGGCTTCGGCCTATTGGCCCATATTTCAGCCTCCAAAAATGTGGCACGTACTCAACCCATTTTTTCAGAATTTACAGTCTTTTTTGCGGGGTAGAACTTACAGTCCATTTGATCTTTTTTTGAATTACAGTCCATTAGTTGGGCTGGATGAACAAATAATATAGCGTCCATGCGGCCCATTTATGTTTTTCCTAAAAAATTATAGGCCATTTGCACTTTCTCAAAATACACGATTTTGCTAGGCTGATTCTAATTATAATGTTGGGGTGGGCGCATCAATGTTATCAAAAAATAAACAGGAGCTGAGCATTTTGTTATATATATATAAATAATAAGTGATTTATTATTACATTGGTCCTTAAATATTACCAAGCTTTTGTACACAATCACCAGGATTTTCGTTGCCAAAAAAATCCAGGGTTTTATTGTTAAGGAATTATTTTTATAAGTTAACAAGACGTGGGATATTGTTTTCTTACATATGTAAGTATTTGTTAAATATATGATGACAATAACAATAATATATAATAACATATAAAATAATTTAAATATATATAATATAGTTAGAAGGGAAATATAAGTTGGACCAGGCGTTCCTATTCTTATATAGAAAAATAGAATAAACCTCTGCGTTTTCTTCAAAAAATACATAAATTGGGCTGCCAATGTTTCAGAAAAAATAAAACCTCGGATGGGAGGTCCATAGGCCGGTCGATACATGACGGCCCTCAAGAAAATACAAACACCCTTATGGACCTCCCATCCAAGGTCGTGGGCTGCGCATGTTAAAAAAGAAAGCCTAGACGGGGCAGCCCAAAACCTAGCTGATATTTGCTGCCCCAGTGATAATAAATGATACCTTCCAGCTCCCTGACTTCGTTGTGAATTTATCTCCTATAGTAACTACGTTGAAGCACCTAAAAAAATTTAACTATGTTGACAAACCCGTGGGCCCCAACGTCAATATAACATTAGGAGGAAGTATTTTTTCGATGAGGCACTTGCTTGCGTACGACCATAAACCTGGTGGGTCCCGACTGTCCGCCTCTCCACGTACAGTCCTCTCCAGATTCCTCTCGTTTGTTCAGCATGTTCACAACGGCAGACAGCGGCGTCGCGGTGAGCGCACAAAGGCGTAGGAGGAGATCCGACAACCAGAGGAAGTGCCTTATTACTAACGAAACAACTGAACTAGCCCAGTGGCCGAGTGACACTACCCGACAGTTGTTCCGCCCGGGTTCGATTCCACCTGTGCAGAGAAAATATCTCCAAAATATTTGCCTCTGCCTTTATTGACATGTGGGTCCCAATTGTCATCTACGCACACCACGTCCTACACTTGCCAAAACTTCGTCCCTCGTTTTCTCTGTTTTTCGTACACTCGACATTGTGTGGGCATTTTGAAAATAACATATCTTTTTGACTGTGCATCATATGAAGATGTGCTATGCATGAATGTTGATCAGCATGATGTTAACTGGCTGGTAGTTCCATGAATAAAACTTCCAGCATGATGTTAACACTATTTGGAAAGGCCGTGTTAATATAAATGCTCTGTCTCTGAAAGTTGCAGTTTCTTATCTGAAACTGAACTTGGAGTTTCGTATCTAAAACTGAAACTTCCAGTTTCTTCTCTGAGAATCACATTGTCTGCACTTTTATACTCCTATGAAACTACATTTTTTAAGTGCTAAAAATAGATCTCTAGAATTCATAAAATACTTCATATGCTTAATACTGCAAATCTGAAATTCAAAAGACATTCATATCAGAAAGTACTCTCAAAATACACAATTCACAACCTGCAAATACTAACAACCCTAAGCTCCTCCTGACAATTCACAACCTGCCTGACTATTGGTCGGGGGGGGGGGGCAAATCCCTCCTATTCCTCGGCGGCAGACAACCACCCCATGAGACGATGTGAATGGTGAGGGAGAGGATGGTGGGGAAGCGTCGTCGGGGCAACTATTTTTCTCCTCTTGCAGTTGGGTTCGGTCGATGAAGACTCCACCGGCTTGCTCTAGCATGTCACTCTCACAAACGGCACCCTGTAGATGCTTGATCCTTCAATCTCTGGTGGATGCTCCATCTGGGATCGATACTCCCACCACCGCTCCCTCATGATCGGATTCGGTGAATCTGTTTGCTCCATGGCCCAGAGGAGCAGCTCTATGTACTCCCGTGCGACTCCCTCCGGGAGTATCACTGCCTTTTCGCTCTGTTGCAGATATTTGGCCATGGATGTCGTCGTCGCCGCTAGTTGGTCCTTGTTGTCAAACCAAGAGTGTATCTCCAACATCATAGCTAGCTTCACAGGGTCGCCGTCTGCGATCCTCACGTATCGGTTGTACCCCTCCACCGATCTACTTCTCCACATCACCTTCACTCGCTGGCGGTGGTTTTTGAATGGAAGAGGAGAGGAGCAGCGCTAGTTTTGGTTTAGAACGGGAGAGGAGCGACGCTGGTTTTGGATTGGAACATGAGAGGAGGGGGAGTGGTTTTGAAATGGAAGAGGAGAGGAGCGGCGCTGGATTTAGATTGGAACAAGAGAGGAGCGGCGGTGGTTTAAGAGGAGAAGAGCGGAAGAGCGGTGCTGGTCTTGGAAGTATTTTTTTTGTTTTGCGTATTTTGGGTCAAAGTTTGACCATGTACTGTATTTGACAAGCAAAATGTGAATGCATGTCACCAAAAATTGTATCGTTTGGTTTGTATCTGAATGTACTTTCAAATTATATTATTTTTGCAATGTATAACATATATTTTATTTGCGAAAATCATGGTCAATTATGACCCAGAATAAAAGGGAGACTAGTTAATGTGGGGTCGCTTTATTAATTGAAGGGTAAATTGATTTTGATTTTGATCCAGTCACAGCGTGCCGGCCCTCTCGTCCAATCCTAAATCGCTGCCGCACGCTCCTATCCCTCTTCTCCATTGCAAAACCACCTCCTCTCCTCTCCATCATCTCCATTCCAAACCCACCGTCTCGCCTCTCCCTCTTCTCTATTGCAATACCACCATCTCTCCTCCCATCTTCCAAAGCTAGGACCGGACCACTCAGAAGGACATCTATGGAGGGGATGCAGTAGAGAATCTGGCAGATCGCCAGCGGCGACCAGTCAAAGTTAGCCAGGTTGAAGCAGATCCTTACTTGGTTTGACAATGAGTGTGAGATTTCGAGGACGGCGAGGGCCATGTGGCAATGTATGCAAAAGAGCGAGACGACGGCGATGAGGGCGGCGATGTACTCCTTGGCGGCAGTCACGCCGCAGTCCTTCGAGTTCATCGAGTATCTTCTCTGGGTGATGGAGCAGATAGATTCACCCGATGCGAAAGTCAGGCGGAGGTGGTGGGCGTACAGGTCGAAGGTCGAGCACCCAGAGGATAACGAATCGATCGAGTACGGTGTGCCGTTCATGAGTGTGCAGAGCCAGCCAGAGCCACAGGAGTATTCGTTCTCCCACCGCAAGAGGAGGCCGGATGGCGCAACGTCGCTTCCCCGCCGTTCTCCACGGTTCCCTTGACGCCCGCCTCATTTCAACGGCGTCGGTAGGGTTTAAGGTAAGCTTCGCACTAACCTAATCTTCCATCTGCGCATGCTTACAATCAGTGTGACAACTAATAAAAATCATGCTTACAATCAGTCTCCGAGTACTACGCCAATCACCCTAAAATAGCTTTGGACCTTTGGGTCAAAGTTGTGACACTGTGTACAAATAAAGAAAAATAGATTGATGCTTCTTTCAGAAAAGAGTACACCCCTAGAAAACTGCCAATATAAGCTACTAGTATTTTTAAGTCTAAGCTACTAGTATTTGGTTAGAGGAATTGTTGCCGAGAAAGATCCATCCACAGTGAGCGCCACACATCCCACTGATGGTGGCGGATGCTAATGCTTAGATGGAGCAAGGTTGGTGTCGGTAATTTTTACTTGGCACCTCGCACTCTGCATATATGCCAGTTCCATCCGTAGATTTGTGCAGTTCCACCAAAATGCTGCCGAATAACCCTATTTGCATAGATAATGAAAAGGCGTGATTAGATTATAGTGGCACTAGTTGATGAAACATACACTAATAAACAGAAGAAAATATTACATCATACTGGAAATTGACCCAAGTCTCCCCGATACACCTTCTGCCAGTGATTAACATCAGTGTACAGCGGTAGTACAAGGAGGGGCCTTGAGACATTCAAATCTCTATTTTTGTGCAGATCAACTAAAATTAAGCACCCCAATTTGCAGAAACGCTTAAACATTAACAATGGGACTAGTTGATGAAACATACATTAACAAAGAGAAGCACTTTCTTTATCTACATTGAAAATGAAATGATAGAGAGGACACTCGCTCTATTTTAACTGTATTATTACTTCATTTTATCAGTGACACTAGGGTCGAGCAGGTGGCAAACGATGTGTACCGTGCGTCGCAAGGATGAAGGTCGGGGGTGCTTAGACTGGGATGCTGAAGCTCGCTCTTTCAGTCCCTATCTTCCCCCCTGATGTTTCTGTGGTAGCATTTGGGTTGTAATCCAAACTTGGTCGAGCTGGTGTTGCGTCCCCCTACCTGCCTAGCTTATGTGGCGAACTTGTCTCCTGCTAGTACTTAGTCCGTTCTATTAGTAGTTGCATAACTGCCCGTTTACACTAAGATGTCGTCGGATAATGGTTCTCTATGGTTGGGTTTCTTTAATGAAATCAGAGGGAACCCCCTCTTTCGATATATAAAAAACAGTGGCACTAGTGGTGCCAAAACATTGCCTCAAATTAATAGTGCCACTAGATTAAGGTGCAAAATAATAGCATTACTGCTTTATCATGGCAGTGCCAAAACAGTAGTACAAGAGCAGGATCAACATGCAGGATCTTTGGCAAACGGTCAGACCAAAAAGGAACATACCTCGTGATCGGAATCATATCTGCAGTCAACGCCATCGTAGAAGGGATGACACCAGTCACCAACATGGATGATTCAATTCATGGGACCTTTTGGTGCAGTTCACCTAAAATGAAGCAATGTCCCATGAGCTAGCAGCTTCTTCTTCTTTTTTTTAAGAAAAGGGCTCCAACCCCGGTTCCGTTTCCATCAGAAAACGAAACCCACAGAGCTTCTTCATTAGTTGCAATAAAATTGAGCAACATCAAGGTTGGTCGTGAAGCTCCTGGAGAGTAGGCGGACCAGGACAGTTGCATCTCTAACAAAAAGAAGCAACTTATCTTAATGGGAAATTTAGCAGGACATGAAAAAAAGTGCCATTGATTCATATTACTGGAGGCATTACATTGAAGACAACATTGGTTTAATGTGTCCTTACTTTTAACAGTGCGGCTGCTACATTTTACCAATGGCATTACATAAGAGCAGCTCGGGGAAACAAACATCAGAAGAGGATATCTGGGTTGGTCCCTTTTTTTTGGGTATATAGCCACCTTATACTGTGTGAGGCTAGCAAATCTAGTGCTGGAGTTACTCTGTTGACTTGTCCCCCAGTCCCCACTTTCTTTCCTTTTTCAACCAATAAATCGGGTTTATATTGAGTTTGTATTGCGTTTCCTTTATTTCCCTATTAGACCTAGAGACCGGTTGGATAGCCAGTCTCTGCTACTTTTCGCCTCCATTATTTCCTCTTTCGACCAAGTCCTAGATTCAGGTAACAAATCTTCCCCCACCCCACCGCCTTTCTTCCTTGTTTGAACAAAGTACTACTAGATTCGAGTGCATGAGCTAGTTTTACCTCTTAACAGTAAAATATTAGGTGGTTTTCGAACAACCGATCGATCCTATCTACACAAGGGGACCTGAGAAATAGTAAAAGATACAAATGCAGCAATGTCAAGAGCTCAGGAAGTAGAGCAAGGCCGGTTTCGAAGGAAGTTATACCTAAGGGTCAACGGGATGTTGCTAGGTGGGCGGCGGGAGGCCGGATCTGCCCACACTATGGCAGCGAGGAAGAAGGGGTGGGAGGCCCTCCCTCGCTAACGATGCTTGGGAGAGAACGGCAAGGCACGCTGATTGGGACGCGCTGGCAGTGGGTAAGAGCCATTGCCGAGGATGACCGCATGAATGTTGCACCTTATCACCTTCCCCGACGGAGAGGATCCGGCTAGATCTGTGACCAGCGGTGAGTACAGAGAGAGTGTGTGGCCACCGCTATCGTGTTTAGATCTGGAGAGGACGAGACAGTGTGAAGAGAGCAACACTAGCAAGCAAGCACGGAGGCTCCTGTCTATATAGTGGAGTACTAGTTTTCTTTTGGCTATCGGCCGGAGCCGGCTTGACCTCGGCAATGACTGTCGAGAAGTCTTCATGCACATGCCCCGGAGGCACAGTTGTCGTCATTTTGATCCGAAGCACCGAATTATAACATATAACACGAAAAAATGCCACATGACAGGAAATCATAACCTCACTGCCCAAAGGAGACAATATGAATCCCGACGGACAAAGTAGACGAGGATCAAAGCTCAAATTAAAGATAAACTCATAGAAAAGGGGTCCGTCGATAGATGTCCTAATTAACATAGCCGGCTTGACCTAGATGGCAGCCAAGTAGTCTTCGTGCATGTGCCCCCAATGACTAGCCCAACTCAGTTGTCGCTGTTTAACCATCGCAGTGATCCGAAGCACATGACACCTAATTTTGCGAGATGACAAGAAACCTTCTTTTAGATTTCTCACCATAACTACAGCCCTGTACAACACAGTCTGCACGATATGTAGATGATAGCCAATCCAGGCGTGTCTACCGGAGTCTGGTCACATGCATGGACAAACTGATCTTCCGTGTCTTGCAGGGAACGTCCAAGTACCAAGGTGGAGTATGGGATTCTATTAACTCAGCCGACTTGTGGGGCCGAGGAGTGTGCCTATGGTCGGTTCTCAATTGCGGTCCCACATGTGTGTGCAAACACAATATGACACGCGTTCCATTCGGAGAGCGACGTTCCAGACCGACCAACCGTCTAGGGTGCGACGCGAACGAGACGGGCGTGTTGTATACTCCGTACATGTGTACCGCCGTTTTCTTGAGGCTTTGCTCCATGGTGCAATCCATGGATACAAAATTAGTATACTGTACTATTTAAAAGTCGAGGGCGGGGCTTTTCCCGCGCGGTAGGCGGGGTAGTTCCGCCTAGTCGGTTCGACAGAGACGCAAGAAGATGAGGGAGTAGGCTACTGCAAACGTAGGGCTGTGTGATTTGACAGTGAGTTATTGCTGGACAGGTGGGGCCTGGTGATTTGACTTACCATTATCATTTTAACTGCGGCGCTACGACCGGCTTGAGTCTCCCTATTCCTGACCACCTCCATACATGTGCCTCTCTCAATGCTCCACCATGTAGAGGCTGGCTCTTGCTTGAGAGCCCACTCCTCCACTTTTTCCTTGCCTCTTTCCCCCACATATGCAAAAATGCCATGTAAAGCGGGCTTATAGACCACTATTGTACTTGATCCTATAGGTGCTAAGCCTGCCACATAGGCATAAAGTCTGATGTGGCAAGTTAATTAAGAAGAGAGAGAGTAGTTTGGTGACCCCAGGAAGAAACAGTGCTAAGCGCGTGTACCTAGATGAAGCAAACTTAGCAATAAAAAACTAAGCACCTATGCATTGGGGACTTGAGTTGCTAAGCCATTTAATGCCCATAGCACCTCATCTAAGCACCATTTCATTGGAAGAGGTCACTCCTTGGCAAATGCAATAAATACTATGAAGAAAGAGATAGAGAGAAGTAAACAAAAAATACTCTTATAGCCAACCTTATAGCTAACCTTGTTGTATGAGTGACTAAGTGATGACTATGTATGACATGCCAACATCAGATAGCCTAACACACCGTGTTAAATCTCCAAGGGCGCGACCGTGCGAGCGAGGCGACGGTCATGGTAGGCGCGACCATGATACGGGCTGCTGGCAGCCCTTGGATATGAGATCGAACAGTCGCATGCTAAGTTGCTGAAAATTTGCAGAATAACCCTCCAGGATAGGATATTCACCCATAGGTCTAGCGTCATGCCATGCAACCGTTCGATCTCAGATCCAAGGGCTATCAGAAACCCGTATCATGGGAGAATGGAAAGCTTCGTATCACCTGTAATTTTCCCGATGCTTGACATGACATCGAAAGCCATTTAATTGGGCGTCGAGTAGACATGACATCTAATTGGGCCCCCATAGTACTGTGCATGAATCCATTTATCCACCAGGCAAGCCACTACCCTGCCATTCGACCGTAGTCCTGGGAGGCGAGAAGAAACTAATGGAGGCAGAGCAGAAGAAGCCCGCCATGATCCAGGTTTGCATGCATGACTTATGCTTGGTCTACCACATATGCCATGCCGACGTTGTGTGCGAGGAATTTAAGAAATTCCTCAAGGGCGGCCAAGTCAAATTTGTTACTGTAGACTTTAGGAACGACAAGGAAATCCTGGGTCGGATAGGCCTCGTTTTAGGCGACCCCTTCAACCTCTAGAAGGAAGGGTTGGTGCCCTCCCTTGATCAGCCTTCAATGCTGACCCTGGCAGGAGCCATGGTTCATCCTTCATACGGTAAACTAGAGAAACCTCCATACACGTTTCATCGTCATGCATGGCAGTGGAATGTACTAGATATGGACCACATCCACTACGCTGCAATGGATGGCTACCTTTGTTTCAATATCTACAAGGGTTGGATGAAGAGCAAGAGCCAAGTGTGCGGTTCAAGCAAAGAAGTATCGTCCAAGAGGAAGAGGGACAAGGAAGAAGTCGAGGATGTGGACGAGGACTCCGAGTAAGGTGGCAGTGTCGTTGCTCATGCTGGTTCTAATGCAGTGTCTATCGGATTAGTTGCTTAGTTTAATTTTTGGTGTGCTTAGTTTTATTTGAGGGGTGTGTTGTGTTGAGCCCCCAGCAGAACTATGTTATGTTTCTTCTCGTTATATTTCATACATTTCATCTTTTAGTTGGTATAGTACTACCACTCGTTTCTTGACATTATATATGTACAATATATATGGCAAACATCATATAGCCAGCAGCTTAGTTGTCAAAGAATTTCAGGGTGCTTAGTTTTGTCAAAGAATTCCAGGGTGCTTAGTTTTATTTGAGGGGTGTGTTGTGCTGGACACCATTAACTTATCATTGTGAGAATCGGCTTATTTTTGTCATGTAACATGGTCAATGGGGTTTGACGTGAAAATAACAATGTCTAATGGCATTTCTGAGCAAACATCTAACTTAACGATGTCATTTTTTAGATATCTAATTGCATTTTTGAGCAGGCATCTCACGGATTGATGGCATTTTTTGAGTAGTTGTAACTTCTAATGGAAACACTAAGTAGTGATACACAACTAGTGGCATAAATAATAAGAACCCAAGAATGAAATAGGGGTAATTTTGCTGTCCGATTTGCGAAGGCGCACACATTAACAATCAACAAAGTCATTTTGGAACAAGTTCTGTCATGTTACAATTGGAAACAAAAGTATTATTGAAACCGTGGGTGTTCTATTTACCATTTACGTGCCGCCACGTGTCCCCTTTTTTTATTAACTAGGAGGCGCCGTGCAGGGTAGCTATTTGAGTACGGGAGGCGTGCGATCAGACCCCTGCGCATGCTTATCGGGAGGAGAGCCCTTTGACCTCCATCTGCCGTCCACCTCTCTCCCAAGGTACCATTAATGGCGCCCGAGCCTCTGTTTAATGGCGTGACAATGTCTCACTCGACTGAGATTTAAGAGAGAGAAAAGAAAATCTGAAAAGAAAATTTTGCATGGATCTTGATGTAAGATCTGACGGACCTATATAGCATCTACTGCGACTTATAGCAAGACTGATGAATATATATAAGGACGGCGAGAGTGGATAATAATTGTCTTACATAATTAGGAAGATAATTAAAAAAGCCACATGCGGCTACGCCCGAAATACACAAGGGCAAAAGAAGAAGGAAGACACATACAATGATCTGGCTCGCTGATCTCTACTTTCTTTATGCGCTATAGGTCGCAGAGACTAGTTCTCGCGGCGGGCGATGATCACTTTCATCAGTTTCATGTCCTTAATACGCTGCCTGGCAGTATCCATGGATTCCTCCACCAGCCTGTTGCGCTCAATGCGGAGCATGGCATTCTCGTCCATAAGTTTCTTGATGATGATGCATGTCCTCTACAACACGGCAGCGGTCTCCTCCTCCTGCTTCGCCCTTCCGGCGATCTTCGCCCTCAGCAGGTCGCGCTCGCCCCGGAGCTTCGCATTGCCCTCCCCGAGTTGCCGGATGACGCCGGTAGCCTCGTCCTGCATCCTGGCCCAGCCAGAGATCTGATCCATCTGGCTATGGACGATCACATGCATGCGCCTATAAGAGTCCTTGCCTGCCCGCAAGAAATTTTCTCAGGCCGTCATGGCACGGCGGGACCTTCCTACTGCTTCAGCGGCGCAGCGGGACATCTCTGCTGCTTCCGCGGCGTGATCGGACCAGTCTGCTACATCGACGGTGCGGCGGGACCTCTGTGTTGCTACTGCTACGCGGCTGGACATGTCAGCTGCTTTCGCGGCGAGGCGTGACATCTCTCGTGCTTCCTCTTCCATGCTCACCTCTCCCTGGTGGAAATCTCTTGACCCAGAACTCACGCTGGCTATGGCTTGATTGTTTCTTGTGGATGAGGAGTTGAAGAGGAATGTGAAATCATTTTCGGTTAGGTAGTTCCCCTTTTTATAACCTAAGTACTAGCACTAGTACGAAAACCTGCATGGTGGGAACACGTTCAGGTTTGGTATGTACTGGTAGGTGTGAGCAGGCTTGCACTTAATTGTAGCACTAGTACTTTCGAATGTGATGGGAACAAGGTAAAGATTAATTGATGGTTTTTGGTTTTGAGGCCCGAAACGGCTCCCTATGAGTTTAGTGGAACATAAATTTCAAGTAGACTGCACTGCTCAGATGCGTAAATATTATGTTACTATCAAAAATTGGCACAAAATACGAAGGAGACCAATGGAAGTACTACTAGCAACCAATGATTTAACTACTCGCATGCGCGCAGTGGAGTAGTAATGTCTTTCTTCTGCCCTCACATCCACTCAATTTGCATGCGCTGTATTAATTGACCATCAATGAAGTGAAGGACTTTACACGCGTGAAATTATTACATGGGGTGGATCTTGGTACAAAATTGTGTCCGCCCATGTACCCGCGTGTGCGTGCGAGGGAATGAGTGCGTGCGTGGCGTGCGTGCACATCTTCGCTTCGTGCATGTACTGCCAGTGCGGCTCAGGGAGGACGAGTACATTCTTCTGGAACTAGCAGGACGTCACTATGATCAATCCACACAAGGATGTCGCGACAATGCCTCCACATGTGCCACGTGCGCACGTGGCTTCATGAACTGTAAGAGAGACACTGTGGAGCGTGCCATTGTGTTTGGCACATACTCGAAGTACTAGGAAGGTACACATGCATTGCACGCGTCAGATTTTGCAACCAAATTACGAATAAATACCACACTGTAGCACATAAGCTCTGAGTCATATATGCCTGATGTAGACCTTCGTTTAATTCTTATAGTTCATCTCATTCAAAATCAATTAGTTTTTATAAAAAACCTAGGGCCTCTTTGATTCGTAGGATTTCCAAAATGCGGGAATAGGAAGAACATGGCATTAGAGTGGAATGTCGTCTTGAATCCTACAAGTTGGTACGAGTTTTTGATTGTGCATAGAAAAAACGCAGAATTCTTTCAAAGAGGTTTGAGTGGATTGGATGTTTCCTATGAAATCTAGTGCAAATGAATCATATGGAAAAATTCATATGGTTTACAATCCTACGAATCAAACAACCAAGATAGGAAAAATTACTAAGGATTAGAATCCTCCAAAATTCCTTTGAGAATCCTTTGAATCAAATAAGCCCTTAATCTATTTTATGATTCACGGAATTGTGCATTGTAAAGCATAAAGTACAAACAAAGAATGCAATTCAACTAGAAAAAAGTTTGGGCAGTTAAGATACGGAAGATTCTAGAACAAAGGAGAACCACTGTTGTTTTGAGATTTGTGCATTATTCTTAAGTTCAACCATGGAGTCTGCTAGATTGTACATGTGGCAAAATCCGATGGGGGGCTAGAAGATGGTGCGAGGGCGAGGGGTCGAGTGGAGGGAGACTACGAAGGAGTGCACAACTGTGAGATTGATATTTAGAGAGAGGGGGCGAGAACTTGCGATGTTGCGCACAGTGGCGGAGCCATGAAAAATGTCCCATGTGCTAGGGGCAAAGCATTGCTAATCCTTTACGAGTAGGGCCAATTCATCAACTTAAACCATGTTTACCAGCAATTGTCTGATGACCACATTCATATTAGCCTCAATATATAGTGATGTTAGGGGGGCAGGGCCCTTGCTGCCCCCTGTCTTGGCCATTGTGCGCGCGTCTGAGAGATGAAGCGGAAGGGATGGATGATGAGAGGGGGGTGTTGGATATATAATTAATGTGGGTGTATTAGCTATATATGTAATCCTATATATATAGAGGTATAGATTGATCGATGTGGATGTGGGAAAGAGGGTGCGACCTCACTAGATATATAGATTGATCGGTTTATGCGGAAAACTATGAAAGACCTAGCTATACACACACACACATAGAGGAGCATCGATTGTTGCGCATGCACGTCAGAGATAAAGAATGTCCGATATGATGGAGAGGGGTGTGTGTGTGCCTTCATGGGAGACTGACCTAAAGAAAAAGATTGCATGTGTGCGATGGATAATGCCGACTGGTAGTGTGTGTGCATGCATGCACGAGAGAAAGTTAGTGGTACAATTATAAAGAGAAGACCAATGTGTGGGTGTAAAAGACTAGGTGAGGTCATAATCAATGTAAAGTTGAATTCAAATATTTGAATAAGAGATCATGATGTTTGAAACCCATGCATGCGTGAATATAACGGAGATCTGCGCGGTGTGGTTTGGAAACGAGCATGTTGCAATGTATACACATTGGACAAGGTCAGATTGGTTTGAATTAGATATACCGATGGCAGACATTGTTTGGCCACATTGCATCCGTGCATGGACAAACTATTCTAATTGGAGATGATGGGTGGCTTTCGCATCACATATCTATATCTATACCCCTATATATATTATATTATATATTTTTTATATAGTGTGCAGATAACTTTAACTTTGAAAGATGCTCGTTGGATGAGGCCAATCCGATGGTGCAGAGCTGGCAAATTTGAGCACTACTAGCCGTTGGATATCATCTAGATTCCACCAGATTTTGCCACATGTACAATCTAGAAGACTCTATGGTTGAACTTAAGCATAATGCACAAATCTCAAAACACAAGCACTTTGTCTTTGTTCTAGAATCTTCCGTATCATAATTGCCCAAATATTTTTCTACATGATTTGTTTTTACTTTATGCCTTACAACGCACAATTCCATGAATCTTAAAATAGATTAGCTTTCTTATAAAAACGAGATGATTTTGAATGAAATGAACTATAAAAATTAAACGAACATCTACATCATGCATATATGACTCAAAGCTTGCATGCTATAATGTGGTATTTATTCATAATTTGGTTGCCAAATCTCAAGCGTGCAATGCACGCGTACCTTACTAGTCTAAATGGTGTCTCTGTGTGTTGTGCGTGTTAAACACATTGTACGCATTATATCATACTAGTCTAAATTGTCTTTTTTTGGATACACGTTAAGCTTGTTCTCCCAAAATTTCAAGTCGCGCCTTGTCATGCCGAAATTTCAAGCTAGCGTCTCTGTCTATCATGCTGCGAAACTCCCGCCTCTTTAACCCACACCTTGTTAGCCCGAAATATTTAAGATATATCTTTGTCTCGCTGTACTCCGACAACTACCTCCATCTCAACCCGCGCCTTGCTATTCCAAAATTACAACGCACATGAAAACTCCCACCTCCTGTGAAATCCCGACACGCGAAATGCCCATGATACCCCTGAACCGAAAGAACCGCCTCAAATCGGTGGGGGTACTTTTGTAACTTACCCCACATTTCGGACAAGCGTGTCCCTAAGCCATGGTTCCCCACTCCCATCCCATCCGCCCACCCATTCGTACACCGAGGCCGGGAAAACCCGCGAAGCCCCACACCCTCCTCCGTCCGCCACCCAGTCGGAGCCTCTTCACCGACGATGTCGTCCATAGCAACACCTCGACGTCCCTCATCCACCGTACCGGATGAGGATCTGTCTTCGATCTGGTCGTCTCGCCGGTTCAGCCTCCCCGTCCTCCACCTCCAAGGAGCTGCCCTGACGTTCCCCTCATCTTTTGCACCACCTCCATTCCCACACCGCCGTCTTCACCTGCACCACCGGAAGAGCATCATCATCACCATTTCCTCGGATGAAGCTGCAGCCTAATCGGCTCCACCAAAGAGGTTGTACACTAATCGCCGCATTTTCTTCTTGATTCAATCTCACGGTGCTGCCAGCGCTCGGTCCCGAGCCGACACGGCGCGGCTCCATCCACGCCGGTATCGCCGACCACTTCCTCCACAACGTCGCTCGTTCGGCAGCGACGTCCACATCAGTAGGAGCTGCTGCTTCTTTAGCTCTCGCTCGCGCTGCTGCTGTGCTCTTGCTCTCGGTCCCTTGCCCAGTCCGCTCTTGCTCGCACTGCTGCTCTCGCTCTTGCTCTTGCTCGCGCTGCTGCTCTTGCTCTTGCTCTTGCTTGCGATGCTGCTCCGATTTAGCTACACTTTAGTTGACTGAATCGACTTTTGGGTCAGTCGATTTTCACGAGGTGGGGGGGGGGGGGGGGCTCGCCGGAGTTAAGGAAGAACCAGCCGCATCGGGGAGGAGTGCTCGCCGGAGAGGTACCCCACTACCTTTCTTAGGGTTCAGGGTGGGGCGGTGGTCGCCGGCGGTGGTGGGGCGGTGGCGTGGGGATCGCTGGAGAAAAAGCTCGGCACGGGGGGGCCTACAGGGATGGCCGGGGCGGCGGCGGACCGGTGGTGGGGAGTGTTTTTGTGGCGGGCGGGGCGGCGCACCACCGGCCATGGACGGCGGGGGCGGCTGTTTGGCCGGTGGTGGCTGGCGGCTCAGGGGGGTGGAGGTTGAAGATGAACTACATGCCCTTGATTTCATATCCAACGGCTGCAAAATCGACTGACCAGAGATGAAAAAGTCAGTCGACTGACTTGTAGCCTCACCTCTAGTGCGTTCAGTTTCGAGAGTAAAATTCAGTTTCGACAGCAAAATTCAGTTTTGACACTTAACTTCAGTTTCGACAGTTAAATTTAGTTTCGAAAGTTAAGTTCAGAGATGAGCGGCTGATGTATACATCTAGCACTTTGTGGTTATGTATTTTACGTCATCTATTGGAGATGCTATTAGAATTCCATTCAGGTTAACGTTGTCTCTCTTGTCCTACTTCAGCCTCGGTGTCATACAACTCACCGGAGCTGCTCCAATGACGAAACCCTCCATCACAGTGGAGCAGTACCTCGAGCTCCATCTCCAGACGCCTAAGATCTTCTTCCCCTCCTCCGACAGCCAAGTCAGCCGGAGCATCCTCACCAGGCAACCCAATCACGCTGAGATCGACATGGCTTCGCCAAAGAGGTTGTACACTTCTTGTGGTTTGACTTAATCTCAACATGCTTCTTTGCATCCTGTGATCTTCCAATTCTTGTGAACCAAACACCTAGATTGGCAGAAATCCCGTGTTTTTAAATTCTCCGTTTTGCACGTGCATTCCTATGCTATTCCTGTCTATTTCCTATCCCTACATTGTTAGAATCCTCAAATTCAAACAAGCACTTACACAATTACTTCTGTTACAGATATGTGTCAAAGAAAACCTTGTGTGGTTTGTCCTGCTCCTGCGGTGTTGTGTTCCACCCCAGGTCAGCTGCTCCAACGACGGAAGGGTTCACCATAGTAGGGATCCGCTCTCCAGACTGTCTTTCGCCGTCTCAGATCTTCTTCCCCGCTGGCGGCGGCCACGACAACTGCATTACCATCATCAACTGAGCAGATGACCTTGAGGACTACACGGGTCCGCAAGAGAGGTCACACTCTTCCGTTTCTGCTTACGTTATGCATCGCTTAATATGATGACATGCTACTTTATCACCGTGTTCCCCTATTAGACTCCGACTCAGGTCCAAACTTATGTTGAAACTTGAGTTTTTAAATGGTTGTGGGGTACATATTGGGGTAGCAATCAGTACTATCTGCCTACTATCTGGTTAATCTCGGGTGTCTACTATGAGTTTCATGTTGGGTGCAAACAAACATTAAAGGAGCCATTATCTGTATTTTTTAACTAAAGCTATTATTTGCCTGCTATCATTTGTTTTGGGTCTATCCATAGTTTGCTACCATCACTCTGGATTTGTGCATGCACTCCTTAATTAATCTCACTATGTTTTATTCCTATGCATGTCAGTTATTGTACATAATGGAACTGAACATGTAGAGAAAAAGAGATGAACCTTGCGTGGCAATAAAATTTCATGCAGATGTCGCTCCATGGTGGGTGCAAAGGCAGCCCCCTCCACCCATTTCGGATCGTAATCAAGAGGAAGATAACTGTTCTCAGGGGGATTCAGAAGCAGAAGACCACTCCTATTTACCCCATGAGGTCTTCGCTCTAACTTGGCATGCTGATGTTGGTAATATCATGCATATGGTGCCTTGCATTGCTTACTGTATACATCAAATATGTCATCTTCTTAGTTTAGACATGCTTTGTGTTAATGCCATCTGTTTAGTTTCTTTATTGTATATGTGAATCATGCAATGCCATCTTGTTTAGCCAGGCATCATATATGTGAATTTTGCAATGCCACCCTAGTTAGCCAGTCATCTTATATGTGAATTATATCATGACATCATTTTTTATTACATGTTAAATTTGTCAACAATTTTAGTACATTCAATGACTCTTCCTGTGCATCAGCCATTCGGCACGGTCATGGAAAAATCTAGAGTGGAAACAAGGTCTTCAGAGCAGACAATGCGATTTGACGAAGCGCATGTCTTGCTGGTTACAGATAGCTCCTCAGAGGAGGATTCAGAGACAGATGCCCAGTCCTATTTCCCCCCGAGGTGCATGCTCTAACTTGGCAGGGTTATGATGCTCATATCGTGCGTATGGTATCTTGCATTGCTATGTCATTTGCTTAGTTTAGACATGCTTTGTGTGAATGCCACCTGTTTAGTGTCTAATTACCATATATGTGAATTATGCAATGCCATCTTGTTATAAGACATTATATATGTGAATTATGCAATGCTATCTTGTTGCAAGGCATTATATATGTGAATTATGCAATGCCATGCTGTTTAGCCAAGCGTCATATATGTGAATTATATCATGTCATCCTTTTTTTGTATTTCTCATTGCTTTTGTCGACAATGTTTGTATATTCAACTGCTCTTCCTGTGCATAAGCCATTTGAATTGGTGATGGAGAAATCTGGAGTGAAAACATGGTCTTCGGAGCAGACAATGCTACCTGTTGAAGCAGATATCTTGCTGGTTACAGATAGCTCTTTAGAGGAGGATTCAGAGGCAGATTCAGAGGCAGATAAGGTTCAAGATAGTGAGACATCCCTGTTGGTCTCCAAGAAAGCTAATAAAAACTATATTTAAGACACCGAGACAACCCCAAAATCTTGTCTTGATGTAGTGTTTGAGTTACTGGCTACTACTGCTGGCACCAGCTCTTCGAACTCGCTGCCTGAATCAGTTCGGCTTCTTGAGTCTCAACGTCAAGTTGAGAGACATCGATCATATGTTATGCGACAGGAAGCCGAAGGACTGAGGAAGTCCCTGTAGAATTCAGATGCATACTTTCTGGTGCAACAGCAAGTGCTGGAGGATTTAAGCGCCAAACAAGAGAAAGTTAATAAGCTTGCTAAGCATCTTGCCAGCATTATGGTTACCCAGGATATTGTTTCTTGAGCTCTTCTGACGTGGTTTCAGTTTTGGACTTGTTTTGCTGCGGCGTTTATATGCTGCTTCATTCCCTATATTTGCACTGGTGGAAAACTTTGATGCCCAGTGGATGTAATATGTGTAATAGCCGTGATAGCATAGCGTAAGTTGCTTGCCTATTTATTTCCTTATTGTCTTGTTTATTTGTTTTCTTGTACTCAGTGCAGTTCTTTTTCCGCGGTTTGCTAGTGGCCGCAATAGCCTATTTTTTAAAACTAGGCCACATTAACCATGGGCTACATATTTACTGTAGTTAACATGGGCCTCCTACAGGCCGTAGAAACAATGGGCCTTCTAAGGGTCGTACAAACAATGGGCCTTCTACGGGGCATAGAAACAATGGGCCTTATACGGGCCGTAGACACAATGGGCCTTCTACGGGCCGTATCATCAATGGGCCTTCTACGGGCCGTATGATCGGTTGGCCAAACATGGGCCAATAACATACCACATTATGGCCGTAAATGGGCTAGAGTTGAAATCGTCCGTTCATGGGCCGACCATAACGGGCCGTCGTTAATCGGCCGTATTTGATGACGCTATGAAAATGGCCCAACGTATTAATGGGACACAAATGGGCCGACTGTAACCACGGGCTGAATTTGGCCCACAAGCAGAAAATGACAGTGAATTGCCGAAAGTAAACGAATGCTGGAAATGAGCCCAAGAATAAATGGGCCCTAAGAAGGCCGAAAGATAACATGGGCTGGAAATGGCCCAACGGTATAATGGGCCGTTAATGGGTATAAAGTGATACACTGTTCATTACGGGTCGATTTTACCACAGGCCGTTACTGGGCCGAGGGTTACTAAGGGCCTCATATGGGCCGAAAGACTTCATGGGCCATACATGGGCTGGAAGTTAAAACAGGCTGGAATTATATTGGACGACCCAGATGACGCTACTCAGCCTAATTCGGATAGGCCATAAATGGGCCCTGGGTTAGCAGGCTGTAAATGGGCTATATGCGAACATGCCGTTAACAGGCTTGCCGTGGGCTGGCCCGCCACCTTTTGACCAAGTCAAACGGGCCGTCCTTTTCACAGGAACGGGCCTCTGTTGAGCCGTGCCACGTGTTGACGTATCATAGGCGCTTTGGGTCCAATGAGTGGATGTCATCTGTCCCAGCGGCGAGCCGACATGTGTTCCCTCCAGCCAATGACGATTTTACACGTGGAAAATCCCCATTGGCGGGGTTGTTAACGGGTTATCGGATCCAAAACCGGACCCGATAGCTTAACGGCGTTCGGTTACCGGTGGATGCCACGTGTCGGTCACCCTTGACGAAAGCACTTCTGTGACGCGCGATTTATCGTCATGGAAGTGGACACTTCCGTGATGATAATTTTGGTAATGTCATGGAACACTTCTACAACAGCACAGGTATGACTATCTTGATTCTGTCATAAATTTTTCATGGTTGTACATGCATGACAGAAAACGTGACCTACTGTGACAAACACGTATCATCACGGAAGTGTGTTTTTTTGTAGTGCCATCAACGTCAGTCTTCTTCTTGAAGATCCATTTATTCTAAATGGCTTGCTGATCATCGGGCAACTCTACCAAAGTTCACACTTTGTTCTCATACATGGATCCTATCTCAGATTTCATCGCCTCAAGCCATTTATCATAATTTGGGCTCATCATAGCTTCTTCATAGTTCGTAGGTTCGCCATGGTCTAGTAACATGACTTCCAGGACATGATTACCATACCACTCTGGTGCAGAACGTGCTCTATTCGACCTATGAGGTCCAGCAGTAACTTGATCCAAAGTTTCATGATCATCATCATTAACTTCCTCTCTAGTTGGTGTAGGCATCACGGGAACAGATTTCTTTGATGTGCTACTTTCCAAATTGAAAGAAGGTATAGTTACCTCATCAAATTCTACTTTCCTCCCACTCACTTCTTTCGAGAGAAACTCCTTCTCTAGAAATGTTCCATTCTTGGCAACAAAGATCTTGCCTTCGGATCTGTGGTAGAAGGTGTACCCAATTGTTTCCTCAGGGTATCCTATAAAGATGCACTTCCCCAATTTGGGTTCGAGCTTATCAGGCTGAAGCCTTTTGACATAAGTGTCGTGATAATCCCCTAGTGTAGGGAATCATCGTAGCAATTCCCAAAGGTGGAAGTGATAAGTATGGATTGTCGAACCCACAAGGAGCTAACGGTAAGATCAATATTCTCTCAAGTCCTATCTACCACTGATATGACTCTACGTACACCGAACGTTTGCTTCCAACTAGAAACAAGAAATAAAACTACGTTGTGGGTATGAAGAGGATAACTTTGCATGGCATCAGAGAGCTAAAATATAAAAGTAGGTATTGTTGTCATAAAGTTAGAATATATATTACTAAATATTATAAATAGCGAGTGTGGAATAATGATGGGCCAGTGGGCGGAATTATCCTAGGCAATCGTTAACAAGACCGATGGTCATCATTGCAATTTCATATGAGGGAGAGGCATAAGCTAACATACTTTCTCTTCTTGGATCATATGCACTTATGATCCAAACTCTAGCAAGCATCCGCAACTACTAAAGATCATTAAGGTAAAACCCAACCATAGCATTAAAGCATCAAGTCCCCTTTATCCCATACGCAACAACCCCCTTACTCGGGTTTGTGCTTCTGTCACTCAAGCAACCCACTATAAGCAAATCATGAACGTATTGCAACACCCTACAACGGGAATCCCTCACGCTTGCGCGACACGGAGGGCACAATAGGACATCACCAAAATAAAACATACACGCATACCAATCTAGATCATCAATCCACCCAAAGACAAAGGATATCTACTCAAAACATCATAAGATGGCAACACATCATTGGATCATAATATGTGGCATAAAGAACCATGTTCAAGTAGGGATTATAGCGGGGTGTGGGAGAGTGGACCGCGTAAAAGAGATGAGGATGGTGATTATGATGGTGATGTTGATGAAGACGATCACCACGGCGATGATTTCCCTCCCGATGGCACTCCGACACCACCGAGAGAGAGGAGGAGAGGTTCTCCCCCTTGTGCTTCCTCCTCCATGGCCTCCCCCTGGATGGTGAGAGGTTCTCCCTCTGGTCCTTGGCCTTCATGGTGATGATGGCCCCTCCGGGATCCTTCTCCATAGCCTCCGGTGATGATGGCCCCCTCTGGCAGGGTGCTATAGAGGGCCTAGGTTGATTTCTCGTGGCTACAGAGGCTTGCGGCGGCGGAACTTACGATCTAGGTTAT